>NC_143584.1:178847953-179457614 GCF_048544385.1 Mastigoproctus giganteus
TGAAGATGTAGATGAAGCTATTTTTAAGTGGGTGAAGTTGATTCAAGACCAAAACATGTTGATATCAGGGCCATTAATAAAAGAAAAGGATATGAAGTATGCATCTTTTCTGGGACATAAAACTTTCCAAGCCAGTTGTGGCTGGCTGCCTGGACAAATTAAAAAAGCAGCATGGCTTACTCAAAAAAGTTATTTTTGGTGAAAGTGGAGTTGTAATCAAAGAAGACTGTACCCATTGGAAAGAAAGTTTTGAAAAAAAAAATTATGGATGATTACTAGCCCAAAGACATATTCAACATTGGTGAAACAGGTCTCTTTTTTAAATGTTTGCCAAACAAGACACTGACTTTTAAAGGTTAGTGTTCTGGTTAGTGTTTTTGCTTAGGTGGTAAAAATAGTAAGGAGAGAATTACAGTCTTCGTTAGTGCAAATATGGCTGGTCATGAAAAACAAACTTTTGGTAATAGGCAAAACAACCCCGATGTTTCAAAGGAGTAAAGTTGTTAGATTTGGACTACAACAAAAAAAAATCTTGGATGACAAGTGAAATTTTTGAACAGTAGATAGATTTTAAATTTTGATGGAAAGACGAGATGAAAGAAAACAGAAAAATCGCATTGATTGTCAACAACTGCCCTGCCCATCTTCATTCAGCAATTTTGAAACTTACAAGTGTGAAGCTTGTTTTTTTCCCTCCAAATATCTCATCTAAACTGCAACTCAAGGCATTATCAAGGATTTGAAAATACAATACCAAAGATGCATACTGAAAAAAATTATAGCGAGAATAGAAACCAACCAACCTATAGATTCTGTTATAGATTTTGGGGACGTGAATATTTATTAGAGTTGGAGAAAGTGTGGAGTCAAGATGTGACAGAAACAACAATTAAGAATTGTTTCGAGGTTTTGCTAATATGCAAATTAACAGCAATGAGAGGTATGAACTACTACAAGATATTGAGCAACCTTGGGAAGAACTCCAAGTGAGAGGTTTGATCAGTGGAGAAATTGTTCTTGACAAATTTTTAGGAGTTGATAATCATGTCATGGTAACTGAATATTGGAGTGACTCCAACATTGTAGACAGTTTTCAAAGAATTAATGACAATATTGACGATGAGTTGGATGAAAATGAGGGCAATATTAACCCTTCCAAACATGGTATGTTGGCAGCATTTGAAACTTTGCATTGAGGACTTCAGTATGAAGAAAATATATTTGAGTGTATAACATTTTTATGAACGATGAACAGTAAAATCCAGTGTACAACAAAAAAAATGACTAAATATTTTACAAAAAAATTCTTAAAGTATACTAATATATTGTATGCATCATGTAAGTTGTCATTTCTTAATATGTATCGTCATCATCATCATGAACTTGGTCCGGCTTAGGTCTTTTAAGACCTGTTCCACTGTAGCTCTTGGAGGTGGTTTTGATCTTGCCATTGTTGTCTTGGTCGACCCACATCTCTCTTGCCTGTAGGTTTGTAGTTAAAGGCTAATTTTGGGATCCGGTCTGGGTTCATTCTTTCTATGTGGCTGATCCATTTTTCCTGATACCATAATAAATTAATTCTTTTAAAAATTTAAAAAATTTATTAATTCTCACTTGTTTCTGATTTATTTCCCATCTTTTACTATATTTCTGAATGTTGAATTACAGTATTTTTCATTGCTGAAAAGGTCATATTTCTTTATAACAAAATTTCTGTTTAGCAAATTTTTTTGAGTGAACAATCGATTTCATTATATAGAGGTCCAACTGTGTGTGTGTGTAGGTAGGGTGGCCATAATTAAAATATCCCTATTCAGATCTCTCTGTAGCTCTAAGTAATAAGCAGAATGCCACCAAAATTAGTAAGTAAAATATTCAAGGCATGGGGAGAAGGATCCCGTGAAAAAAAAAATTAGTTCCAAAATCTGCCAATTAGGGATATGGCACTGTACAAGAGGAAAGACATGACAAATTACTAACAAATAAATAACTAAGATAAACCTTAATGAAATTAAATTTTTATTTGTGCTCTCTGCACAAAAACAGAACTAAACTGTCAGAGGAAATGGTTTCACAGCTCCAAACTCACTCACAGTTTACTCCCGATGGTCGATGATGTCGCTGATGGTGCAGTTGGTTTTCGATGTGATTACCATTGTTCTGGACCAGAAATTGCATAGTGTGCTCAACTGCAGAATGCAACATCTCTGGAGTAATGTTCCGCACATACTGTGTTACATTGTCCTTTAAGACAGCCAGGTTAGGGACACTTCCTCAATAGACATTGACCACAGTCAAAAATCACACGGTGTAAGGTCAGGCGAACGTGGTGGCCATGGAATGGGAAACAAACGACTAATGACTCTTTCTGCAGTAAAGTGATGCAGGAGAAGCTGCTGTACTAGTCATGTGATATGAGAAGCCCCATCTTGCATAAAAATTGTCTCATCCAGGCATCCTCTTTGCTGCAGTTGAGGAATAATGAAACTGCTCAGCAAGTGATATCTTTCTGATATAATGGAACAGGTGGCTGCTCCTGCTGGGTGCAATTTCTCGAAAAAGTATGGCCCTAGGATGAAATTTGGAAGTCACATCACACCAGATGGTGATTTTTGGCAAGTGCAATGGAATTTGTTGAATAGAATGTGGTGCTTCTGAAGCCCATATTTGCCAGTTTTGAGTGTTGACAGTCCCATCGAGTTAAAAACGGGCCTCATCTCCCCAAAGAATGTTCCATGGCCAAGCACTGTCCACTTCCATTTTGGCTAAAAACGTTAGAGCAAATGCCATTCGTTTTTCAGGATCATCTCTTTGCAGCTGCTGGTGGTGATACTGATCTTGTATGGATAATAGCAAATTAGTTTCCAAAGAATTTTCCACACAGTGGAATATGGGACATCCAATTGCCTCACTACTCCCCGTGCGCTGCTACTAGTTCCAGCAGCTGTATCCATGGATCAGTCAACGATAGCCATTGCAACTTCCTCTGCTACCTGAGGTGAAACAGGCTTCTTTCCTCTTCCAGGCTTAACAACAAAGGATCCAGTTTCCTCAAATTTGTTAATCATCCTTGTAATTGCCAAAGCTGATAAAGGACCTTCTTACAGCATCTAAATTCACACAGAGCAGCTGCTGCATTGGATTCGTTAACTAGAAGAACTTCGCAATTAAAGCACAATCAGGCAGACTGAGATGCATTATTAACAGTAAACTTATGGAATACACTTGCGATGTTTGCATTGTCTTTATAGCTCTCTGCTGCTGGGATAATTAAATTAACTTAGATTTATGCAAATTTTCTGCTCCCTTAAGTGTATTATTTTTTAGTTTGGATTTAAAATTTTAATGCAATTCAGTTTCTCTCTGTGTTTTTTTTTTTTTTTTTTTTTTTTGCAAAGAACACAAATAAAAATTTATAATTTCATTAAGGTTTGTCTTAGTTATGTATCTGTTGGTACTTTGTCATGTCTTTCCTCTTGTACAGTGGCAGATTTTGGAACTTTTTTTTTCCCCATGGGATCCTTCTCCCCATGCCTTGAATAGTTCTTATAATGCCAAATGACATAAGGCTGTGAATGGCCAAAGGACAGACCTGTTGGAAAAGAGACTGTCACCAAATTGTGATCTGAAGTACCCAAACGACTAAGATCAACTGCTTGCTATGGAAGGGTAGAGCAAGAACCTATAATCTCTCCCCACCTCTTTAAATAAAATAGCTGGTTGTATAATTATTATACTTATCTCATTAATCATTTCAATTATTAAAGTAATAAAGATTTGTGGCTAGAATATTTGACTACGCATATTTTATAAACAAGTACTTAATTGCGACACAATTTATTACAACACTACTTAGTGTTGTAATAAATAAAATGTTAGTCACAACAGTGACTAACAATGAAAAACTGCAATGCTATGCTGGTGGAAAAGCACACTATGGGATGGCATTAGCTGACTCCTCTAGTCAATTATAGCAACTCATCTATTATCTTCAGACTTCAGTTGATGACAGTGTTCAGTTGTATGAAATTTTATAATACCTACATAAACAAAAACAACCAAAACATCCTTAGAAATTAACCAGTCAATCATGATCACTTTCTGTTAGCCTCTGACCCACAGTGTGAGGTATGTGGTATGGACTGTTTTTTTTTTTTTTTTTGTTAGTTGTTGGTGCATCGGCTTCTGTGGCCATATTGCACCTCCCAAGGTTTTTGCATTTTCTACTCTGATCCAGGCCAGAGGTGGGATTCGAACCCGATACCTTAGGGTTGCCAGGCAGGCACTTTACCCACCTGGCTAGCCCAGTCAGCAGGTAGTATGGACTGTCTAAATCACAGAATGAACAGAGAACGTAAGACATTTTGGAAAAATAATTGTCTCAATTGTGCCATACAGTCATAACTTGATTTATGTGACAAGAAGTTCCCTGATAATTCTGTGCTAAGCACGGTCATAAATACATTATGTCAACAGTAATAGTTATATAGTTAAGGAAGCCACAGGGTTTTGCTGCACTAGCTGGAAGGAGAAAAAAAAAAAAAATGGGTAAATAAGAAAATACAAATTATCTACTTCCCTCCTCAATATTTGCTGGCTAAAATAAAACTTTCAACTATCTAGTCTAAATCTTTTCTCCTGTAATATTGAATTTATTCCTCGTAGTTCTACAATTCTTTATAACGGTGAAAATTCAGCCTTCATTCACTTTACTGAACCCTCTTAGAGACTTATAAACTTCAATCAGATCACCTCTGAGGTGCCTGGTTGCGAAGCTCTAGCCAACATAATTGGAGTCTTTCCTTATATGGTCGCCCTTTTGAAAGTGTGAAAAGTAAAGTGAAATATTAAGATAAATGCATTGTTAACCTGAAAAACACATTAAATGAAAAACAAAAATATTAAATATTGATATTAATGTTTATTAATACTTAATTAATTCTTATTCAATTTCCTAGCTGTAGTTCTACAGAAGAGATAGTCTCTAGATGAAAATGTCAAGCACAAATTGCTACGCCTTCCTCTTCATCACACAATTTTTTTGTAACAGGCAATAACATCTCCCCGATGGCACAGATGTGCTTTCAGTCATTGTCTTTCTACACAAAAACGATCAGGTGCAAATTTATCAGAGCAAATCCTTCCCGGAGAACTTTGGTTTTTAAGACCAACTCATCTAGTCCATCTTTGTCATCCATCCAGTCAATCTCCTGCATGTGATCTTGGTGCAAATTGTGTGGCTCATCATTCATTCCCTACAAGACTCCAGAAGCTCATCTATATTGACTTCTTTGAATCTGATGCTGTCAGCTAACATTATGATTCCCTGCTACGGCTTCTACCAAACATTTTTCATGCAGTTATAGCACTCATCTTTTCGAAACTCAGTATTATTGATGGCCTTACATTATACTCAGAAGGGCTAATTCAAACTGGGTTATAAATGGTGTTTAACATACTCATACTTTAATGAATTTTCATTAAACAAGATCATTTAAAGCAAGGTATGGCTGTACTGTAATATACAATAAAATTGTATTTGAAACTGATTATTAATTCACATTCTTTTAAAAAACTGGGCATGAATAGTATTTACATATGTACTTTTGGATATACGAGGGGGGTTGAAAAGTTTTTAGCCCAACCCATTTTTAAAAATATTTGACCAATTTAATTATCATATTTGTGATCAGCAATCTTTTTAAATATAAAAACCATAAATCCAGAAAAAAAATTTTTTTATTATTTTTTTTCAGCCTTTATAAAGAAATGGAGTCAAGGGAAAATCACAAGTTTGAGAAGGTGGAGTACCGTGCGATCATAAAATTCCTTCATTTCAAAGGGTTTTCTGCAAAAAGCAATATATGAAGATATGACCAAAACACTAAAAGAACAGCGTCCTTATGTAACTATAAAAAATTGGGTTGACAAATTCAAAAGAGACAGTTTTGTCCTTGAAGATGTTCCAAGGTCGGGAAGACTGATTTCTGCATCAACTCTCGAAAACATCAATCAAATTCATGAAATGATACTCGAAAATCGAAAAATTTCAGTTAGACAAAGTAAAGGAAAAATTAAAAGAAAAAGGCATGGAAAATTGAGCAAAGGCATCACTTCCTTCAGGATAATACACCAGCACACAAGATAGTAGCAAAAATCAAACAATTGGGTTTCAAATATTTGGACCATCCACATTCTTTGCCTTACCTGGCTCCCTCTGACTACCATCTATTCCCAATCTCAAAAAAATTTTTAAAAGGAAGGTGTTTTTACACCACAAATGACGTCATCAGTACAGCCAAGGCCTGGTTGGAGGAGCACACTTCAGACTTCTATTCCAAGGGACTAAAATGCTTGGAGGACCAATGTAAAAAGTGCATTGATATAAGGGGAGCATATGTTGAATAAAAATAGTTTTGATTTTTTTATTTGTCTTTTTTTTTATATGTTAGGCTAAAAACTTTTCAGCCCCCCCCTCGTAAAGATCATAAACAAATACACACAAACATAAACAAATAAATATATATACAGTGGAACTTCTCTATTACGAACTTCTATTTAATGAATTTCTCAATATTACGAATTTTTTTGCGAAACATTGCACCTTGAAACGATATTACATGTAAAATTAACCCCATATAACAAACTGTTAGTCTTTCTATAACGAATTTTTAAAAAAAATTAGTAAAAGCATTTTTGAAGATTTTCAATCATTTACTGCTAAACAGCCACTCAAATATACTGCCTCCTTCCTTCCGAAATCGCGCATTAGCATCTGGAATTAAATAATCATCCTTTTAGTGAACACTTGTGGCCATTGACGCCCGTAGGAGGGTCTTTGTTTCATTTTTGTTACAGTTATTAAACCAAATGGGGTTTCTTAAAAGTGGTTGTAAACTTTACAATAAATAGAGTAGATTTGTAAATTGATGTTGGCTCAGGGGAAAACGAAATTCGCTGCGGTAAACCTTTAGCATGCTGCGGCGGCAATACATAGAATGCTACCACAGTCAGTTTTTAGTAATGCTTACTGAGTGACATTCGCTTCTCACCTCAATTGTACCACTTGACCTTCATGTCAATCATTATATGATATGTCCGTTCTCATCTAACTAGACTCCCAGTAGATGGTTTTCATGATTTTTTTTTTTTTTTTTTTAATTTCGTTCGTCATCAATCACATAGGCTATATGCTCTTGTATTTTATTATTATTTTTTTCTGAAAAGTAACATACAGCATACATTAATCATAGATTTTCTTTCGTGTATACATGAATGAAAGCAGAATAAAAGAAATTCACAAAGTTGTATATTTCTTCAAAGGGAGTGATACTGTTGAATTGGCAAACGAATGTCATTGAGTAGGCGGTATCTGTACTAACAATTCACTATATGGCCAGCGCAGCGAAGTTTGCGGCGTATGTATCGGCAAGAGCTGCAGTCCAGTAATTTTTACAATTGCGGCAACAATGTCGAAGAGAAAGTGTTTAAGTATTAATGATAAAGCAAAGATTGTTATGATATCTTTTTCTTAAAACCAGAGTTTTAAGAAAAAAGATGTTGCGAGAGAAATATGGCATATCTGCAAGCAGTTTATCTACGATTTTAAAAAAAAACGAGAATCATTTTAAATGTAATTGAAGGAGGAGTAGACAAGAGAATTAAGTTGTGTATATACGAAGATGTTGATAAAGCTGTTCTAAAATGGGTGCAAATGATACATGAAAAGAATATCCCAATATCGGGCCTAATAATTAAGCAACAAGCTCTGAAATTTGCACAGTCCTTTGGACATACAGAATTTAATGCGAGCACTGGGTGGCTGGATAAATTTAAGAAGCACCACAGAATTGTGGAAAAGGTTATTTGTGGAGAAAGTGTTAATGTAAGCGAAGAAGATTGCAACTGTTGGAGGAACAATACCTTAAAGAAGATATTGGAAGAATATGAACGTAAGGATGTTTTTAATGCTGACGAAATGGGTTTATTCTTTAAATGTTTACCGAATAGAACATTGCTTTTAAGGATGATAAATGTTTTGGCAGAAAACAAAGCAAAGAAAGAATCACTGTGCTAGTTGGAGCAAATATGACAGGAAGTGAAAAATTAAGACTTTTAGTCATCGGAATATCAAAAAACCCAAGATGTTTTAGAGGCACAAAATCTTTGGAAGTTAACCACACCTTTTAATAAAAAAGCATGGATGACAAGTGATATTTTTGAAGAATGGATATTAAAACTAGACAAGCGTATAACAAAAGAAAAAAGAAAATCGTGTTGGTAACTGACAACTGTCCGGCACATCCTGCCAGTATTTCTGCCAAACTTAAAAGTGCAAAGTTGTTTTACCACCAAACATAACGTCAAAACTCCAGCCAATGGACCAAGGCATTATTAAAAATTTTAAATTTCATTATCGAAAGAGAATAATAATGAAGATTGTCAATGCGTTATCAGAAAATAGAAACTTGGAGGTTACAATTAACCTTAGAGATTGCATCTCTGAACTGGCAAAAGTTTGGACAAACAATGTCACCAAATACACTATTCAAAATTGTTTTTCGAAAGAGGGATTTGCATTGAATATAGAAGTCAAACAACGACTGGACGAACAAGATGAACTGCCCCTTTCACAACTGAAAAACTTTTGGACATTATTCGAATCGTCTGGAATCACCAAAAATGAAATAACACTGGATAGTTATGTTTATGTAGATCACAGCAGAACATCCAAATGAAGATGAAATACTGCTGAACAGTGTTAAACGCGACCATGATCACGAAGAAATTAACGATGATGCATCAGAACAACCCGTAGAAAAGCCAGCTCACGAAGAAATGATTATCGGTTTGTATGGGTCTACAGTTTTCTGAAAATGTTCCTGATAATGTTTTTAATGCTTTTTTTTTTTTTTTTTTATGTGAACCCCAAACAAGAGAGGTATTAGAACCTATAGTACTTAGTACTGTGCTTGGGTTGGAGGTTGAGAAGACGAAAGAAGATATTTGTTGACACTGGTCTTGAACTTCCGTAGACTGTAATTTTCAGGAAATACGTATGAAGGAAGGTTGTTCCAGAAAACGGCAGTTGAATGAATAAATGAGGAAGATGAAAAGTTGGTTCTGTGGGTTTGAAGTTGGACAGTAAATGGATGTTGGCTGTTGGCGGCACGTGTTCGGACTGTTTTGAAGGAGAGAGAGGGAATTACAGAAGCCAATTCAGAAGAACAGTGCCCATGGAAGTATCTGTAGAAGAGGCATGCAGCAGAAACAGTACATCTAAGAGAAAGCGAGTGGAGAGACTCTGTTAGAGACGAATCATTAATTAACCTAACTGCCCTCTTCTGAATGGAATCAAGAAGCCTGAGAGAGGTTTGGGGGCACCACCCCAGATGTGGGAACAATATTCCATGGCAGGGCGGATTTGCGATTTACACAGAGTGAGCAGCTGTTTGGAAGAAAAGTAAGGCGAGAGCGAAAGAGAAAATCAAGTTTTTTAGATGCAGAGGAAGCAATATTTGTAATGTGCTTGTGCCAAGCGAGATTAGAAGTCGGGGTAATCTCTAAAAGAGATATATCATTTTGCCTAGAAATCGGAGTATCAATAAAGATAAGCATAGGAGCAGAAGAATCCTTTTTTGTGAGATATAAGACAAGACTGAGTTTTAGAAGGGTTGAAATCAACTAAGTTGTCTTTGCCCCACTGGAGAATTACCTGAAGATCGGCATTTAAGGAATTGGTAACAGATTTTCGAGAAGTTGAAGCTGATTGAGCAGGACAAGGTTTCTCAAAATGGAAAGTGGAATGCAATGTGCTATCATCGGCAAAACTATGGATAGGATTTCCAGTCAATGGAAGAAGATCATTAATATACAAGAGGAAAAGAGTGGGGGAAAGAAATGAACCTTGGGGTACACCGGCATTAGTGGAGAAGTTAGAAGACAGAGAGCCATCTACCATCACCCTCAGTGAGCAATCAGAGAGAAAACTGGATAACCAATTACTAAAAACAGTTGGCAAACCATAAGATGGAAGCTTGTTTAGAAGACCTTTATGCCAAACACGATCAAAAGCCTTTGAGATGTCAAGAACAATAAGTAAACCCCCGCTATTCGCGGTATCTGTATTCGCGGTCGCTGATTTAATATAAAATGAAACCTAAAAAAATGTGAATTTTAAAGCGCCGTGAACATTTTCCGCCATAAAAAAACATGGGTGTGGCTAAAATTCTCTTTCCCGGTCAAAACAGCACTCAGTGGGTGGGGTGACAAAATCCCGGCGTGGATGTTTCTCGCTACTCCTTGTTCAGTATGTGTTATGTGCTTGTCATGGAAGGTTTCGTCGTTTGCTTTTAATTTATATGCTTATAAATTGAATAAATTTATCAATTTATAAATTGATATGCTTACAAAAGTGATAAATCTACCGTTTTGCAGTGTAAAACAGACTTTTTCAGTGTTTTAACGGAAGAAAGTGACTTTATTGTGGACAAGTTCTTTCTAACCCGTAGAAGAATATGGCTGCAAATAACAAGGGGAATGTGAAAAGATCAAAGAAGGTGATGACATTAGCGAATAAAATTGAGTTATTAGACAAAATTTCTAATGGTGAAAGTGTCTCCTCAGCGGCAAAACATTATAAAATCAATGAGTCAACGGTATGATCAATCTAGAAATCGGAAGAAAAAATCCGCCGTAGTGTCCGTGAAAACGCGCTAATTGCTTCAAAAATTTGCTCTATAACTCATGATGTTAAATCAGAAAAGGCTTTAAATCTATGGATAGAAGACCGAACTCAAAATAAAATTCCGTTAAGTCCACTCATCATTCGTGAAAAGGCAAAACTCCTTTATCAACACTTTAGCAAAACTGGTGATAACACTGGCAGGATAACTTTTAGCTAGCAAAGGCACTGGTTTGAAACATTTGTTTGAAATTTCTAATAAATATTACATTTAATATTAAATTGTTTCTTATTTTCATTTCGATGCCATATGCTTGCATTTCACTATGTACTGTCTATGTACATAGTCATATTATGAAGGTACATATAATACATACATAGACAAAATTTTAGACTAGTTTTTCTTATATATTTCATACTTTGGAACTTGTAACAAATGCTTTATTACTATGGGAGCCATAACTCAGTATTCGCGGCATTTCTCAGGAACGTAACCCCCGCGAATAGCGGGGGTTTACTGTACTTGTGTTTCACCGAACCTTTCCATTGAATTAGTCCATAAATGGGTAACATAAGCCAGAATATCACCAGTCGATCGAAACTGACGGAATCCATACTGATGATCGTTGATCAGACGGAAGGTTTCTAGGTAGTTTAAGAGTTGGCAGTTAATTGATTTCTCCATTACTTTAGAAAGACTAGAAGTAATTGCAATGGGACGATAATTGGATGGGAGGGATTTGTCACCCTTTTTAGGAACTGGCTGGATATGAGCAAATTTCCAAGCAGAAGGAAAAACACCTCTGGAATAAGAAAGTGAAAAAAGGCGGCAAAGAACAGAAGTAAGTTCAGGAGCACAGGTTTTGAGAACAAATGGAGAAATACCATTGGGACCTGGAGCTTTCTTAGCATCAAGATTAATCAAAATTCTTCTGATATCCTTTTGACGGAAGACCACAGGAGGCTGTTAGATCTGGTTGGTTTGGTTTTTTTTTTTAGGAGCATTAGCAACTAAGGCCATATTGCTCCGGGAATATGCGGTGGTCATTCCCTGACCTTTCCGCATTCTCCGTATTTGGTGGTGACGGGCTCGAACCCCGGACTAATCAAGAAGCGTGTGCTACGCACTGTTGCTCCTTCCCACCTGGCTACGGAGGCGCCTACCACAGGAGGCATTGAATGGAGCGTGTTGGGAATGGTGGGAGATATTTTACCAAGATCATTAATACATGAGCTGGAAGAAAAATGGCATGCTAACAGGTCAGCTTTATCCTTGGCTGAAGTGACAACAGAACCACCTGGTTTGGACAGAGGTGGGAGCAGAGATGGGCAAAATTTGCGGCCAATAGCTTTGGCAAGAGACCAAAATGCTCGGGTACCATTAGGGCAAGAAGCAAGTTTTTTACTCTTAGCCTGTTCAAACTCTAGTTTGGACTGATTAATAACTGCTTTAGAATTGTTGCAAGCTTTGGTGTAGGCGGAAAATGAAACTGAAGAATTAGAAACAAGCCAATTATGATATGCAACATTCTTCTCTTGAACAGTCTTAGCACATTTATTAGAAAACCAAGGTTTAGATAAAGGACGAGATTTTAAAGTGGAGTGTGGGATAAAGGATTCCATTCCTGCAAGAATAATTTCACTGACACGATCTGAGCAAACGTTGACATCAGAAGTTTTGAAACTGTAATCCGACCAAGGAAAAGAAGAAAAGAAGTCTCGCAGGTCATCCCATTTTGCATTCTTGTAATGTCAAACAACACAAGGTTGGGAATAGCCATGAGATAAAGGTTCCATTGGAGAAGAGACAATTACCAAGTTGTGATCTGAAGTGCCTAAAGGACCTCTCACTTCGACCGTGTACTTAGAAGGGTTGTTTGTGAGAAAAAAATCAAGCGTATTGGCTGTATGATTAGGATTGTCCAGTATTCTTGTAGGTAAATGAACAATCCGTGCAAGGTCATTAGTAATTGCAAAAGCCTCAGCATCTCGACCTGCTGGGTCGGTGTGACTAGAAAACGGAAGCCAGCTGGAGTTGTGAACATTTAAATCACCAAGGAAAATTAACTCACTGTTAGGAGAGTTGGACTGGAGAAAGTCAAGTTGCAAAGAGAGGAAGTCAAAGAGCTCCAAGTGATTAGTGGAGTTGGGAGAACAGTAGAGACAACAGATGAATCTGACACAATGAGGTAGAGAGATTTTAAGCCAGAGAAGATCAAAGAGAGGAGGTTCAAAATTGCCAAGTCTCTGACAGGGAATATCAGAATGGACACATGCACAAGTACCACCTTTGAGGCGAAAGGAATCATACAGCAAATAATTTGGGCATCTGAGATGAGCAGTAGTTGAATACTGCTCATTTGTCCATCATTCCTCTCATTTGTCCAGGCTCTGGACAAATGTGAGGTTTTCTTTGAGAATCAGACAATTTTTTAATTGTACTGTGCAAATGAAAATTAAAGATTTTTTTAATTTGTGATACTTACCGGAAAAAATTGTGTAAACGTAATTTAAATAAGTATGTTTTTGAAATAAAATACATTAAAAATAAATGTAGACTTGTTTTCATTTTCTAATAAAAAAGATATTCTCCGTATAACAAAATTTCTCTATAACGAATTTTTTCGCTGGATTTATCGAATTCGTTATAGGGAAGTTCGACTGTATATATAAACAAATGTTCTCTATTAAAGCTTCAATGGGATTCAAATAGCCTCAAAATGAATCTGATATTAAAATTACATTAACAAGGCTTTCCACTTGTTTTTATTTTCAAAATAAATTAAAAAATTTTTAGATAATTGCTACTTACTTTCCATCCTCACTTGCAATAAGAGCTGAAAAAGTAAAATAAATTCTTTTAAGAGTTATATAAATTAAATTTTATTTTTAAAAGGCGCAGTGACAAGAAAACAGTATCTCAAATTATGTCTTTTAATATTTACATGAAATTCCTTCATCTCTAAAATGCACAAATAAGATAATATAAAAAAAAATAACCCAGATAACAAAAATAAAAAAAAAAAAACACGAAACAAAATCAATGCATGTTATTTACATTAATTTTGTAAGTGACAATAACACAATTTCATTTGAAAAATTATAAGCAGTAATTGAGATCACGAATTAAGATTTAAATGTACCGCAATAAATATTCCATAGTTCAAATGTGAAACATGAAAAATATTTCGTAACAAGGTGAGTCAAATTAATACTGTTTACATTTTATTTATTAATAAAATATACTTCATAAGGAATTAAAAAAGTATTAAACTCCCACACATAAAATTATTAACCAATAGTGTAGAAGAATAATATGGTTTTAATTGTGATTAATAAGTAATTTGAAGTTTTTAATCAGTTGATCACTTGTTATCTTTTGTATTTAGCTAAGGATATAACTAATTTAACATTGTGTTCATTATGGTATAGTGTTACTTGATAGTGTAAGGTATAATGTAAAATTAGATAGCATACTGCATATCACTGCATTAGCTTAGTGCAATATTGTCAAGAATTCAATTAATTTTAAGAACTTAATTTTAATTGTTAATTAATTAAATTGTACTTAAACAGAAATCATGACCCAGACTAGAGCAACAAAGCCACAAGCACAAAGCAGCGAAATGCTGTGCCTTGGGGGAGAACCAATGGGGGCAATTCTCCAATGCATCACAGCGTAAAAAAATTGTGTGCGCGCGGTAGGTGCAGAGAGTGTCAAGAAACTAGGCACCATCTCAGCATTTTGATGGGTGTATATGAGAGTTTGAAGAGTACGGTAGATGCCCGCAAAGAAATTAATATGGGGAGCCCATCAAATTCTCAACTGCCCAACTCAATGCCAGAGCTCATTCTTGTGCATCGTGCAACACAGCGTCCATCTTCAAAGCAAAATGTGCTAACCCCATGGGAGCTAGTTACTGTCAGTGACTCAACTGGAATTATATTGACAAAAAGTAGACTGGAATTATATTGACAAAAAGAATAGGTGGAATAGGACCACAGTGTGTCTGCTAGGGGCAAAAGTTAATGACATTGTAGAGCAGATATCATCTTTTAAGGGCACAAAGGGTAATATTGTACTACACATTGGCACTAATGACATTAAAATGACGTTGAAAGAAAAGTTGCGAGTTATTGTTAAATTTGAAAGTGACTGCAATTCTGCCCAGACACGATACAAGGGAGTATGTGATGAGAGCCTTGACAATCAATTTAGCCCTGGGGAGATTGTGCAAGCCTCATGCAGTAGAATTTTTCTCAACATGGTCTGTGCTTGTTAACAGGAGAGACTGTTTCTACAGGGATTGGATACACTTAAATAGAAAGGGTGCAAGAATATTTGTTGATGCTATCGAGGCATGTTAGGTGTTATTTGTTATGTTATGTTATTTGGTTTCTAGGAGCATTAACAACTAAGGCCATATTGCTCCAGGGATATGCGGTGGTCATTCCCTAACCGTTCCGCATCCTCCATGTTTGGTGATCACGGGCTCGAACCCCGGTCTAATCAAGAAGCGTGTGCTACGCACTGCTGCTCCTGCCCACCTGGCTACGGAGGCGCCTGTGTTAGGTGGGTCGGAAACTGCTACCTTGGGTGGATACACAGACTAATAGATTAACAGTAGGTGCTGACAGAGGTGAAAGTGATTCTTCCAATGCTTCCATTGGAATGAGCAGCAACCTGGAAAGCAAGTTGCTGGTGATTTCAAGGACTGCTGGGAGTCATCATGGAACAAAAAAATACATGGGCTGTGTTAGGGTAATAGGAGTATACTTGCATATACACCAATGCTAGAGTTATGGTAAATATATTTGATGAATTTGAAGTACTAGTAAAAATAACAAAGGTGGATATTCTTGGGATATCAAAAATGTGGTGTCACACAGATATAAGGAATGCATAACTGGAATTTGGGGAGTACATTGGGTACAGAAAGGACAGACATTATTGAAAGGGAGAAACTGTTAAGCTGTTAGCTAAGAAACACAAAATCTAAGGAAGTGCATCCAGCTGACTGGGTGGTCAGTGCAACATTGAGTCAGTCTGGAGTGATCTAAGCACTAGGAAAGCAAAATGAGAGGAGTGTGTTATAGGCCTAATACCTCTGATGAGTAAATGAAAAACTGTACAGAGAAATATGGTGGGCCAGTAAATCAGGGAATTTAACTGGGGGAATAATAATGGGGGAATTTAACTTCCCAGATATTGACCAGAACTTGTGGTTGGTCACTCGCACACTAGCAAGATTTTGCAGATTTATTGGATGTTTTTTACAGCAGCACGTTCGAGAGGCAACAAGAGGGAGTAATACACTTGATCTGATTATCAGCAGTGATTATTCATGTGTTAAGAATCTGCAGATAAAGGAACCACTAGGTGGCAGTGATCAGTGTACTGATGTTGGATTTACCCAAAAATATAACTGCCATGAGCAGTAAAGGTGACTACAGTGGTCTCAGACAGTTTTTAAATTCTATACAGTGGGACCAACTGAAGATGTTACCTACAGGAAATTCTAAATGGGAAACATTCAAGAAATTAATCTTAGAAGCTACTGGGGTTTTTATACCAACTAAGAAACACTGTTCAAGGTTTAGGCCTAAATGAATGTCAGATGAACTAATGAGACTTGTGGCAGAGAACAAAAATGAGATGCATAAAAATTATTAGCAGGCACAGAAGCCATGGCAGATATATGCTAGTCTGTAATAAAGTAACAAAGAAGATCAGGCAAGCAAAGACAGATTACAAGAAATCTTTGGCAAACAATGCAATGAAAAACAGCAAAGCCTTCTTTACTTATGTAAACTCTAGAAGGAAGGGAATGAATCTGATTGGTCCACTTGATATTGATGGTTCGACTGTTGACAATCCTGCTCAGGTAGCTGAAAAACTGAATGAGCATTCTGCATCTACATTCACACACAAGGAGTTATTTAGGGAGGAGGAGGAGAATGCTACAAATTTATCAAAACTGTAACAGTGAGCTGAAGGATTTTGTAATAACTGAGTGCAAAGTGGAGGAAAAATTGTTGAAGTTAAACATAAGAAAGACACTTGGGGTGGATGGAATCTATCCAGTTATATTAAAGGAGGCAGCAAAGAAAGTAAGCAAACCCTTAGCCATTATTATGAGAGCATCATTAGACCTCAGAGGATGTCCGCATGGACTCGAGATGTGTTTCAATTCACAAAGGGGAATGAAAGGGTGACATGAGTAATTACAGACCTGTTAGTTTAACTTCTGTTGCAGGGAAAATAATAGTCACTGGTTAAAGCACTGCAGGATTATCTACACAAGACAACAGTTACAGTTCAGACACAGCAAGAGTTTGTTAAAGTGAAGTCTGACCAATTTGATTGGAAGTTATGATGTGGTCACAAAGGAACTGGATGCAAAAAAAATAATTTTGATATTATATACTTAGATTTTGGGAAAGGTTTTGATACTGTTACACATGAAAGACTACTGTACAAATTGGAGCAGTATGGCATTAAGGGCAAATTGGTGCTATGGATAAAGGAAGATTGAGTGGTGGTGGTGGGGGGAGGAAGGGGGGTTGTTTGTTGTTTGGTTTTTAGGAGCATTAGCAACTAAGGCTATATTGCTCCGGGAATATGCGGTGGTCATTCCATGACCTTTCCGCATCCTCCGTATTTGGTGGTGACGGGCTCGAACCCCGGTCTAATCAAGAAGCGTGTGCTACGCACTGCTGCTCCTTCCCACCTGGCTACGGAGGCGCAAAGAGTAAGGGGGGAGGGAGGGAGGGAGGGAGAGAGAGAGAGAGAGAGAGAGAGAGGTAATCAATGAACACTGGTCTTTGTGGACTAATGTTACTAGTGTGTCCCTCAGTGTTCGGTGTTGGGCCCACTGTTGTTTTCTGTATTTATCAATGATATTGATGAAGGCATATCAGGCTTAATATTGAAGTTTGCAGATGATACAAAGGTTGGCACGGTTGTTAATGGCAGTGTGCTACTGCAACAGGATCTGGAAAAGTTGGGTAGATGGGCTGAGAAGTGGCAACTAAAGTTTAACATCGACAAATGCAAGTACTGCATATGGGTAGCAGTAACCCCAGAGAAATGTACCAACTGGGTGGTGTTACACTCAGGGGTAATGGAGAATGAAAGATCTGGGATAATCATGCAGTCAGATATGAAGTTTTCTGAGCAGTGCTGCCAGAGTACATCATGGGGTCTTGTCAATGATATATAGGTATTTTGCTATCAGGGATAAGGAGGTGACTATCATGCCTTGAGTACTGAATACAGGTCCGGAGGCCTCATTTTATGAAGGCTGCAGAGCTGCTGGAATGAGTATAGAGAATGGTGACGACATTGGTGAGTGGAACAAGGGGTTTCTCTTACCAAGAAAGGTTTAAGTTCTGCAAATTGCAGTATCTGGAGACTAGACACCTGCGAGGTGATCTGAGTGAGGTGTATAAGTCTTTGAATGGTTTGAGCAAGCTCAATGCTGATGGGATTCTTCCTCTTGCTCGGATTATGCACCTGAGGGGACATAAATTCAAATTGAGGAAAGATAGTTGTATAAGAAATGTGCAGAAATTTGCCTTTAGCCAGCAGGTGGTTGATTGCTGGAACAAACTTCCATCTGTCATTGACAGCTTAAATAAATTGAAGGCAGAACTAGACAAAGTTTTGGGGTGAATGGGTGGATGAAATGGGAAAAAAAATTTTTTTTTGGCTGATGCTCTGTAAACTTGCTTTCTTGCATCATATGCCTCTATTAATGCTAATGCTAATAATTGGTGACATTTCCAAATTCAATATTAAATCCTAGCGATAGGATTCAATATGGAATTCAAAATTTGATTCACAACAACAATTTATGTGGTTTAATTAGTCTTTTGCACATTTAATTAATTTATTACGAATAACCACATTTTTCTTTGTCCCATCAGTTTATCTTAATTATTACAGCAAAAGCTATACAGTTCCATTAATAATATATGTGGAAAAGCAATTAGGACTATTTTGTCCAGTTACATGTTTTCTCAGCTAGAACTTAAACTTGGAATTGCAGGTTTCATCCAAACCTGTCACCAAAAGCTTGTTTCAGCTTCTTATGGATTTCTGCTGCTGTATCGTTAAGAAGGAAACAAAACTTGATGCAAGCATGTTGCTCTCTCACATCAGCCATCACAACAATCGCAAACTACACAAAATACACGGCCAAAGAAATGCTCATAAATATTCAATGACTCTATTCAGCCAGGCGCCACGTGGCACACTGATTCATAAAGGATGCATGCAGTGTTACCTAGCACCACAAGTCCGTACTAGACATAGTTCCTGTGCAACATTCAAATTTCAGGAACATTTGGGTAGCATCTCGTATAGTGTAGGCTACAAAAGAGATTAGCTTGGACAATGTTGGGGAAGCTGATGTGACTGATTTACTTCAATTAATAAGGTAAAGATATGACTACCAAAGAACATCTTGAAATCAAAACCAAAGAATACAAGGCAATGTTGAAAAAATGCTAATGTTGCAGTCCCAAAAACTAACAGCAACCACAAACATGTTGGAAGCTTTTATTCATTTAGAATATGAAATGCCATCTTTTCTAAGTATGATGAAGGCATGCAAAGGTGCAGCAGTCGACAGGAACTTAATAAAACATGTATGCTACCAGCAATTGTATAAAAAAAAAAGAAGTGTATGCAGATGTCACTAGGCTCATTTTTTAAATGATTTCAATGCCTGTTCTTGCAAAAAAAAAAAAAAAAAAAAAAAAACAGAAGCTTCATTATCTGATATTAAAATTAATAAAAACAACAACAAAAAAATATTCATACTTTTTTTTAAATCTAAAATTTTCCTTTCTTCCATGATTATAGGCCTGATGGAGATAGTTCAACATTAAATAAACTGATTACCAAAAAAAGTTTCAATCTTCTCTTTTACTATTATTAGGTATACTTTATATTTGTTATATTTATACAAAGTAATTCTACTTCTTTCTCTATTACCGTGTTACATTCTAATAACTATTATATTAAAAATTTACTACTTCATAATTTTTTGAGGAATACATCAAAATGGGAATATAAAAATAAACCATCATTCCCAAGTTTAACTGCAGGTTTAGGGTCCTCAACAGTGGTTGAGGACCCTAAACCTGCAGTTAAGTAAGGTATACCGTCCTTGGTCAGGTCATGGAGGACAGGAATAGGAACAAGGCATTTTAATCATACAATATGTGAAGAGGGAAAAGAATAAATCAGATAGGACCTTTGCCCAGTGGAAATGGCACAACCATAGATGCAGAATATGTTGCTGGTTAGCTGAATAGATACTTGCATTAATTGTCATAGTATAAAGTGCACCCTTTGAGGTGGAGAGAAAGTATTGTTCTAATATACCTAAGCGCTGTATATAATATCTGATACTGATCTTACAGAGGTGAACATAGAGAAAACTAATGAGATTGAAGGTGGGTGCAGCTCCAGATACCAATGGTATGTACTTTGTCACAATGAAAGAGGCTGCAGAGGAATGCACCAAACCTTTAGAGTTAATTATGAGGCCGTTGTTAGATTCAGAGGAAATCCCCTTAGACTACAGAAGTACAAGTTTTTTTTCAATACACGAAGGGTGGGGGAAGGGAGCTAGGAATTAAATAGGTAAATATAGACCAGTTAGTTTAATCTCAGTGGCAGAAAGGTCATAGAGTCCATGGTCAAAGGTGAATTACAGGTTCCACATGGCATAAACTGGAGTGGGTACAAAGAACAGGAGGCAGAGGATTGTAATAATTAGACATTCTCCAGAATGGACTAAGGTTATATGACAGATCTGCAAAGATTCAGTACCAGGACCACATTAGTATCTCATCTTAAATGATATTGACAAGGAAATAATGGGTACAATATTGAAATATGCAGGTGATTTAAAGGTCAGGAGGGTGGTTAACAATGTATGTCATGCTGATCAGAGAAAGGATAGTGCCATTTTAATGGAGCCACTGAGGCAGCATCAACTGTAAGGATTTGGGAATTCTCAGGTTATCATTTGGAGTGTGTCAAAGATGCCTTACAATATCATTCTGGAAAGTTATTCTTAAGTCATCATTTGAAGAATGACATACACTAGGTGCAAAAGAACTGAGAGGTATAAATAAAGAAAGAAACCTGGAAATAGAAAGAGACATAATATAATTAAGCATATCTTAATTTCATATGGAATAAAGAAATGTTTTAAAAAATTGGGATGTAAAATACTAACTAAGGAAGTTCAATGCTAGAGGTTAAAGAAATATTAAATAAACCAATAAGAACCTTTAAGTTCTTCCAGTTCTTTTGGTACACTCCACCTAGACTCCTTTGTTTGGACATTATGATAGTACACTCTCCCTGTATCTGATTTATATTCTTTCCATGGGCATTGCGACAAAAGAAGCTAAAAAAAAAAAAAACAGTAAAATAATATAACAAATAAACCAAGAATACAGGTAGTTCCCAACTTTGAGCTATTTTGTTCCTAGTGCACGCTCGTAAAGCGGGAATTTATTTCCCATAGACAATGTTAAAAACAGGGATATTATGTTCTCACCAATGAAATTTGACTATAGTAATGTTAAATAAAGGTCAACAAAACAACAGTTTATGCTTAAACAATGATTTAGTTATCCAAAGAAATGAAAACATAGCCTTTAAAATCAAGCAAATTATAATAATAAAGAAATTAATGTCATACAAACGTTAAAGAATGCTTGTTCTTCATCATCATCTTCAACCAAATGCACACTTGTTGATGGTTCTTTAATAGTCATTCCTACCATATGTTTGCTTATGATCTCATATTTTGTTTCCAGTGTTATTCCTCTTTGCTGTTTCTTTTTATTAACATCACTCTCCATAGTATTACTTCATCTTTGACAGTATTAATAAGGGGAATAAATATGAAATAATGCAAGACAGTGAAAATGAAGAGACAACCATTCTTTGTAACATGGTAACTGTTTTATATTATGCGAGTCAGTGAGACACTCTCGTCTGCCTGAACAAAAAAACACACTCACAGTAGTACTGTATTGTGTAGCTACGTGCGGGGTTTGAAATGCTGTATTTATGAATGTTTGGCATTTATTTATTGCAATTAATGTTCATATTTTTGATTCTGTTGATACTTTATACTTGAAAAAAAGAACTCATAAACCAGGGAGCTCATAAAGCAATGAAAGCTTGTAAAGTGGGAACTGCCCGAACTTATGATTTATTCAGAGGCTATAAGTAAATATCACTTCCATCTCGGCACACATCACAAAGCTGTGGTTATATCTGAATAACAAGAATAATAAAGAGGGAAAAAAATTCTATTTTATAAAAGAACACATTAGTAGAATACTATCCAAACAATTAAATTGCAACCATAAAATAAGATATATCAAAAAAAAAAAGATTCACTTGATTAAATTCTAACAAATCTTTTGTGCAAGATTATTATTATAACACAGAATTACATTTAGCCTGAAAAGAAACATTCTCTATTTTAATTAATTTGGATTGTGAGAATATAGTTACCCAAAATTGTGTATACAAATGATACAAGATGGCTAGTCATACATAATTAAGCATTTGGTGGATTATACAAAGGTTGGAAGGGTAGTTAATGACCTTCATCAGGGTGCACTACTGCAACAAGATCTAGGAAAATTGGGTTGATGGGCTGACAAATGGCAGTTGAAGTTTAACATTGACAAATGCATATGGATAGCAGTAACCCCAAGGTAACTTATCAACTGTAAGCTACTACACTCAGAGTAATGGAAAATGAAAAAGACCTGGGGGTAGTCAGACATGCTGCCAGTACAGCTCATGAGGGTTTTGTCAATGATATACAGTTCTGGAGGCCTCACTTTAGGAAGGATGTAGATCTGCTGGAACGGGTGCAGAGAATTATTATTATTTGTTTTTTTTTTTTTAGGAGCATTAGCAACTAAGGCCATATTGCTCCGGGATATGCGGTGGTCATTCCCTGACCTTTCCGCATCCTCCATATTTGGTGGTGATGGGCTCAAACCCCAGTCTAATCAAGAAGCGTGTGCTATGCACTGCTGCTCCTTCCAACTGGCTACAGAGGCGTCGGGGGTGCAGAGAAAAGCAATCAGATTGGTGAAGGAAACAAAAGAGTTCTTATCTAGAAAGGCTTCAGTTCTGCAAACTGCAGTGTCTCGAGACCAGGCACCTGTGGGGAGATCTGACTGAGGTGTTTAAAGCCTTGAATGGATTGAGTAAGCTGAATGTTAATGGTATTCTTCCACTTGCTGAGATTACACAAGTGAGGAGACACAAATTCAAGTCTAGAAAGGATGGTTGCAGGATAGGTGTGCAAAGTTTGCCTTCAGCCAGCTGGTGGTTGATTGTTGGAACAGGCTTCCATCTGTTGTTGTGGAAGTGGATGGGTTGAATAAATTCAAGGGAGAGTATAGATGAGTGAATTTTTTTTTGGCTGATGCTATATTAGTTTGCTTCCTTGCATCATTTGCCATTACTACCACTACTACACAAAAATCTGCCTTCCATCAAAACCAAGCAGCTACTGAAACAAGTTGGACAGCATACAGATATTTAAAGAGTAATTTCAAAAGTATTTGGGAAAAAACAGATAAATTATGAAACTTGAAAGACAAACAAAGTTTTTAATGGCAGATGCTATATAAACTCTGCTTCCTTGAAACACCTGACTTTTAATAATAATGTTTACAGAAAAGCCCACTATGACAAAAGAGGAGAGGGGGATCTTTAACCACAAAACACAGAGTCAAGAAAAGCAAATCAAAAAAATGAAAAGTTAATACTGAATTAGTATGGCAGCATAGGTTGTAGTAAAGTAAAAGTTAAATTGGGATGCACTGCAGACCAAATTAGTATGATGAACATGATGAAAACTTATATCAGAAAACAGAGCTAGGAGCAAATATGTATCACTATGGGGTGTTGAAAATTACTGGTGGGTCATTCATAAAGTAGCAGTATATTTCTAGATCGATTAGAAAACTTCTTCAGAGTCAGAGATACCATATGGGTGAACACTATCCTTAATCTTTTTTTTTTTTTTTTACTTAAGATTCACTAACACTAAAAAGTTTTTGTATTAAGAAGACATTAGAAAGGTAGAGATCATAATGTATTAGGTGTGGGACATCTTAAGAGATAAGCGCTGTTAGCAGTGCAGGGAAAGGTTTTAATTTTTCATGAAAAATTAAATGGCCTTGAGCATTATTTCAGTTTTGTTTAATGAAAACAAATAGTGAATTTAACAAGGAAAAAGCTATATAAGAAATGTTCAAAGTAATTTTGGAAGCTACTCATCTTTTTATATATGCAAAGAGTTATTGTTCTAGGCCAAGAACAAACAAATAAAAATGGAATTGATGAAGTCATAAAAGAAAAGAAAGTTGTAAGGGATATATTATCAAAAGGTGCTGAGCATTATAATAGGTACAAATCAATCTGTAACAAAGTTATTTAGGGAGTAAGTCATGCTAAGGCAGACTATGAAAAGACTTTGACAAAGAAGACCAAGGGATATAGTAGAGTTCTTTGTTAACGTTAGAAGGAAGGGAATGAACTATATTGGCTCGCTACAAGATGGCTTTACCACTGACAAATGAAAGGTAATGCATATGGGTGGCAATAATCCCCAGTAACATACCAACTGTGTGGTACTACACTCAGGGTAGTGGAAAATGAAAAGGATATGGGGGTATTTGTGAGGGTCAGATACAAAGTTCTCTAAGCAGTGCAGATAGGCTGCCAAGACGGCTCATGGGGTTTTGTCAATGATATACAGGAATTTTTATAGCAGGGAAAAGGAAGTGATTATTCCATTGTATAAGCAATGGTCAGGTCACATCTTCAGTACTGCATACAGGCTTGAAAGCCTCATTTTAGGAAGGATGTAGAGCTGCTGGAACAAGTACACTTTTGTACAGAAAAGTACAAGAGTACAGAAAAGGGCAAAGAGGCTGGTGAGAAGGACAAAGGGGTGTTCTTACCAAGAAAGACTTCAGTTCTGCAAATTACAGTGTCAGGAGACTAGGCACTTGCAATGTGTCTAAGTAAGGTGTTTAAGGCTTTGAATGGCTTGAGCAAACTCAATTCTGATGGGATTCTTGCTCAGACTTTGCACGAGGGGACATAAATTCAAAATGAGGAAGGATGGTTGTAGAATAGATGTGATGAAGTTTGCCTTCAGCCAATGGGTGGTTGATTGCTGGAACAAACTTCTATCCATTGTTTCGGAAGTAGACAGTTTGAATAAATTCAGGGAAGAACTAGACAAACAATTGGATGGGATGGACGAGTGAATTTCAGTTTTTTTTTTCCATGGCATCAATTGATCATTTGTCACTTCTAATACTTAAAATGGATTGGAAGAGAAGGTAACATGCTTGAATGTGCAAAAAGCATGAGGGGGGATTAGATTATCTTGTATATTAAAGGAAGCAGCTTGGCAGGTTGCCAAGCCCTATCTCTTGTAAAGGTGCCTTCATGAGCTCGGGTGAAGTCCCAAGAGATTGGAGGTGTGCTAATGTCTCTCCAATCTTCCAAGGGTAATAGAAGGTCTTTAAGTTTAACCTGTGGAAGGGAAAAATTAAGTCATGATTAAAGATATAATGCAGGGAGCATTTGTAGAGAAAAATAATTATATTTCATGAAGAAACATAGCATGAGTGGGTTTGTTAAAAGGAAATTGTCTCTAACTAATCAGATAAGCAATTATGAATTTGTCACAAAAGAACTAGGTGTAAAAAAGAATTCTGACAAAGTACACACCTTTACAATCTGTATTCACAAACTTACTATTTGCAAATCAAATTTTCTTTAAATGGTTTTTGAGAATGGCTTTCTTATTGTTCAAATGGCAATATCTGAGTGTACTGATGTGGGATTTACTTAAAAATTTAATTACCATCAGGGGTAAAGGAAAGGGTTTTTGCTTCCATAAAGGTGAGTACAGCGGTCTCAGAAAGTTTTTAAATTCTGTACAGTGGGATCAACTGACGATGTTACTAACAGTAAATTCTAAGTGGGAAGCATTCAAGGAATTAATTGTGGAAGCTACTAAAAGTTTCATACCTATTAAGAAATATTGTTCAAGGTTTAGGCCTAAATGGTTGTCAAATGAACTTGTTATTGTTGTTATTTGGTTTTTAGGATCATTAGCAACTAAGGCCATATTGCTCCGGAATATGCAGTGGTCATTCCCTGACCTTTCCGCATCCTCCGTATTTGGTGGTGAAGGGCTTGAACCCCGGTCTAATCAAGAAGAGTGTGATACGCACTGCTGCTCCTTCCCACCTGGCTACGGAGGCGCCATCTAATGAACTAATGAGACTCGTAACAGAGAAGAAAATGCATATAAATTATCAAGCGACTCAGAAGCCTATGGCAGATATAAGCTAGTCTGTAATCAGGTCACAAAGGAGGTAAGGCAGGCGAAGGCAGATTACGAGAAATCCTTGGCAAAAGATGCTAAGAAAAACAGTAAGGATTTCTTTACTTATATAAACTCTAAAAGGAAGGGGATGAATCTGATTGGTCCACTTGACATCGATGGTTCAACTGTCGATGATCCTGCTCAGATAGCAAACAAACTGAATAAGTATTTTGCATCTACATTCACACATGAGGAATTATTAAGGTTTGAAAATGGCAGAAGGTTATCAAATTGTGGCAGGATACTTAATGATTTTCTAATAACTCAGAGCAAAGTGGAGGAGAAATTGTTGAAGTTAAACATAAGAAAAGCACCTGGGGTGGATAGGATCTATCCAGTTATATTAAAGGCAGTGGCAAAGCAACTAAACAAACCCTTAGCCATAAATTATGAGAGCATCCTTGGACTCAGGGGAGGTTCCCACAGACTGGAGATGTGCAAATGTATCCCTAATTCGCAAAGGGGGATCGAAGGGTGACACGAGTAATTACAGACACCAGTTAGTTTAACTTCTGTTCCGGGTAAAATAATGGAGTCACTGGTTCAAGATGCACTGCAGGATCATCTAGACAAGACTGCAGCAATAATTCAGACACAGCATGGGTTTGTTAAGGGAAAGTCTTGTCTGACAAATTTGATTGGTTATTATGATGTGGTTACAAAGGAACCGGATGCAAAAAATAATTCTGATATCATATATTTGGATTTCAGGAAAGCTTTTGACACTGTTGCGCATGGAAGACTATTGTACAAATTGGAGCAGAATGGTATTAAGGGTATGTTGCTACAATGGATAAAAGGATGATTGAGTGGGAGAAGACAGAGGGTGGTAATGAATGGGTGCTGCTCTTCGTGGACTAATGTTATTAGTGGAGTCCCACAGGGTTCGGTGTTGGGTCCACTGTTGTTTTGTATATTTATCAATGATATTGATGAAGGTATATCAGGCTTAGTGTCGAAGTTTGCAGATGATACAAAGGTTGGCAGGGTTGTTAATGACAGTGTGCTACTGCAACAGAATCTAGATAATTTGGGCAGATGGGCTAAGAAGTGGCAACTGAAGTTTAACCTTGACAAATGCAAAGTACTGCATATGGGTAGAAGTAACCCCAGGGAAACGTACCAACTGTGTGGTACTACACTTAAGGTGGTAGAAAATGAAAAAGACCTGGAAGTAATTGTGCAGTCAGATATGAAGTTTTCTGAGCAATGCAGACAGGCTGCCAAGGCAGGTCATGGGGTTTTGTCAATGATATATAGGAATTTTGCTAGCAGGGAAAAGGAGGTGATTGTCCCTCTGTATAAGGCAATGGTCAGGCCACGCCTTGAGTACTGCGTACAGGTCTGGAGGTCTCATTTTAGGGAGGATGTAGATTTGCTTGAGCGTGTACAGAGAAGGGCAACAAGTTTGGTGAGGGGAATGAAGGGATCCTCTTACCAAGAGAGGCTTAAGTTCTGCAAATTGCAGTGGCTGGAGACTAGGCACCTGCATGGTGATCTGATTGAGGTGTATAAGGCCTTGAATGGGTTGAGCACGCTGAATTCTGATGGGATCCTTCCACTTGTTCAGATTACAAACCTTAAGGGGGCATAATTCAAATTAAGAAAGGACAGATGTTGAATAGATTTGCGGAAATTTGCCTTTAGCCAGCGGGTGGTTAATTGCTGGAACAAACTTCCATCTGTCGTTGTGGAAGTTGATAGGTTGAATAAATTTAAGGAGGAACTGGACAGGCATTTGGAGGGAATGGTGTGATTTTTTTTTTTTTTTTTGGCTGATGCTGCATAAGCTCATACACTTGCTTTCTTGCATCACATGCCACTACTACTACTACTGCTGCTACTATCTCACAAAGTATAAACTTTATTTCTGGAAATTTTATGCAAATGAAAATAACTATACACAGTTACAGCTTCAAAATTATAAATCAGCTAATGCTATTTGGCCTTATTGAAATTGCGAAAAGATGGGATTGTCTCCTTTCATGTTTCCTTGTGGTAAGTAGAATTTAAACTACCTAGTTAATGCAGTAGAGTTATTACTCACAGCAGAATAAATTTTGCATTCACGAGGTGCCTTGATATTGCATTACTTTCAAATAAATGGCGCTACCAAAAGGTTAAACTGCCATTTATTTAAAAAATGAAACACTACTATTACAACAGCCTGTTTCAGATGAGGGATTGTCTGATGAAGGATTTATTGGTCCCTCATTACATACTAGGTATTCTCTTCTAAATAAATGGATGTTAACTTTTTGCCAATGCCATTATTTAAATTCAGTGCAATATCAGGGCAACTAGTTGTAAAGGCAACGTTTATTCTCCTGACTGTGGTAAGACCATTGCATTAACTATGCAGTTTAAGTTCTGCTAGCTACAATAACTCACAAAACGACAATCCTTCCATCTGCATAGAAGTGGATGAAAGTACCTACATTAATGTTGTTTACAAACATTAATGTAGATACTGTGAAATCTACTGTGAAAGCTGTTAAAATGTGCTTCACTACCTAATGAAATTGATCTACTAAAAGCATCTGTCCAAAGCTCTTTAAATTTAAATAAACTTCCAACCTTCGAAAAGATCTTTTTTAAAAGACTGAAGCCAAATAAACTTGACTTCCTTTCATCATCCTTTTATTAATATTTTATATTAACTATTATATATAGTAGTTAATGCAAAACTAGCAACTAAAGTTTTTTTAGAAAAAAGCATATATGCATGTGCCAAAGAATAGTCTGAGGATTTTAAATACAAAAATGTTTTGTTTTGTTGTTATTTGGAGCATCAGCAACTAAGGCCATATTGCTCCGGGATATGCGGTGGTCATTCCCTGACCTTTCCGCATCCTCCGTATTTGGTGGCTCACGGGCTCAAACCCTGGTCTAATCAAGAAGCATGTGCTACGCACTGCTGCTCTGCCCACCTGGCTACGGAGGTGCCTAAATACAAAAAGGAAAAATTAAAGGAAAAAAGGAAAAAATTTTTACATAATTAAAAAAAATTAAAGGAAAAATTAAATTTTTGCAATACAATAAACCCTCAATTTAACAGACTAATAAGGGAGAAGGGTTGTCCGTTAATGCCGAAAGTCAGTTAAATCGTTATTGTTCTTAATGTAAAAAAAAAAAAAAGCTTTAATACAATATACAGTACTGTACAACATAAAATTATGTTGCAACCTGGACTTTGATTTATGAATATCAGAAACAGTTTGCTTTTTTACGCCGTAAATTTCACAAACACATGCTACAGAGACGCCTTGTTCTAATTTCTCAATTAGGTCTAATTTCTGTGCCACATTTAAGTTCACACGCTTTCTTTTAACTCCTCTATCACTTGATGCCATTTTAAATTGTAAGGATTGCAAAATTATTTAATAAAGTCAAAATTCAGAAATCACAGAAGCACTCTGTATACAACCCGACCACACGATAGCTTGAGGCAGACTAAGACCGAAATAAAGCGAGTCGGTAGACCTGCAGTTTAGAGTCCTGAGTCACATTCAGCTCGCAAGTCACCGCCTGCTCTTATCTGTTATCTGTAATCTGGGAAAACAGCTATTTGAACATGTTTTCAGAAAGAATAAAAAAACAAATTTTCTGAATTTGATTATAAAAATAAAAGTAGGTAATTATCAAAACAATAATGGAAATAGGTAATTATTATTAATTTTTAATTAATAATAACACTGAAGTTTTGTATAACCTAAAAAAAATAATATGGTCGAGATTAATATGTCCATTACTGTATTATTATTTGTCCGGTCCGTTAAATCGAGGGTTTACTGTATGTTGATTTTGCAAACTCAATAAAATATAAATTGAAGATATTTTAAAAACACATTTATTTTATTACTTAAAATTTTTATTTCTGACCTCTGCATGTGTTTTTAACTCATCCGGCTTCTCCCAGCTTGACTGCTTTGTTAGATGGTTGTAGTAATATGTTCTTCCATCAGGAGCTTTATGTTCAGTCCAATTACATTTCTTTAAAATTAAACAAAAACAAAAAATACTTAATATATGTTTATATTTAAAACACTGCATTTATATTGAAATTTATATCCATATTTAAATTTTTTTTTTTTTATTTTAAAAAATTTGTATTCAAAGCATTACAAATAAACAATAATGAAATACAGTAAACCCCCGCTATTCGCGGGGGTTACGTTCCTGAGAAATGTTGCGAATACTGAGTTACGGCTCCCATAGTAATAAAGGGGTTCCGTTCCAAAGTATGAAATATATAAGAAAAACTAGTCTAAAATTTTGTCTATGTATGTATTATATGTACCTTCATAATATGACTATGTACATAGACAGTACATAGTGAAATGCAAGCATATGGCATCGAAATGAAAATAAGAAACAATTAAATATTAAATGTAATAAAATGCCTTTGCTAGCAAAAAAATTTATCCCGCCAGTGCTATCACCAGTTTCGCTAAAGTGTTGATAAGGAGTTTTGCCTTTACACGAATGATGAGTGAACTTAACAGAATTTTATTTCGAGTTCGGTCTTCTATCCAGATTTAAAGCTTTTTCCATTTTTTCTAATTTAACATCATGAGTTACAGAGCAAATTTTCGAAGCAATTAGCGCGTTTTCACGGACACTATGGCGGATTTTTTCTTCCGATTTTTTGATTGATCGTACCGTTGACTCGTTGATTTTATAATGTTTTGCCACTGAGGAGACAATTTCACCATTAGAAATTTTGTCTAATAACTCAATTTTATTCACTAATGTCATCACCTTCTTTGATCTTTTCACATTTCCCTTGTTATTCGTAGCCATATTTTTGTAAGGGTTAGAAAGAACTTGTCCACAATAAAGTCACATTCTTCCGTTAACACACTGGAAAAGTCTGTTTTACACTGCAAAACAGTAGAGTTATCATTTTTGTAAGCATATCGATTTATAAAGTGATAAATTTATAAGCATATAAATTAAAAGCAAACGACCAAACCTTCCATGACAAGCGCATAATACATACTGAACAAGGATTAGCCAGAAACATCCACACTTGCGATTTTGTCACCCCTCTCCCCCCCACCCACTGAGTGCTGTTTTGACCAGGAAAGATAATTTTAGCCACGCCCATGCTTTTTTATGGCAGAAAATATTCACGGCGCTTTAAAATTCACATGTTTTTTTTTTGTTTCATTTTATATTAAATCGGCGATCGCGAATACGCGAAACCGCGAATAGCGGGGGTTTACTGTACTCATATTTAATCAAAATTCTTCTAAAACATATTCTGAGGACTTTGTTCTCACAATTTAGTCTTAACATGGTAAAAATGGCATTAGTCTTAACAGACCCAACCAAAAAATATCTGTTGCATGTTTATCACAAGCTCAAAATTAGTACCTTTTCTTCCTAAGTATACACAAATTTTTAGATCAGTAGTTTTTTAAATGATGTGTGCTGTTTATGCAGAATTATTAAATGAAATGTGCTGACTTGTTTCCACTGTTGCTGCCTGCTTTGCATTGCTATTTTCAGCTTCAATGCAATGTAAATAATTTTAACATTGTGTTGAATAATTTTTACATTTCTTGCCAGGGTCTGCCACTACAGAAATTATGTACTTTGTTTTATGTTTAAGTATTATGAAAAATTGTTTGTCTCAAATATTATTATTAATCTATTTATTTATTGTATTACTTACTATAATCTACATAGTGCAGCAACTGAAAAATAAGACTGATGCTAGAAAAAAAGTAATGATCTCATGCATGAGTAAACTAACCTTAGTTTATTCAAAGTAACTTCCTCCCATATCCACACATACTGCATGCAACACTCATGAAGTGACTGGAACAACTGGAAGGCCGTGACTGGCATACTGTTCAATATTCTTGTCACAGTCTGAATGGTGTCGGCGTCACAAAAATAACAACCTTTCAGTGGTCCCTTGAGCTTTGGGAAGAAAAATAAATCACGTGGAAGTAAGTCTGGTGAATACGGTGGGTGCAACAGTATGTAGACTCTTTTGGTAGCCAAAAACTCCCAAACAATGAGAGCCTTGTGGCTTGGTGCATTGTCATGCAAGAGGAACCAACTGCCATCTCCATAGTGAAGCAGCACAAGACAGATTCTCTGCAACAAGCATTTCAAAACATTCATATAGTAGGTAGCAGTAATACTTTGGTCATTGGGCACAATTCCCTTGTTACCATAGAAAGTGAAGAGCATGGTTTTATTTTTGACCTTTCTTGACGAACTTTTTGGGTTTGGGAGAGTTGGCTGACTTCCACTCTACACTTTGTTGTGTGGTCATACTGAAAACACTGTCTCGTCACCTGTAACGATCAAATTCAGAAAGGTGGGTTTGCTTTTAGTGGCCTCGATGAGTTCTTTGCAGTGTTCAACTCACACCTGTCATTGACCGTCTGTTAATGAATGCGGAACAAACCGTGCACAAACCTTTGTTTTCTTCAAATTCTGGGTTATTATTTGTCAAATGGTTTCCTTATTAATGCACAGAACTTCTGAAATCATTCAGAGAATTGCATACTGGTCATTGATAATGATTTCCCATACCTTCTCAATCAACTCTGGCATTCAAACTGTTTCTGCTTGGCCTGAATGTTTGTCGTCCTCCAGCAATTCTCTTCCATGGGCAAAACATTTATGGCACTTGACACACGTGCACGAGACAGACAATGCTCTCCATATACTTGCTTCATCATTTGTTCTCCATACACTCGCTTCATCAACATTTCTGTGGCACTTTTGCCCAGTCAAACAAAACTTTGCTCTTTGTTCCGTTGTCCCTTCACAACACACATGAGACATGCAGTTTAGCTCACACTGTTTTGAAATGGCAGCAATTTCAACTAACCTTGACTGTAGTGGTCAAGGAACAATCACTCTTTCATTTCATGTTTACTTCTAGTAGATGGTAGCACCAGCACTCATCTGATAGCTCAGTCTCGTTTTTCAATTGTCATATGTGACAAAATGTAATAATGTGTGCACCTGCATTAGTTTGAATTTTCTCAAATTCAAACTAATGCAGTTGCAACTTCCTTAACAAATTTATGAACCTGAAAATGGAAGTGACTAATAATTTCATGTTTATAAATTCCCCCCCCCCCCCAGCTGAATTATTAAAAGTATGTTAAAAGTAACAACAAATGTAAAAAGCATAATGTTTTTAAATTTAAATTTTTCATAAAAAAATATTACAATTAAAACATATTATAATTTATTAGGAAAAGGTTAATCACTGGTATACTACAAGCAGAATTTTAAGAAAATCAAAAACCAATTTCTTTCTTATTTCTTTTTCAGAAAGAAAAAAGAAACTGGTGGGCCTGACAGGCCCTCTAGCACCATGTTTGTTACAATCAGGGATTCCATCATTGTTGGGCTAAAATTCAAAGTGGGGATATACCATATCTTAAAAATCTAAATTTTCAAGAAACAAACTCAGACTAATTTTCTTCCTAAAAATATCATGAACAAAAAGTGAGCTACATTTGTGTGCACATTTTATAATTTGAATAATATTTTAAAATAACATAGTGAGATGTAAATTTCATCATATCATGTATAGCGTGTTGTTATAATGTCGACAAAATGTGAATGTTTGGTGCAGCTATAAATGAAAAATTTTTTCAGTTCACTCAACTAAAGAAAAAATAGCAGACTTACACAGTACAAAGAGACCTTGCTTACCATCAATCTCAAATTGAATATCAAAGATTTAAAAAGATAAGAACATAAATGTTACTATAATTCATAGTGCTGAATGCATCAATACAAGTCATGTTCCATTAGTGCAAAATTTCTTGTCAGGGAAAGTTTAAAAAGTTTCATAATTCTGATATTTATAATATCATAATTCATATTTCTTGCCAGCAAAATTCTGAGCATCAGAATTCTGAAAATACTTCTCAGGCAATAAAAAAAAATACTGTATGACAGTAGAAACTGCAAAGAATAACACCACTGGTCTTACAAGAAAGAAATAAAATCACTTCACATTTGGGTTCTGCCACTTGTTATTGGTAAATAAAAGAAAGTCTAGCCTTCTCATTAAGCTGTATGGTAAACTTAGTTTACTGTTAAATATTTTAAGTGTTGCATGCACATGTACTAATTTGTCATGCTCTCTTTTGGTCTTTATACACATAGCATGGGTAGTACATGTGCTGATTTGTCATGCTCTTGCTTCGGTATATAATATGAAGTTGTGGAAACAACCTATAAAGGAGAAGGTAGATTTTATTTAGTGCCATTACAAGCTTCATTCAACATCAGTGTTTCCCACATCTGGATTGATCTCCAGAACAAAAGAAATGTTTCAGAAGCTGCAGCTAAAATTTGCTTCCTGATATGTTTAGTGACTTTGTCTGTTGGCTGTAGTTAAATGTCAAAAGGAATACAGACTGAGTATTTTGTCCAATCTGCTTAGTTAAATTTCTATTTTACTCAATAATTTGGGCACTGGGGCTGTTGTGCTTGAATCCTAAATACATTAAGAAAGTAGTCACTGTTATGTAGCTCATCTAAAATCATTCTCTCCATATTTGGGTACAGTACAGACAAACAGATGGATCACTTGCAGATGTGGATTCTATAGGTATGGTTGTCAGTATTTAGTAAGGTTATTGTTGTGTTGATCCAGTAAGATAACAACCAGATGCCCTCTCTGATCTGTCAAGTTGCCAACATGACAAAAGGATGTTGGTAGTTGTATTTCAAGATTTTCAGTTCTTTCAGCACACAGGAGTTATTAAATGGAAGGCATAATGAGACTTGGGTCGGCATTATTCCCAGTACAATTCATATGTTAATAGAGTTTAAATGAATATGAATAGGAACATGCCAAAAAAGGAATTTGTGAGTTAACAACCAGATGATATTCCATTACTCAATTGAGTAATGTCATCAGGCCTAAAGATGGAATAACAGAATTATAATGAAAATCTAATTTGCAAAGATAAATTATATATTAAAAATGTACCGTATTTCCCCATGTATAAGACACACCTTAATTTTGGGGCCAGAAACTTGAAAAAAAAAAAAATGTATTACATAAAGTTATTGAACTCAAGTTTTATTCATCATAAAATTCATACAACTCATCACTGTCAAAGCTCCCATCCATTAGCTTGTCCTCATCTGTGTCTGATGACGAATCACTGTCTTCATATATTGCCTCGTCCTCAGTTCCATCTATTTGAAATGCCACACTTCTTAAATGACTTGACAACGATCTCAATCTTGATATTATCCCAGAATCTTTTCATCCAGGTACAAACTTCTCCTATAGTTGGTTTCTTCACTCTTCCTGCTGGTGTCAAATTGTCCCCAGAAGACTTCATCCATTGGTTCCATCCGTCTCTCATGTCAGCTTTGAAGGGTTTGTTAATGCTGACATCAAGTGGTTGGAGCTGGGATGTCAAGGTATGACGGCAAGTTTTGTTTTTTGCTCTGCAGCAATCTTCTTTGTATTTTTTGTTATGTGTGCCCTGAAGTGATCAAGCACCAATAGGGCAGGTCTGCATAAGAGCCCACCTGGTCTCCTGCTCCAAACTTTCTCAAACTGGATCTTCATCCCATCCTAATCCATCCAACCCTTGTCATGAACGTGGACAATCACTCCTCGAGGAATGTCTTCTTTTGGCATTGTTTTGCATTTGAAAATCAGCATAGGAGGCAGCTTGGTTCCGTTGGCACAACAAGCTAGAACAACTCATCACTGTCAATTAATGGCTCTTTTCATGTCCACTTGTCTTCACAGTTACAGTTTTCACCCCCTTCTTATCAACAGATCTGTTACTTGGGACATCAAATTGAAGGGGGGCTTTGTCCATATTTGCAATCTGTCCAAACTCAAACTGATGTGTCTTTCGACATTGAATGACAAAACGATGAAATTCAAGGATCTTCTGCTCATAGCTTTCAGGCATCTTTTGGGCAAGTCTGGTGTGGGTACGCATGCTTAGTCCATTCCGTTTCATGAACCTGAAGCACCAATTATGTCCTCCTTTGAAATCAGTAACTTGTTTTTCATCAGCAATTCTTCTTACCTCATGCTGAACCATCTTTGTGGACACAGGAATTCCAATTGCCCTTTGCTCCTCAATCTATATCTTCAATTCCCTCTCTAAATTAGGCCATTTTGCTGACTTGCCTCTAATGGCCTTCTTATGCCGTGGCATTTTCAGTAGGGTTTCTTCTTCCCATAGCCAGTCTCAGATTGTTTTCTCAGTTGGAGGAGGACCAAACTTATGTTAAGCAGCACGATTTCCATTCACTTTTGCAAACTGGATCACTTTTAACTTGAATTCAGCACTGTACGAAAATCTTTTCTGAGCTATTTCTGGGCAGAACGTGGCAAAAAGTAACCTAATATACCAGTAATAAGTGTGAAACAATGAGTGCAAAGACAACAAGCACGAAAAAGCAGGAAATGCAAGTAAAAAAATCTACAACCACTGTATAAGACGCACCCAGTTTTTAGACCCCAAATTTTTCGAAAAAAGGTGCGTCTTATACATGGGGAAATACGGTAATTGGCACTGAAAACTAAAACAAAACTGAAGACAGAGGTAAGGTAGGGAAGGCATTGAGAGAAATGGGCATGGAGTGCCAGTCACAACCTTTGAGTGTCTGATCAAGAACCACTGTACAAGTTTTAAACTAATGAGATTTGCAATAAAAGTAAAGTAAAATTAAACTATATAAAAGAGAGAGAAGTTAAAAAACTGAAGATAAAAAAGGGCACTCAGAAGAGAACAGGTAATAGACAAGTGCAGGAGAAAACAGGGGTTAGTTCACAATGAGAATATTTAGGTAAAACTAATTAATAAAATTAAACTAATTAATGAGCAAATATCTGAGTGAGAGAAGACACAGTGTAGTAATCAATGGACACTGGTCTTTGTGGACTAATGTTATTAGTGAAGTCCCCCAGGGTTCGGTTTTGGACCCATCGCTGTTTTGTGTATTTATCGATGATATTGATGAAGATTATATCAGGCTTAATGCCAAAGTCTGCAGGTGATACGAAGGTTGGCAGGGTTGTTAATGACAGTATTGACAGTTTGCTACTGCAACATGATCTAGAAAAGTTAGGCAGATGAGCTGAGAAGTGTCAACTGAAGTTTAGCACTGCATATGAGTAGCAGTAACCCCATAAATGCAAAGTACTGCATATGAGTAGCAGTAACCCCAGAGTAACGTACCTACTGTGGTACTACACTCAGGCACCTGTGAGGTGATCTGATTGAGATGTTTAAGGCTTTGAATGGATCGAGCAAGCTCACTGCTAATGGGATTCTTCCTTATAGTCAGACCACACACATGAAAGGGCACAAATTCAAACTAAGGAAGGAAGGAAAGTTGCAGAATAGATATGTGGAAGTTTGCCTTTAGCCAATGAGTCATTGACTGTTGGAACAAACTTCCATCTGTTGTGAAAGTTGATAGCTTCAATAAATTCAAGGAAGAACTAGACAAACTTTTGCAGGAAATGGATAGGTGAAATGGGTATTTTTTTTTTTCTTTTTCCATGCTGTATAAGTTTGCTTTCTTGCATCATATGCCACTACTAATGTTAATGCTAATTAAGACTAGTGGATACCTAAGCCTGAAATTTCAAACAGAAAACAGAGATGAAGACAGATCAAGAAAGGGCTGCAAGGCAGAGAGAAAAAAGGGAAAGACTGTAGAGGATCTGTAAGATGTTTTAAAAGACTGAATTTTTACACCAGAGGATAATGAGAATTTCCTGAGACTAGAGGGCAAGCAACGTAGCAACAGAAGAAAAAGTAGATAGAAGAAAGATTTATTTGTATGAACTGTACCGGCAAGCAGAAGGTTCTTACTAGGAGAAGAAAGACAATGGAATAAGGAGGGGTGTACAGAATCTAACAAGCAGAAAATAAACAGGTACTTGCAATGAGGATAAAATATAAAAATAACAAAGATCTCAACATTATGGAGGGGCAAACTAAGAGGGGGGAGGAGATGAGGGGTTAAGAGGGCAAAACAGAGAGGAAGAATTAAGACTAGAACACTTAAACAGAAAAATTTTAAAGGAAATGAAGACAGCTTAAACAGGAATACCAGATAGGAATTTAAGATAATGGGGGGAAGGGGTGCTGTAGAAAGTCCAAAAGTGGGCTGCCTTAAAAATAACACAGCTATTAGGCTACAGACTGTGTGAAAATAATCTGTTAGAAGCTGGCACTTTGCTTAGCAAGGTACAGAAAAAAAAAGAACTCATTCTATTGCAGTCTAAGGTGATATTGTATTCTGTACTGACATAAATGATTTAATAAATGCATCAGGCATTATACATGAGCCATCAAAATGGAGATTCCCAAATCTCCATTTTGATGGCTAGAGAAATCCTACAACACATTGTAAACATATTATTCTCATTTCCAGTCACAGACTTCATACATTAAAGTAAACAAGATAGTCTGAAATTCTTGTTAGAAAAAAAGTGAAATATTGTGATCATAAACAGACAGACGGTTTGTAGTGATTTGAAAGTGGTAACTACACTCTTCTTGAATAATTGTCAGACAAATGTATTGTTTTCTGTGCAAGTGGAACAGCAAGACTAAAGCTGATAATTGGATTAAAAATAAGTGGTCAAAAAAAGGACTAATCTAACACCTGAAGCAAAAAAATTTCATCACCCATCACTTGGCTATCCAAGCAAACTGCTTCTGATACTGCTACATGTAAAACTGGGAATAATGTTTGTTAAGGCTGTAGATACAATTGGAAGCTGTTTCTGATATATTATTTCAAAATTTCCCAAGGTAAGTGATGCTAAACTCTACACTGATGTTTAGTATTAATATTTTTGACAAAACACAAATTCAAAAGCTGATGCAAAATGATAATTTCATAACTTCCATGTCTCAAAAAGAAGTGTAGGCTTGGTTAGCATTCAAGAGTGCTGCGAAAAGTATTTTACACATTTATAAATCAAAGGACCACGAGAAGATTATATATAATATGCTTCCTAGTCTCGAAAAACTAGGCTACAACGCGAGTATGAAGGTTTCTTTTTCTGCACAGCCACCCTGTTTACTTTCTACAGAACCCTGGTGCACTGAATGAAGAGTAGGGTAAAATATAAAAGAAAAAGAAAAGAAAAAGACACGAGTAAATGGAATAAGACAACAATAGCAGACTGCTGCTTGTGTTTGAAGAGTAAATCATATGATGAGCACAAAAGTTTCAAAAATGAGAAATTCATCCATATGCAAAATAATTGTGTCACACTACTAAGTAAAGTACTGATTTAGTGAGTGGGCTGGGGGGGCACAAATGGTAATGTATGCATCATAATTGCATACATTACCATTTGTGCTTAATATTCTGTAGTGAAAACTATCTGTTGGATTTTTGAAATACATATATATTTTGCTATAAGTAATGTCTTTTATTTTTCATTTTGTGCAAAAATTGACAACGTAGGGCAGAATCAAATAAGTATTTGAAATCAGTACTTAAAAGTTGTACAAGTTCAGTTATTTACATTAAAAAAAGTAGCAATTTAATTTAAAATGTATGCCAGTACTATGAATTATAATGACTTCAATTAATGCATAGCTTTTTAAAAATGAAGATGTACATTCTGACAATGCAAATTGATGGAAACAGCGTAACTATATCCTTTACACTGAAAAAATTATTTCCTCACAATGTAATCACTGTAATTTTCTAAAACTGAAGAACAAAATAAGAGATTTATAAAAACTGAAATCCTTTATGTTAAAATAATTTAAATGAACATATATCACTATTACCGGGTGGGATGTAGTAGCAGTTTCGGTTGATGCAGCTACTGAGGAAGGTGTGCCAGTACTACCAGCAGTTCCACTTTTGGAATGTGCAGCAGCTGCAGTGTTTGTAGTTGGTGGTGCAGAAATTACAGCTGGAGAAGTTATAGTTGGCAAAGCTAAAAATAATTGAAAATATTAATAATTCAAAATATTTTGTACATTGTGTAATATACAGGGTGTCTCAAAAATACACAGCATAACTTCAGGAATGAGTTCCTCATATGTAGACAATAAAAATATTTTATATCAACATAGTTCCGGAAATGCTTGGTTCCCGAGTTATTAACCGGAATGTCTTATCTCCCACAGGTGATTTTCTTCATCACAAAGATACTCAAATTATTATATTAGGGTTACCAGTAAATGATTACATTAACCAATATTCGTGACTGTAAATTGCGTGTGTTCTCTGGTCAATTTGCCTGTTTTGCTGGATGAAAAAACCCCAGTTTCTGGGGAAAACCTTGCTATCTACGCCTGAGACCGACTAACTCAGCCACGGAGTGAAAAAAGCCCACTAAAGTTCCTTGTGTCATCAACGGGATTCGAACCCGGGCCTTTTCCACCCGGTGTGGGCAGGACGGTGACGATACCACTGTGCTACCCGCAAAGACTCATCACAAGGTACTGACAAAATCTGGTAGTTTTCCATTCCAACCATGTACTCAAATCAGGAGCAAGCGGATATGCACTTTATGTACGGTTTGGTGGACCGCAATGCTCTGGAGGCTGGTCGTTTGTACCACGAAAGGTTCCCAGAACGAAGACGTCCAGACAGGAAAATATTTTAAGGTATCCATCGCCGTCTTTGTTGTAGTAGTAGTGGCATGTGATGCAAGAAAGCAAGCGTATGAGCTTATGCAGCATCAGCCAAAAAAAAAATCCCACCATTCCCTCCAAATGCCTGTCCAGTTCCTCCTTAAAATTATTTAACCTATCAACTTCCACAATGACAGATGGCAGTTTGTTCCAGCAATTAACCACCCGCTGGCTAAAGGCAAATTTCTGCACATCTATTCTACATCTGTCTTTTCTTAATTAGAATATGCCCCCTTAGGTTCGTAATCTGAACAAGTGGAAGGATCCCATCAGAATTCAGCATGCTCAACCCATTCACGGCCTTATACACCTCAATCAGATCACTGCGCAGGTGACTAGTCTCCAGCCACTGCAATTTGCAGAACTTAAGCCTCCCTTGGTAAGAGGATCCCTTCATTCCCCTCATCAATCTTGTTGCCCTTCTCTGTACACATTCAGGCAAATCTACATCCTTCCTAAAACGAGGCCTCCAGACCTGTACGCAGTACTCAAGGCATGGCCTGACCATTGCCTTATACAGAGGGACAATCACCTCCTTTTCCCTGCTAGCAAAATTCCTATATACATGTGAACAGGTCCCATGTTCACATTCCCTTTTGAACATGGGACCTTTACACCTCATGCTGCCAACAGAGGACGACCAAGATCTACGACTCCTGATGTAGAGGAGGAGATTTTGGATGTTGTTCATGCCATTCCTGGAATCAGCACATGCAGAATAGCAATGCAACTGGCTGTTCAACATCTGACTATTTGGAGAGTGTTGCGAGAACACCAACTGTATCCTTACAATCTGCAACGGGTACAGGCCTTGTCACCAGCAGATTACCCTATGTACATAAAGTGCATATCCAGTTGCTCCTGATTTGAGTACATGGTAGGAATGGAAAACCATGAGATTCTGTCAGTACCTTGTGATGAAGGAAATCACCAGTGGGAGATAAGACATTCCGGTTAATAACTCGGGAACCAAGCATTTCCGGAACTATATTGATATAAAATATTTTTATTGTCTACATATGAGGAACTCATTCCTGAAGTTATGCCATGTATTTTTGAGACACCCTGTGTGTGTGTGTGTGTGTGTGTGTGTGTGTGTGTGTGTGTGTGTGTGTGTATAGGTGTGTGCATGCAGGCACGTGTGTAATGGATTCTCAAAAGTAAATTTTCCAAATAACATATTTTACTATCAAAATATTAAAACCATATGGTACAAGAAAACTATAATCTTTTGCTGCACCAACAAGGAAAAAAAAAAAAAAAAAAAAACAAACTATGCACTTGTTTCACTCCTCGGTAAGTACCAATCCAGCTGACCTCTGAATCTCCCTAAGCTGACAGCCTTAACTACTAATGCAGATAACTTATTCCAGTAATTTCACACTTCATACTTTCTATAACCCACTCAATACTGCTTCCCCTGCAATTAGAATTTTTGGCACCTAGTTCTAGGATCAATTATAGCCATGAACATTTCACCTTCATTCATTTTCCTATCCACTGTTAAATTTGTCTTTCCTCATATGACTGCCCTTTTTCCAATCTTTTCAGGTATGTTACCCATCTTTGCTCCCTTTTAAGAAACTATGTAATTTTTATGTAAACACACACACACACACACGTGCGCATGTGTGGGTGTGTCGAAATTGCAATGCCATGTGATAGTCCATGAGCAGAGAAAACAAACAGAACACAACCGGTGGTGGAGGCAGAATGGAATTTCATAGTTTTAAAAGAACTGTCAAAATCTTTATCAAAAGGCTGAATCAACCCTTCGTATTTAATATTTGCATCAGGTACCAAACATACATGATACTGAGGCCAAACGCCTTCTGGACCATATTAGCTACTTTAAAAATAAACAAAGTCACAAGATCGACTTATCACGATTTTTAAACAATCTTTATTTTAAAAATTAACTAGTCATAGAATTATAATTTTTATAATAAAAAAAAATATGTTATGTAAACAGACACAGAAAAACTTGAAATAAAAACTAAATCAGGCAATTATATAATGAGATTTCTGGCATTGATGTTCTCCAGAAAATAATTTTTTTATTTCTACATACCATGGTTGACCATCTGCCGACTCCTGTTTTAAATTCTGATCTGAGGTCCTTTAGGCACCTCAGATCACAACTTGGTGATTGACTCTTCTCCAATGGAGCCTTTATCTCATGGCAATTCCCAACCTCGTATTGTTCGGCATTACAAAAATGCAAATTGGGATGACCTGCGAGATTTCTTTTCTTCTTTTCCTTGGTCAGATTACTGTTTCAAAAACTCTGATGTCAAGATTTGCTCAGATCGTGTCAGTGAAATTATTCTTGCAGGAATGGAATCCTTTATTCCACACTCCACTTTAAAATCTGGTCCTTGGTTTTCCAATAAATGTGCTAAGCTGTTCAAGAGAAGAACGTTGCATATCGTAATTGGCTTGTTTCTAATTCTTCAGTTTCATTTTCTGCCTACACCAAAGCTCGCAACAATTGTAAAGCAGTTATTAATCGGTCCAAACTAGAGTTTGAACAGGCTAAGAGTAGAAAACTTGCTTCTTGCTCTAATGGTAGCCAAGCATTCTGGTCTCTTGCCAAAGCTATTGGCCGAAACTTTTGCCCATCTCTGCTCCCACCTCTGTCCAAACCAGATGGTTCTGTTGTCACTTCAGCCAAGAATAAAGCTGACCTGCTAACATCCCATTTTTCTTCCAACTCATGTATTAATGATCTTGGTAAAATACCTCCCACCATTCCCAACACGCTCCATTCAATGCCTCCTGTGGTCTTCCGTCAAAAGGATGCCAGAAGGATTTTGACGAATCTTGATGCTAAGAAAGCTCCAGGTTCCAATAGTATTTCTCCACTTGTTCTCAAAACCTGTGCTCCTGAACTTATCCCTGTTGTTTGTCGCCTTTTCTCACTTTCTTATTCCAAAGGTGGGAAATTTGCTCATATCCAGCCAGTTCCTAAAACGGGTGACAAATCCTTCACATCCAATTATCGTCCCATTGAAATTACTTCTACTCTTTCTAAAGTAATGGAGAAATCAATTAACCACCAACTCTTAAAACTACCTAGAAACCTTCCGTCTAATCAATGATCGCCAGTATGGATTCCGTCAGTGTCGATCCACTGGTGATATTCTCGCTTATGTTACCCATTTATGGACTAATTCAATGGAAAAGTTCGGTGAAACACAAGCAGTTTCTCTTGACATCTCAAAGGCTTTCGATCTTGTCTGGCATAAAGGTCTTCTAAACAAGCTTCCATCTTATGGTTTGCCAACTGGTTTTTGTAACTGGTTATCCAGTTTTCTCTCTGATCGCTCACTGAGGGTGATGGTAGATGGCTCTCTGTCTTCTAACTTCTCCACTAATGCCAGTGTCCCCCAAGGTTCAGTTCTTTCCTCCACTCTTTTCCTCTTATATATTAATGACCTTCTTCCATTGACCGGAAATCCTATCCATAGTTTTGTTGATGATAGCACATTGCATTCCACTTTCCATTTTGAGAAACCTTGCCCTGCTCAATCAGCTTCAACTAAATTTGCTACCAATTCATTAAATGCCAATCTCCAGGTAATTCTCTAGTGGGGCAAAGACAACTTGGTTGATTTCAATCCTTCTAAAATCCAGTCTTGTCTTATATCTCACAAAAAGGATTCTTCTGCTCCTATGCTTATCTTTAGCGACACTCTGATTTCTAGGCAAAATGATATATCTCTTTTGGGGATTACCCTGACTTCTAATCTCTCTTGGCACAAGCACATTACAAATATTGCTTCCTCTGCATCTAAAAAACTTGGTTTTTTCTTTTGCTCTCAGCGTTACTTTTCTTCCAAACAGCTGTTCACTCTTTACAAATTGCAAATCTGCCCTACCATGGAATATTGTTCCCATATCTGAGGTGGTGCCCCCCAAAACCTCTCTCAGGCTTCTTGATTCCGTTCAGAAGAGGACAGTTAGGTTAATTAATGATTCATCTCTAACAGAGTCTCTCCACTCGCTGTCTCATAGACGTAATGTTTCTGCTGCATGCCTCTTCTACAGATATTTCCATGGGGACTGAACTGGCTTCTATAATTCCCGCTCTCTCTTTCAAAACAGTCTTAACACGTGCCACCACCAGCCAACATCCATTTACTGTCCAACTTCAAACTCACAGAACCAACTTTTCATCTTCCTCGTTTATTCATTCAACTGCCGTTTTCTGGAACAACCTTCCTTCATACGTATTTCCTGAAAATTACAGAAGTTCAAGTCCATTGTCAACAAATATCTTCTTTTGTCTTCTCAATCTTCAACCCAAGCACGGTACTAAGTACTATGGGTTCTAATATCCTTCGTGTTTGGGGTTTACATTAAAAAAAAAAAAAATTATGGTACTGGTAAAATACTAAACTGAAAATTAGAAATCTATTATTTTGAAAAAGTTATCACAAGTCTTTCTAGTAATTTTTTCCTAATAACAAATTAATTTTTTAGCTAGAAATAACCTTAAGGATATGTATTTTATATGAAAAACTTTAAGGATTTCTTTTATTACTCCCTTCCCATCTTCAGATCAAGAATTGTGAAAAGGTGACAACTCTAATTAAAATGAAGAATTTCTTATTAAGTAAATAACTTAATGCTTAACACTGAACACTTGTGTGCTGCCCTTATTATGGAAATGAAAATGATCAAGCAGACCATTTTATGAGGCATTGCAAATAGTAAGGGCAAACTCGACAAAACAGAAAAAACAATTTTTTAGTTTTTTCCTAACTTTTGAAATATATATATATATATATATATATATATATATATAACATAAACCCTATTCTAAGAATCTAACATTGCAACACTGTTCATTGTCTAGCTGACCTCTAATATTCTGAAAGTTACAAGAGAATACAATGAGAGTAGGATTTAGTGGCAACAGCCTTGCCAATACAAGAGGCAAAATTGACAAGTTACAATACTCCGCACTTTTGCTTTCATGCTCTGCCCTTCAGGATGTTCAACAGTATGCTCGATTTATTATCATCGATTCACTAGATCATAAAAGTGTCGTTATAAATTACAGAGCTATATTATCACTAACGAATGTATCCTGTAATAGAAAATATTTGCCCTAGATGTTGAACCAATGCATACACTTGCTCTGCTTAAGCGAGGCTTTGCTATCTCATAGCTTTTCTTGTGTGTGTGTTTGGACAAGACTGTGGTAAAAGTTAGCTTTTTACTTTACTATAGTGTATATTACAGAAAATATCAGTCTATAGTTGTTTAGTTGACAGGAGTTCTGCACTAAATAATAAGATGAGCTCTTTGGGTAATAACCAGCTGGGATGATATACTAGGAAAACATAAAGACACAAAAGTGTTTGGAATGTTTCAGTTTAGAAAAGAAATAGGAATCGAGGCGAAGCATACACTTCTTGAATTACGAAGAAAACCATACCTGCCCCTAATGGCGGTTCACCTTGCAAATGTAATTGCTTTGATAAAATCGGCATGGAAAACATCAATGTTATTTTCGATGAATTCTGGAAAATACATGACTATAACCTTCAGAACGCTTATCTTTTCAATATTTTATCCAGTGTAGATGTTAAAAGAAGTAAAATAAAAAAAAATAGGTCTAGCTGTACTCCATGGCAGATAAAATATACTGTTTTCTTTGATAATAGTGTGTTCAAAAGCAGTTTACAGTATATATATGGAATGTTGGAAAAATGTGCCCAAACATTTTTTGGCTGTGAAGGGATATGGCCTTTTGGCTATGAAGGGATACTGCAACGTTGTCCAAGCTTGTAACTGTTACAACTGAAGGTGGTGCAATAAAAGGTTCTTTCTTAAAACTGGTATTTCAACTGCTGATGGTTGTGGAAAAAACAACAAGCTACAAAGAAAGTGGCAATAGGAGATCTAGAGTTATAGAACACGACCTCACCGTCGGGCATCCAGTCATTACAGTCGGTCTAAAAGCCCATGCAGAAAATATCTCCCTGCGGGACTTAATATTAATATGTTATATACACTTTATGGAGAATGGCTGAAGGAAAAATATCCAGACAGTGAACTGGTTACAAAACATTACTATCATGATGGATGTGTTTAATGGAGACTTTAATCAGCTTTGAACCACAAAAAGTGAGATGTGCAATAAGTATGACGAACTCAATACAGAAATTAAAACTTTAGATAAAGAGTAAGATGCTGTGCACATTAACGAACTTAAGACCCAAAAAGAACTACATGAAAAGCCAAATGTGCACACTTTTTAGAACATATATGTAAATACAATGAAAATGACTCTGTTGCTGCTATACGATCAATCTACAAGCTTTGCCGGTGCCTAAACTTTCGAGTGGCATCCAGTATTACAAATGGAAATTATGGACATATAACTTTGGAGTAAACAACATAAAACAATGTAAGTATGGGATGAAACTGTTGCTTTATTCAGCTGTTTCATATATGATCCTTAGCTGGTTGTTCAACAGCTGTTGAGCCATTCACGCTAAACTTGTAACACCACAGAAACAGGAACACTTAACCATGTTGGCTGTTGTTGGCATACCGGCACCTCACACCTTTCCCCCATAGTCATTCCATGTTCAAAGTTAGAAAGATCTCAATGCCAACTCATGGCATTGAGATCTTCCTTGTAGACACTCAAAAACTGATCGGCACATGTGCAAACTACAATCTATTAGCCATACCTAACTTTTCACCTTCACCAGTGTCACAGACCAGACCATTCCTACACAGTGGGGGGAGCTGCTAATGCAAAGCCAACTAAGCGTACATGAATATATACAGTATATACAACTTTAAAAAAATTTAATTTTATACTCTATTTTTTTTTAAAATGCATATTTTGACATTCATTTATTGTCTGGTTAACAATCACAATTTGATCGACAACTTGAACTTGGCAAGAAGGTTTTCGGAAAATCCCAGTCTAACAATTTATATGGTTCGTATTAAGCAAGGCTGGGTGTCTACGGCAAAACAGTTATTCATCTTAACTAGCAGTTTTAACAGTTTACTACTTACACAGAATTATTACCTCATTCGCCACTTCTATTATCAATACCCATTGATCACTAATTGGGTCACTAATCTGGTTCACAAATAATGATTATACAATAAAATGATAAAAGAAATTTCTCAATATCTTTGGAAATGCATTAAACATTTAAGGTTCAGAGGTGAAATAATAACCCAGCACAATCAGCTTTTAACACACTGCTTTGGTAAATGACCAATTAAAGAACTTGAAAAATTTTCTGATTCTTGGGTGGTCCATTGTATTCTCCTATTTTCCTTAGACAGCCAGAATATGATGCCAGGTAATGGACTGCCAGGTGTGGAAGTTGTTCAACTGTGACTGGTTTTACACATAAAAGAAACTGATTTCCACAACTATGTACTATACATTTCCTGTAATATTTAAATGAAACTTGCATCATCATTAAACAGTAACATAATACAAGAAAACTAGGAGGGTTAATTAAGAAATAAACAAAAATCACATTACCAGCCTGGCCAATTGAGGGTGGCTGAGGTGGAATTCCTCCAAAGTGTGCCATAGAAAAACTTCCAGGTGGCATTCCTGCAGGTGGGAAATGAGGAGGCATTCCCATACCAGGTGGAATAGCACCACCCCCTGGAATCATTAGTGGAGGTGGTCTAGAGGTATCAGGGGGAGGTGGTCTTGGAGGTAGCAAATGATGACCTGGAGGAACATGGGGTGTCACCTATATATAAAACATAATAAGCTACATAGACTTGACAGAAGAATTCTACACAGTATAAAATTTGGAAAATGAGGGTTCCTCAAAAAAAGTTTTGTCCCACAATTTTCTCTATTAAAATTTAAAACACAATAAGGAGATAAAAATTTAAAAATTTAACTAACTAAAAGTAATTATATATTTCAGAGCATTATTTGCTTTCTTCCAGGAAGAAATTTTCCATAAAATTGAGATATACTAGGGGTGGCTTCTTTAGTGGCACACCTCCTGATGTGACACACAAACAATTTTTTAAAAAATCATAAAAAATGAAGCTAAACACACAGTTTAAATTCCACTTTTATATCCAGAAATTATGACCTGAGGATTTCAACGTAATAGAATCTAGGATTCATACTTAGCACCTTCCAGTATTAATTTAGTGGGTAAGTCGGGGGCTGTTAGTGAGCTCCTTGGGACATTAATTAAATTTATTTGACAAACATAAAATTGTTTTAATTTTTTTTTTTTAATTATAAGCACTTTATACAGTACTTGTAACAAAAAGTTAGTTAGCTAACTAGCATTTATGTAGTTAGCAAAAACGTTTAGTAGTGCCAAGTATGCATCAGTATGGGGGGGACGGTTTCCAACAGCCTCTGGATCTGCCTCTAAGCGGCACACAAAGCAATTTCAACAAAATATGTTGCATGCTGCAGGAAAAGGATACACAGAGTTAAAGCACTTTCATCTTGCTACAGAACATAAATCAAAATGAAAATTCTAGAATTCTGTGAAGTTGATGATGTCATAGGACAAATCTTTGGTGGGTTACTATTGGGAGGATATCCTTACTACTTTGGACGCTACTGTAGCTGACCACCTAACGCTTAGGGGAGAAAACTGAATACTCTGGAGTAACAACAATCCTTGCAAGGTCAGAAGCCTGTTTGGCTTTTGATCTGTTGTTAGTGACTTTTTTTTTTGAGATCTGGAAGTACCAATAGATGATGATGGATAAGAAAGATGATGGCACTGTTAGAGATGTAATGATGTCAGAAATGAAGACTTCTTGGTAGAAGAGGTGGAGATAAATGATAAAGAAACCCTTTCTCATTAAGTATCCTTAAAGCTGATTAGTAGGCCTTCTGTTTTGTAAATGTGAAAGTGGTAACTATAAGAACAATGAGCCAAATGGGAGAATAATATCCCCCCCATTTCTACTGATGGTACAGGATTAATCCTTCTGTATGTGAAAGATGCAGCTCCCTTTTATGACCATGAACCATTTGCAATTATAATAGACTACTTTGGTTTTAGAGAAAATACACGTTTTCCATAGCCAGGTGGGCAGGAGCAGCAGTGCGAAGCACACGCTTCTTGATTAGACCGGGGTTCGAGCCCGTGACCACCAAATATCCCAGGAGCAATATGGCCTTAGTTGCTAATGCTCCTAAAAACCAAATAACAAACAAACATTTTCCATGTGATAAGTTTTAAATCAGACCAACTGGTAAGTCGGGATTTTTTTTTTTTTTTTTTTTTTTACAAATTTTTTAAAAAAAATCATTAAAATGGTGATGTTTCTGGATTCCTTATTGATTTCTGTCATCAGGCCAGGGTTTGAGTTTTGAGAATTTTTGCTTGGAATAACAGTTGCCACATTAAAAACAAAAAAAAAAAAACCTAAAACTGGATTATACTCAAAGTGCAGCCCAATTTTAGGTTCATTCTAGATCACTTTCTTATAAATTCTCAGGTTCAGTATGATTTCTATGTTCCTCTACCTACTTTTGCATTACTTATATTGGCCAGAGAATTTGGCAGTCGCAGAAGAGGACAGCCACCAAACTAGATTCAGGAATTTACAAGAAAAGAACGTAGTCAAGCATATCATCGTGGAAGATCATGGATTCAACCCCAGAAAACCAGTTCCTAAACAAAGTCCATCAAAATATGAAGGCCTCTAACTGAGACCCTCTACACAGACAGTTTGATCCAATATCATTAACGGGAACAAGGGGAAGGTCACTATCTCCCTCACCTGGCTCATCTTATTCCACAGTTTACCTGCTTACAAAATTGGAACCCCACTAATCATCAGTAGAGCTCCAGAAATATCCTACCAGGAGAGTTATTAAATGTTCACTTTTTCATATAAAGCTATATATTTGTCATCATTTTGTTGACAAATATACATATATTGATGACAGATTTATCATCAGTGTTACTAGACACATAAATATTGCCAACTTAAAACTCATCATCTTATTGGAACCTGAATAGTACTGGAGAAAAACACATTTCCATTTATTTGTGTAAGCACTGTTTTTGCTTACTCTTTATCCTAAGAAATCATACACATTAATATATATCAACTGCATTTAGAATTCTAAATGGGAGTGAACTGTTCTAGTAAGATGATTTTGGTGCCCATGAGATTTGAATTTTAAAATTTCCAGTCAGCAGAATGTGACATTCACAGTTCTTTACCTCCAAACTAATTTAACACCCAGTAAAATAAAAGCTGCTAGGAAATTTGGAGTTAGCATTAGCATTAGCATTAGTAGAGGCATTTGATGCAAGAAAGCAAGCTTATGCAGCATCAGCCAAAAAAAAAAAAAAAAAAACCCCCACTTCCACTTCACCCCTCTGTTCGTTCAAAATACCTGTCCAGCTGAGCCTTAAACTTATTTAGGCTATCAACCTCCACCACAAGGGATGGCAGTCTGTTCCACCAACCAACCACCCGCTGGCTAAAGGCAAATTTCCGCACGTCTATCCTACATCTGCCTTTCCTCAATTTGAATTTATTTTCTGAGCTAGAGGAAGAATCCCATCAGCATTGAGCATGCTTAAACCATTCAAGGCTTTATACACCTCTATCAGATCACCTCGCTGGTGCCTAGTCTCCAGACACTGTAATTTGCAAAACTTAAGCCTTTCTTCATAAGAGCACCCCTTTGTTCCATTCACTAATCTTGTTGCCCTTCCCTGTACTCGTTCCAGCAGCTCTACATCCTTCTTGAAATGAGGCCTCCAGACCTGTATACAGTACTCTAGGTGTGGCCTGTACAATGGAATAATTATCCCTGCTGGAAAAATTCCTGTATATCATTGACAATACTCCATGAGCTACTCTTGCAGCCCGTCTGCACTGCTCAGAGAACTTCATATCTGCCTGCACAATCACCCCCAAGTCCCTTTCATTCTCTACCACTGTCAGTGTAGTACCACAGAGTTGATACGTTGCTCTGGGGTTGCTGTTTCCCATGTGTAGTACTTTACATTTGTCAATGTTAAACTTCATTTGCCACCTCTCAGCCCATCTGCTCAACCTTTCCAGATCCTGTTGCAGCAGCATAGTGTCAGTAGTGTCCTTGACAACCCTGCCAACCTTTGTATCATCTGCAAACTTGGACATTAAGCTTGATATACCATAATCAATATCATTTATAAATACAGAAAACAATAATGGACCCAACACTGAGCCCTGAGGGACTCCACTAATAACATCAGTCCACGATGAGCAGTGTCCATTGATTACCACTCTCTGTCTTCTCCCCCTCAACCACCCCTTTATCCATAGCAGCAATTTGCCTCCAATGCCACACTGCTCCAATTTGTGCAGCAGTCTTCCATGTGCAACAGTATCAAAAGCCTTTCTAAGATCCAAGTATATAATATCAAAGTTATTCCCTGCATCCAGTTCTTTTGTGACTGCATCATAGTATCCAATCAAGTTGGTCAGGCAAGACTTCCCCTTAACAAAACCATGCTGTGTCTGAGCTATAAATGAAGTCTTGTCTAAATGATCCTGCAGTGCTTCTTTAACCAGTGCCTCCATTAATTTTCCGGGAACAGAAGTTAAGCTCACAGGTCTATAATTACTTGTGTCAGCCTTTGATCCTCCTTTGTGAATTGGGGTCACATTTGCACATCTCCAGTCCATGGGTACCTCCCCTGAGTCCAAGGAAGCTCTCATAATTATGGCTAAGGGTTTGCTTACTTCCTTTGCTGCCTCCTTTAATATAACTGGATAGATCCCATCCACCCCAGGTGCCTTTCTTGTGTTTATCTTCAACAGTTTCTCCTCCACTTTACTCCCAGTTATTTCAAGATTCTGTAGCTTACTGCTAGAGTTGAATACACCTCTGGCATTCCCCTTGCTGAATAACTCCTCATGTGTGAATGTCGATGCAAAATATTCATTTAGTTTGTTAGCTACCTGAGCAGGATCATCAACAGTTGACCCATCAATATCAAGTGGACCAATCTGATTCATCCCCTTCCTTCTAGAGTTTACATAAGTAAAGAACTCTTTGCTGTTTTTCTTTGCATCCCTTGCCAAGGATTTCTCGTAATCTGCCTTCGCCTGCCTAACCTCCTTTGTAACCTGGTTGCATATCAACTTGTATCTATCATAGGCTTCTGTGTCATGTGTTAATTTGTAAGTATCCCATGCATTTTTCTTCTCTGCCATATGCCTCATTAGTTCATCTGACATCCATTTTGGCCTAAACCTTGAACAATATTTCTTAGTTGGTATGTAAAGCCTAGGAGCTTCCAAGATAAGTTCTTTGAATGCTTCCCATTTTGAATTTGCTGTTGGTAACATCATCAGTTGGTCCCACTGTATAGAATTTAAATACTGTCTCAGTCCATCGTAGTCGCCTTTACGGAAGCAATAACCCTTCCCTTTACCCCTAATGGTAGTTACCTCTTTCAGTAAATCCCACTTCAGCACACTGTGATCACTGCCACCTAGTGGTTCATTTATCTGCAGATTCTTAATGCATGAAGAATCACTGCTGATAATCAAATCAAGAGTATTATCCCTCTAGTTGCCTCCCGAACATGCTGATGTAGAAAACAATCATCCAATAAATCCACAAAAGCCCTGCTAGTGTGTGAGTAACCAGCCCCCAAATTCCAGTCAATATCTGGGAAATTAAAATCTCCCATTATAAGACTCTCTGATTTACTGGCCCACTCTATTTCCCTGTACAGTTCCTTATTATACTCATCAGAGTCATTAGGCCTATAGCACACTCCTACTCTCAATTTTGATCTCCCAATGCTTATGTCACACCAAACTGACTCAACACTGCACTGTCCAGCGATGTCCACTGGCTTCACTTCCTTGGTTTTTATGTGTTTCTTAACTAATAGCATAACCCCTCCCCCCTTCCTATCCTGTCTATCCTTTCTGTAGACGTTGTACTCCCCAAATTGCAGTTCTGCATCCCTTATATCTGTGTGACACCACGTCTCTGATATCCCAACAATATCTGCCTTTGATGTTTTGAGCAATACCTCAAATTCATCAAATTTATTTACTAAACTCCTAGCATTGGTGTACACGCAAGTATACCTGCACCTGTTTCTATTCTTAGCTACCCTAACACAACCCATGTGTTTACTTGTACCGCAATGGCTCCCAGCAGTCTCTGAAATACCATGCATCTTGTTTTTCAGGCTTCTGCTCATTCTAATAGAAGCAGTGCAAGAATCTCTTTCACCTCTGCCAGTGGCTACTGTCAATCTATTGGTCTTTGTCTCCCCCCAAGAGTTGGTGAATCGAACATGTACTATTAGCTGTTTGTGAAAGATAAACTAGCAATTTTCTCCAAAAACACATGGCTTTCAGAGGGCCTAAACATATATTTATGCAACAAAGCAGCCTTGCAGTTCACCAAAGATCATCGGCACTAAAGGTTGCTGGTAGGTTTTTCCAAAAAGTTCATTTGCTACCAGAACTGTGTTATTGTGCTACATAAGAAGCATAACTAGGTAAGTGCTGAAATTTTTTTATTTTTCTCTTTTTTTTCAAGACCATATAGTTTTTGGGATGCAGCTTATAGCAAGCACACATGGTACAGGTGAAACCCATTATAATGCGATTCTTGGGGTCCAAAGGATCACATCACGATATAAGTGGGGCTACGTTGGAAAATTCTACACATTTTTTGACATTCAAACTTCATATGTACATATCAGTTTTGCTCATCTCTTTTTTTGCTCAATAATTGCAATACAGGTCGACCATCACTAATCCGGCAGCATTGGGACCTGTGGGGTGCCAGATTAGTGAGTTTGCCGGATCACTGGTGGTTATTTTAGCACATACAGTTTACCGAACAGCTAACCACCTCCTCTTGCCATTAACACGTTGACTGCCAAGCTAGTTTAAGAAAACATTCCCCAGGGGCCAAAAAATATTTTGTTGTCATTTTTTCGCTTAAAATAGAAAAAAATGGCTTTTTTTTTATGTCCCATATATGTAGCCACATATATTGGTTACGTTATTTCTTGAGAAGCCATGTCGGCCACATACGTGTGACGCTATTACGGCATACATATGAAGGTAGTTTGTGATTAGTTTATTGCAGGGGAAGAGAGCGCTGCAATAAAACTAATTACAATAAAATAAACTCTCAAACATTGCAATAAGTTTGTCAGTATTGTTAGAGATTTTGTGAAAACAAGTTCGTTAGCGTGCTGTATTATCCATCATATTGTGTTATGTTTTTTCACAAGTTTGTACAAGTGTGTTGTAAAAAAAAAAAAAAAAAAGTCTAAAAAGAAATGGCTAAAAGAAAATTACTAAAATAAGAGGAACTGAGAGAAATTGCTGGAATTTACAATTAAGCAGAGCTAAACTTCTCACAGACACATCACTGTCGAGTTTTTCCAGGAAGTCCAACTTTATTTGTTATGGACAATGTACAATTTGCGCTTTACACCACGAGAGGTACTTCCTTTATGCACTGGAACCATGGCCGGGGCTAAAGTGTGAGCAGGTTATAATAATAAATACAGAAAAACAAGTGGGAATGACTTGCCAGTGTTTACGAGTTCGCACCAACAGCTGATGCTGCAACCAATGCCACCAAAACAGTAGCCGCAGGTCGGTGCACCGACCCAGGAAATTTGAAGTTACGTTCACGGAAATTATGTCCGAATTAGCGGTGGAACCGGATTACCGGTGGCCAGATTAGTGATGGTCAACCTGTACTATGTCTAAGAAAAATCATGCAAAGAAAAATAATGAAAATAACATGCAATTGCATTGTTTCAATCTTTTACTGATGCATTGTACAATAAAGTATTGAAAAAAAAACCAATATTCATGTTAAACTAGAGGACTTCACTCAGCAACTCCCACATTTGTGGTTTTCAAACAAGTCTTCAAGTGTGTGGATAGGTATCTGCGATCGGCAAACATACCTTCCCTCCATGACAACACGAATGTGCGGCTCTTCTGAATTCACTGTGAAAAGATAATCCGCAGCAAAGGTTGACATTCATCTACCATATCACCTAAATCACAATATGACACTTCAGTGGTTCCTTCGTTATCAGGATCTTGTGAAGATCTTACGTTACGTCTGAGCTGTTTAATGGTTCACTGAGTTTTGGCCTGTTCTTTGTCCATATTAGATACTCACTTCCTGTCACATTGATTTTCCACTTTCTCCGTTGTCATTGAACTTATTCACTGATTAGTTCATAACCTTTCAAGCCTGTTTCTCTCTATATTTCCGTGCAGACTCCTGGCAGCATAGTTTTCTCTCAGAATCGGTAATTGCCAATCTAGGTTGAGGCATTGTGTTAATTACTAAGTTAGCACATCAAATGTCACAGATTCCAGACACCGGTTGAAATGCACCAATCAGGAAATGACCTATGTAATTATTTACCTGCACATTTGTAGTGACGTAATTGCCCCGCCCACTTGTACCATGTGACCCACATCCCTCTTCTCCCATTTGCTACCCCACCACGTGACGTCAAATAAATATCACCAGGAAGAAAACTTTTTAACGTATTGAGAGATATACACTGAAACTTCCCTTTAACGGACAGCCATGGGGAACGAAAATGTGTCTGTTAGAGAGAAGTGTCCGCTAACAAGAAGTCTGAGGGGAAAAAAAAAAAGAAAGAAAGAAAAATTGTTAAACGTTTAATGTAAAATTAAATTAAAATATATACAGATTTTGAACAATATTTTTGTAAATAATATACATACAATTGTGCTATGCATATTATGACTTTATCTTAAGAAAAATACATACAGTAATCACTTATTTTCTTCTGCACCTTCTTCCGGCTGATAATTTTGTTTTCAACATTTGTTTGGAGTGAAGAAACCATCGAAAGTCCTTCAGTATCTTCTTCAGCGGCGAAAAACATTTTTAAACGATTGATTTGTATGAGCGCTTCTTCTATTTTCATCGGTGGTTCGTCGTTAATATGTTGTTCGACAGAATGACCTCCTTCCATTTCTTCATCCTCACGAGGAACTTCTAGAAAAATATCGATGATAATGTCGTTGATATCTAGAGCACCATCTTCTGTAGTGAGGTTCGAGTCTATATCTTTGTAGCCAGGGTCACTTGTAGCGGAATTATCGTACATTATCAAGAGATGTTGAAGTTCTTGTTCTTCTTGGTGCTCCACACTGCTGTTCACAACTTCAATTTTTGCGTTTGAGAAGACAGACTTTACAAAACAGTTCAAGACAGTTCGTTTTCTAATTGCGTTTACTGAAAAGGAAATCCATTGAATCGCATCAAGGATGCTGAGTTTCTTTGCAAGGTCACTTGCACATGTTACATCGTTCGTGTTTGCAATGAGATGTCTTAAAACACGTTTTCTGTAGTGAAGTTTAAAATTTTTTATTATCCCTTGATCCAAGGGCTGACACTCTGCAGATATGTTTGGTGGCAGAAAAATTATTTGAATGTTGGACAATTCAATGTGCGGGTGAGATGCAGCATTATCCATGTAAAGAAGAATTTTTCTGTTTTGACGAATCACGTTTTGGTTAAAGTGATTTATCCATTCGCTCATGATATCTCGTCATCCACGCTTTTTTATTAGACTTCCAGTCAACATTCAAAAGATTCAACTTTATGCCCTTGAAACAACGAGGATTTTGTGGGTTTCCTATAACAAGAGGTTGTTCAACGTCTCCCAGCATATTTGTACACAATAGTACAGTCAAGCGTTCCTTAGAAATTTTTCCGCCCTGGCACTTTTCGTTTTTTAGAGTCATTGTGTTTTCAGGAAGAGCTTTAAAAAAACAACCCTGTTTCGTCACAGTTGTAAATATCCTTAGCTTCAAAATCACGACATGAATCTTCCAATTTGACGGTCCACTCTGTTACAACCCCAGTATCAACAGATCCACCTTCACCACTTACGGTTTTCCAAGAAATTTTATGCCGAGTTTTGAACTTGTCTAGCCATCCCACAGAAGCTTTGAACTCCCATAGATTTCGCAACCTCGAAAGCTTTTTCCCTAATAATAGGCTCATTAATGGGAATTTTTTTAGCACGTGCGCGACAAATTTGAAGTCCAACAGTTTTCGGGAATGATTTTTGAACCTGATCATTTCCGTGTTGCCAAATTTGTTTGAGCAGTTCATTTTTTTTCTTTAGGATGTCGCTTACCTGTGTCTTCCCGATTTTGAATTTTGCAGCGAGATTGCGAACACTATTTTTTTGCCGATCATACGCATTACTGAGTTCGACTTTATCTTTTAAAGTTAAATGTTTACGAGAAGACATTGTGCACTTCACACGACACTGAACAAAACTGGAAACTGAAAAGACGAAAGGCAGACCAAATTCCCTCCCCCTCTGCACACACCGAATTCATCAGAAGTTTTACACGTGCCTTAAAATTCTCGAAAAAGGGTTTAGAACCGCAACGTAAACCTTGATAAAATTCAGAAAAAGAAAATAAACACACGATTGAGACAATACGTGGAAGACAGGTTCCTAGAAAAAGGGCCGTCAGCTCCCCCGCAGTCTGTTATGGGAGATCAAATTAAGTGCTAATCTAAACGAAACAGTGCAGATTGCCTGTCCGCGTCCGTTACAGAGAATGTCCACTAGACAGAAGCTGAAAACACGTTAAAACCAATGGAGGTGAGTTGGGGAATTTGAAAATGTCCGTTGTAGAGAGATGTCCGTTAACGAGAGGTGTCCGTTAGGAGAAGTTTCACTGTACATAAACATGCACCTTTTGTCACAAAAACAAATCAATACTCACAAAAATTTCTTTTCCACATGGTTGTATTGACTGTTACGTTCATGTTTTGAAATTAAAAAAGATTGAAAATTCTGAAGAAAAAGGAAAATAATAATCTGTGTTCTTTCAACTGCTAAGTAGACATCAGCAAACAAACTTTTGCACATTTTAGTCATTACTTTCAAGTGTATCATATTTTTAAAAAAAAAGCTGTATCAAGGGTTGACTGTTTCATTGCATCTCTTTGTTTCTTTTTAACAATTTCAATAAGGCATTTTTAATTGTTAAATTGAAAGGGAATCTGCCTTTTGTTTCAAGAAATTTATGACTAGTTTGCAAAACAGCACGTGCCTCTGCAACATAAGTCAACAAGTCATTTAATATTATCCTTACGGAAATCAAAGGATAATGCATATCACAGATTCACGTTAAATTGAATATATCATGTGTTCACAAAGAATCCAAAATGCTGATTTTAAGTGACTAAAAACACGTTTCAACTGACAAAAAAGGGGACCCATGCTTGCATCATGTTATAAACTGAATTGTGTTCTAACGAATTACATTGTAATGGGTTTCAGCTGTATATAGTTAATATATACCATATTTGCTTGGATATCTTATTTGAATAATAACAATAATAAGGGAGGTTTGAAAAGTTGGTGGCGTGAGGATGAAAGGATAGTGGTATATTTTTAAAAATTTCTGTATATAACGTATAACACTTCAAATAGTAATCAACCAAGTTTCATGCATTTTCAATGTTTTTTTAATTATAGCCCCTGAAGTCAACAAAGTTATGTAAATGAAGAAAGATGGACAAAATCAGTCATCATGCAGTCATCCAATATTTGGGTAAAAAAGGGACTAACACCAAATGCAATTCATGAAGATATGGTTACAAACCTGAGGAAGGATGTCCCATCCTATTCCACAGTTAAAAAGTGGGCAGCAGAATTTAAATGAGTGCGGCAGAGCCTGGAGGATGACTTGCTACAGAAGGCTTGCAACATTCATTACTCCAGAAATTGCTGACAGTATGCATAATCTGGTGATGTGTGATTTACGAATGACAGTTCAGTTCAAGTCCAGTATCTTGAGCATCTCATTCACAGCGCCTCCATAGCCAGGTGGGCAGGAGCAGCAGTGCGTAGCACACGCTTCTTGATTAGACCAGGGTTCAAGCCCATGACCACTGCATATCCCCAGAGCAATATGGCCTTAGTTGCTAATGCTCCTAAAAAAAAAAAAAAAAAAAACCTAACAACAACAACAGCCAGACAGTAACAGGAAAGTATTAAGCAGACCTTGAGGCATTTGCATAAAAACATCAAAGTCAAATGCCAAGGAAACCCTAGTAAAGGAGTCTTCTTCCATCGGGACAATGCACCTGCTCACAAGTCTGTCACTACCATGACTGCACTGCAAGAGTGTAGCTTTGAAATCTTGGACCATCCCACATATTTACCAGATCTAGCACTATCTGACTTTCACCTATTTCCTAATTTGAAAAAATATCTGAGTGGCATCCATTTTCTCACCGACATCACTGCTGCAGTGGATGAACTCCTGGAGGCTCTAGAGAAAACTTTCTTTGCAGCTGGAAGCAATGCATTACAGCATCAGTGGCAAAAATATCTTCACTCCAAAGGGGACTATGTTGGTGAAAAGTAACGTCACCAGACTCCTCATATAAAAGCCTTCACACTCAAGCCACAAACTTTTCAAATGCCTTCGTAATATAATTGTCACTGTCTTAGTAGCAATTATATTACGAAGGCATAAGTATTTTGATCAGATTCAAGGAAAACTTTTCGCTGCTCCACTAGAACAGTGCAGAAATTTTCTATAGTAATTGATGAACTGTGCAGTTTACTATAAATGATTTCAAAATCCAGCATTTTCAAAATTTTAGCAAGGATCGAATACCAACATTGCTGAATCTAAAATGGTCTACTAAATATTATATACTTAAACGTTCCATAGAACAGCATTTCCCAAACTTTTTTTAGTCACAGAACACTTTTCATCTCACAACATATTCAGAGAACACTTATGAAACATAAGTTTAGGGGGAGCCAAAGAACTATTTGCTAATATTTTATTACAGATGTCGCACTGTGCATCAAGAGCACCTTTATTTCCAACACATGTAAAGCCGAAATTCAAATAACTGTCATTATACTTTCATTTTTGGTCTTTTATTAGTTGGTTCCTGTTTTTTTACTTCAGATTTTTCAATATATACTTTTGGGGAACAAAAGGCTGTGATTGTTCATCCTCATTTTGAAGTATGACGATATCGTGTTTGTTTTCATCGACCACAGTTACACTACAAGTACTTTGCTTCTCGTTTTAAAGTTGCTTTTTTCAAAAAAAAATCCATGGTCATGTATTTTAATAATATTTCGAAATACTAATAAAAAAAAAATTTATATAAGGAAGTGAGTTTAGTTATGATATCAGTTTGCTTCCTCCTCTCCTTCAATCCGTGTACTCCAGGCTAAATCGCATACGAATGGCATACTAGATCACCACATTGCTACTTTTTCATAGGTGTCATTACCTGTATGCATACTTCTCTATGCAAAGCCAACCTAAATAAAGTGTTCCACGGTCTATTTGATTATTAGTCTATGCCAGTATATTAATAACTGGAAAAAAATTATGTTAAATATTATAATGATACAAAAGTGGTGTACACTACAAATATGCAAAGTTTATTTATTTTATTTTTTTAATTATTAATCACAATTTTTCACAGAACACAGTTTGGGAAATGCTGCACTAGAAACAAAGTTTATCATGGAGTCTACATGCATATAAAATTTAATATAAATCAATGACAATGCAAGTCACCACGTTTTCATTTTCACTTTTCCCATGGAATGATCTACAAGACTTATTCTTTTATTGTGAATATAAAGAATCTATACTATTTGACTGAGCTGTAATAGTTTGATAATTTTTTCCTTTAACAAAGTAAATGAGAATATATCATTAGCATCATTTCATTTATTTACTTACCCCAAATGGTGGTGGTGGTGGTGGCATCATTAATGGAGGTCCTGGCATCTTTAAAGCTCCTGAAAGTTTAACACTATTAGAACTTGCTAAACTATAAATAATTATCACTTGCACTCTTTTTATATATACAAACAACATATAAAAAGCCTTCTTTTTATTAAGAAAACTTAAAAGACGGACCATATACTTGCCAACCAGATGGCAACCATGCATGCATGCAAAAATTGTGTAATTCAAGATTTCACCACTAAAACAGAAGCAGTATAAAAAACATAAAAAGTACCTTCAAGGGCTCCAACCTTGTTATACTGACTGATATACTTACTTCAAATGTGATAATGAATGTGACAAAGATGAGCAGAGTTAAAGTAAATATTTATCCAGGTTGATCGAAGGAATTTCCTACTGATGTCTCTGATTAACCTTTAGTATTTTTCTTTGGATTAAAATTAGTCATCTTCAACTTTGCTTCTTAATATGATGCATTTATTTTATTTTATTAAATTCAATCTCTTCTCTAATCATTCATTTTTAATGGACAACTTGGTAATGCTTAAATTAATCAGTTTAAAGAGACCTTTTTAGAATACTACTTCAATTTTGTTCTAAAATTTGGATTTATTTTTTGTTTATGATATTAGAGATTTTTATTTTTAAATAGGATATGTAATAGGATTCAATTCAAATCAATTCTAGAAGACCAGTTCATGCTGGATGAATGCCTCATGTTCACTATAGCATTTTGTCTATATATAAAAAAGCATAGTCTCACTATGGGTGCAGCATGTTGTACACTCCTGCCTAAAAGTTTGGAATCAAGTTTCATTTTTCTTAATTTTCAAAGTTAATAAAATAGGGCCAACCTGTTTACCAATTTTTATTAAAATATTTTCTATTATGTATGAAAATCAAAAAGTTTAAATAATATTTAAGAAATTTCTAAAATATTTGAGAATATTCTAGGAAGGTGTAGAAGGCTCCTGAATATTGTGAATGATTCTAGAGTGTTTTGCAATAATATAAATTGAGGAGCTGTAACTCATAAAATCAAACACCTGTCACTCAGAAAGAGTGTTTGGGTGTACATTTTGTGTTTCATGAGAAATATGGCAAGAAATAAGGAACTAAGTTGAAAAATGAAGTGCTATTATAACTCTGTATAAAGAAAGTCATTCCATGAGAAATATCGGTAAAAAACTTGGTGTTTCATTTAGAGTACAAACTACCACTAGACGATTCAGGGAGACTGGCAGTTTAAAGGACAAACCATGATCAGGACGACTGCACATAACAATGGAAGCACAAGATAAGACCATTAGACTGATTTCTAAATGCAGTCAATGATTTACTGCACTTAAAATCTGAGCAGAGTTCAATAGGAACAGAGAAACTCTCATATCTACATCCACTGTAAAACTGCATCTTAAAAAAGCAGTACTTCATGGTCACGTAGCAGTTCAAAAACCTTATTAAAACTAGAAAATCAAAAGAAACAGTTGGCTTGGATAAGAGCCATCAACACTGCACAACTGAAGAGTGGAACAATGTACCGTTGACTGATGAATCCAAATTTGAAATTTTTGGATCCAAGTGTAGATTTCAGATGAGACAGTCATTTGAAGCAAAAATGTTGCCACGTTGTTTAGTACCTACAGTCAAGCACAGTGGATGTTCCATCAAGTTCTGAGGTGGTTTCTGTTTTTCTGAAGTGGGTGACATTGTCAGAACTGAAGGAATTTTAAGAAAAGAAGATTAAGAAAACATTCTTGAACATAATGCAATATCCTCTGGACTTCAACTTTGTGGAAGAAATTGTATTACAACAAGACCAAAGCACATTGACTCTAAACTGTAGAGGGACTTTCTAGCAACTAAACAACAGGAGGAGTGGGTATTGCAAATTATGGTGTGGCCACCCTAATCACAATTAAATCCATTATGGGATTTAATTGTGATTAGGGACCATATATAGACCGTCAAGTCCATGAAGTCTGGCCAGCTTCACAAAATTTATGGGAAACCTTGCAGATCACTTGGAATAATGTTAGTCAAGACACTATTATAAAATAAATTTTCAAAAAGCCATGTCTGTGTAAGGCAGTGATAAAATCTCGTGAAGAGAATTTTGGTAAAAAATCAGTATGGCTGTTAAAATTAATCATTTCAATTTTTTTTTTTTTTTTTTTTTTTTTGCTGTAAATTTTTCAATGCTTAATAAAAAAATTTAAAATAGTGTATTGTTTTTTATATTAAACCTTACAGAGTCATAGCTAATTTCAAACAAAATTAATGAAAACTTGTCATACGCTGAGATTCCAATCTTTTAGGCAGAGTGTATATCATCACAACATGTGTGTGTATCATAATACCATGCTGTAAGCATTTTAGACGTGTGAGACTACCATGTAGCTCCTACTTACATTAAACATAAAAAGCATGCACACTCACCTAACTCACTACTATTTGTAGGAAAGACAGTAGTGGAAGAGCTGACAGATGCCATTTTGGAATATTTTTGAATTCTGCTTGAAAAATGCCAATATACTTTTTTTTCTCAATGGATTACACTATTTATAGTGTGTAACTTTAAGTATTAAAAATTAGAAAAAAATTTAAAGCATGCTATACGTTTGACACTTTTATTTAAAAATTTAAATTCTGCTGAAAATTACAAAAATAATATTTTTGATTTTTGCTTAGTCTCTTCCATTTTCCAAATTAAAAGACTTAAGTATCCAAAATATCCAAATCCAAAAATTTATTATTCATACAGCATGTCCCCCCCCCAACCTTTTCTTACTACTGAATACACCATGAATTGTCAAACTAATAGAGCAAAGTTATCTACAAAAAGATCTAAACCTCCCAAACACTTCCTCATTCATTACACAAATCTGTGGCCTCACTTCTAATCTCAATGATGTCCATTTCCACCAAACCTATGTAATTCTTCTGACTGAATCTCAGTTATCAGTTGATTAAACCACTGCTCATCTCAGCTGTCCAAATTAATTGTTGTATGATTCCTTTCGCTTCAAAGGTGGTACTCGTGCATATGACCCCGATATTCCCTGTCAGAGACTCAGTAAGTTGGAATCTCCTCTTTTCGATCTTCTCTGGCTTAAAATCTATCTACCACATTCTGTAAAATTCATCTGTTCCCTCTATCATTCTCCCAACTCCACTAATCACTTGGAACTATCTGAAATCCTCTCTTTGAAATTTGACTTTCTCCGGTCCAACTTTCCTAACAGTGAGGTAATTTTCCTTGGTGATTTTAATGTTCACAACTCCAGCTGGCTTCCATTTTCTAGTCATGCTGAACCAGCTGGTCGAGATGCTAAGGCTTTTGCAATTACTAATGACCTTGCACAGATTGTTCATTTACCTACAAGAATACTGGACAATCCTAACCATAAGCCAACATGCTTGATCTTTTTCTCACAAACAACACTTCTAAGTACACAGTCGAAGTGAGTGGTCCTTTAGGCACTTCAGATCACAACTTGGTGATTGTCTCTTCTCCAATGGAGCCTTTATCTCATGGCTATTCCCAACCTCGTATTGTTTAGCATTACAAGAATGCAAAATGGGATGACCTGCAAGATTTATTTTCTTCTTTTCCTTGGTCGGATTACTGTTTCAAAACTTCTGATGTCAATGTTTGCTCTGATCGTGTCAGTGAAATTATTCTTGTAGGAATGGAATCCTTTATTCCACACTCCACTTTAAAATCTCATCCTTTATCTAAACCTTGGTTTTCCAATAAATGTGCTAAGGCTGTTCAAGAGAAGAACGTTGCATATTGTAATTGGCTTGTTTTCAATTCTTCAGTTTCATTTTCTGCCTATGCCAAAGTGCACAACAATTGTAAAGCAGTTATTAATCAGTCCAAACTAGATTTTAAACAGGCTAAGTGTAGAAAACTTGCTTCTTGCCCTAATGGTAGCTGAGCATTCTGGTCACTTGCCAAACCTATTGGCTGCAACTTTCACCCATCTCTGTTCCCACTCTGTCTAAACCAAATGGTTCTATCATCACTACAGCCAAGGATAAAGTTGACCTATTAGCATCCTAATTTTCTTCCAACTCATGTATTAATGATCTTTGTTAACCACCTCCAACCATTCCCAGTATGTTCCATTCAATGCCTTCTGTGGTCTTTCATTAAAAGGATATGAGAAGGATATTTATCCACTTTTTCTCAAAACCTGTGCTCTTGAATTTACTCCTGTTCTGTGTTGCCTTTTTTAACTTTCTTATTGCAAAGGTGTTTTTTCTTCTGCTTGTAAATTTGTTCATATCCAGCCAGTTCCTAAAAAGGGTGACAAATCCCTCCCATCCAATTATTGTCCCATTGCAATCACCTCTACTCTTTCCAAAGTAATGTCAAAAATAATTAATCGGCAACTCAAACTATCTAGAAACCTTCTATCTGATCAACAACGATCACCAGTACGGATTCTGTCAGTGTCGATCCGAGAACTGGACCAACACTGAATCATGACATGATTGAACCACGAACAGTCATGTGGAAAGTTCTGGCATTGTAAAAAATGTTCTGCGAGAGTTTCTTTATTAAAACAGTTTTATGGAAAATACAAAACTTTCATTAAAAAAGATAAAATGTATATTATATACTTTTGGTCAACGTGCATGCCAGTAACTAAGACAGCATTCCATCTGGAGATTTCGAAAGTAACAGCAATTAAGCTTTATAAGAAACTAAGAGATATCTGCAAATTGCGATTGTTAAAAAAAACCATAAGTTGGGTGAATGGGAGAAAACTGTAGATGCAGACAAAACTGTATTGGTAAAACCAAAACATCACAGAGGACAAAATTTAACTGCTAAAAAGAACTGGGAATTTGGAGTAGTATATGAAAAAGAATCAAAATTTGTGTTCATGAAATTCATAAAAAATTGGAAAGCAAAAATTCTTTTAAGTATATTATTCAAAAAGTAGTGAAAAAAAAAAAAAAACACTACCATCATAACATTGAAGCTTAAGAAAAAAGGAATTACAAACATTTAACAGTGAAACATAAGGAATATTTTGTAGATCCATATACAGAAACACATACAAATAACATCGAAGCTCAGTAGAAGAGACTAAAAACTGTAACTAAAAGACTAAATGGTAGCTGTAAAGATATGTGGAGTCAAATTTATGGGAAAAATCATGATTCTTTTCAGAACATTATTAATCAAATTGCGAATTGGGGTTCAACTATAAGATTTGTATTCATGAAATCGATTTTTTTTTTTTCTTTTCTTTTTTTCTTTTCTGAAAAGCACTGTTCCATTCATTTTTAAGTTCTTCGTTGTGTTTTTTTCTCTTTATTAAAACCAGATTTTGGGGGTTCATGAGTGATTTCAATATATTACTGATTTAGGTTTGGTTACAAAAAAGGAAAAGGTTTCTTTATTTTTCGTTATATTTCATAAATGACTTTAAATGGTAGGTTAGGAAATAATACAAAACGTTTCCTTGAACAGAAGTCAAACTCCTCATGTGTGAATGTAGATGCAAAATATTCATTTAGTTCCGCAGCTATCTGAGAATGATCATCTACAGTCAAATTTTTTTTTTTTTTTTAATGTAATGGTAGGGAAAAAGGTAGGTTAGGAAATAACAGGAAAAGAAAGAAAGAAAGATTCTTTAGCATTAGCAGAGGCACATGATGCAAGAAAGCAAACTTATACAGTATCAGCCAAAAAAAAAACCCTTCCCATTTCACTCATCCATTCATTCTAAATGCTTGTCTAGTTCTGCCTTGAATTTATTTAAGCTATCAACTTCCACAACAACAACAGATGGAAGTTTGGTCCAGCAATCAACTACCAGCTGGCTGAAGGCAAACTTCCACACATCTATTCTACAACTGTCTTTCCTCAGTTTGAATCTATGCCCCCTCAGGTTTATAATCTGAGCAAGAGGAACAATCCCCTCAGTATTAAGCCGGCTCAATCCATTCAAGGCCTTATACAATTCAATCAGATTGCCTCGCAGGTGCCTAGTCTTCAGAAGCTGTAATTTTCATAAATTAAGCCTTTCTTCATAAGGGCACCCCTTTATTCACTTCACCAGTCTTGTTGCCCTTCTCTGCTGTGACTGAATTATTTCTGCAGTCTAGTCTAAATGATCCTGTAATGCTTTTTTAACCATTGACTCCATTATTTTCTCTGGAACAGAAGTCAAACTAACAGGTTTGTAATTAATCGTGTCATCCTTTGATCTCCCTTTGTGAATTGGAGATACATTTGCAAATCTCCAGTCCGTGTGGACTTCCCCCGAGTCCACAAATGCTCTCATAATTATGGCTAAGGGTTTGCTTACTCCCTTTACTGCCTACTTTAATATAACTGGATAGATCCCATCCATCCCATCCACCACTTCCACATTTTCTCCTCCGCTCTGCTGTCAGTTATTACAAAATCATTTAACTCCCTGTTAGAATTCAATAAATATCTGGCCCTTACCTCCTTGACTTGAATAACTCCTCGTGTGAATGTAGATGCAAAATATTCATTTAGTTCCGCAGCTATCTGAGAATGATCATCTACAGTCAAATTTTTTTTTTTTAATGTAAACCCCAAATATGAGAGGTATTAGAACCTATAGTACTTAGTATCGTGCTTGGGTTGGAGGTTGAGAAGATGAAAGAAGATATTTGTTGACACTGGTCTTGAACTTCCGTAGACTGTAATTTTCAGGAAATACGTATGAAGGAAGGTTGTTCCAGAAAATGGCAGTTGAATGAATAAACGAGGAAGATATAAAGTTGGTTCTGTGAGTTTGAAGTTGGACAGTAAATGGATGTTGGCTGGTGGCGGCACGTGTTCGGACTGTTTTGAAAGAGAGAGTGGGAATTATAGAAGCCAATTCAGAAGAACAGTGCCCATGGAAGTATATGTAGAAGAGGCATGCAGCAGAAACAGTACGTCTATGAGACAGCGAGTGGAGAGACTCTGTTAGAGATGAATCATTAATTAACCTAACTGCCATCTTCTGAATGGAATCAAGAAGCCTGAGAGAGGTTTTGGGACACCACCCCAGATGTGGGAACAATATTCCATGGCAGGGCAGATTTGCAATTTATACAGAGTGAGCAGCTGTTTGGAAGAAAAGTAACGCCGAGAGCAAAAGAGAAAACCAAGTTTTTTAGATGCAGTGGAAGCAATATTTGTAATCTGCTTGTGTCAAGAGAGATTAGAAGTCAGGGTAATCCCCAAAAGAGATATCATTTTGCCAAGAAATCGGAGTGTCACTAAAGATAAGCATAGGAGCAGAAGAATCCTTTTTGTGAGATATAAGACAAGACTGAGTTTTAGAAGGGTTGAAATCAACTAAGTTGTCATTGCCCAACTGGAGAAGTACCTGAAGATCGGCATTTAAGGAATTGGTAACAGATTTTCGAGAAGTTGAAGCTGATTGAACAGGGCAAGGTTTATCAAAATGGAAAGTGGAATGCAATGTGCTATCATCGGCAAAACTATGAATAGGATTTCCAGTCAATGGAAGAAGGTCATTAACATACAAGAGGAAAAGAGTGGGGGAAAGAACTGAACCTTGGGGGACACCAGCATTAATGGAGAAGTTAGAAGACAGAGAGCCATCTACCATCACCCTCAGTGAGTGATCAGAGAGAAAACTGGATAACCGATTTCAAAAAACAGTTGGCAAACCATAAGATGGAAGCTTGTTTAGACCTTTATGTCAAACACGATCGAAAGCCTTTGAGATGTCAAGAGAAACTACTTGTGTTTCACCGAACTTTTCCATTGAATTAGTCCATAAATGGGTAACATAAGCCAGAATATCACTAGTGGATCGACACTGACAGAATCCATACTGGCGATTGTTGATCAGATGGAAGGTTTCTAGGTAGTTTAAGAATTGGCGGTTAATTGATTTCTCCATTACTTTAGAAAGCATAGAAGTAATTGCAATGGGACGATAATTGGATGGGAGGGATTTGTTACCCTTTTTAGGAACTGGCTGGATATGACCAAATTTCCAAGCAGAAGGAAAAACACCTTTGGAATAATAAGAAAGTGAAAAAAGCGGCAAATAATAGGAGTAAGTTCAGGAGCACAGGTTTTGAAAACAAGTGGAGAAATATCATCAGGAACTGGAGCTTTCTTAGCATCAAGATTTATCAAAATCCTTCTGACATCCTTTTGACGGAAGACCACAGGAGGCATTGAATGGAGCGTGTTGGGAATGGTGGGAGGTGTTTTACCAAGATCATTAATACATGAGTTGGAAGAAAAATGGGATGCTAGCAGGTCAGCTTTATCCTTGGCTGAAGTGACAACAGAACCATCTGGTTTGGACAGAGGCGGGAGCAGAGATGGGCAAAAGTTTCGGCCAATGGCTTTGGCAAAGGACCAGAATGCTCGGCTACCATTAGGGAAAGAAGCAAGTTTTCTACACTTAGCCTGTTCAAACTCTAGTTTGTACTGATTAATAATTGCATTACAATTGTTGTGAGCTTTGGTGTAGGCAGAAAATGAAACTGAAGAATTAGAAACAAGCCAATTACGATATGCAGCATTCTTCTCTTGAACAGCCTTAGCACATTTATTGAAAACCAAGGTTTAGATAAAGGACGAGATTTTAAAGTGGAGTGTGGGATAAAGGATTCCATTCCTGCAAGAATAATTTCACTGACACGATCTGAGCAAACGTTGACATCAGAAGTTTTGAAACTGTAATCCGACCAAGGAAAAGAAGAAAAGAAGTCTCGCAGGTCATCCCATTTTGCATTCTTGTAATGTCAAACAACACGAGGTTGGGAATAGCCATGAGATAAAGGTTCCATTGGAGAAGAGACAATTACCAAGTTGTGATCTGAAGTGCCTAAAGGACCTCTCACTTCGACCGTGTACTTAGAAGGGTTGTTTGTGAGAAAAAGATCAAGTGTGTTGGCTGTATGGTTAGGATTGTCCAGTATTCTTGTAAGTAAATGAACAATCTGTACAAGGTCATTAGTAATTGCAAAAGCCTCAGCATCTCGACCAGCTGGGTCGGTGTGACTAGAAAACAGAAGCCAGCTGGAGTTGTGAACATTTAAATCACCAAGGAAAATTAACTCACTGTTAGGAGAGTTGGACTGGAGAAAGTCAAGTTGCAAAGAGAGGAAGTCAAAGAGCTCCAAGTGATTAGTGCAGTTGGGAGAACGGTAGAGACAACAGATGAATTTTACACAATGAGGTAGAGAGATTTTAGGCCAGAGAAGATCAAAGAGAGGAGATTCCAAATTGCCAAGTCTCTGACAGGGAATATCAGAACAGAAATATGCACAAGTACCACCTTTGAGGAGAAAGGAATCATACAGCAAATAATTTGGGGATCTGAAATGAGCAGTAGTTGAATCAGCCGATAACTGAGATTCTGTCAGAAAAAGTACATGAGGTTTGGCAGACTGCAAGTGGAAATAGACATCGTTAAGATTAGAATTGAGACCACGTATATTTGTGAAATGAATTAGGAATTGCTTGGGAGGTTTAGATCTTTTTGCAGATAAGCTTGCTCTATTAGTTTGACAATTCATGGTGTATTCAATAGTAAGAAAAAGTGGGGGGGACAAACTGTATGAAGTAATGAAATTTTTGGATAGGGCGTACACATGGTAAGAATATACCCAGATCTTTGCATTAAAGTGGCTTCGACAATGCTCCCGGCATACACACTACTCTGACTCCCTCCAGTCACTATCTGGCAGAGTAGAGGTAGCAAGATTATACACTAGCTTATCCGGAAGCCTCCTAGAGAGTTACCAATAGGTTCGGTCCGGTGTACTAACTAGCGGCCGGCCTGCGAACACTGTTTTAGAGCTGTACCCAGGAAATGTATGGAATATTGGATCTCACCGCGATGTTCATCATAACCACAAAAGTCATCAATCATACTGCATGATGGAAGAGATAGGGAAGGGTTGACCGGAACTTAGCTCTAGAGACTAAAAATGGTGGTATTGCACCGACTAAACAAAGTGGTGGTATTGCACCGGTTGATGAGAGTCATCTACCCCCTAGTACTACCTGGTAACATAGAGGGGCGGCATTCCTCCATGTGGTGTGGGCACCACATCTCAACCCCTGCTTATGTTGTTTCACACCTGGGTGGTCACCCACCATGTACTTGTGCATGGAGGTTATACCCAGGATTACTAACAGTCCCACCATCGTGAAGGTGCAAGCATTGATATCAAGTGGACTAATCTGATTCATCCCCTTCCTTTTAGAGTAAAGAAGCCTTTGCTGTTTTTCTTTGCATACTTTGCCAAAGATTTTTCATAATCTGCCTTCACTTGCCTAACCTCCTTTGAGACTTGATTACAGACTAGCTTGTATCTACCATAGGCTTCTGTGTCACCTGACAATTTATGTGCATCCCATGCATTTCTTCTCTGCCACGAGTCTCACTAGTTCATCTGACATCCATTTGGGCCTGAACCTACAGCAGCATTTCTTAGTTGGAACAAAAAGCCTAGTAGTTTCCAAGATTACTTCCTTGAATGCTTCCCATTTAGAATTTGCTGTTGGTAACATCATCAGTTGGTCCCACTGTATAGAACCTAAAAAATCTCTGAGACCATTGTAGTCGTCTTTATGAAAGCAAAAACCCTTTCCTTTACACCTGATGGTAGTTATAAGTAAATTCCACATCAGTAAACTGTGATCACTGCCACCTAGTGGTTCCTTTATCTGTAAATTCTTAATGCATGAATAATCACTGCTGATAATCAGTTCCTGAGTGTTACTTCCTCTTGTTGCCTCTCTAACATGCTGCTGTAGAAAACAATCATCCAATAAATCCATAAAAGTCTTGCTACTGTGCGAGTGACCAATCCACAAGTTCCAGTTCATATCTGGGAAATTAAAATCCCCCATTAAAAAACACACTGATTTACTGGCCCACTATTTCTGTATATAATTGTTGATCAACCCCAGGGGCTCACATCTGGTGAGAATGGGCTTGTCAAATCCAGGGTCCTGAGCTGGATATCATCATTCTTCTCTTTGTTGGTGATTCCTTTCTTCTTCTCTCTCTCTCTGATGGTAACTTGGGGATTTTTTTTTTTTTTTTTTTTTGGCTGGTGCAGCAGAAGCCTCGGGCTTCCTTGCACCATATGGCTAATGCTAATAATAATAATTGTACCCATCACAGTCATTAGGCCAATAACAAACTCCTATCTTCATTTTTGCTTTCCCAGTGCTTATGTCACACCAAACTGACTCAACATCGCACTGGCTATCTATGTCAACTGGAGGATGCATTTCCTTAGATTTTATGCATTTCTTAACTAATAGCATAACCCCTCCTCCCTTCTTATCCTGTCTATCCTTTCTGTACACATTGTACTCCCCAAATTCCAACTCTGCATCCCTTATACCTGAGTGGCACCAAGTCTCTGATATCCCAATAACATCTGCCTTGGATGTCTTAACCAGCACTTCAAATTCATCAAATTTGTTTACTATACTCCTAGCAATGGTATACATGCACCTGTTCTTATCCTTAGTTACTCTAACACAGCCCATGTATTTACTTGTTTCATGACCCCGAGCAGTTCCTGAAATCCCCAGCAAGTGGATTTCTGGGCTCCTGCTCATTCCAATAGAAGCGGTGCAAGAATCATTTCCACCTCTGCCTGCGGCTACTGTTAACCTATTTATCCGTGAATATCCCCCCCCCCAAACCATCAGTTTTCCAACCCACCTAACACTGTCTCGATAGCATCAGCAAATATTCTTGCACCCTTTCTATTTAAGTGTATCCCATCCCTGTAGAAGTAGTCTCTCTGTTAGCAAGCACAGAACATACTGAAAAAAAATTTACCCTGTGAGCCTTGCACAGTCTCTCCAGGGCCGAATTGATGAACAAAGCTTTCATCATATACTCCCTCCTATCGTGTATGGGCAAGATTGCAGACACTTTCATTAACCCTAACTCATGACTTTTTTTCAGCATTGACCTGTACTTGCTTAGTAAATCCGCAGATCTCCTACACTTAATGTCATTAGTGCCAACATGTACGATATCACCTTTTGTGCATTTAAAAGATATCTGTTCTACAACATCATCAACTTTTGCCCCTGGCAGACATACACTGGTCCTATTCCACCTATCCTTTTTGCACGATATATTTTCCATTTCCCTGACAATTTAGTCACCAACAATAACTAGCTCCTGTGGGACCAGCACATTCTGTCTTGAAGGTTTTCACTGTGTTGTTGTGCATAAGAGTGTGCTCTGGAGTTGAGTTAGGCAGCTGAGAACTTGATGGGCCCCCATTTTAATTCCTTCGAGGACATCCACCCGACTCTCCAAGCTCTCATAGATGCCAATCAGAATGCTGAGTTGGCGCCTAATTTCTTCACATGCTCTGCAACTAGCACACACAAAGACATCCTCCATGGATAGATAATGTCCTGTTCGAGAGAGATCCGCAAACATGTTGCATTTTACACATTTTTTTAGACTGATGCATTGGTGAATTGTCCCTTACGGTTCTCCTGCAAACCACGGCACTTTTGTTCTTTGTGCAAGTTGCTTTGCTGCTCTAGTCTGGGGCATGATTTCCATTTATATAAAATTTAGTTAACAGTAAAAATTAGAAAGATTTATATTTTTAATTGATTAACTGCCAATACTATACTAAGCTAACAGATTTCTACTACTGTCTGCGTATTATGCTATCTAGTTTATGTTATGCTATATAGATTTATGTTAGATATAGGTAATGCTATTCCATATCGATACTACACAATGGTGGCAAGTTTCGAACGATACAAGTTTTACAGATGCTAAGTAATAATCAACAAAATCTCTAAGTTCAAAATAAACTAACTATTGTATTTATTTTCTACTTCTAGAAAATAGAATTTATTTTCTACTTCTAGAAAATAAATTAATATGCCAATTTATTCAATAAAATGGTAAAAATTTAAGAAAAACTTCTCTATTTGCTGGAGCTGTAAAAACTTCGCCCTCACTGAACTAATCTCGTTCCCACTAATGATATATATATATATTGATTTATACATTGCGAATAGCTATTGAGGTATTGATTGACATTATGATAGGTGTGTACCCGCACGAGTGTCTTTAAAAATAAACAAAGATAACAACAAAATAAAAATACAGTAATAAAAAACTTATTTTGTTAATAAACAGTTTATCCACTAGCCCACCCATGATTCTAAAGAAAAAAGGTCAAGTTGTCCCCTCCACTTTGGGAGGGGTTCAAGTTCCCATAAGATTCAAGTGGGATAATCTGATCTTTTTTCACCATTATGGAAAGCATTCATTAGGATGGGTGCAATTAGGGCAAGTGACCATTAGTGCTTCTGAGATTAGGGCAAGCGAGATTAAACAGATGTTATCGTCTGTTGTGTTCACACACCAATCAGTACATCGCCTGCCACACCTACCTGTCAATAAATATATCGTTCTCGACTTCTGCTCCAGACCAATAACACCTACTATCTTGTTTACCAAGCAAGCAGTGCTAGAGTGCAGTAGCAGTAAACAAGTTCGACTGGAAAGTTACCCGAAGTTCGACGTGATTCTCGTGTTGGCTTTCTTTACCTCCGCCATATATTCAATATTATAAGTTACTTATGTTTTCGGGTCTATTTCAAAAGTTATTTCAAATTTGGCACCCCTCACAGTATGAAAAATTTGAAATTATGTATGTAATTTCCTAGAAAATAGCAGACATTTTGAAAGAATTTGGTTGTGTTATCATCTTTAGTCTATGAAAACAATAATAAATATTTAAACAAACAACCAGGGCAAGTCAGTAGATATTTACTGAATTAGTGGGAAAGGGAAAACAAGTAACCTGAAATTTTAAAAAATCTCAGTACTGGCACTTGTCCAGTACCACACCACTCTTTGGACAAAAACTAAATAGTTGCAAATTCAGTGGCAGTGCACCTGACAAGTTCTCATGCAAAATTTCTGTACAAAAACTGAAAGAAAATCACTTCAGAAACTATTGTGGTAAAAGTCTGACTATGTTTAGGAAGGCAGAAAAGATTTCAGATTTTTAATCATTGATTAACGGTTAATACGGGAATGTTATTTTCAAGGGGCACCTGACAGGTGTCCCACTACCACTGCCAAGTTAAGAATTAAATAATAACTATTGGCACTAACTATGAACATATTTTACTTTATGGTACTTAAACTATTACTGATTAAGGAAAAAAAATGAATGAGAAACATTCACACAGTAGCATTATAAGCTTCTAAAAGGTGCATGAAAATCAGTCAGCGCAATTAAGTTATGAAAATATAAAAATAATTTAATGATCTTCTATCCAGAGTTTTGGTGATGACAGCACTACCTTCAACCTATCAGCTTGAGAAACCTGGCTTTTCAGAAACGGTTCAATCTTTTGAACATCAGCCAACCGACAAATGACAATCTCCAGGAAGTTAAGATTAAACCTTCCAAAGCTCAGTCTGGTATTAAGCTCAGTCTGGTATTCCTTCCTCCAAAGCTCAGTCTGGTATTCCTTCAAAAAAAAAAAAAAAGATCTATGAAGCATGCATCATGACACAGTATGCAGAACCAAGTCTGGCCCAAAATCCTGACGGCCAGAATCTCAACAGCCAAAAATCCCGACAACCCAGAATCGCCACAGTATCTACCATATCATAAAAATATATGAATATAATTCTATATATTCATTAGTTTTTAGTAAGTAAAAATGTACCTTGCTAGATTAGTTTTGTATAGAAAGAATATAAAAAATAAAAATTGTAATGACAAATACCTCTTTCAATTTGAAGATCATGTTTTCTGTTACAAAAACAAACAGTTTTAAAATACGATCAACAAATAAAAACGACTTAATTAATTTTATTATACTGCATTTAACTGCAAATTTTTCAAGTCAAATTCTGATATTTGTATAGGGTGTTTGAGCAATAATTATAGGTATAGCATTGAAATGCTAAAGATAAAAAACTTGAAATAAGAATACTTTCAGAATATGAAAATTTACAGTACAGGAATCACCGACTTGTGTAATACTCGACTTACGGAAATTTGACTTTACGTTAAGTTTTTGCTGGCCGGTGCAAACTTAAAAAAAATCACAGAAAAGTATTTTGCATCCCGTAGGAATAAATGGAGATATCGTGAAAATATTGTAATGTCAACCCAATAAACACGTTTTTTGGTTTTTTTGTAATTCGCTCCAAGTCCTTGGAAGTCGAAAATTTCACTATATAACTAAGCTATTTATTTCTTTAAAAGGTCATATTTATAATGGAAATTGCACCACCCTTTCATCGTTATCATATGTTCCCATTATAAGAATCAATTTTGAATGCCTTTGTGATATTTTTCTAAACCACGTTTCTGGAGGTCACGACCATAAAACAATAAAAAACAATTTGCACTTTCCAGTTTATTGGGCTTTTCTGTAAGTGCATCTAATTATAAATGGGTAGTAAACTCTATCTTATTGCATTTGCGATAATACCAATAACTGAAATTCTGTGGGTTTTTACGTTACAGTATTATGATGAAATGTATTCCTCTTCACTGAAATCTTCCAACATATAAAAAACAAATTTTCAGAAACTTCTCTTCATTCCTATTTATGTATTACAATGATGAAAGGTAAGCGACCGACGGAAAGTGTAAGTGGTGGTAGTGCCAGGAAATGAAACAAAACTGATTTAGAAATGAAGATGAAAATGACTAAGAAGTACGAAGCAGGACAAAGTTTGTCATCTATTGCAAGGGAATTAGGTCTCGCTGCTTCAACAGTGAATACTATTTTAAAGAACATTTCGTGTATAAAAGAACACGTTAAAAGATCAACGCATGTAAGATCAACAGTAATCACAAAACAGCATTCGGGTGCTATATCAAAGATGGAAACAGCTGTTAATAATATGGATGGAAAAACAGATTCAGAAGCGAGTCCCCCGAGTCCATTGAAGCAAAAGCAACAAGTATTTACAAAAATATTAAGGATAAGTATGGTGAACCCCAACCCAAGTTCATGGCAAGCAACAGGTGGTTTAACCCAATTCGAGTCCGTTGGGGTGTGTACCCCAACCGGCGATGTTCGATTCCAATAGGTTCAAGCACTGTGCTGGTTTCCACAACATTAAAGTATGCGGTGAAGTATGTGCCAGTGCCGATTCTGCAGCTGCAGAGAAATTTTTGTGATACTAGAAAAAGTTATTGATGAAGGCGGCTATTCAATGCAGCAAATTTTAAAAGTTGACAAGACTGCTCTGAATTGGAAAAAAAATGTCGGATCGAACATACATTGCCAAAGAGGAAAATACAATGCCAGGTTTCAAGGCTTCAAAAGACAGGGCCACGCTCTTGCTTGGGACTAATGCAGCAAGAGATTACAGATTAATACCACTGCTTGCATACCATTCCGGAAATCCTCATGCATTTAAGAGCATCAATAAAGCCAGGTGGTAGATGACTTTCATCAACCGGTAAAATACCACCACTTTGCTTATTGGAGGCTTGAAGTGGTGAAACCCATGTTTAGTCTCTAGAGCAAAGTTTCCGGTATCCCCCCCCCATACTTCTCCTTCAACCCATGCATGGTACTAAGTACTACAGGTTTTGATACCTTTCGTGTTTGGGGGTTTCATGAAAAAAAAAAAAAAAACCCTACCCATGCATTTTCGATCGAACCAGAGAGCATGGATAACAGTATCTCTCTCTGAGGATTGGTTTAAATGCTGCTTCATTCTCAAGGTTGAAAAATATTGTAAAGACAATGACATTCCTTTCAAGATTTTGCTTCTATTAGATAATGCTCCTGGACATCCTATGCATCTAGATGATTTCAATTTGAACATGAGTCATATTTCTACTGCCAAACACAACTTCACTCATCTAACCTATGGATCAGGGTGTTATTTCGAATTTCAAAGCATACAATTTACGCACAACATTCTCAGGGATTGTCTGCAGTAGACGATGAGAAAAATTTTACGTTAAGAGACTTTTGGAAATCTTACAATATTTACCACACCATCTTAAACATTAATAAGGCCTGGGCAGAAATTACTAAAAGTTGTTTAAATGGCACATGGAAGAAAATATGCCCACAGCACATAAAAAGCTTCGAAGGATTTGAAAAAGATGAATCTTAAGAGGTTACAGATTTACTTGAGTTGGAGATTGATGCCAAAGACGTGGAGGAGTTAATAGAGGAAGAAGAGAAGGAATTATCTAACGAAGAACTTATTGACTTGCAAGCAGCAATAGTGAAAGAAGAAAATGCTGACGAAGCTTAAGATGAACCAAACGAGGAGCCAAGATGCTTCATCACCAGAGAGGTGGCAATGGCGAGGTTTAAGAAGATGGATGAATGGCGAGTCAAAAAAGGTTGGGAACTGCTGGTCTACATCTTTGAGTAATGGGCATGGAAAAGCCTTAGGTAACCCAGCTGATGTAGCTAATAAAGTTGGAGTGGGATTTATTGGCGAAAGGGCTGCTATGACCATATTGCGCCTAGCTAATAAAGTGAAACAGGTACTTTGCTTCATAGTCTAAGACTATGTTACAGTGCATCATAGTCTAAGACTATGATGCACAGTAAGTAAAGGCTGAACCGCACGAAATTAGCAATACTGAAATTACACCTGTTTATTAGAACAGCTTTAAAGTCTCAAGGCAAGGTTCCCGGAGAGGACAGTATATACCCAGTAGTTCTGAGGGAGGTGGCAAGAGAGTGCATTAAACAATTAAGGTTAATTATGAGTACAATGTCATATGCAGGAGAGATTACTTTGGATTGGAGAAGTACCAATGTATAACTAACACATAAAAGTAATTCTAAGAGAGAAATTGGTAGCTACAGAGCAGTCAGTCTGATTTCAGAGGTAGGGAAAATCATGGAGAAAGAATGCAACATAAAAAAAAAAAAAAAAAAAGTAAAGTGCAGCCATTATCAACCCACTGCAGGATGGAAGCCTCCTCAACAATTCATGCTGAGGGAAATGGACCATAATCTGCCACGCTGGTCCAGTGCGGGTTGGCAGATCGACCATATTCAGCAGTCAGGGGCTTGAACCCCGGTCTACTCAAAGAGCGTGTGCTACTGCACTCCCGCTCCTCACCACTCGGCTACGAAGGCCGTTAGGGATGTTTAAATAGAAATGGAATTCTGAAAAAATTCTGCTATGAAAGTTGTTTTTATTTTCTCTGCATTCTTTGTAATTCTCGGTGTTTTTTTACTCATTTTACTTAAGTATTTTACTCATTTTTAGGGAATAAAGCAAAATTACAAAACGAGGAGGCACGCTTGATACACATAAACAAAGCTGTGCGTGTGTAGCAACTGAATAAACAATACCGTAAATGCAGATATACACTATTAACACCTCACATTTTACTAAAGCACATTTCTAGGGGTTACTACCATAAAACAATAAAAACAATTTTCAGTTGCCTTTCTACTAATGGAATCTGTTTTAAACTGGTAGTAAACTCGATCTAATTGCATTTGCGATAATACCGATAGCTGGAATTGTGTGGGCTTTTACGTTATTATGGTGAAATGTGTTTTCCCCTTCACTAATATAAGAAACATAAATTCATTTTCAGAATCTTCTCTTCGTGTTGCGTTCGGTTGGGGTGATTCTGCGTTCGACTGTCATTTCTTGTAAACACAAAGGCGAATCGTGCATAAGCGAATTCGGTTCGTGTTATATAAGATATCGTTCCCCTATTTATAAATCATGTATGATCGAATTCGTGTAATGTAAACACGTGTTATACGAGGACTGACTGTATTTGAAAATTGCAAAATTTTCACAATGGATACTGCTAGTATGTATTGTAAGTCTAAGATATTACTGAATTCTGTCTTTTTAGAATTTCCAATAACAATTTTTGTCACTGGAAATTCTAAATTTTTACTCACTTCAAGAGAAGTCTTGTAAACAACATTTCAATAAACTTCTATTAATTAGAAATCTGAAGCAGGCACTCCCTTTCTCACCACCAAATAAGAGGATGTATAAAGTGTACACAAGGAATGGTACATGTGACTGTTTGATATATTTTCTCATTTAGCATTGAATGACCATAGCATTTTACAGTCACGGATATTGGAAACTTGTGCCAGTAACAAATGGCTTCAGAAAATTAAAATGGGTAAATTATTCAGGGATGTGAAAATAACTTTTGGAGCAAACAGACAGCATTCAAAATTTTTCCTTGTCATAAATTGAAAATACTCTGAACAATTTCTAATTAATGACAATACTAGTTAAAAGTCAATTTTCGACAGCAAAATCAAAGAACACATCTCTGAAGGCACACACTGAATTACAGCTAAGAAATTCATATTGGAAAATTGGATTGAGGAAGCATTAAGGGATTCCCAGACACCCAAACACCTGGTAATTGGTAACTCTTCATAAGGCATTTGGAGTGAACAGCACTATTCCAGGTAAAAGAGAGCAACATGGGGGGGGGGACACAATAGCACACAAGCAGCAAGTGACCTGCACTATAGTAGAGGATAACTGAACTGATACTCAAATGTCTGAGGCAATAAATCATATATTAATAATAATGTAAAGCTTATTGTGCTCATTTTTAATTCACACTTAAACTAGTGCTTATATTATGTCCTAAAATACTTACATTAGCTCTACAGATGCCCTTGTTTTATAAGAAACCCACACAGATGACAACTTCAAAATAGAAGAAAAAATCCTGGATTTCAGATTAATAACATCTTACTACCATGCCAATGGTGTGTGCAAACCTAAATAAGTAATAAAATATTCAAGAACTTTCCAAATAGCACAAAACCTATCTATAAACAACCATATATATTTCAGACATGAAAATAACTGATATGTATAAATATCAAAATAAAACTACCAAATCCACCTTATCTTCTTAACTACACCAATTATAATAATACAGTAGTAATATAACAGTCCTCATATTTTCTACAGTTATCACCAAAATTATCATAATGTGAACTCTGCTTGGAATCATGATTAATTATCCACTTCATCAGTTTGATGATACAAAATGCTTACAAAATTCCAGATACCAAAAAGTTCTTATGAGTTTCATTCCCAGCCAATATGGACCAATCATTTATATAGCAGGAATCCAAACTGCAATTATAAAATCAATTTCAAAGCCTATATGTTTTGCAAAACTACAGTCCATCTCAATTTTAAAATCCATTTTCAATGCTTACTGAAACTTCTATGACAACCACATTAAATGAGTCAAAATACGTATACCAAGAGACTACAGAAAGAAATATATACCTTTGAAGAATGAAGGATATAAATTGACTAAAGAAATTTAAAAAGGAGACATTACAATAATTTAAGAACTTTTACAAATTTTTATATAATGCTTGTTGAGCAACAGGTAAAGTTTGAAACAATCAAGCAAGCACTGAGTCAAGAACAAAACCTTGGGTTCTGATTTTTAAGCTCGGATTCTGTTCTAATCCAACAAAACAGTACAAGTATTAACCTAGAGTTAATAGTATTATTTCTTTATCTGTAGTTTGTGTAAATAAAATCTTTAATATGAAAGTAAAATCCCAACTAAAATTCAGATTAACTGATATGCAACACTACTTTCACAAGCATTTACACAAGCTGGTGGTTTAGATAATAGTGAGCCTGAATTTCTGAAATCATGGGTACTGGAAATGTGAAGATGTGTGAGAAAGCCGAAACACTAATAACAATAAAATCTAGTAAAACCCCTTGCTGTCACACATAACTACAGTCCAATAACTCTCTTAATTACAATGTACACCGATGAGCCAAAACATTATGACCACCTATCTAACATGATGTTGGTCCTCCACTTGCAGCCAAAACAGCTTGTATTTGGCAAGGCATGGACGCTACAAGGTTTCTAAATGTGTCTTGTGGTATCTGGTACCAACACGTAACCAGCAGATCCTTTAACACCTGTAAGGTCCGTGGTTGAGACGCCACAGATCAGAGTTGCTGTTCCAACACAAACCACAGATGCTCGATGGGATTGATGTCTGGGGAATTTGGAGGTCAGGGCAATACCTGGAAGTCTTCCTGATTTTCTGCAAACCAGTCTCAAACAATCCGGACAGTGTGGCATGGTGCATTATCCTGCTAAAAGACGGCAAAGAGGGGGAAGACTGTTGTCATGAAAGGATGTACCTGGTCAGTAATGATGTTTAGGTAAGTGGTAGACATCAGAGTGCCCGGCACAGGGATGACTGGACCCAGGGTATCCCAGCAGAACATCACCCAAAGCATGACACCACCACCAGCTTGTTTTTGCCTCACAGTGCATCCAGGTGCCATCACTTTCCCAGGTAAACAACGCACACATACCCAGCCGTCCACATGGTGCAACAGGAAACGTGATTCATCGGACCAGATGACCTTCCAAATCACTCAAGGTCCAGTTTCGATGCTAGCATGCCCATTGTAGGCACTGTTGCTGGTGAACCGTGGTTAGCATGGGTACTCTGAGTGGCCTGTGGCTACGCAGCCCCATTTTCAGCAGGGTTCGATGTACTGTGTGTTGTGACACATTACTCCCATCACCAGCATCCCAATTACTTGCTAGTTGCAACAGTCGCCCTTGTGGTGCCACATACCATTCAGGAGAGCCTTCGCTCCCCTTGAGCATCAATGAGCCAGCACCTTGCCAGCGGTTCATGAGTTTTCCCTCCTCAGACAACTTTCGGTAGGTACTAACCAGGGCTGACTGTGAACACGCCACCAGCCATGCCATTATGGATATGCTCTGACCCAGTCGTATGGCCATTACAATTCAGCCTTTGTCAAACTCGCTTAAGTCCACTGCCTTCCCCATCTGAAGAAGAAGAGTAACACTGATTAACGGAGCTCAGTATCAGGTGTTTTTTATACCATGTCCCGACCAGCACACGTGCCGTAGTTCACCTGCAGTTGCTTCAATTTGCATAACGACTCGCTAGTCAAAATGTTTTGGCTCATCGGTGTATACAATGAAAAGGAAAATTAAAATAAAAGTGAGATGTGGCATCAACCAAAAATTATAAACTATTAACACGAAACTTTCAGCAAACCACGATTTTCCTAATATATGTCTACAAGGACATGCTTATAATATACAAGGTATAATTTAAAAAATTTGTTGAAGTGACTTCATATCTTGAAACTGCTACATTGTAGTGAGTTGCAACTTTTTTGCTACATATTTAGTGGTTCATCTATACATAGTAATGCATGAATCCCTTATTTACCTGCAGTCTGAGTTAGCATGCTTTTTACAGGTGTTTTATGTGTTTTGTCACATTCTAAAATGAATGATTTTACTGAGTAGCAAATTTGCATCAAATTTTATTTCAAAATATATAAAAGTGCAACAGAAACCAAGGTTTCTGTTCCTCCTTTTCCCAGATGTTGTAAACAGCTTTAGGAGTAAAAATGTGTCATTTAAAGACTTCAATAATTCACAAAATTTAAAGAGGGGTTGCTCAACCATTAAAAATGACCCTTAATCTGGCTGACTACAACTTCAAAAACAATATGAGTCAATCACACATGTTCATGATCTAATCAGGAATCATCATTGTTGAACTATCCAAGAAATTGCTAGTGAAACTGGAATTTCTTATGGGACATATCAATTTTGACATAAGATTTGGGAATGCAACACATTTCACTGAAGTTTGCACCTCCTCACTGAAGAACTATTTTTTTTTCATATATATATATATATATATATATTTTTTTTTTTTAACTGCACTATGTGTTCACCTCAGGTAAGTGATTAATAGTTCTAGTGTATTAATATTTTGTATGTTTCTAGTTTACTGATTTCACCAACTATTTTAATAATTTAATTATTGTCAACTGAACTCTCATAACTGATTTACAGCTGACAACTGAACTCTGTGATTTACAGCGTTGGTGGTAGAATATTCAAGTTTAATACTATCAGTCATTTTATTCATTGTTCTAACACTACTGCACGTAATAAATATGACAGTCATCTGTGTAGTGTGCTCACTTCAGGTTGATTCTTAACTCATCTGTTGAGATTGTACTGTCACAGTTTGTGCACCTTGTTCCAATATAAAATACTTTAAACTTTCTCATAATTTTAAATCACAATATAGATGCCCTGATTGTAAAGCTTCTACATCAAAACAACCATATACGAGTAACCAACAGCAATAACAAGAAGCTGAAATTGAAAATGGCTATGCTAGTTCAAGAAATGATCAAGAAACTTCACCTGTATCAATTTTACCACATTCAATAAAATTCTCATCAAGTTCTAAATTACAACTGGAACTAAAGCCTTTTTTAGATGACTTCCAGGAATTGCGTACAATTATCAGGACTTCTACTTGATAAGTTGGATACTCAAGCCATTATAATCAAGGAACTGCAAAATAATTATCTAACTCTTAGTGATAATTTTAAAAATATGTCAGAACATTAGTTTAATAACTCAATTAATAAGTTTAGTTAAATTAAATTATGACCTAATGTGTGATTATAAAAATACCTTGACCAAATTTAATGTGATCCACAATGAACATAAGGATCAGATACATCACAGAAATCATATAGATTCTAATCCTTTTGATAACCAAATATTAAATGAAAATGCTGATAAGAACGTGCCTACAAAATCAAATATAACTATTTCACCTTTGTCTCCAAATAAACCAGGGGATAATGATTTATTTATAAGAAATTCCACTTCCCAAATTACGTTAGCTAGTAAAACAGAGTATCGATTTATCCACCAATATTAAAACTAATGCGAATACTAATACAATAGACTACACAAATAATTTTACCCGTTCATATCCCAATAATTCTAAACCTTCCAACTCCCCTAAATTCCTATCTCATCAATTTGATAATAATGACATAGAAACTATACCAAAAACATAGATTATACCTGAGAACTCCCCCATCCCCAAATGAGTAAACAAATTCTGTTGCTTCTATTGCATTATCACAGATAGATTCTTCAAACAGCTCATCCAAATTGACATGAAAAGAAAAAGCCACCATCCAGTCATCCATTAATATGTTCTTTAGTAAGGTTGAGTGGCCGACTCCTTCTAAATCTCCCCAGCCCTCAACCTCCACAGCGACGTATTTATCAGCTGAATACGTCAATCCTGGCAAAGACGTTTGAGAGGTAAAAATTACTGATGTTATGCTTGTCCCTTCTCTTTTTTTTTCAATTTTATAATTTAAAATTTTTTAAATTTCACACTTTTTATAATTTTTCCTGTGCATGTGATAAAAAATTGAAGATACAATAAATAATTCTATTCACATGTTCACCGAACATTTCTTTTTTGATTCAATCAATTCAGTGAGCACAGTTGTGGGTGCTGCACAAGCATGGGGGAAATTCTGACTTATGTAGAGTTCCCCGGAATGCAACCCTGATATTAATTGGGGAGTGGTTGTACTAGGATTTTAGGAGCATTAGTGACTGCCAGATTGCTTGTTGTATATTTTATGTAAATTGCATGTTCTGAGGTCAATTGTCTGTTTGCTAGACAAAAAACATGCTACCATCACCTGATAGCAACAAACTATCAGGTGATGGTAGCATGTTTATGGGTCTTTTTTTTAATATTTTTATGGTAGTTGCATCTATTTGTATTTTTATGGCCCTTTTTCACAGCATGAAAAAGGCCCATAAAAATACAAACAGGTGTATACAGACCCATAAGAATAGAAACATGTGCATGTATATTTGTGTGTACATCAATGCTAGAAGTTTGGTAAATAAATTTGACGAATTTGAGGTGCTGGTCAAAACTTCAAAGACATATATTGTTGGGATAACAGAGACATGGTGTCACACATATATAAGGAATACAGAACTGGAATTTGGGGTGTACAATGTGTAAGGATAGACAGGATAGGAAGGGAGGAGAGGTTATGTTATTGGTTAAGAAACGCACAAAATCCAAGGAAGTACAGCCAGTCGACATGACTGTACAGTGCAGTGTCGAGTCAGTTAGGTGTGATGTAAGCATTAGGAAAGAAAAATTGAGGGTAGGAGTGTATTATAGGCCTAATGACTCTGATGAGTATAATAAACAACTGTACAGAGAAATAGAGTGGGCCAGTAAATCAGTGTCTTATAATGGGGAATTTTAATTTTCATGTTATTGACTGGAATTTGTGGGTTGGTCACTCACACACTAGCAAGGCTTTTGTGGATTTATTGGATGATTTTCTACAGCAGCATGTTCAGGAGGCAATTAGAGGGAGTAATACTCTTGATCTGATTATCAGTAGTGATTCTTCATGCATTAAGAATCTGCAGATAAAGGAACCACTAGGTCACAGTGATCACAGTGTACGGAAGTGGGATTTACTGAAAGATGCAACTACCATCAGGGGTAAAGGGAAGGGTTTTTGTAAAGGTGACTATGGTGATCTGAGACAGTATTTAAATTCTATATGGTGGGACCAACTGATCATGTTACCAACAGCATATTCAAAATTGGAAGGATTCAAAGAATTAATCTTGGAAGCTACTAGGCTTTTCATACCAACTAAGAAATACTGTTCAAGATTTAGGCCTAAATGGATGTCAGATGAACTAATGAGGCATGTGGCAGAGAAGAAAAATGCATGGGATACATATAAATTAATGGGTGACATGGAAGCCTATGATAGATATTAACTGGTCTGTAACCAAGCACAAAGGAGGTTAGGCAAGCAAAGGAAGATTACGAGAAATGTTTGGCAAAGGATGCAAAGAAAAACAACAAAGAGTTATTTACTTATGTAAACTCTAGAAGGAAGGAGATGAATCAGATTGGTCCACTTGATATCGTTGGTTTAACTGTTGATGATCCTGCTCAGGGGGCTAACAAACTAAATGAATATTTTGCATCTACATTCACACAAGGAGTTATTCAGGGAGTAGAATGCCAGAGGTGTATTAAACTCTGGCAGTAAGCTAGATAATCTTGTAATAACTGAGAGTAAAGTGGAGGAGAGATTGTTGAAGATAAACATAAGAAAGGCATCTGGAATGGATGGAATCTATCCAGTTATATTAAAGGAGGCAGCAAAGGAAGTAAGCAAACCCTTAGCCATATTTATGAGAGCTTCCTTGGATTCAGGGGAGGATTGTAAGGATTCAAAGAATTAATCTTGGAAGCTCTCGCTTCTGTATTTTTAGAAAATACGGCTGCGAGTTACAGGCTCCGAAAAAAACGATAAGTGTTTGCTTTTTATTTACATAATTGTTATTTTATATTGTACTTAATACGTAGTCTTATAGTTCTAATTACGCTGGTTATTTTTATTTTTATTTATATAAACAGTTTTTGTAGATATACGTAATACTTTATAAAACCGTTATTTCGTTTGAATATTGCAGGCATTGTTTTTGTATATAGTGATAGGGAATTCAAATTTTTAATTGAGGTAGCTAGGTAGCTCTAACGTATAATTATGGAAACAGTAATACGTTTCACTGTTTCTATTAGATAGCGTAGTATTGACATTTAATTAATTTAATTTATTGATCTTATTAATTTAAAATATCATGCCCCAAACTAGAGCAGCAAAGCAACGGGCACAAAGTGGCAGGAGTGCTGTGATTCGGGGGAGAACTGAGGGGGGGGGGCGATTCTCCAACGCATCGCAGCCTAAAAAAATGTGCAACTTGTGAAATGTTTGCCGAACTATCTGGAATGGAACATGATATTGCCATGGGGGGATGTTGTTGTGTGTGCGCGATGTAAGGAGTGTAAGGAAATCGGCGACAACTCAGCGTTATTATGGGCCTATATGAGATTTTGAAGGACAGGGTGGATGCCCTCGAAAGATCTAAATTGAGGGGCCCATCAGGCTCTCAGCTGCCCACATCAACGATAGAGCTCGCACTTGGTCATCACGCAACACAGCGGCAACCCCCAAGGCAGACTGCGCTGGTCCCAAAGGAACTAGTAGTTGTTGGTGACTCTATTGTCAGGGAAACGGGAAACATCCTTTGTAAAAAGGATAGGTGGAACAGGACCAGGGTATGTCTGCCAGGGGCAAAGGTTGATGACGTTGTAGAGCAGATATCATATTTTAAGGGCACAAAAGGTGATATAGTTGTACACGTTGGCACTAATGATATTAAGAGTAGGAGACCTGCGGAATTACTTAACAAGTACAGATCACTGATGAAAAAAAGCCGTGAATTAGGGTTGAATTTGAAAGTGTCTGCAATTCTGCCCAGACACGATAGGAGGGAGTATATGATGAGAGCCTTGTCGATCAATTCGGCCCTGGAAAGATTGTGCAAAGCTCAAGGCATAGAATTTTTTTCAGCCTGGACTGTACTTGTTAACAGGAGAGACTGCTTCTACAGGGATGGGATACACTTAAATAGAAAGGATGCAAGAATATTTGCTGATGCTATCGAGGCAGTGTTAGGTGGGTCAGAAAACTGATAGCTTTGGGGGATACAAGGACTAATAGTTTAACAGTAGCCGTAGGCAGAGGTGAAGGTGATTCTTGCACAACTTCTATTAGAATAAGTAGCGACCTGGAGCGAGGGGTGTTGGGGATTTCAGGGACGGATGTCAGTCATCGTGAAACAGGTGGGTATATGGGATGTGTTAGAGTGGCTGGGAATAGGAATAGGTGCATGTATACTTGCATGTATACCAATGCTAAAAGTATAGTAAATAAATTTGATGAATTTGAAGTGTTGGTCAAGACAACAAAGGCGGATATTGTTGGGATATCAGAGACGTGGTGTCACACAGATATAAGGAATGCCGAACTGGAATTTGGGGAGTACAATGTGTACAGAAAGGATAGACAGGATAGGAAGGGAGGAGGTGTTATGCTGTTAATAAAGAAAGATATTGTTTGTTTGTTATTTGGTTTTTAGGAGCATTAGCAACTAAGGCCATATTGCTCCGGGATATGCGGTGGTCATTCCCTGACCTTTCCGCATCCTCTGTATTTGGTGGTGACGGGTTCGAACCCCGGTCTAATCAAGAAGCGTGTGCTACGCACTGCTGCTCCTTCCCACCTGGCTACAGAGGCGCCAAAGAAAAATATAAAATCAAAAGAAGCGCATCCAGTTGATATAGATGAACAGTGCACTGTTGAGTCAGTTTGGTGTGACATAAGCACTGCGAAAGCAAAAATTAGAGTAGGAGTGTGTTATAGGCCTAATGACTCGAATGAGTACAATGAACAATTGTATAGAGAAATAGTGGGCTAGTAAATCGGAATATCTTATAATGGGCGATTTTAGCTTCCCAGATATTGACTGGAACTTGTGGGTTGGGAACTCACACACTAGTCAGACTTTTGTGGATTTATTGGATGATTCTTTTCTGCAGCAGCATGTTTGAGAGGCAACCAGAGAAAGTAATACTCTTGATCTGGTTATCAGCAGTGATCATTCATGTATTAGGAATTCGCAGATAAAAGAACCACAAGGTCGCAGTGATCACAGTGTACTGATCTGGGATTTACTTAAAGATTTAATTACCATCAGAGGTAAAGGAAAGGGTTTTTGCTTCTGTAAAGGCGAATACAGTGGTCTCTGACAGTTTTTAAATGCTGTACAGTGGGATCAACTGATGATGTTACCAACAGTAAATTCTAAGTGGGAAGCATTCAAGGAATTAATCGTGGAAGCTACTAAAAGTTTCATACCTATTAAGATATATTGTTCAAGGTTTAGGCCTAAATGGTTGTCAAATGAACTAATGAGACTCATAACAGAGAAGAAAAATGCATGGGATGCATATAAATTATCAAGCGACTCAGAAGCCTATGGCAGATATAAGTTAATATGTAATCAGGTCACAAAGGAGGTTCGGCAGGCGAAGGCAGATTATGAGAAATCCTTGGCAAAAGATGCTAAGAAAAACAGCAAGGATTTCTTTACTTATATAAACTCTAAAAGGAAGGGGGTGAATATGATTGGTCCACTTGATATCGTTGGTTTAACTGTTGATGATCCTGCTCAGGGGGCTAACAAACTAAATGAATATTTTGCATCTACATTCACACAAGGAGTTATTCAGGGAGTAGAATGCCAGAGGTGTATTAAACTCTGGCAGTAAGCTAGATAATCTTGTAATAACTGAGAGTAAAGTGGAGGAGAGATTGTTGAAGATAAACATAAGAAAGGCATCTGGAATGGATGGAATCTATCCAGTTATATTAAAGGAGGCAGCAAAGGAAGTAAGCAAACCCTTAGCCATATTTATGAGAGCTTCCTTGGATTCAGGGGAGGATTGTAAGGATTCAAAGAATTAATCTTGGAAGCTCTCGCTTCTGTATTTTTAGAAAATACGGCTGCGAGTTACAGGCTCCGAAAAAAACGATAAGTGTTTGCTTTTTATTTACATAATTGTTATTTTATATTGTACTTAATACGTAGTCTTATAGTTCTAATTACGCTGGTTATTTTTATTTTTATTTATATAAACAGTTTTTGTAGATATACGTAATACTTTATAAAACCGTTATTTCGTTTGAATATTGCAGGCATTGTTTTTGTATATAGTGATAGGGAATTCAAATTTTTAATTGAGGTAGCTAGGTAGCTCTAACGTATAATTATAGAAACAGTAATACGTTTCACTGTTTCTATTAGATAGCGTAGTATTGACATTTAATTAATTTAATTTATTGATCTTATTAATTTAAAATATCATGCCCCAAACTAGAGCAGCAAAGCAACGGGCACAAAGTGGCAGGAGTGCTGTGATTCGGGGGAGAACTGAGGGGGGGGGGCGATTCTCCAATGCATCGCAGCCTAAAAAAATGTGCAACTTGTGAAATGTTTGCCGAACTATCTGGAATGGAACATGATATTGCCATGGGGGGATGTTGTTGTGTGTGCGCGATGTAAGGAGTGTAAGGAAATCGGCGACAACTCAGCGTTATTATGGGCCTATATGAGATTTTGAAGGACAGGGTGGATGCCCTCGAAAGATCTAAATTGAGGGGCCCATCAGGCTCTCAGCTGCCCACATCAACGATAGAGCTCGCACTTGGTCATCACGCAACACAGCGGCAACCCCCAAGGCAGACTGCGCTGGTCCCAAAGGAACTAGTAGTTGTTGGTGACTCTATTGTCAGGGAAACGGGAAACATCCTTTGTAAAAAGGATAGGTGGAACAGGACCAGGGTATGTCTGCCAGGGGCAAAGGTTGATGACGTTGTAGAGCAGATATCATATTTTAAGGGCACAAAAGGTGATATAGTTGTACACGTTGGCACTAATGATATTAAGAGTAGGAGACCTGCGGAATTACTTAACAAGTACAGATCACTGATGAAAAAAAGCCGTGAATTAGGGTTGAATTTGAAAGTGTCTGCAATTCTGCCCAGACACGATAGGAGGGAGTATATGATGAGAGCCTTGTCGATCAATTCGGCCCTGGAAAGATTGTGCAAAGCTCAAGGCATAGAATTTTTTTCAGCCTGGACTGTACTTGTTAACAGGAGAGACTGCTTCTACAGGGATGGGATACACTTAAATAGAAAGGATGCAAGAATATTTGCTGATGCTATCGAGGCAGTGTTAGGTGGGTCAGAAAACTGATAGCTTTGGGGGATACAAGGACTAATAGTTTAACAGTAGCCGTAGGCAGAGGTGAAGGTGATTCTTGCACAACTTCTATTAGAATAAGTAGCGACCTGGAGCGAGGGGTGTTGGGGATTTCAGGGACGGATGTCAGTCATCGTGAAACAGGTGGGTATATGGGATGTGTTAGAGTGGCTGGGAATAGGAATAGGTGCATGTATACTTGCATGTATACCAATGCTAAAAGTATAGTAAATAAATTTGATGAATTTGAAGTGTTGGTCAAGACAACAAAGGCGGATATTGTTGGGATATCAGAGACGTGGTGTCACACAGATATAAGGAATGCCGAACTGGAATTTGGGGAGTACAATGTGTACAGAAAGGATAGACAGGATAGGAAGGGAGGAGGTGTTATGCTGTTAATAAAGAAAGATATTGTTTGTTTGTTATTTGGTTTTTAGGAGCATTAGCAACTAAGGCCATATTGCTCCGGGATATGCGGTGGTCATTCCCTGACCTTTCCGCATCCTCTGTATTTGGTGGTGACGGGTTCGAACCCCGGTCTAATCAAGAAGCGTGTGCTACGCACTGCTGCTCCTTCCCACCTGGCTACAGAGGCGCCAAAGAAAAATATAAAATCAAAAGAAGCGCATCCAGTTGATATAGATGAACAGTGCACTGTTGAGTCAGTTTGGTGTGACATAAGCACTGCGAAAGCAAAAATTAGAGTAGGAGTGTGTTATAGGCCTAATGACTCGAATGAGTACAATGAACAATTGTATAGAGAAATAGTGGGCTAGTAAATCGGAATATCTTATAATGGGCGATTTTAACTTCCCAGATATTGACTGGAACTTGTGGGTTGGGAACTCACACACTAGTCAGACTTTTGTGGATTTATTGGATGATTCTTTTCTGCAGCAGCATGTTTGAGAGGCAACCAGAGAAAGTAATACTCTTGATCTGGTTATCAGCAGTGATCATTCATGTATTAGGAATTCGCAGATAAAAGAACCACAAGGTCGCAGTGATCACAGTGTACTGATCTGGGATTTACTTAAAGATTTAATTACCATCAGAGGTAAAGGAAAGGGTTTTTGCTTCTGTAAAGGCGAATACAGTGGTCTCTGACAGTTTTTAAATGCTGTACAGTGGGATCAACTGATGATGTTACCAACAGTAAATTCTAAGTGGGAAGCATTCAAGGAATTAATCGTGGAAGCTACTAAAAGTTTCATACCTATTAAGATATATTGTTCAAGGTTTAGGCCTAAATGGTTGTCAAATGAACTAATGAGACTCATAACAGAGAAGAAAAATGCATGGGATGCATATAAATTATCAAGCGACTCAGAAGCCTATGGCAGATATAAGTTAATATGTAATCAGGTCACAAAGGAGGTTCGGCAGGCGAAGGCAGATTATGAGAAATCCTTGGCAAAAGATGCTAAGAAAAACAGCAAGGATTTCTTTACTTATATAAACTCTAAAAGGAAGGGGGTGAATATGATTGGTCCACTTGACATCGATGGTTCGACTGTTGATGATCCTGCTCAGATAGCAAACAAACTGAATGAGTATTTTGCATCTACATTCACACATGAGGAGTTATTAAGGTTTGAAAATGGCAGAAGGTTATCAAATTGTAGCAGGGTGCTTAATGATTTTGTAATAACTGAGAGCAAAGTGGAAGAGAAACTGTTGAAGTTAAATGTAAGAAAAGCACCTGGGGTGGATGGGATCTATCCAGTTATATTAAAGGAGGCGGCAAAGCAACTAAGCAAACCCTTAGCCATAATTATGAGAGCGTCCTTGGGCTCAGGGGAGGTTCCAACGGACTGGAGATGTGCAAATGTATCCCCAATTCACAAAGGGGGGATCGAAGGGTGACACGAGTAATTACAGACACCAGTTAGTTTAACTTCTGTTCCGGGTAAAATAATGGAGTCGCTGGTTAAAGATGCATTGCAGGATCATCTAGACAAGACTGCAGCAATAATTCAGACACAGCATGGGTTTGTTAAGGGAAAGTCTTGTCTAACAAATTTGATAGGATATTATGATGTGGTTACAAAGGAACTGGATGGAAAAAATAATTTCGATATCATATATTTGGATTTCAGGAAAGCTTTTGACACTGATGCGCATGGAAGACTATTGTACAAATTGGAGCAGAATGGTATTAAGGGTAAGTTGCTACAATGGATAAAAGGATGGTTAAGTGCGAGAAGACAGAGGGTGGTAATCAATGGGTGATGCTCTTCTTGAACTAATGTTATTAGTAGAGTCCCACAGGGTTCGGTGTTAGGTCCACTGTTGTTTTGTATATTTATCAATGATATTGATGAAGGTATATCAGGCTTAGTGTCGAAGTTTGCAGATGATACAAAGGTTGGCAGGGTTGTTAATGACAGTAATGGCAGTGTGCTACTGCAACAGGATCTAGATAATTTGGGCAGATGGGCTAAGAAGTGGCAACTGAAGTTTAACCTTGACAAATGCAAAGTACTGCATATGGGTAGAAGTAACCCCAGAGAAACGTACCAACTGTGTGGTACTACACTTAAGGTGGTAGAAAATGAAAAAGACCTGGGAGTAATTGTGCAGTCAGATATGAAGTTCTCTGAGCAATGCAGACAGGCTGCCAGGGCAGGTCATGGGGTTTTGTCAATGATATATAGGAATTTTGCTAGAAGGGAAAAGGAGGTGATTATCCCTCTGTATAAGGCAATGGTCAGGCCACGCCTTGAGTACTGCATACAGGTCTGGAGGCCTCATTTTAGGAAGGATGTAGATTTACTTGAGAGTGTAGAGAGAAGGGCAACAAGATTGGTGAGGGGAATGAAAGGATCCTCTTACCAAGAGAGGCTTAAGTTCTGCAAATTGCAGTGGCTGGAGACTAGGCACCTGTGCAGTGATCTGATTGAGGTATATAAGGCCTTGAATGGGTTGAGCACGCTGAATTCTGATGGGATCCTTCCACTTGTTCAGATTACGAACCTAAGGGGGCATAAATTCAAATTAAGAAAAGACAGATGTTGAATAGATGTGCGGAAATTTGCCTTTAGCCAGCGGGTGGTTATTTGCTGGAACAAACTTCCATCTGTCGTTGTGGAAGTTGATAGGTTGAATAAATTTAAGGTGGAACTGGACAGGCATTTGGAGGGAATGGTGTGATTTTTTTTTTTTTTTGGTTGATGCTGCATAAGTTCATACATTTGCTTTCTTGCATCACATGCCACTACTACTACTACTCATGGACTGGAGATGTTCAAATGTGACCACAATCCACAAAGGAAGGTCAAAGGGGAGACAGGTAATTGCTGATCTGTTAGTTTAACTAACAGATCTCCAAAAAATGAAGGAAAAAAAAAAGCATTTCTGTTGACATGCATCAACAATTCTCATTGTTTATGCTCGTGATTTTATTGAATAATGTATGGGCAAAAAGAATCAGTGGTTGCACATGGTGTGAATTTTTATTACTTGTTTTCTATATATAAAAGAATATTTTGCTTTTTCACATGCACACTCTTTGCTTTCTGCAAAGCAAGGCTAACTGCTATTGTGACATACTACAACAAAATGATTGAAAGGTCTGTCTCAAGGCAGGGCGCTAACTGCTATTGCATCATACTGCAACAAGGTGATTGACAGGTCTGTCTCAAAGACGCTTTTACAAACTTAATTTTTTCCATATATAAAAGAATATTTAATAGTACTTTTAATTTTTAGTTTAGTGCTTTTAATTTTTATTATTCTACATGTCTCAAAGCAACTATTCAATTTTTTTAAAAGTTTCTTCAGCTATTAGCAAAATTTTTAATAATGGCAGTAATAGGAAAGAGAAAGATCGTATCAGAAAGACTGAGAAGAAAAGAAAACATCTTGGGTATGAAGCAGCCTTAAAAATCCTGATATCGAAGAAAACAGAGCGATTGAAAAATATGAAAATAATAAGTTAAAGGTTTCACAAATAAGAAAGGAGAGATACAAAAAACAAGACTATTTTATAACCCAAGACTGTGTATTGGAAATAAGGAAGAAATGTTAGGTTTGTGAATACATCACAGGTGACAGAGCTGGATCGAAAGCATACATTCCACAGATTCATATGTATTCAAACGAAGGGGAATATAACTTCATTTTTAAATGAACACAGTTTCCTGTGAAATTGGCTTTTAGTATGAAAATAAACAAAAGTCAAGGTGAAACATTATCTAAGGTTGGTGTTGACTTAACATCACCATGTTTTTCGCATGGACAATTGAAGGCACCTAAAAATCTCTTTGTATTAACGGAAAATGAATCAAAAATGATGAAGAATGGGGTGTGGGGGATTTCCCCACACTAAAAAAAATTTTAAATATAAAACCATATAATTCAGGTTTGTGTGACACAAGGCAGAAGGAAGCGAAGCGACCTTCTGATTTGTTAGAAAAATTGCTGTTTTGGCATTTCTTTTTCTTCGTTCCAGCTCCGACATACTATGATCCCCAAATAATTTGCATTTTTGTTACAAAAAAATTGCCATTTTGCCATTCCTCTATCTTCATTTCAACACCAACATATTGTAATGTCACGTGACATCTGCCTGTAACATGCTGTCAAGGAGAGGAGGGAGAAAGCAGTTAGTGGATGGAGTCACCACCCTCAATCACTGCTTTCCCTCTCTTCTTGCTGCCATTTTGGAGGGTGCACCCATTTTCATGGCACAATCGATCGGTTATGTATTCTAAAATTGCTTCATTTTTGATTTAATTAGTCAGACCTCTGTTTATTGAACTTCTTTATAGCAAATTTTTTTTATTCCACCTTGGTAATTACAATTAAAATAGTTTCCGTTGAACGAAGAAAATTTCCATGTAAAGAACATATTAGGAGAGACAACTGTGTATGCATTGTTCTGACCTCTGGCGTTTAGGCAATTTACATAATTAGAAAGTGCGAATTAAGGGTGAAAGGGATTACTTTTTCACAATGTTAGTGGTGTCCATAAAACCTATGCAGTCACATACCAAGAAGTCGCGCTAGTCAATATGCTTTCCATAGCCAGTCAGAGGATTAAGAAGATTCTCAACACGGATTATAGCCTCTGGTCAACGTGTGTTGTGGTTACCCTTTACTCCGACAAACGGGCATATGTTTTTCGGAGAAGTGAGTGATCCACACCTTCCAGTAAATTTCTCCTGTCTATGTTTACATGGTCACAGTAACTGAATATGCATGTGATTCCGACATTTTGCACTGTATTCAAAGAACTAGTGATAGTAGTAATGTAGAGGGGGGATTGAGGCAACTACGATATATAAACTTTACGAAGGTGAAATGTTGGCTGGCAGATTTTGAAACTTTGTTGAGCCTTTCACTGTGTAGAAAATGTTCTAAAATATAATGGCATACAGGCAATAATTAAAAAAAAAAACTATATCACCAATCTCCAAAAAACTAGCGCAAATTAAGGATGATGATTGATAAAGAACTTGATATGGAAACTATAAAGATTGGTCGTGTCTTCAGGTCACGATGAGCAGCTTTTAGCTTGTGGAGGGCAATTGTGGGTTGGAGGAATCATTCTGCTTTGTGCAAACATTTTGAATCAGAAGTTAAATATTCTGGATTATTAAATCGACTTTTAAATTTGGAATTTCTTAACAATTTAGCAGTAATGATCGACATCCTGCAGGAGCTCTCTTACCTTTCAGAGGCTTTACAGAATCACAATGGTAAAAGCATAAAAATTAATTATTCGAACTATCAGTGATATTGCTAATTGCAAAAATTCTGAAGGAAATTACGAAGCTGAAATTGAGAGCATTTGAAGTGGAAAGAATTTGAAGGAATCAAAATCGAAAATAAAAAAATTACCTCAAGATAAGTTATTAAATGCATTGTGTTATCCTTAAAGGATAAGTTATTAATGTAACAGGGCAATTTTAAATTAAATAAAGAAAATAACGATATCATTGAAAGAAATTTTAAACATATGCTACCCGAAATCGTGGAATGAATTTTCATCTTGGTGGCAAGAGGGTAAAAACCGAATAAGAAATTTGTTTTCTGATAAAATATGAAATAAAAATTAATGATTTTAGAGATTTTGTCGAAGACAGTATATCTTTAAAATCGAGTGAAATTACCTTTTCAATTTAAAAAGCCAGAAAATATCTTTGAAATCATTGCGATTAGCAGTGCTGAAGCTGAGTCAGCTTTCAGCATACGTTGCAGATTACGATGACCATACATCTAAATGGAAAACCATTGCTTCAATTTGATCTGGATCGTTACATCAAATCATTCCTCTGTAATCATCGCTCAGGTATTGAGCAAAGCAGAAGATCGACAACAAATATTAATAAAGAAGTAAATTGGCAATTTTTAGAATAAATTTTTCTTGAATATTTGTGAAATATTTTTTTTCATGTAATCTGTGATTTTTGTTTACTTTTTCTAGTGTTTGTTTTTTATGTAATATTTGTTTTTATATTGTGGAATGTTTTGTGATAGTTTTTATGTTATTTGTGATATGGAAAATATTTCATGTTAATTTTTATTCTCAATATAAAAATTTTATCATGAAAAAAATGTATTCATCAGTGGCATAGCTACCATGTAGGCAGGCAAGGCAATTGTCTCCTGGCCCGAGCCCTTTAAGGGCCGGGCATCTTTGGCTGTCTCCTGTTTCTGCAATTTTCATTAATTAAGAAGGGACCCGAACATGTTCTTTGCCTCCGGGCCCGAAAAAGGGTAGCTATGCAACTGGTATTTTTTTTTTTTTTTTTTTAACAACTAGGGAAACCAGTTGTTAAAAAAAAAAGACGAATAAAAAAGTTGCGCAGGTGTCGAGCACACGAAGTAGATGGTTTATGCGAAACATCCTTCACATTTCTTTTAGGTATTTTGATTTGTATATATTGATGAAATAAAAGAGCTTTCTTATTGTAAATATTTTATTTATCATTCACAGATTTTCATAATTTCTGGAAGACAAGATACAGTGGATTTATGATAACTAAAGTAAGAGATGTATGTATACTTGTGAGTGCAACGCATCTAAATAGCTCTGTAAAATAGCACCAATTGATGTACCAATCTTGTAGTTGAAGCGACACACGCAGCCTAACAATGGAATGTAACGAAAATGCGAGCCGAAAAAATAAATTGTTGACAAATATTTGTATTGTTGCAATCATACTTACTGCAGTAGTAACTTCAGGAAGCATGATTGCAACGTCATAGTATTCAAAAATTCTAAAAAGTTAGAACTCCAGACACTGTTGTTTATCGCGAAGCATGACAACCAGGTTTTTAAGCTTTTTTTTTTTTTTTAGATAGACCTAGGAACGTTTTACACATTCACTTATACGCATGGTTAAGGGGGTAATAAATCGCATCTGTCCAAGCCCCTAAATCCGCCTCTGACTCGAGATATCATATTGGTCACGAAAAATCGTCACGCACTCTAATCACACTACTAGTAGTTTTTTTTTTTTTTTTTGGTAGTTGTTGGCGCATAGGCTTCTGTGGCCATAATGCACCTCCCAAGGTTTTTGCAGTACTTTGATCCACGCCTGAGGCGGGAATCGAACCCGCGACCTTTGGGTTGCCAGGCAGGCACTTTACCCACCCAGCTAGCCCGGTTGGCACTACTGGTAGTGCTAGCATGGGAAGCGCCTCTAGTGGAAGCCGCGGATGACATCATTTCCGTGACTGATCAAATTTACTCGGTAGAAAGTCGGAAAAACTGCGAGCCCGTTGTCAAAATATTCACAGCTCATCACTGGGTGCACCCATCTCTAAATCTTAACCCCTAATTTTTTTTTTTACTACAGTATACTTAAGATTAACCCAATTAAACAAGGAAAAGTAGAAGAATCATACACCTCAATTAAATCACCTTGCAGGTGCCTAGTCTCCAGATGCTACAATTTGCAGAACTTAAGTCTTTCTTGATAACAGCAACCCTTTGTTCCACTCGGCAATCTCATTGCCCTTATCTATACTCGTTCAGCAGCTCTACATCCTTCCTAAATTGAGGCCTCCAGACCTGTATGCAGTACTCAAGGTGTGGCCTGACCATTGCCTTATACAAGTGGACAATCACCTCCTTATCCCTGTTAACAAAATTTCTGTATATCATTGACAAGACACCATGAGCTACTCTTGCAGCCTGTCTGCACTGCTCTAGAAAACTTTATATCTGATTGCTCAATTACCACCAGGTCTTTTTTATTCTCCACTACACTAAGTGTAGTACCACAAAGTTGGTACGTTATTCTGGAGTTACTGCTACTAATATGAAGAACTTTGCATTTGTTAATTTTAAACTTCAATTGCCATCTCTCAGCCCATCTGCTCAACTTTTCTAGATCCTGTTGCAGTAGCGAACCGTTAATACTCTCCTTAACAACCCTGCAATCTTCATATCAACTGCAAACCTGGACATTAAGCATGATATACCTTCATCAATATCATTGATAAATACAGAAAACAACACTGGCACAACACCGAACACTGGGGGATTGCACTAATAACATTAGTCAACGAAGAGCACTGTCCATTGATTACCACTCTCTGTCCTCTCACGCTCAACCATCCTTTTATCCATTGTAGCAACTTGCCCTTAATGTCATACTGCCCCAATTTGTACAGTAGTCTTCCATGTGCAACAGAATCAAAAGCTTTCCTAAAATCCAAGTATATGATATCAAAATTATTTTTTGCATCCAGTTTCTTTGCAACCATATCACAGTATCCAATCAAATTTGTCAGACCAGACTTCCCCTTAAATCCATGTGTCTGAATTATAACTGCAGTCTATTCTAGATGATCTTGCAATGCTTCTTTAACCAGTGGCTCCATTATTTTCCCTGGAACAGAAGTTAAAACTAACAGGTCTGTAATTACTTGTGTCACCCTGTGTGAACTGAAGAGATATTTGCACATCTCCAGTCCATGCAGACTGGAGTGGGGACCTCCCCTGAGACCAAGGAAGCTTTCATAATTATGGTTAAGGGTTTGCTTACTTCCTTTGCTGCTTCCTGTAATATAACTGAATAGATCCCATCCACCCCAGGTGCCTTTCTTAAGTTTAACTTCAACAATTTTTGCTCCAATTTGCTCTCACTTATTACAAAATCATTTAGCTCCCTGCTAGAATTTGATAAGCTCTTGGCCTCCACTTCCCTACAGTCTTCAACATGTGTGAATGTAGAGGCAAAATACTCATTCAGTCTGTCAGCTACCTCAGCAGGTTATTCAACAATCGACCCATAGATATCAAGTGGACCACTCTGATTCATCCCCTTCCTTCTAGAGTTCACATAAGTAAAGAAGTCTTTGGTGTTTTTCTTGGCATCCTTTGCCAAAGATTTCTCCTAATCTGCCTTCGCTTGCCTAACCTCCTTTGTGACTTTGAGGCATTTGATGCAAGAAAGCAAGCTTATACAGCATAAGCCAAAAAAAAAAAAAAAAAAAAAAACCCACTTCCACTTCACCCCTCTGTTCATTCGAAATACCTGTCCAGCTGAGCCTTAAACTTATTTAGGCTATCAGCTTACACAATATACAAACTGGCATATATCTACCATAGTCTTCTGTGTCACCTGATAATTTATATGCATCCCATGCATTTTTCTTCTCTGCCACGAGTCTCATTAGTTCATCTGGCATCGATTTAGGCCTAAACCTTGAACAGCATTTCTTGGTTGGGACAAGAAGCCTAGTAGCTTCCAAGACTATTTCCTTGAATGCTTCCCATTTAGAATTTGCTGTTGGTAACATCATCAGTTGATCCCACTGTATAGAATTTAAAAACTGTCTGAGACCACTTTACGAATAGTCAACTTTACGAAAGCAAAAACCCTTCTCTTTACCCGACGGTAGTTACATCTTTAAGTAAATCCCAATCAGCACACTGTGTCACTGGCATCTAGTGGTTCCTTTATCTGCAGATTCTTAATGCATGAAGGATCACTGCTAATAATCAGATCGAGAGTATTACTCCCTCTAGTTGCTCTTGAACATGCTGCTATAGAAAACAATCCTCCAATAAATTCACAAAAACCCTGCTAGCGTGCAAATGACCAACCCACAAGTTCTAGTCAATATCTGGAAAGTTAAAATCCCCCATTATAAGACAATCTGATTTACTGCCCACTCTATTTCTCTGTACAGTTGTTAATTGTACTCATCGGTCATTAGGCCTATAACACATTCCTATTCTCAAATTTGCTTTACCAGTGTCACACCAAACTGACTCAACATTGCACTGTTCACCTATGTCAGCTAGATGCACTTCCTTAGATTTTGTGTGTTTCTTAAACTAAAAGCATGACCTCTTCCTCCTTTTCTATCATTTCTGTCACATTGTACTCCCCAAATTTCAATTCTACATTCGTTATCTCTGTGTAACACCATGTCTCTGATATCACAACATATCCGCTTTCGATGTCTTTACCAGCACATCAAATTTATTTACTAGACTCCTAGCATTGTTGTATATGCAAGTATACAGGTACCTATTCTTACTCTTAGTTATCCTAACACAGCCCATGTATTTACTTGTTCCTTGATAACTTCCACCTCAAACACCAAAGACCTCAACTCACAGGAGAATACTTAGCCTTCCTGCTCAGGAGTATGGATAACTAGATAAATCAACTATGAAAACTCGATGCGTAATACAGAAGAGAAAGCTCTTGTTTTAATTTTGTAATGTCAATAAATAAGATGCTTGTTAGTCGGAAATGTATTAACCAAAACACTTCACGACGGAGTAAAAAAAAAAAACTTTGAACATAACTGTGAACATAAGATCAACTATGCAGACTAGATGTGAAATACAGAACAGAAAAAAACCTCTTGTTATTTTAATCTTGGGTTGTTAATAAATAAACCGGCTCTTTATTCGAAAAGTAATATCCATAAGCGAACAACTACGGATTATCTAAGACACTTGCGATGAAAATTCAAAAAAACAATCATATTTGAGGTTCATAACATAAATGTAGAGAGACACAATGGCATTATCATACGATAAAATAAAAATAATAATGAATTAAACGATTACTTACCATAAAAACTATGACAACAGGCGGTATAAAATACTCAAGAGAATAAAAAAATTAATTTAAGATACTAACACACAAGATTACAATAATATTACAATTTTCCATTCTGAACACACAAGGAACACAGCGGTGTTGTTACTCCAGCGCCGCACAACGGTTTTCAAAATAAATCTGAAAACTGAAGAAATAGACATCACATGAATATGCAATATCCGGTAAGACGGCTACGACATAGCCGAGCAGTCATCGTCCTGAGTGCAGGGGCACGCGCTCATTAGGTGGACGGGGTTTCAAGCCCGTGACTGCTAAATACGATAAACATTTGCATTGACGTTTGGTGAAGAAAACACCATAATAAAACCAAGAATGTCAGGCGCGGTTAGCCGGCTTGAAAAATTCGGCTGGACATATCAACATAGAGGAAGGAAAAGCATTCCATCCATGTCGCTGACCCCTAACCGGGAGAAACAGCGCGGGATAATTTTTTTATGAATATATCTGGCAAGATGACAGCCGTGGGAACACTTCAAGTGAGACTCCAGTCTAGCCATCGAAACTGTATTTTGTCTGTTTTTTTTTTTTTTTTTTGTTTTTTTTGGCTCTCCCTGGGAAGCTCAGGCGAACCCCAGGGTCAGCCAGCTAGAGTTCTCTTCCCACATACCTGGTCCGGCTCCCAGTGCCAGTGACGGTAACTAGCGGTCTGTGGTGTTCCACGGACCCTAGGCTAAGCGGCCAGATGAACAACATAACCCGCACTAAGCAAACATGAACATACACTAACATATGCTATCTGGCCTTGACAGTACTGTACTGTCTTACTTCACAAGAGATTCAAATGCGGAGTTGTGCAAAAGCACCGGTGCCGCTTGTCAAAAAACACTATGTATTTTGTCTGTGATATACGAGGGCTTTCCGAAAAGTAAGGTAACATATTTTTTTTTCTATTGACGATGTTTAATAATACGAAGTTGAAATTACACACCAAAATATAAGTGAACATGCACTACTTCTCCACAAAGTCTCCAGTTTTATTAATGCACTTGTCCCAACAATGGATCATTTTATCAATACCAGTACTGAAGAAGTCCGAGCCCAAACGCAGTATCCAACATCGCACCTCCTGATGAACTTCCTCATCAGTGGTGAAATGCTTTCCAGAAAGGGTTTTTTTCAGAGGGCAGAACAAATTGAAGTTTGAAGGCGCTAAGTCTGGGATGTAGGGGGGAGAATGTGACAGAGTTTCCCAACGATTACGGCGTAACCACTCACGAATGGTTTGGGTAGTGTGTGGAGTTGCGTTGCCGTGCAACAAAATCACGCCGCTTGTCAGGAGTCCTGGTCATTTGCATTAAATGTTGCCTTTCAGTTTTTCCAACGTTGCACAGTAAATCTGTGCATTGATTATTCCTCCCTTCGGCAAGAAATCCACCAACAGAATGCCTTGGTGATCCCAGAACACTGTGGCCATGACTTTTCGGACACAGGGAACAGTTTTGGATTTTTTGCACAAAGGAGATTGTGGATGTTTCCAGGTCATGGAGTCTTGTTTGCTCTCAGGGAAAAAGTGATGAACCCACGTTTCTTCTGCTGTGACTATGCGAGCGAGAAAATCCTCTCCTTCCTCGCTGTATCGCAACAGGTTCTCCAAACATATCCCCATGCATTTTGCTTTGTTCTCCTCCGACAACTGTCTGGGCACCCAGCGGCAGCACACCATTCGAAAGCCAAGGACAATTTTTTGACGAAAGCCAAGGACAATTTGCCTCCAATGCCACACTGCTCCAATTTGTGCAGCAGTCTTCCATGTGCAACAGTATCAAAGGCTTTTCTAAGATCCAAATATATGATATCAAAGTTATTCTTTGCATCCAGTTCCTTTGTGACTACATCATAGTATTCAATCAAATTAGTCAGACAAGACTTCCCCTTAATAAACCCATGCTGTGTTCGAACTGTAAATGATGTGTTATCTAGATGATCCAGTAATGCTTCTTTAACCAGTGCCCCCATTAATTTCCCTGGAACAGAAGTTAAACTAACTTTAACTTCTGTGTCTCCGTTTGATCCTCATTTGTGAATTGCGGTCACATTTGCACATCTCCAGTCCATTGGCACCTCCCCTGAGTTCAAAGAAACTCTCATAATTATGGCTAATGGTTTGCTTACTTCCTTTTCTGCCTCCCTCAATATAAGTGGATAGATCCCATCCACACCGGGTGCCTTTTTTATGTTTATCTTCAACAATTTCTCCTCCTCTTTACTCTCAGTTATTACAAAATCATCTAGCGCACTGCCAGAGTTTAGTTCACCTCTGTCATTTTCCTCTCTGAATAACTCCATGTGTGAATGTAGATGCAATATACTCATTTAGTTTGTTAGCCACCTGAGCAGGATCATCAACAGTTGTACCATCGATATCAAGTGGACCAATCTGATTCATCCCCTTCCTTCTACAGTTTACATACGTAAAGAACTCTTTGTTGTTTTTCTTTGCATCCTTTGCCAAACATTTCTTATAATCTGCCTTTGCCTGCCTAACCTCCTTTGAGACTTGCTTACAGACCAGTTTATATCTATCGTAGGCTTCCATGTCACCCATTAATTTATATGTATCCCATGCATTTTTCTTCTCAGCCACATGTCTCATTAGTTCAATTGACATCCATTTAGGCCTAAATCTTGAACAATATTTCTTTGTTAGTATGTAAAGCCTAGTAGCTTCCAAGATTAAATCTTTTAATGCTTCACATTTTGAATTTGCTTTTGGTAACATCATCCGTTGGTCCCACTCTATAGAATTTAAATACTCTCTCAGACCTCCTTAGTCGCCTTTAAGAAAGCAAAAACCCTTCCCTTTACCCTTGATGGTAGTTAACTCTTTGAATATCTTTGGTGTCAGATACCTTTGAATTCTAGGGTGAAGTATTTAGGTGTACTTTTAGATGATATGAGGCAATGGTCAGGCCGCACCTTGAGTACTGTATACAGGTCTGGAGGCCTCATTTCAAGAAAGATGTAGAGCTGCTGGAACGAGTACAGAGAAGGGAAACAAGGTTAGTGAACGGAAGGAAGGGTTGCTCTTACGAAGAAAGGCTTAAGTTTTGCATATTGCAGTGTCTGGAGACTAGGCACCGGCGAGGTGATCTGATAGAGGTGTACAAAGCCTTAAATGGTTTGAGTATGCTCAATGCTGATGGGATACTGCCTCTTGCTCAGAATAATCACCCTAGAGGGCATAAATTCAAATTGAGGAAAGACAGATGTAGGATAGATGTGCGGAAATTTGCCTTTAGCCAGTGGGTAGTTGGTTGGTGGAATAGACTTCCATCCCTTGTTGTGGAAGTTGATAGCCTAAATAAATTTAAGGCTCAGCTGGACAGGTATTTCGAACGAACGGAGGGGTGAAGTGGAAGGTGTTTTTTTTTTTTTTTTTTGGCTGATGCTGCATAAGCTTGCTTTCTTGCATCATCTGCGTCTACTAATGCTAATGCTAATGACAAATTTCATTTTTTGCACACTTGGATTACTTAAGTTCCAAGGTAAAAAAGTTTACTGCCTCTATAATTCGTATTACTAGGTCGGATTGGGAGCTTGAAAAGCGAGTTCTCAGCGTACATTTTAAAGCTATCTTTTTACCTATTGTTACTTATTATTATTATTATTAGCCATTTGTGCAAGAAAGCCTGAAGCTTATGCTGGACCAACGAAAAAAAATAAAAATAATTCCTGAATTACCCTGAGAGAGAGAGAGAGAGAGAGAGAGAGAGAGAGATGTCTGGTATAAACGCACAGAAAATGTTAAATTTTGTAAAAAAGTAATTTCGTTTCAAAGAGTTGTGTTGTTGACAATATTAACGTTTGTAAAACGGTATCTATCAATGCTATGCTCGTTATTGCCGGGGCTATGCCCTTCGATCTGTATGTTGTATTTCGGTTTTTTTTTTTCATTTTATTTGGAAAGGTAGACAAATATCGTTTATGGGTTTATCTTATGATTTTACCGGAGTTATTAAAAAGGAAAAGAGTAATATATTTAGGAGAGTACTTGACTTATGGCAAGAACGTTGGAATTCCAGTACCACAGGTAGCTATACTATTTTTACCTAATGTTTTATTCAATATTGATAATAAACTGAACAAGTGGTTTTATTTATCAATGGAAACCTCCTATTTATTTAACGGGTCACGGATCCCTTCATTTCAAACTGTTTAAATTTTGTTTGGGAGATCCGCCATATTGCAGGTGTACTTTAATTGAGTCTGGGGATCATGTGTTGTATGATTGTTCCTTGTATGAGGAATATAGACAAAAATTGAAGGAGGTAATTCCAAATTTGGAAAGAAGTTGTGAATTCAATCAATTGTTAATTTATGGCTTTACAGGATTTTGCCAGATTGCTGTTCATGAAAAGAAGGCGATTGTCTTCATTGACTGTTAGCATTAATTAAGTCTATTTTTATAACTCATTGTCAATAATTGATGTTTAAAGTTTGTTTGATATTTATACTGAGTTGTTTTTTTTTTTTTTTTTTTTTGTTTTTTTTTTTGCTGGCATCAGCTAAGTTTGCTGATGCGTGATTACATTCTCCTGCTTGGGATATTTAATTATTTTATTTATTTATTTATTATTATTATTTTTTTATTATTTATTTATTTTTTATTTATTTATTTATTTTTTATTTTTATTTATTTATTTATTTTTGCTGGCTCCCAGGTCTGAGCAGCCTGTGAGCTGGATTGGTGCCACCCACCAGCCTTGCAGTACTGCTGTTGTGTGCAGGATTATAATGCTGGATTGCACTGACAGATTTATTAGACCCAGGCTTAGCTTTACGTGCCAGGGATGAGCGCTGGATTGCATTTACCCGCGTGGTGGTTTCCCCCCGGTGGAAAAGTGACCTGACTTCACAATAAACTACACTACGCATACACATATACATTATTCGGGTCACAATACTGAGTTTCTTTTGCCAACAGAGTACACAGGTAGATAGCAGTGTTGCCAACTCTTAATAATATTTCCCGATAGCCGCATACTCAAAATCCGCTATTTTTAGCACTTGACCCGCCAAATTTTTTAAATTTTCATTTGTTTGTACTTTGTAGTGAATAAAAACAAACAAACAAATAGTACATATAAATAGTTATTTATTTTTCTGTTTTTAATATAAAATCAATATCTAAAAATCTAAATTAGTTTCGAAATTCAATACCGCCTCATCATATGCTTCTTGTGTACCTATTTTGCGAAGCACTTCTTCAGGTAAAACATAATTTTTACAACACTTTTCAACTCTTTTGAGCCCGTATCGTACTGATAAGATTGCATTAACCATGCCAACACTCATTCTGTTGCGTGTTTTGTTTTTTACTAGATTTAAGTTGCTGAATATTCTTTCCACATCTGCATTGGATAATGGCAAAATTAAAATACCCAATGCAAATTCGCTAATTTCTTTAAATGGATTTTCACCGCTTGCATATCGATATTTCGAAACTTCTAACCCAAACTTCATTGTATTGTTGAAGTTTTCCCATTTAACGAGAGTAATGTTTATATACTGTTGCTCAATTTTTTCAATTTCTACTTCAGACAATTTTAAGTTTTTGTAATAAATTTAACAGAAAATTTTGCTTTAGTATATTGTTAACTGAGATTAATGATATTTTTTCTAATTCTTTTATGTTGTCTAGAAGGCGTTGTTTTAATTGTTGATACAAACCAATCAAGAAATTACGGCATCTCTCTCTTATTGCCATTTCATCTGTTGTTGTGATAAGTTTATTCATTATTAATTCATTTATTTTTCTTTCAAATTGGTATGGCTTAGGGTCTAAATAATTATTAATGTCCTCTTCTATCCTTTCAATATGTGTATTTGGTAAAAACATTTTATTGGCAATCATCGACAATAGCGTGTTTAAATCATGTAGTAATAATATAGGATCGGCAGTATTTGATTCAAAAGATTTGTTTACTCTTTGTACTTCACATAAGATAGGTTTTAAAAATAAAAGATACGCTAAATTACTTTAATCTTTAAACATTGAATAAAGAAGTTCTGCAGTATAACATTTGTCAGTCAAACGAGTTATTTCAAAATGGGCTTTTAATTCAATATACTGTTCTAAAATTCTTGTTATAGCAACTTCAATGGATAACCACCTTGTTTGACACGAATGAACTATCTTTTTCGGATCTGCACCATCGTTTATGGCACTGTATAAATATTTGAATTGATTTTGTCGGCTGGTGGATTTACTAAACCAATTATAAGTTTCAGCTATCATGAATTCTAGACTTCTAGGGAATGTTTCGCGGGTTGCATGAGATACTGCTAATTGCAAAGAATGACATACGCATTTAATTAATATCAAGTTCGGTACATCGGACTTCAAATGTGTATAAACGCTGTTATTAACTCCAATCATAACGCTAGCATTATCTGTCCCAATGCCCACAAGATTATTTAAAGGAAGTTTAAAATTTCCCAGCGTTATTTTAATTGAATTCGAAATATTTTCAGCGTTACACTTATCTAATTCTACAAGAGCTAAGAATGTAGAAACTCTTTTATCGAATTGCTCATCATAATACACAATTGCAATACCTAATAGTTTTGTTACACTAATATCGTTTGATTCATCTAGTAACAAACTATAGTTTGAAAAGCCATTGAGCACTGACTTCAATAAATCTTTCTGAAAGCGGGGGTGTAGGATATATTTTATAATGCCGCTGCATTTTGTTCGATGAATTTTTAAAGTTTTGGCTGTTTGATCTTGGAATGCATTCTTACATAATTCACCAAGGTGGTCTATTGCCAGTATTGACGAGTGAGCACAAACAAACAAACTTAACTTTGCTTCAGCTTCCGCTGTTTGTAAATTCTTGGTGGGAAAATTTAAGTTAGATTGGTTGCCTGATCTATTAGGTGAAAATGGTTCTGCTGACTTAATAGGTTTGAAAGTTTTTAAATGACTTTTAATGTCCGAAATTTTAGCAGTAAAATCAGACTTGCAATATTTACATCTTGCTCGAGTTGGATGTCCTGGAATCTCTACTAACCAGTCTTTGAATTGTGGAAAAGCGAACCATTCCTTCCGAAAATTTTGGGTATATTTCGTTTTGTTTTTGTCCGCCATCCAGTAAAGTAAGGCTTATGGCCAGTCCGCCTATATCGATAGAGAAAAAAATATGAAATCGTGAAACGCTTTGAGCGAAATGAAAGACCATGTGATATTGCACGTGCTACAGACCTAAATGAGAGGCAACGCCGAGAATTACAAAGAATGCGGAGAAAATAAAAACAACTTTGATAGCAGGAACAACTAAAAGTGTAATTAAAATCCATTAGATTAAGACACAAAGAATTGGAAGAGATGGAACGGCTGTCATCTGTTTGGATAGAAAATCAAACAAAAAACAAGTTTGCTTACGATAGAAGCAAAAGCATTAGCAGTATTTTATTACGACCTTTACGTAATAACAAAATATGTAATAATCGTAATAAAATACGTAAGTATTTTATTACGATTATTTATTGTGTTTGGTAATGTTTTGGTTACAAATGTGTGTTCAATCTTGGGTGGTCGGCACCTAACCCAATTTTTCCCATAGGGCCTGTTGTTTATATTGCACGAGGATTTCTAGGAATACAGCTATCGTGCTATACGAGGACTGACTATACTAAGATATTATTACACTGTGGTTATTAGAAATAATTATTACTTATTACTCTTATTACTTATTGCTCTGTGGTTATTAGAAACGTTGAAAGAGGTGTCGGTAATTCGGATCGCATTTTCTTGGAAGCCAAACAAATACGACGAAGAAAAATTATCCAATGCCATTCCTTCGCGGTTTCAAAAAAAGGAGTCATTAGAATTTTTTCCACATTTTTAGATTTGATCCAACAATTTAAAGCTATGACCCAATGATCAGGTCGTTTGACCGCGAGCGTAACTACGTAAAATTGTTGGGGTCTCCTGAGGGAAATCCAGAATAATATAAAACCGATTCTTCGCTTTATAAAAAAAAAAAACTATGAAATATGATATCCCTACTATTTCAATTATGAATTATTTTTATTATTAATTAAATAATCAATTGAACAATTAATTTAATATTTCTTAAATGAATATTTCTTAATTTAAATGTTACATTGCCAAATTACATAAAATGCTAAACATTTATACTCCTCCCGCTAAAAAATCCGCTATCCGCTATTTCATATTTTTATCCGCTAAACCTGAAGCAATTCCGCTAAATCTAGCGGGAAAACCGCTAAAATGGCAACACTGGTAGATAGGCGTGTGTCTGGGAGCCACCTAGCGACATGAATATACAATACAAAATACAAATTCCTTTTCGGAAATTTCGTATCAAATTTCCATAAATTTCGTACTTTGAGGACAATACTAACAAAGGGGTTTAATTGAAACAGATAGAAATACAGACCTTGAGAAAATAATGACCTCAGGAGTGTTATCTGCAAAAGGTTTAAAATATGATTTATCTAAGCCTTAAATGGTAATATATGATGTTCCTAAAGACATTACTAAGGAAGATTTTGTAAGAGACTTGTTTTACAAAAATTTAAGGGATTTTGGTTATGAAGAGGAAGAGGTACAGGAAAGTGTTAATTTCAGATTTGGCACAGGTACTAAGTCAAGACTGTCTAATGGATAGTGAGTATTACACCTAAAATATTAAGAAGTTTGAGTAACTGTGACAGAATCTTCATAGATTATAATTACCATAAGTTTAGAAGATTTATGGTGGTACCCAAATGTTTTAAGTGTTTAGGCTTTGGACATTCCTCACAAGCTTGTAGTCATAAGACCATGTCATGCGGCCATTGTGCGGAAGGAGGACACGTCTTCTCAGAATTTAGAAGCAGGGACAAATCACCCTCCTGTAAAAGGAGAGACAGGGCTTTTGACCATTCATTAAGAGATCCATCATGTCCAGAATATAAAAGGGCTTTAGATATGTAAATGGCGCATGAATATAATGGATAGTGAACACTTTTCCAATTGTATTAAAGGAACACAAAGTAATTATAACAATAAAAGGGGGAGTGATGGATTTTATCAAATTGAATGCTCAAAGGTCGCGTGCCATCCTAGATCAGCTGAGGGTGATTTCATATGAAAAGAACCATACCCTATGTTGGTGACAGGATAGCAGGGTATTATAGGATACCCGATTTCCCAATTGAAAACCGGTTAATACATAGTATTAATGTTATGCCTAAAACTGCTATTTTTGTCTTGAATTGTGATATAAATGTAATTTAAATAGCAGGTTTGTGTAACTAGGTAGCTACTTGTGTACATATTCAGACAGCATTTGTTAGTTTTTATTTAGTGTCAGCCTATTGTTCCCCTAGTGACGACATTGATATTGTTGAATTACTTGGATTCTGTAATGAGAATGGCTGGCTCAGAACATGTTTTACTTATTATGAATGTGAATGCTAAGTCTGGTTTGTGGCATAATAATAGAACTGACAGCAGAGGTTTAAGTCTGGAAGACTTTATTTTAACAAACGATTTGAATGTGTTAAATGTACCTGGAGAATTGTACACTTTTGACAATATTCATGGCCAATCCAATATTGATGCGATTGTATCCACTTTTGGTCTGTCTCACAAGGTTATTAATTGGGGAGTGAAATCTGATTACAATACAAGTGATCACAGATCTATCATCTTCAAAATTATATTTGATTTTGAGGGGTAAATCTCAGTCAACCAACTGAAAATATCAGATTTCAATACAGGAACATGAATTGGAACAAGTTCTTTAAATCAATAAACCAGGATGTTGCCTCTGAGTCTGAATTACATCTCTCTGATTTGAATGCAAATGAATATGCATTTTTTTATATAAAATGTTCTATACAGAGCTCTTCATTATTCATCTAAGAGACGTAGTACGTTATCAAAAATTGTTCCTTGGTGGGACGTTGAATTGTCGAAATTGCGTAGGGAAGTGTTTCATGCTAGGCCATGTTTTCAGAGGCATAGATTTGGAGGTTTGCTGGAGGCAATATATTATAAAGAACTTTCCAGAAATAAAAGACAGTATAACATAAAGCTTTAATGAAGGCTAAAATAGTATCCTGGCAAACCTTGGTCTAATAATAATTTGATGCTGAATATTTTTAATGGGTGTTATACCTCAGCCACTTTTCCAGGCTTCTCCCGGAAAGTATAGGTAGTATACATTTTTCCTCCCGGAAAGTCGGTTTTTCGTCCAGCAAACATCAAATCGACCATAGAATACATCACAGAGATATTATAAATGGCGCAATGTGCCCTAAGTTGATTATGCACCTAAAATCCGACAGCAGCAACAACAACAACAACTTCTGCTAATATGTTGTGCATAGTGCACGTTGATATTGGTTTTGATATTGTCTTTCAGTTGTAGTGAGTGATTAGTTGGGTCACTGAGCTCCATTGCTGCTGCTGTGTTATGAGAGGAGACACGATGCTCACCACGGGAGGGGGTCGACCACATGAGTCTGACCCACATATGATATTTGGCTGGTTGTTTCACAGTGTTGAACCAGTCGGTAGACTACTAACATCACAACCCGGGAGCATTTAACCATGTTGGTTGTTGTCGAGATGCTGGCACCAGCACGTATCGCCCCCAGAATCTTTCAGTTCCGAAATCGGAAATATCTCAATCCTGACCCATTCTTCCTCAAAATCTGATTGTTATATGTCCAAATTAGAATTTTATTTTATTAGATGTTCCTAACTTTGAACCTTCACCAGCGTGACAGAGCAGTCCATTTTTGCGCACAAGAGGGGGTCAGTATTTGCAATGGCAACTCAGTGCATATTGTTTTCTGTGGCCCGTTTGCATGTTTGCTTGACTAAAAACATACGTTTCAAAGGGAGTTTAAGCTACACTGTACTGCCACTTTATTAGGTACACCCCTGCTGTGCACAAAAATGGTTTGTCCCACAACGTTGCAAGTCACGTTACCACAGTTGTAGATATTAATGCAGCAGAACAACATTTCTAGTATCAGTTAAGCGTATAAACCGTAGTAAGAATGGGGAAAAGGAGTGATCTAACGGACTTCGAACGTGACATGGTAGTAGGTGCAGGACGTGATGGACAAAGCATCTCTGAAACGGCAGTTCTCCTGAACTTGAGGCCTGACGTAGCCGAGTGGTCAGGAGCGAGAGTGCATAGCACGCGTTTGTTGAGTGTACCGGGGTTCAAGCCCATGACTACTAAATAGGATAAATATTTGTATTGACGATTTATTGTAAACTCTACTGACTTGGTTGTCGTGCCGGAGTATAAACAGAAAATTTATTTATTTATTTTCACGCACCACAGTTTCAAAGGTGTATCGAGAATGATACAGAGAACAGAAAACATCTTCTCAACGGCACCCCTTTGGAAGAAAATCACTTGTTGATGAGAGAGGTCAGAGGAGGATGGCTAGAATTGTGCAAGCAAACAAACAATAAAGTGGCTAGGAGTTTAGTAAATAAAAATAAATTTGATGAATTTGAGGTATTGCTCAAAACATCGAAGGCAGATATTGTTGGGATATCAGAGACGTGGTGTCACACAGATATAAGGGATGCGGAACTGCAATTTGGGGAGTACAACGTCTACAGAAAGGATAGACATGATAGGAAGGGGGAAGGTGTTATGCTATTAGTTAAGAAACACATAAAAACCAAGGAAGTGAAGCCAGTCGACATCGCTGGACAGTGCAGTGTGGAGTCAGTTTGGTGTGACATAAACACTGGGAGATCAAAATTGAGAGTAGGAGTGTGCTATAGGCCTAATGACTCTGATGAGTATAATAAGGAACTGTACAGGGAAATAGAGTGGGCCAGTAAATCAGAGTGTCTTATAATGGGAGATTTTAATTTCCCAGATATTGACTGGATTTTGGGGGCTGGTTACTCACACACTAGCAGGGCTTTTGTGGATTTATTGGATGATTGTTTTCTACATCAGCATGTTCGGGAGGCAACTAGAGGGAGTAATACTCTTGATTTGATTATCAGCAGTGATTCTTCATGCATTAAGAATCTGCAGATAAATGAACCACTAGGTGGCAGTGATCACAGTGTGCTCAAAGAGGTAACTACCATTAGGGGTAAAGGGAAGGGTTATTGCTTCCGTAAAGGCGACTACGATGGACTGAGACAGTATTTAAATTCTATACAGTGGGACCAACTGATGATGTTACCAACAGCAAATTCAAAATGGGAAGCATTCAAAGAACTTATCTTGAAAGCTACTAGGCTTTACATACTAACTAAGAAATATTGTTCAAGGTTTAGGCCAAAATGGATGTCAGATGAACTAATGAGGCATATGGCAGAGAAGAAAAATGCATGGGATACATAAAAATTAACACATTACACAGAAGCCTATGATAGATACAAGTTGATATGCAACCAAGTTACAAAGGAGGTTAGGCAGGCGAAGGCAGATTACGAGAAATCCTTGGCAAGGGATGCAAAGAAAAACAGCAAAGACGTCTTTACTTATGTAAACTCTAGAAGGAAGGGGATGAATCAGATTGGTCCACTTGATATTGATGGGTCAAGTGTTGATGATCCTGCTCAGGTAGCTAACAAACTAAATAAATATTTTGCATCGACATTCACACATGAGGAGGTATTCAGCGAGGGGAATGCCAGAGGTGTATTCAACTCTAGCAGTAAGCTACAGAATCTTGAAATAACTGGGAGTAAAGTGGAGGAGAAACTGTTGAAGATAAACACAAGAAAGGCACCTGGGGTGGATGGGATCTATCCAGTTATATTAAAGGAGGCAGCAAAGGAAGTAAGCAAACCCTTAGCCATAATTATGAGAGCTTCCTTGGACTCAGGGGAGGTACCCATAGACTGGAAATGTGCAAATGTGACCCCAATTCACAAAGGAGGATCAAAGGCTGACACAAGTAATTATAGACCTGTGAGCTTAACTTCTGTTCCAGGAAAATTAATGGAGGCACTGGTTAAAGAAGCACTGCAGGATCATTTAGACAAGACTTCAGTTATAGCTCAGACACAGCATGGTTTTGTTAAGGGGAAGTCTTGCCTGACCAACTTGATTGGATACTATGATGCAGTCACAAAAGAACTGGATGCAGGGAATAACTTTGATATTATATACTTGGATCTTAGAAAGGCTTTTGATACTGTTGCACATGGAAGACTGCTACACAAATTGGAGCAGTGTGACATTGGAGGCAAATTGCTGCTATGGATAAAGGGGTGGTTGAGTGGGAGAAGACAGAGAGTGGTAATCAATGGACACTGCTCATCGTGGACTAATGTTATTAGTGGAGTCCCTCAGGGCTCAGTGTTGGGTCCATTATTGTTTTCTGTATTTATAAATGATATTGATGATGGTATATCAAGCTTAATGTCCAAGTTTGCAGATGATACAAAGGTTGGCAGGGTTGTCACGGACACTACTGACACTATGCTGCTGCAGCAGGATCTGGAAAGGTTGAGCAGATGGGCTGAGAGGTGGCAGATGAAGTTTAACATTGACAAATGTAAAGTACTACACATGGGAAACAGCAACCCCAGAGCAACGTATCAACTCTGTGGTACTACACTGACAGTGGTAGAGAATGAAAGGGACTTGGGGGTGGTTGTGCAGGCAGATATGAAGTTCTCTGAGCAGTGCAGACGGGTTGCAAGAGTAGCTCATGGAGTATTGTCAATGATATACAGGAATTTTTCCAGCAGGGATAAGGAGGTGATTATTCCATTGTATAAGGCAATGGTCAGGCCACACCTAGAGTATTGTATACAGGTCTGGAGGCCTCATTTCAAGAAGGATGTAGAGCTGCTGGAACGAGTACAGAGAAGGGCAACAAGATTAGTGAATGGAACAAAGGGGTGCTCTTACGAAGAAAGGCTTAAGTTTTGCAAATTACAGTGTCTGGAGACTAGGCACCAGCGAGGTGATCTGATAGAGGTGTATAAAGCCTTGAATGGTTTAAGCATGCTCAATGCTGATGGGATTCTTCCTCTAGCTCAGAAAAATCACGTGAGAGGGCATAAATTCAAATTGAGGAAAGACAGATGTAGGATAGACGTGCGGAAATTTGCCTTTAGCCAGCGGGTGGTTGGTTGGTGGAACAGACTTCCATCCCTTGTGGTGGAGGTTGATAGCCTAAATAAGTTTAAGGCTCAGCTGGACAGGTATTTTGAACGAACAGAGGGGTGAAGTGGAAGTGGTTTTTTTTTTTTTTTTTTGGCTGATGCTACATAAGCTTGCTTTCTTGCATCAAATGCCTCTACTAATGCTAATGCTAAATGCTAAAAACGTGCCACAATGTCGCACATCATGTCAGAATACAATCTTGGTGCGCAGAACAAAATATCGCAACAGACCACTAGTCGCACTTTGTCGCGAATGGGCTACAACCGCCGACGGCCACATCGCGTACCTTTGTTATCAATGGTACACGATGTGGCCTGGAGTAAGTTGATGTTCATCGGCTGCGCTTGGCTCTTCCTTGGTTGCAGCTGGCAGACTATGTGAATTGAAGACAAGTTTAGTTTTTTATATAATATCATATAATTCAACAATCCTTCAATAGGGATATGTTCGCGGTTTTAAAGATTTTAGTACTTAAAGATTTCATATTACGTTAATCGGATTAGTTTGATGTGAGCATCGGGTCAAGATTTCTACAGTAAAGGTATGATATCGATTTTATATTTAAACAAGAGTAGTTATATTTAAAGTAGGAAAAACTGAGCTTCATTGCTGTTACATTTCGAAATCTTTGTTATCAATGAAGAACAAGAGAGCACGCCTCCTGTGGGTACAGCAACACCAGCACTGGACTATCGAGGACTGGAGAACAGTTGCTTGGTGTGACGAGTGGAAATTCCTGGTGCATCATGTTGATGGAATGCTCGAAATTTGGCGAAAACAACATGAATCCAGGGACCCCGTCATGTCTGGCGACTACTGTGCAAGGTGGTGGGGTGCAGTGTTATGGTGTGAGGGATGTTATCTTGTCACACATTCGGTACATTGATACCCATAGATTTACGTCTGAATGTCACATCGTACCAAAACATCGTTGCTGACCAAGTGTATCCGATTGTGTTGACAGTTTACCCTCAGTCAGATGGTTACTTCCAACAGGATAATGCGCCGGTGCACAAAGCCCGAACCACTATGGAACGGTTCCAGGAATATGACGATGACTTTTCTTTGCTGCAATGGCCCGCTCAGTCCGCGGATCTCGATCCTATTGAACATCTTTGGGATGAGCTGGAAAGAGCTGTTCGCTGCAGGCCTACACCTCCGTCGAATCTCAAGGAACTGTGTGACACACTCATGTCTGCATGGCACTCCATTCCTGCACAACGTTTTCAGCATCTTGTTCAATCCATGCCTACACGAATTCAGGCTGTTTTGAAGGCTAAGGGAGGCTCAACACACTACTAGGTAGGTGTACTTAATAAAGTGGCAGCACAGTGTATGTTACCATCGCCTGAGAGCTACTAAAGGACAGTGCTGTGGGAAAATAGCCGATAAAGTTCGTTCCATTACTGATCCGATTAGAACCAAGTTCTTTTCCATTGGGTTGGTAAAGACTTTTATTATCACTACTGTGTTTCCCACGAGGGATATTTTCACTCCTTAACAGAATTATCCGATTTTTCTTGCGTTCCCTTCTTGGACTGTTCTGATTTTCTTTCATATATAGACAAACCGACAACGAAATATACCCTGTGCAAAAAAAAATTGTACTGTTAGGGCAACATGACAACTACCTCATCTGGCCCATGTGTAATATGTACATAAAGTAGAGTGCTTTTTGTCGATTTGTTTGTTTTTCTGTACACATAATTTTCTGTGGGAGGGGGTAAAACTTACTATCCAAGCTTTACACCAAGTCAACGATGTTGTTTAAAAAGATCCATAAAAATTCCTCGAGTTATTATTTAAATTAGAACCAGAGTCCTTTCATTCCAGCGTGGTAAGGATGGCGAATATAATTACTATGATACCGGACGGTGGTTCAAAACACAATCCTACCAGCATGGACGGAAAAAGGAAAGTCTTTTCGAAGCCAGCCATTTGCCATCGTACCATGAAATTTTAATATACTACTTGGCATGAAACGTTAATCATATCACTTAGTAACCCTGCAGAATCACCGTCCTCCCCATATCGGGTGGAAAAGACTTGAATTCGAATCCTGTCATTGCCGCGAGGAATTTTTATGGGTCCTTTTCACAACGCGTTTGAGTTGGTCGGTCTCAAGCGAGGGTAGCATGGTTTTTCAACTGGAAACTGGGGTTTTTCGTCCAGCAAATCGACACATAACATACTCAATTTACAGACATAATTTATATGGCTCAATATGGCCTAAGTTGCTGATGCAAACCCTATAACAAAAACCCTAAAACCCTATAACAAAAACAACAACAACAGCATCGGCACAAAATCTCCCATATGTGGTATCGTCACCGTTCTCCCCACTGCGGGTGGAAAAGGCACGGATTCCAATTCCGTCTACGACGCGATGAAATTTTATGGGCTTTTTCATTCAATGGATGAATTAGTCGGTCTCATGCGTAGATAGCAAGGTATTTACTCCGGAAACTCGGATTTTTCGTCCAGCAAAACAGGCAAATCGACCAGAGAACACACGCATTTCACGAACATTGAGTAGTTGAATAAATATTCCTGCGACCTTAATGTGACATTTATTATGCTCAATATGGCTTAAGGAGCCCTTGCGCAGATATAACAATAATAACAAGATATATATGAATGTTCCCTTTAGAAATTTTATTATATGCCTTAAAAACCCCTCTGCTGGAGAAACCATAAAGCCTATACAATACTTTTGCATCGCAAATCGTATTACGGCATTTATTCTTGGTTGATGGAATTTCGTTGTATTTGATATCTGTATTAATAAGACAAAGGTAAAAGTAACTTAATACCTTATCGATTGAATGCTTTGAGTAGAAAACATTAAAATTATTAGAGATAATGCATGCTATACATTAATCATATATATATATACATATACATTAAATGAAGAAATGTCTCTAGAGCTAGCTGTAAAACATCCTGTTATGGAACAGCCATTTATTCATCCTTTTCCTCAGTATCCTGTCGGGTTTAGGATAGATATCTTTCCATCTTCTTGGGCTTCCTCTTAACTTGTAAAGTATAAGAACAGCTATTTACCATTTGTAAATAAATTTAAAAAAAAAATAATAAATATATATATATATATATATATATATATATGCTATCCTCCATGTGTTGGAATGGAATACCAGGTTGGGAAAACCTTCCACTGTTAATGTGGCATCTGATATGCCACTTTTTCAATGTTTTTTTTTTAAATTTCAATGTTTTTTTTTTTTAAATTTATTTTCTGTAATTTGTAAATTTCATTTACAAATTACAGAAAATAAATTTAGCACAATAAATAAATTCGATGAATTTGAAGTGCTGGTCAAGACATCAAAGGCAGATATTGTTGGAAAATCAGAGACCTGGTGTCACATAGATGTAAGGAATGTAGAATTTTAATCTGGGGAGTATACTGTGTACAGAAAGAACTGACAGGATAGCAAGGGACAATGGGTTATGCTATTAGTTAGGAAACACAAAATCTAAGGCAGTGCACTCATTTGACATGTGTGGCCAGTGCAATGTTCAGTCAGTTTGGTGTAACATAACCATTGGGAAAGCAAAAATAACAGTAGGAGTGTGTTATAGGCTTAATGACTGATGAGTACAACAAACAAATGTACAGAGAAATAGAGTGGGCCAGTAAATCAGAATGTCTTATAATGGGGGATTTTAACTTTCCAGATATTGACTGGAATTTGTGGGTTGGTCACTTGCACACTAGCAAGACTGTTGTGGATTTATTGGATGACTGTTTTCTACAGCAGCATGTTCGAGAGGCAACCAGAGGGAGTAATACTCTTGATCTGATTATCAGCAGTGATTCTTCATGCATTAAATGTAAAATTTATTGTCTATTATAAGGATTCTGTTATTGCAATATTATTGCAATTGAATACTAGCATGCATTGTTTTTTTTTTTTTTCATGTCTTACATAATTGTCAAAATTACTAACAATATTTATAATTATTTATACTGTATAGATTTCTAAATGTATTTCCTATTATTATATTCACAGTAACAATTAACAGAGCATGATTATAAAACAAGGACTAAGTGCTATGCACCTTTTAACTCTTGGTAAGTTTTTAATTGAAATACTTTTTATTTGAAAATTTCTGATTATAATTGCATCAATTGATTATAAAAGCATTCCAACTAACATGCTTCTAACTGATTACTAATATATAGTGTGTACATTTATAGTCACTTCTTCATCCAATTAAAATAAAATAAAAAAAATTTTTTTTTTGTTTATATTCTGGCATGATCATTGTGTCAGAGGAATGTAGAGTTAACCATTTTGACAACGAATACAATCATTAACTGTGTTTTGCTTACTTTGCCCAATCAAACTTTAATTTTTTTTTTTTTTTTTTTTTTGTACGTAGAACTTTGTGTTTCTATGTACAAAATTGGAATTAGCAACCACATCTTATCTTATTTCTGACTTTTATATATAGTTTAATCATGTTGTTGAGTGTATAAAAGTTACTAACTGCTATATTAACAAAGTTCACTACTGATGTTTTGTGTGCTAGAGTACTGATTAAAGTACAGTAAAGTCTTGATAACCTGAAGTAAAATAGGATTATGAATGGAATTATACAAATACAATAAAAAAGTATTTTTAACTTTATTAAAATTAATTAAAAAATTATGAAAACTTATAACCTAATGAACAAAATGATAATAAAATTATCTAATTAGTTAAACATAATTAAAATATCTAAAACAAACAAACAAACAAACTCTATTGTCAGGGAAACGGGACACATGCTTTGTAAAAAGGATAGGTGGAACAGGACCAGGGTATGTCTGCCAGGGGCAAAGGTTGATGACGTTGTAGAGCGGATATCATCTTTTAAGGGCACAAAAGGTGATATAGTTGTACATGTTGGCAGTAATGATATTAAGAGTAGGAGACCGGCGGAATTACTTAACAAGTACAGGTCACTGTTGAAAAAAAGCCGTGAATTAGGGTTGAATTTGAAAGTGTCTGCAATTCTGCCCAGACACGATAGGAGGGAGTATATGATGAGAGCCTTGTCGATCAATTCGGCCCTGGAAAGATTGTGCAAGGCTCAAGGGGTAGAATTTTTTTCAGCCTGGTCTGTACTTGTTAACAGGAGAGACTGCTTCTACAGGGATGGGATACACTTAAATAGAAAGTGTGCAAGAATGTTTGCTGATGCTATCGAGGCAGTGTTAGGTGGGTCGGAAAACTGCTAGATTGGGGGGATACAAGGACTAATAGATTAACAGTAGCCACTGGCAGAGGTGAAAGTGATTCTTGCACTGATTCTATTGGAATGAGCCGCAGCCTGGAAAATAAGATGCAGGATATTTCAGAGACTGCTGGGAATCATTGGGGTACAAAAAACACATAGGTTGTGTTAGGATAGCTAAGAAAAAGAACAGTTGCGTGTACACCAATGCTAGGAGTTTAGTAAATAAATTTGATGAATTTGAGGTATTGCTCAAAACATCAAAGGCAGATATTGTTGGAATTTCAGAGACGTGGTGTCACACAGATATAAGGAATGCAGAACTGGAATTTGGGGGGTACAATGTCTACAGAAAGGATAGACAGGATAGGAAGGGAGGAGGGGTTATGCTATTAGTTAAGAAATACATAAAATCCAAGGAAGTGAAGCCAGTCGACATCGCTGGAGAGTGCAGTGTCGAGTCAGTTTGGTGTGACATTAGCATTGGGAGATCAAAATTGAGAGTAGGAGTGTGCTATAGGCTTAATGACTCTGATGAGTATAATAAGAAACTGTACAGGGAAATAGAGTGGGCCAATAAATCAGAGAGTCTTATAATGGGTGATTTTAATTTCCCAGATATTGACTGGAATTTGGGGGCTGGTCACTCACACACTAGCAAGGCTTTTGTGGATTTATTGGATGATTATTTTCTACATCAGCATGTTCGGGAGGCAACTTGAGGGAGTAATACTCTTGATTTGATTATCAGTAGCGATTCTTCATGCATTAAGAATCTGCAGGTAAATGAACCACTAGGTGGCAGTGATCACAGTGTGCTGAAGTGGGATTTACTCAAAGAGGTACCTACCATTAGGGGTAAAGGGAAGGGTTATTGCTTTCGTAAAGGCGACTACGATGGACTGAGACAGTATTTAAATTCTATACAGTGGGACCAACTGATGATGTTACCAACAGCAAATTCAAAATGGGAAGCATTCAAAGAACTTATCTTGGAATCTACTAGGCTTTACATACCAACTAAGAAATATTGTTCCAAGTTTTAGGCCTAAGTGGATGTCAGATGAACTAATGAGACATATGGCAGAGAAGAAAAATGCATGGGATACATACAAATTAACACATGACACAGAAGCCTATGATAGATACAAATTGATCTGTAACCAAGTTACAAAGGAGGTTAGGCAGGCGAAGGCAGATTATGAGAAATCTTTGGCAAGGGATGCAAAGAAAAACAGCAAAGAGTTCTTTATTTATGTAAACTCTAGAAGGAAGAGGATGAATCAGATTGGTCCACTTGATATCGATGGGTCAACTGTTGATGATCCTGCTCATGTAGCTAACAAACTGAATGAATATTTTGCATCGACATTCACACATGAGGAGTTATTCAGCGAGGGGAATGCCAGAGGTGTATTCAACTCTGGCAGTAAGCTAGAGAATCTTGTAATAACTGAGAGTAAAGTGGAGGAGAAATTGTTGAAGATAAATACAAGAAAGGCACCTGGGGTGGATGGGATCTATCCAGTTATATTAAAGGAGGCAGCAAAGGAAGTAAGCAAACCCTTAGCCATAATTATGAGAGCTTCCTTGGACTCGGGGGAAGTACCCATGGACTGGAGATGTGCAAATGTGACCCCAATTCACAAAGGAGGATCAAAGGGCGACACAAGTAATTATAGACCTGTTAGTTTAACTTCTGTTCCTGGAAAATTAATGGAAGCACTGCAGGATCATCTAGACAAGACTTCAGTTATAGCTCAGACACAGCATGGTTTTGTTAAGGGGAAGTCTTGCCTGACTAATTTGATTGGATACTATGATGCAGTCACAAAAGAACTGGATGCAGGGAATAACTTTGATATTATATACTTGGATCTTAGAAAGGCTTTTGATACTGTTGCACATGGAAGATTGCTACACAAATTGGAGTAGTGTGGCATTGGAGGCAAATTGCTGCTATGGATAAAGGGGTGGTTGAGGGGGAGAAGACAGAGAGTGGTAATCAATGGACACTGCTCATCGTGGACTAATGTTATTAGTGGAGTCCCTCAGGGTTCAGTATTGGGTCCATTATTGTTTTCTGTATTTATAAATGACATTGATGATGGTATATCAAGCTTAATGTCCAAGTTTGCAGACAATGCGAAGGTTGGCAGGGTTGTCAAGGACACAACTGACACTATGCTACTGCAACAGGATGTGGAAAGGTTGAGCAGATGGGCTGAGAGGTGGCAAATGAAGTTTAACATTGACAAATGTAAAGTACTACATATGGGAAACAGCAACCCCAGAGCAACGTATCAACTCTGTGATACTACACTGACAGTGGTAGAGAATGAAAGGGACCTGGGGGGGTGGTTGTGCAGGCAGATATGAAGTTTTCTGAGCAGTGCAGATGGTCTGCAAGAGTAGCTCATGGTGTATTGTCGATGATATATAGGAATTTTTCTACCAGGGATAAGGATAAGGATTATTCCCTTGTATAAGGCAATGGTCAGGCCACACCTAGAGTACTGTATACAGGTCTGGAGGCCTCATTTCAAGAAGGATGTAGAGATGCTGGAACGAGTACAGAGAAGGGCAACAAGATTAGTGAATGGAACAAAGGGGTGCTCTTACGAAGAAAGGCTTAAGTTTTGCAAATTACAGTGTCTGGGGACTAGGCACCAGCGAGGTGATCTGATAGAGGTGTATAAAGCCTTGAATGGTTTGAGCATGCTCATTGCCGATGGGATTCTTCCTCTTGCTCAGAATAAACCTGAGCGGGCATGAATTCAAATTGAGAAAAGACAGATGTAGGATAGACGTGAGGAAATTTGCCTTTAGCCAGCGCGTGGTTGGTTGGTGGAATAGACTTCCATCCCTTGATGTGGAAGTTGATAGCCTAAATAAGTTTAAGGCTCAGCTGGACAGGTATTTCGAACGAACAGAGGGGTGAAGTGGAAGTGGTTATTTTTTATTTATTTATTTTTTATTTTATTTTTTTGCCTGATGCTGCATAAGCTTGCTTTCTTGCATCAAATGCCTCTACTAATGCTAAACACAACAAGTTAAGTACTGTATGCATTACATTTCAGGCATTTTCAGTTTTAGCATAAACTTTACTAAAACTTAATGTGATGTTGATGTGAAGAGTAGCTATGAGGTGGAATTTGTGTACTAATACTTGGGGGGGGGGGGGGTTGCAGAAAAATGGATTAGTCTGTTGGCATGAAAATTGGCACAAAGGTACATAAAAATATTCTAAAGAAGTTCTGAAACTCTGAATAGGATTGGTGTTATTGTTCCAAATTGATAGCATTTTTTTTTTTTTTTTCTGGAAGGGAGGGAAATGGGAATTAGTAATCAGAATTAGGCTTAAAACCTTCAAAGGGACCATTCCTTCTCAGGCCCACATTCAAAACATGCTTTCATTTATATGTATACATAGATTTTTGTATGTGGAGGGAACTGGCCCTAAAACTTGCCAAACAGCCAAAATTGATATTAATATGACTTCTTTATTGGATAATATCCAAATATAATTATATATATATATATCGATTTCCAGAGGGGAAACTTGGGTGCGGATGTAATTAAACTATTAAAAGTTTGGTGCCGGTCTGACTTTTTATTATAATTAATGCCTAAGTATCAGAAACATTTTATTTATTTATTTAATACATATTAAAAAAATCCTGTTTATACTTCGGCACAACCAGGTCAGAAGGAGTCAGGTGGGCTTGAACTATGGTCCTCTCAAATGCATACACTCTTATTCTTGACTGTTCAGTTATATTTGGTTAGTGATGGACATAATGGCAATAACCAGTTATGGCCTTTCGATTATGTCCATCACTACATCAGACCTAAAATAAATTCTGAATAGGATCTGGTACAATCACTAGGTCAGAGGAGTGTACAATTACCAAGGCAAAACTAAAATTATATCAACAGTGAATGCAATCATTAACTTTATTTAGCACCAGCCTGAACCATGGTCAACTCAAATGGAAGTGCAAGTACATTCTCTTGCTCGACTGCTCTGCCACATTGGACCATCTTGAGTTATATATAACTCATGATGGCTTGGGGAAAAAAATTTTTGCATTTCTGGTTCATTCTATTTGGGATGGCTTGACAAATCTGTCAAAAACAACCAGATATAAAATTTCAAGAAAATTTTTTCACATAGAATTAAATTGTTAAATGTGAATGGATGGATAGACATGGTGAACACAAGAGCTGCTTTATGCATTTGTAAACACACCTAGAAATGCATACATTACTAGTACTTGAATTGTATATTAAGTTATATAATTAGTATTTCAATTTTTCAACCAGTATTTAAACAGTTTATAGAGAAAACAAAATTTAATTACATATTTATAACCTATGCATATCCATTATTACATAGGTATGACTTCAAAACTGAAAAGAAGGCCTTTGTAATCCTCTTTCATGATTTTGTGGCTGGCATAATTTAAGTTCCCTGCAAGCTGACTTGGTATTGTACTACTTTTAAACAAATCACAGGTGATCTTTAAAAATACTTATTTCTAATGAAAGACCAGCAAATCCTAAAACAGGCTGTCAGAGCAGTGTCTCAACTTTTAAATATATGGTAGCATAACCTTTGATGCTACATTTTGTTTAAAAGTAGTGTAGTACCAAGGCAAAACTTTGGTAAAAAAGTTGTTTTCTGTTATATGCATTTAAAACCATTAAATTTAATATTTTAACTGGGTGAAGAATAAAAACACAAGAAAGGAAGAGAAAATCCTCTTACTCTTCTTAATTTTGAAAAAGCCAAAATAGCATTAACTACTTTATAATTTTTAAATCAGCATAACTTTGTTTTCTTTGCAAAAGGTATTGTTTTTATATAAAACTTAGTTTATTAAGACAGATTATTGGGACTATACCGAACTTGAAAAAAGTACTTTTTTGTTAGTGGTCTTCATTTATTTTTTGTTCTAAATTTGTAACTATAAAATAAATTTATTGTGAAACAGAACTTCTAATCTAATTTTTCATGCACATTGTTTTACTGCAGAGTAGAATTAGAATAATGTATATGTTTTTTTTTTAATATTTTAGTTAAAAATGGCTTCTGGTCGAAAGGAACCTGTCAAGATATATGGAAATGAAGGATTAGCAAATAGAATAGCTTCATTTCAGAAAAAGGCAAATGAACACAAGGAAAAGCAGAAGTCAAATCCATTTTCAGAATGGGAAGGGTCGTCGCACAAAATAAAGTGGGATAAAAATGATCCTCGCTATGGTCGACCTGTGGAAGGATCAAAAACTGAAAAGCGAGGCATGCAGGCTGGCAACTTAATTAGCGGAGAGGTCCGCTTCTTGTGTGATATGATATATGATTATGGAGAACAAAATGATGATGGCACAGCAGCTATATCATTTGGAGAGTTGTTTGAAGTAAGGCAGTTAATTACCTTTTTTTTTTATATTAAAGTTCTTGTCTGTATTACCAATGTCCAACAAAATCCCAGTAAATCTAGCTAATTACTTTTAATATAATATAATGATATGCAGTTGAATGTGATTATTTCTACATTGAACAGAATGTGATAATATGAACAAAAAAAAAAAAAAAAAAAAAAAAAAGCAAAATCATGGTTACTTCAGTGTTTCATCACTGAAGAAACACTAGTTGGAGTTAGAAAATTTCAATCCAATATGATATAATAGAATGGATACATATAAGACATGTTGCGTAGATGATTTTTTTTTTTTTTTGTGTCCCCCGCTATTATGCAGACATTCAGAAGTCATTAAAAAAAGACAATGTTTAAATTCCATATATCAATTGAAATATTATCTTACATTTTTTTTGATATCACAGCACTCATAAAGCACTGTACATTTTATTCATTAAAAACATTTTCAATCCCTGTGAATCCAGTGGAATTTGTAATGCCAGCAAAAATTTTCTCTAACTCTAGCTAGTGTTTCTTCAATGATGCACTCTACAGTAAGTAACTATGATTTCACTTTCTTTTTTTTTTTTTTTTTTTTTGTTCATATTATGACATTCTGTTAAATGTAGAAATAATCACATTCAACTGCATATCAGCAGTGACTCTTCATGCCTTAAGAATCTCCAGATAAAGAACCACCAGGTGGCAGCAAGCTAATATGTTGATGTGGGTTTCATTTAAAGATATAACTACTGCCAAAGGTAAAGGGAAGGGATTTTGCTTTTATGAAGGCCACTACCATGGTCTTGATATTTTTTAAATTCTTTTCAGTAGGACAAACTGATGATGTTACTAACAGAAAATTCTAAATGGGAGGTGTTCAGGAAAGTAATTGAAGAAGCTACTAAGCTTTTTATACTAACTAAGAAATATCGTTCAAAGGTTTAGACCTGAATTGATGTCAGATGAACAGTTAATTAGCAGCAGAGAAGAAAAATATATGAACTATAGTCAAATCACTAAGGGAGTCAGGCAAGCAGGGCAGATTATGAGAAGTCTTTGTCTAACCTAAGAATATGAAGAAAATTCCTTTTAGTATCAAACATAAGCAAAGAATTCTGTGCTTATGTTAATACTAGAAGGAATGAGAGGAATTATATCAGTCCACTGATATGAATGGCATAACTATTGCAATCTCTCATGTTCACAAAGTAGGGGCAAAGGGCAAAGTGAGTAATTACGGACCTGTAACCATGACTTCTGTGACAGGGAAAATAATGGAGTCAGTTGTCAAAAAGTAATACAGGATCATCTTTAATGCAAAAAAATTTCTTAGGGATGGGGACACCAGATGTATACCAAGTTATAACTGGGAGCTAACTGATTTTGAGATAAGTGGTAGAGAAATTGTTGAAGCTAAAAGCATATTAAGTACCTGAGGCTGTTGGAATCTATCCAGGTATATTAAAAGCATCAGCAGAAGAGGTAAGCAAACCTTTAGCCACAGTTATTATAGCATCCTTGGATTCAGGAGGTGTATAGAGATTGGAGATGTGCAAATGTCTCTCCTATTCACAGAGGAGGGTCAAAGGGATAAATGAGTAATTACAGAACTGTAAGCCTGACTTCTGTGGGGGAAATAATGGAGTCAGCTGTCAGAAAGAATGCAGGATTATCTTGACAGAAATGCAGTTATACTGCATTTTGTGGGGGTTCTGTTTTTTTTATTTCTCTTTTATATTATCTGTCTCCTATTTAACTTGACAATATTTTAATGATAATTTTATCTATCCTTTTTGGTTAGTTCCCCTTTTAAATAAACTCCCCACTCACACCTGACTAGTATCTCAGAAATTTTCAGGTTCAGGGAACTACTCTTTAGATGTATTTAATTCCCTTCAGATAGGCTGGTGTTCAGAACAACAAAAATACACAAAGGTTGTATATAAAAATTAGTTTATTGTACATATTTACATAAATACATCAAAACCAAAATGATTAAACTCAAACACATGACAAGATAATCTAATCTCATCTACTTATATATATATATATATATCATAATCAAAATTCCCCTTTCAAGAACTGATAATGTTTCTTCCTCCTTACACCTGAGCTCAAATAACTTTCAAAAATCTGTTAACATTCTCTTTCCATTACAAAATTAATTTCTTACTCCAAAAAATTAGATTAAACTTCTATACTCTTAATTTCTGGATAAATTGTTACCCCCTTTTCTAACAGATTATAATTTACAACCTTCTTCAATACAGGTAATCATGCCACTGCCAATTTCTACAAATAACTACTTGAACATTTGATGGCTACCGTCGTTTCTCTTATTCCCTCTAATTCCTTTCCAAAATTTATTACTTATTCATTTACTTATTAAATTGATTATTAACAGGTATCGATCACTTCTAATTCCCATCCAAAATATAATTAATCCTTGCCTATCAAACAATTATGAACAAGGCATCAATTACTTCGAATAAACAAAGGACTTCTATATACTTATTAACATGCTCTGTTTATTGTCCTTCAGCACATATCCTACAATAACCTATCCCTTACAACTCAGTAATTCTTATACATATCTCAGTGTTCTGTTAAAAGTTCTACCAATTCGGCTATCGGGGTATCTACAGTCTTTTGTGTGATGGCGAGAATACTTAAGTAAACTAATCACTTACTTAGTTATCTTGACGGGCTCTGCGGCATGTATTTCATCTTTCTTGTGGTGAATAGTAGGTCTATTCCATCTGGAACGCATCTCACAAACTCTTGGAGAGTTCGACAGGAGTTATCGGGTTTGCTTCTTGGGTTTCGGGTACCTTTTCTCCTTAAAAGCGATTCATTTCATCTGGTTAGAACGGTTCTCACTTTTGTTTGGCTCCAGACTTTATCGGTTTCAGCACCATTTATCTCCTGGGTATCAGACATCTCGTTACTTGGTAATGGATTTGATTTCTTCTCATGCTTTGTGAGAGATCCTGCAATGAACTAACTTCTACCATATTCTGCCTCCTCAACTATTTTAATTGCCTTCTGCTCCTTACTGACAATACGTCGGGCTTTCTTTATTGTCCAACAATTTTAATTTTTCTCTACGGCACTTTTCTCCATCCCTTTCACTCCTTCACTCAAAAATACTGTCTGCTACTGACTTACTGATGGATTGACTAACTGACTGACTGACTCACTGCTACATTTTAACTTAACATTTTAACTCTGCTCTGCCTAACTCTCTCCTTCCAACCCCTTCACTCCCTCACTCAAAAAACTCTGTCTGCTTCTCACTGCTTTTCTTTCCAACCCTTTCATTCCCTTTTTGTTCTACCTTCCTTCATCTTACTCCCGAGTCCGCCACGCCTATTACCAGTGGCTCCTTCCAATCCTATACTCGTCCTCAGATTCTTCTCCTTTCATTTGTTAGAAGGCCCTTACTCAGCCTGCCCAGTAGCACCTGTTTCAATACTCCCCCTTTTACTATTCTACCAGATTTGCTCCCATACGGCGTGCCCTTTGATGTTTGCCGATTATCCCAAATAAAAACACTCCCCTCTCACTAACACCTTTACCCTGTAACGTTTTAAAAACAAGAAACTCACATCTAGTGACCATGCATCTATTTAAGGAAACTTAAATGCTGGTCATGAAACCACTTCCTGTTTGCGCCTGACGGTATCCTGTTTGAAGTAACTTTCACTTCTAAGCTAACTCGCTCCCTTTCCTGAGTACGACCCCACATAAATCTTAATTCGTCTGTTTGTGCTTGGACTCATGCTGCTTTACAGTAGTTTTCTTCATTTATTCCCCGCTTATAACGGAAGTTAATGGCTCGGACCCTGCCTTTATTTCTTACTACCCATTAAATTTATATTTCATACTGAATAATTCTTATTATTGAAATCAGACGATATTACTATCTTATTCAACTAGCAACAAGAATTCCTATTCCTTAATTAATAAAACCAACTTCTTATTACTTTTATTCTGTAAGATTTTGTATCTTACAATTTGCAGCAGGGATTTTTTAGAGGAGAACCTGTCTGATCAATCTAATTATCTGCTCTGATGCAACAAAAACTGAATGAAAAAAAATAATTTTGACATCGTATACTTAGACTTCATTAAAACTTTTGTCACTGCTCCACATGAAAGACTGCTATACAAACTGGAGAATTATGGTACTGGGGATAAGTTACTATTATGGATAAGGGGATAGTTGAGTGGCAGAACATAGATAAATTAGGCAGATGGGTTGAGAACTGGCAATTGAGGATTAACATTAATAAATACAAGGTACTACATCTGAGTGGCAGTAATTCCAGAATAATATACCAGTGTGCTACCATGCTGGTATTTTATTCTGGCTGTGTTTTTTTAGTTTCCTTGTGGTAGCACACTGAAGTTATTGGGGGGAAAAAAAGACCTTGAGGTAATTGTACAGTCCAACATGGAGTTCTTGGAGCAGTGCAGACAAGCTTTTAGGACAGGTAATTTGATTCTGGCAATGATGTACAGGAATTTCACCAGCAGGGACAGGGAGTTTATTACATTGTATAAGGCTAGGTCATACCTTGAGTATTGTTAATACCTGTTAGGCTGCACCTTGAGTACTGCATACAAGTCTAGAAGTATCATTTCATGTGAAGGATGTGGAACTGTTTGAACATGCAAAAAAGATAAACAGTCTCTGACTAATCACTTTCTGTTATGAAGAATGACATCACTTCTGCCAATTACTATACCTGGGAACTAGATACCTACAAGGAAATCGGATTGAAGTGTTTAAGCCTTTAAATGGATTGAATAGACTAAATGCTGATGACATCCTACTGTTTCTCAGACAACACACACGCGGTGGCATAAATTGAAAAAGGATAGTTGTGGATGAACATAAATTGAAAGAGGATGTTGTTGTTGTTGAGTTTAACGACACATAAGCTGCTAGGGCCATATTGTGTCTTTCTAATGGTGAATATGAAATATTGGCTTAATTGTGATAACTATATTTTATGATATATTCCTATACGATTTAGGAAAGTAAATAGTTCTTTTTCATTAGAATCATCTCCCAGAATCTGTAATAAATTTATTGATGACTATGTATTAGCTATTGATTTAAAGGTGTTTAAGCAAATATTTTGAAAGTGGGGACAGTCCACTAACAAATGGCAAACAGTCATTTGTATTTGACATGATGTACATTGGGGAGCGCTGTCATTAGTTAATAGATACAGGTGAGTGAGGTGAGTATGCCCAATCCTTAGCCTTCCTAAAATTATTTCATCTCGCCTGTTTTTTCGGAAGCTGGAGTGTCACAGCTTTGGTTCCGGTTTTATTTGGTAGAGTTTATTTCCTGGATAACCTTTCCAGATTAATGACCAGCGGAGGATACATGTGCTAAAATTTGCTTTCAGCCAGAGGGAAATTGATTGTTGGAACAAACTTTCATCTCGTATTGTGGAAATGGGTAGTTTGCATAAATTTAAGGAAGGATTAGACAAATTGTTAGAGGAGATGTATACATGGCAGGCTTCTTATTTTTTTTTAGTTTTACATCATGTGACAGTTATAGGGGAGTTATGTTTTACCAAAATATGCCAATTTTGCATAATCCAGCCAGTAATGTATGGCATACTGATTTATTTTAACAGATATAAGCTCTTAATTTTAGCAATCAATTCTGGCCTTGGTTTTCTTATGATAAACATAATCAGACGTCTACCAATGGTTCTTAGGTTCAAATTACGATGCAACAATTTACAATTTGAAGAGAGCACACTGTTTTTGGTGAGGATTTTTGTAGGCTGTGCAAAGGTTTTCCAAGTAGGTTACAGCAGTGGAATATACTCACAACAGGAACAAAGATTTCAGTGTTTTGAAAAAGACATGAAAAGTTGCTGAAATATTTTGCTATGGAGGGCAGTATGTGTTTTTGCAAAGACATTATTGGAAGGTGCACTATAGCCATAGCAGCTAATGCACCAATAAACTACCACACACACACACACACACACACACACAATTGGACTTCCGAAAGAACTAGGTATCCTGCATAAGTCAGATGAATGCCGTTTATTCATAGATGTCTCAAAATTAAGTTTAAAAGCAGTTTTGCATAATGGCAACGAATTTCCATCAGTTCCTGTGTTTCATTCAGTTGGACTTAAAGAAAGTCGTGAAAGTATGCCAAGGGTTCTACATGCTATTAAATACCAGGATTATGGTTGGAATATATGCAGTGATCTTAAGGTTATTGGTTTGTCTGTTGGCTTGCAGGGGGGGGGGGTTCACAAAATATTGTTACTTTTTGTGTTTGTGGGACAGCTGTGCGACAGAAGAACATTGTTATGCAACAACATTGGGACAAACGGGATGAGTTCATACAAGGACAATGTAATGTAAAATATATTCCTTTAGTATAATCAAACAAGGTTCTTCTTCCACCCCTGCACATCAAACTTGGATTGATGAAAAATTTCATGAAGGGACTAGATAAAGAAGGTAACGGTGGATTTGCATACTTGAGAAGTGTGTTTCCTAATTTAACATATGTCAAACTTAAGGAAGGAATTTTCATAGGACCCCAAATTAGGAAATTCCTGAAAGATGAAGTGTTTGAAACCCAGTTAAAGGAGGTTGAATTGACAGCTTGGTGATCATTTAAGATGGTAGTGCATGGGTTTTTGGGTAATAGGAAAGAAGAAAAATATGAAATGTCTAATTTACTTGAGTGCTACAAAAACATGGGCTGTTGAATGTCGTTGAAAATTCATTTTCTTCATTCCTATCTCGAATTTTCCCCCAAAAATCTGGAAGATGTGAGTGATGAACAAAGGGGAGTAGTTTCATCAAGATATTTCCACAATGGAAAAGCAGTACCAAGATCCCTGGGATTCTGTAATGATGAGGGATTACTGCTGGTTCCTTGTGAGGGAGAGCAAGCAGGAATACAAGAGAAAATTCCTTAGTAACAAACATTTTGAAGGACAGTTACAGGTATGCTGATTATATATTATTGAAATATAACTGTTTTTCCGAAGTTAAATGAGTTATAGAGAACATATATTTTTTTACACTTGTATTACAAACTTGAATTATACATGTATATATATCCCTTAATTCAACATAAATGTTGGTACATCTTTTGATGTAGATGTGATAGAGACTTTTTACGATGATTTTCGCAATCAACACATTTATTTCTTCTAGAATCATATTTTCATTGCAGAGGTATGAAAAAAATATTTTTTGTTGGCTTGTATAGTCCTTTATTCTTGATTTGCTATGGCATATTATTTTCCTAGTTATCAAAAAAATATTTTTTTTTGATGACCTTGTATTTGTATATATTAACTTGACTATTCCTGTTTTTCCAAACTAAACTAGTATAACAGAGTTTTGATGTGATGCATGGTACAGAAAGAGAGAGATTTTGAAACTGCTGAGCAGATAAGGAAAATTATTACATTTTCTTTAAAAGTCAGGGCTACATACTTGAATTCAACACTGCTTCTGTCCCTCCTTTAAGCATAAGGATATAGTACTTCCTTAGGCAGTAAACATTTATCTAAATAATATGGAAAATCATTTCTTGTGTTACATTCTCCTGAGATCTGTATATTTATCAATTTTTACATGTTTTTATTCATATATAAGTTCAGTTTTTCTGTTTTTGCGAAGTATTTATTCCATTTCTTTATCCTTCTACTTTCAGAAGTATAGTAACATTGCTTGTTGTTTTGATTTTATTTTTAATCAAGTTACGTTAACTATTAGAATATTCCATGGTAGGACAGATTTCAGATTTGTACAGGTGAGTAGTTGTTTAGAAGAAAAATAATGCCAAGTGCGATAAAGAAAACCCAGTTTTTTTTTTTATGCAGAGGGAGCAATATTTTTGATGTGTTTGTGCCAAGAAAGATTAGAAGTCAGGGAAATTCCTAATAGAGATATGTTATCTTGTCTAAAAAACATGAGTGTCATCGAAGATGAGCATGGGAGTGCTAGACTTTTTTACAAGAATTAAGACAGGACTGGGTTTTAGTAGGATCAAAATTAACCAAGTTTTCTTTACCACATTGAAGAATTACCTGGAGATTAGCATTTAAGGAACTGGTAGTGAATATTGGAATTTGAAGCTATATGTGCAGGGTAAGGTTTCTCAAACTGGAAGATGGAATATATTGTGCTCTCATCAGCAAAACAATGGATAGGATTTCTAGTCAGTGGAAGAAAGTCATTAATATATGAGGAAAACAATGGGAGAAAGAACAGAACCTTGAGCAACGCCAGCAACCAGCATTAGCAAAGAAGTTAGAAGATGGAGAGCCATCTACCATTATCCACAATGAGCAGTTAGAGAGAAAACTGAATATCATAGTCAGCAGTCCATAAGATAGAATGCCAACTTTTGATTGATTGTTTAAATTCAACAAATGGGCTAAGCTCTGAAAATGAGTTACTAACTTACATGCAAACAGGAATTGTCAGAATAGCTGAGACTCTCTCATGCGATTTGCAATGCATTTAATGGAAAAAACTGAACATGTAATAAATTGCAGCAAGATGTCTGCCACTTGTTGATTGATAACCAAAACCAGCAGCATATCATGATCTTCAAACACATGTTTGCAATAACCCGACCTTCCTTTCAAAGTCATCGTGAGAGATGAGACATGAACTTGCAGATATAATCCATAAATGAATCAGCACTCTTCTCAGTTGAAAAACCCTTTTTCTCTGTGTCTAAAGAAAGCCAGACAAAAGCACTTGAATGTCAAAAGTTGTTGACTTTTTTTTTTTTTTTTATATTTATGGGATTGATTGCACCACACTTTTGTTCCACCAAGTTAAAAAGTTAATTAGCACTTTTGCAAAAGGATCCTACGGCATCAATGGGAAGCTGCTTTGCTTAAATATCCTGGAACACGACATGCTGTAGATTGCATATACTCATATTGCCCTCTCCCTGAAACTTCTGACGAAGAACAATGTGGACTCTGGTCTACTCTCCATTGCTTCAGATATAGCTCCCTGTGATTTTGTTTCTGAGACTAAAATTTAAACTTGGAGGAAAGAGATTAATGACACTTTGGAGATCCAATAAAAATCCACAGAGGCATTGTAAGAGATTTAATGGTGGTTCAGGAAGTGCTTCCAGAATAACAGAATTTCTGGGCAAGGTGTATTATTTTTCAGGGATATTACTTCAAAGTAATTGCAAAAGTATTGTTATTATACAGGGGTATTACTTCAAAGAGAATGTAATTACTTTAAAAATCTATGTAATTCTAATACTATTACAGGAATACCTCATATAGCGCGGTTTCAAACAGCGCGGGTTTCACTATAGCACGGTTTACAAATTGAAAAAAAATTAACTGTGTTACGCACCAATACATTTGACATACTGTAATATGTATGTATTATAATGTCAGCACGTAGGCCAATGTGTTACGGATTCAAGGCCACGCTGTTGTCTCAACTCCCATTATATACGGACTCTGCTAGCATTCATACATTAGTAAACACTCTAGATTCCGAGCGGTGAGGTCGTTAACTGTGCATAAGCTGTACAAATATTTTTCATTGTGTATTTTTATTAAAGATTTTTTTTTAAAAACGTTACACCTTTATACGCAAATATGAGTGGAAAAAAGAAATGTAATGGCGCTTAGAGTTCTAGAGCCAAACATCAAACGAAGTATGAAAGTAAGGCAGGCATTGCAAAATGTCATTCAATGTTATAAAGAGATGTATGCAGGTAAAAAGAAGAAAAAACTGTGCAAACTAAGCCGATCAGTTATTTTTCAAAATAAAAATACAGTACATACTTCACTTATATTCTTTTGGTATGTACATACTGTAATAAAAATCATTTGTGCTGTACTTACTAGTATTTTTCATTTTTATCATTTTAGTTTCTTTTTTTGCAACTCGACCCATATAATCAAATTGTCGGAACACATTACATTAAAATACATACTAATAATATCTCGATCAGCATGGTTTTGCATAACGCAGTATTTTTTTGGCACGAATTAACCGTGTTATGCGAGGTATTCCTGTATTATTATACAGTTGTCACAGCTGAGCGGTCAGGCATGAGAGTACAGAAGTACATGCATTTGAGTGACTATGGGGCAAGCTAGTCTATGTCACTACTAAATACAGTAATAATTCTTGTATTCTGCTCTGTTTTGTGCATTTCTCTGACCTTATGTAGTCATCTTGGAGTATAAACAGAAAATTTAATTATTATGATTATTAACACCTTATATATGGAAATGGCATTTGGAAAAGCCATGTCATAATAGATTGTGGTACTACGTGACCAGTCATGATTCAAATTATCCTGATCTTGTTCTATACCAGTTTAGAATCTTTGTAGCATACCGGATTCAGAACATCTTTTAAACTGCTTTCCACATCCCTGACTGACCCTTGACATAACTGATAATGATCCTGATTTCCTTCAAAAAGGTTTCTCGGCACTCCATGTTTGTAATTTATAATCATCCAGTAGAAAAATAAACGAAACTTGTTGTCACAGTTGTACACTTCATACATTGTCACAACTGTCTGAATTTGCTTTGTTTCCTTAAGTGTTGTGGATACAGCCTATGTAAAAAAAATAGATATGACAGGTTTGAGTGTCTATATTTTTTGATGTATTGGGCTCGTACTGGTGAGTTGAGGATAATTAATCCATGAGAGTCCTAGTTAATGATGCACCCATCAGGAAAATTCTGCATGCAAGTTGTACATTACTCAGCAGTGTTTCTTTTGTGAAAAGGTTTTATGAAACTAGCAGTTTTGTTAGTGTCACATGAGCGTAAAGTGAATGGTTGCAGAAAAATCCAGAAATTTTGAGGTTAATAAAGAAGTTTGAACAATCTAAGTAAGAAGTGCATTATTGGCAGAAACAATTTCATGTCGATGGTTATAAATATTACTATTAGTAGTGACTAATGCAAAATAAATCAATTTTGTTCTCCTTTACAACAATTGAAATGACTTATTCAAATACCATACCCAACTTGTGTACGATAAACTTCCTTTCAACTTCTTGATGTTATGGGAGAAACTAAACAAGCTGAAATTCATACAGTATGAAAAGTTTACAGTGTACAAGAGCAACCTATACATGAGATAAGAAATTTTGCTCTCAAGATATGATCAAAAATTTCAGGGACTGAACTAATATTTGGAAAGTGATGATACTCACTGGCTATTTGGATGGATCACCTACAGAGTCTCCTTGAACACTGGATATACTGATTCCAATACTTCTGCAACTTCAGGATGTACAGTATTCCTGATAAGCTTCTCTTGGAATTGCTAGTTTCCAACTTATGTAAAATTCTGACTTACGTAGAATTCCACGAATGCAACCCTTATGTAAGTCAGGGAGTGGCTGTAATGTGTCATGGTCCAAATCATTTCCTCAATCTTCGCAAATCTTGTCACATTTCAAGGGGGCTTTAAGCTTGGGAAGGAAAAAATCACAGGGGGCTAAATCTGGTGAGGATGTGGGAATTACAGTGGTGGAATGCTTCACAAGAAATTCTTCATTGGAAAGTGCTGAGTGTGCAAAGATGCTGTCATGATACTAGCTCCAATTCCCTGAAGCTCAATTGTTTTTGATGTTTTCTCCAAACAGCATTGTGCAATCACTGTAGGACTATTTTGTAGCATTCCTTGGTCACTCTTAGACTTTGTGGGACAAATTCGTAATGAACAATTCTCAGTTCATTGTATGCATCATTGTCACATTTGATTGGGATTGCCTTTCTTATTTAGCCTTGGAGAAGACAGCATCTTCCATTGAGAGGACTCTGCTTTGGTTTCCTGATCATAGCCACACACCCACAATTTGTTACCAGTAATGATGGGAGAAAAAAAGTATAGGTCAGCAGCACGTTGATGAAGATCCTTGCAAGAACTCACTGTTCCGTGATCATCGACGAGGGCGAGACAGAATTGACTGAAATGCATCACATTCCTAAATCTAGTGTCAAAATTGAATGACATGTCCCACTAGAAATACCAATTTCACTAGTAACTTCTCAGTTAAATGTTGATCACTCCTAACCACATCAGAAACATGACAATTATTATTATTATTATTATTATTACTCATATGGTGCAAGGAAGCTTGAGGCTTATGCTGCACCAGCCAAAAAAAAAAAATTCCCTGAGAGAGAGAGAGAAGCAGAAAGGAAACACCAAGAAAGAGAAGAATGATGATATCCAGCTCAGGACCCTGGGTGTGCCAAGCCCATACTCACCAGATGTGAGCCCCTGGGGGTAATTTGAATCATTGGTTTTGAAGTTGAAGGGCAGCCAAAATGAGAATCATTTTTGATGTCTGAAAAGTCTTCAAATGACATATAGCATCTTTTCTGAAAGCTGTTTTTAACATTTTGTGAGTTTATGTTGCAGCCTTCACTAATTTGAAACAAAATTTGGTGCATCACTGCTCACTAAAATCACTCATTTTAAAATGCAACAAAACATCTTCTGTTCAACATGCCATTTCAAACTGACTGCAGATAAATGGTAATTCATGTTACTATATTTAAATGAGTTACTGAACATGTTGTGAGAAGTCACAGAAACATTGGTTTCAAGATATAGATTTAGAACTTTGTGATCACATCTCATCACGAGTTTGGTCATTTCCATTTCAAGCCAAAGCTGTCAAAGATCATAAACTTCATTAGTCTTCAGACTCTGAAATGCGGCTTTATTATTTTTGCCTAAGACTCTTGTAGAGAATTATTTGGAGCCAGCATCAGAAAACCACCCAACCAAAACTTGCAAACTTTAGTTGGGTGGTTTTTTGTAAAGCTTGCATTTACAAAATTTGCATTAATGGTGGGTGCCAGGGAAGCAGATTTTCTTTACCATCACTCTGGTGATATGAGCCACCTGAGAAGACATTTGAGAGCTCTTCAGGATCTAGTAAGTTTTAATCAGGATTTTTACTGTGAAGCCAAAATTTCAGACCTTCTACTCCACATTGGTAAATACTATAAAATACAATATTACATTTTTAATTTTTTTTTTTTTTTTTTATTATTATTATTATTTCACAGTACAGCAGTTTTTCATAACATTCTAGTAACTGTAATAACCATATGCATTTCATTTGAGTTTAACCTTAAGACTGTTAATAGCTGAACTTTAATTGCCATGGTAGAATTCTTCTCAGCTATATCCTATTGACTTGCACATTATAGCCTTAGATGTTAATGCACCATAAAACTCTAAAACAAACAAACAAATAAACAATCAGCTATATTCGGTGAAGATACCTAACAGATAGACTGTTCACTTGATGTGCGTATAAATAATCCAGTTAAGTTCAACATCTAATATTACTGCCAAGAATGATCTCATTATCATTATGAAGCCATAGATGAAATACCCATTTTTGGGAGAAAAAGAAATTTTGTCAAGTTCTGGAACTTATTTCTCTAAAATGTTTAATCACCTTCTTAATGACTTGTGTAATTGCTCTTCTGTAAAGTTGTTTTCTAAAGTTTTTTTTTTGGTTAGGGGGTGGGTTAGAAATGTGACTTCTCCAACAATTTTTGAATTTATACTGATTTTATATCAGAGTTATGGAAATTCATTAGCCATTGCTATTTTTGTAGTAGTGTATATATTTATACAGTATCTTCACCATCCATTTTATTTAATAAATAAACATTTTATTCTTACAATTATTTTTTGGAATAATATCCAAAAAATAATTATAGATGCCACCATTAATTTTTCTAAATGATTTTATGAATTTAAAAATTTTTTGCACATGTTTTTTTCATGTTTTCAGATTTATACTCGAATCTCAAATAAATTAGTTGGCATGTTGATGCGTGCACGGAAGCATGGCCTAGTTCAGTTTGAAGGAGAAATGCTTTTTCAGAGAAGAGATGATCATGTTGTTATCTATCTTCTAAAATCTATACATGAATTGCGTTTGGAATCTGGTAGAAATGCCTATTACGATTATGAGAAGAAGCAAAAAGAAATGGAGCAAAATGAAGAGGAGGATGGCATCAACTAATTTATAGTAATCTTGTGTGATATTTGGCTTGCATGGTTTGTATTTTCCTCTATCCATAGATGCAGTAAATGGAACCTTTAAATAATATAGAGTAATTGCTATAACTGAAGTTTATTTATAATTAGTATGTCAAGTTCTGGAACTTATTTCTCTAAAATGTTTAATCACCTTCTTAAATTGAAAGAGCAGTTTTAATACATATTGTCCTCATAAATTTCTGTTTATAAGGAATAATTCTAGATATTTTGTGTCTACTATGCTTATAATGATATATGTTTTTTTCTTTGTTTTGCCACTTTTGAATTAATGAAATAATTTACTTTTTTTATGATAATAAATATAAAATTATATGCAATAAATATAGCCATTGAAAAAAAAAAAAAAATACTATCATTGTAATGAGTGGATTATGAAAAGAAACAAAGAGGTAGAAGCAAATGAAGAAGTGGCTATCATTTAATTTCCCAGTAATCAGATGTGATTTTATTGCATAGTTTGTTAGAAAAAAATTTAAACAGCATAGTGGATACAATACCTGTAAGATATTTAATAATAGATAATTGAATATTTTATATGAACTGTTAATTGCATTTGTTTAATTCAGATTTTTCCTACAGTGTGAACAGCTAATATAATTATTTTTTTAACTTTTTATTGTAAATATACTTAATTGTTTTTATCAGAGTGAAAAGCAACAAATGATTCTTAATTGTCTCTACTTCAAAGAGATATGAAACAGTGTTATCATACACAAAGAAAATCATCCAGTCCACATTAAATGGCCTTAAATAGTTTCTACTTAAAAAAAAAAAAATAGCTTCCATAAAGTTAAGTCCCTAATTGAAGAGAGTTGGATGTTTTCCAAAGAGCTTTTAAGTGTTACATCTTGTTAAGTGTTACCTACAAAGACTAACTTACATGTATACATATAATGACTTCACTGTCTTTTGCAGAAAACTTACTGTACTGAGTTTTGATCTCTGTTTTTCTTATTTATATCTAAACATGATCAAAGATTGTTTGTAATAAAAATTTTATAACTAAATATGTGTGTGTATATAAAAATTCATAACTTATTTTTATCTTGTTGGAAGTTGACTGAATGTTTGCATTTATAACTTGAAATCAATAAAGTTTGGAAATAACTAAAATCAGAAAGAGGAGATCTTAATTTAAATTAAATAAAAACATTGAGAATTTCGATATTTATTTTTAGGCCTATTGGCATATATGCATAATGCACTTATTGTCTTCACCATGTCTGTCTGTTCACATGAAACAACTTGACTCCTGGTGGCCATATTTTCATGGAATTTTTTATTTGGGCCTTTAAAGATCTGTGAAGCCATTCAAAAATTTCAGACCAGTAGAAATCTGGCAGTTATTATTATTATTTTATTTTTATATTTTTCTGTTGTCATGTAATAACTCAAATCTCAGTGTATGGGTTTTCATGATATTTTATATTTAGGCCTTTTAAAATGATATGTAGACATGCCACATTTAAATCAGACCAATAGAAATCTGACAAATATTATTTATTTGTCCATCTATATGCATGTACTAACTCTACTCCCAGTGGATGGATTTTAATTTTAATGAAATTTTGTTTGGACCTTTTAGGAAGATTTTAATGAAATTTGGGATGGCTCTAAAAATTGTAGAGCCATACCACAAATTTCATTAAAATTGGACCAGTAGAAATCTGAAAATAATGATGATGATGATTTTTTCATACATTTCACATAGACCCATATTCTCAATTGGGGTGAGGGATACCTCAAGCTTTACCAAGGGATACCTCGGGTGTTGCAACCAAAATGGCGAATTTTCATGTGCTTAGTTTTTAGTAAAATGTGAAAATTTACTGATTTTACCTTGTATTTATTTCTGATGCCCCAGAATTAACCGTGTTTTGAGAAAACTAAATCAAAACCAAACAGCCTGGCCTGTCATAATGCCAAGAAGTCACATAATTTCTCCATAAATCACTTGTCACATGTATATTTGTATAGTTTAGTCCTAAGCAGTTTTTGCCATCCTAAGTGTAACTTCTAGTTGATGAAAGGATACCATGTGCTGTTGTTTATAAAAATTTACTTTGTAACTGCACTTGATGAATGATAGCCATATTCCCCTCCAGAGGTGGCTGTTTGTAATTAGTGTTCCACTGAAATACTCTTTTATTGTATCTCCAGCTTAGGGGAGAAACTAGATGTTTACAGTAATTATTCACTAATGAGTCCTCTTATTTACAAAAATTACTAGATAGCTGGATACTGACTATATCGAATTGGACCAGTAGAAATCTGAAAATAATGATGATGATGATTTTTTCATACATTTCACATAGACCCATATTCTCAATTGGGGTGAGGGATACCTCAAGCTTTACCAAGGGATACCTCGGGTGTTGCAACCAAAATGGCGAATTTTCATGTGCTTAGTTTTTAGTAAAATGTGAAAATTTACTGATTTTACCTTGTATTTATTTCTGATGCCCCAGAATTAACCGTGTTTTGAGAAAACTAAATCAAAACCAAACAGCCTGGCCTGTCATAATGCCAAGAAGTCACATAATTTCTCCATAAATCACTTGTCACATGTATATTTGTATAGTTTAGTCCTAAGCAGTTTTTGCCATCCTAAGTGTAACTTCTAGTTGATGAAAGGATACCATGTGCTGTTGTTTATAAAAATTTACTTTGTAACTGCACTTGATGAATGATAGCCATATTCCCCTCCAGAGGTGGCTGTTTGTAATTAGTGTTCCACTGAAATACTCTTTTATTGTATCTCCAGCTTAGGGGAGAAACTAGATGTTTACAGTAATTATTCACTAATGAGTCCTCTTATTTACAAAAATTACTAGATAGCTGGATACTGACTATATCGAAGCAAATATACAGCCAATTTACAGCTATTTTTCCCTCTTAGAAATATGGATGTACAGTAAATAAGAGTCCCAGAAACACTTTGTGTTGTGAGTTTGTGCTGGAGTGATGTGGTGGTTTTTCTGCGTAACTAATTTTTATTTCACACCATCCAATTATGGAAAAGTTTTACTAAGAGGAACAAAGAGAAAGTTAGATTCTACAGCAGAAAGGACAGAAAATCCAGAAAAGATGTGAATGCAAGTGAGAGCACCTCAGTATGACAGACCAAGTGGCAAGTGTAATCATGACCATTTACCAAGTGTGTCTATGAGTAAATCAGCTCCAAATAAGAACCAAAAAAAAAAAAAGACATTATCAAAATGAATATTTGAAATATGACTTCTCTTGTGTTGAGCAGAATCAAATCGCTCTGTGTTTATTATGTGAACAGAAACCCTGCAATAACTGTGTGAAACCCTGTCTGTTGATGAAACGTTTTGAAAGAAATCAAGATTTGAACGGTAAGTCCATTGCTTATTTTGAAGAAAAAAAGGAATCTTACATAAAAAATACTTTGTTGGTGAAATCTATATTTGCGAGTCGTAAAAAAAGAAGAGTTGAAGCCCACACTAATGGTGAAAATTTGATAAGACCTGTTCGGAGACAATATTTGGACTCAACAAATCAGCAAAAATAAAACTGATTCTCTTAAGTTGTCATATCTGCACTCAAATGATCTATCATCTTTTATATCCCTTTCCAATTCATTAACAGTGAGATATGTGGAAAATGTTCTCCAACCCCATGTTCCTCTGTATAAAAATCAAACTGTGATTCACTTAAACAGCAGTATCATATAGTAGCAATTATACAGAGTGTCTCAAAAAAAATGTGTACACACTTTTACAGCCCACAAATAAATATTTTTTCTTTTTTAGCTGTAACCAATTAAAAATTATGGCTGAAACGAGACAGCTTTGAAGAAAGGAAATTCATCCTAAAGTGCTACTGGAAGTGCAAAGACGTTTCAGAAGGGAGTTTGAAAGAGATCCATCAATGCGGCTCACCATTGCTTGCATTAAAGATAAGTTTGAAGCAGAAGGACCTGTTCAAGACAAGCATTGTTCCGGAAGACTGTGGACGTCCACAAGCCCAAAAAGAGAAGAAACAGTAATAGAAACATACCAACGTTCTCCAAGGAAATCTGTTTAGCAAGTGGCTTGTGAGAGCCGCTAGGCATTTCAAAAGATAGCGTTCATCGCATTTTGAAGCGCAGACAAAGAAAATGAATGGCTACCAGTTTGAACACTTGCGATAGCTCAAAATAATTCCACATCTGTCCTCTTTAATTCGAATTATAAATCTTGGATGTATCTGAATTGAAACTGTAAAAATAAATATTCAAAGTGTGTATACATTTTGTTGAGATGCCCGTGTGGTTTCGCCATTGCTTATTTTCATCATAAATTCCATCCTTATATATATATCTATATACCTACTCCGTCATTAACAAGTTTCTTTTGTTTGAAATAGTTTATTTCGTCAACATTTATGATTTCAGTCGTTGCTCTTGGTCACCCTAACATGATACCAAATTTCAGTCTTTGGTTTTAGAGTTTTCATCCAAATTACATATCTGCACTGAAATGATCTATCATCTTTTATATCCCTTTCCAATTCGTTAACAGCGAGATATGTGGAAAAAGTCCTCCAATCCCACGTTCCTCTGTATAAAAATCAAACTGTGATTCACTTAAACAGCAGTATCATATAGTAGCAATTATACAGAGTGTCTCAAAAAAATTCGTGTACACACTTTTACAGTCCACAAATAAATAAATATTTATTTGTGGGCAAGTTGACCAGAGAAATCACAGGTCAGAGCTGATGAGCAAGGAATGCTGGGGGAAAAAATGTCATGAATTACCTAAGTAAATCACATTTCAACCTCACAGCCACTAGACTGACCTGTAAAATACTAGTCATCAGTCTGGATATCTTAGTCACTAATGGTCACAAGATGATCAGGTTTATTGAGCCCTGAGTATAAGTATTCATAATATCAGCTAGTCATAATTCTTTTTATACGTAGTACACCACCCATCATTTATCAGAAATTCTTGTTATTTTGCCATACACGTTTTATATGGATAAATGAATGAATTTGTTTTTTTTTTTTTTTGATGAAAAGAGGCAGACTTGTTTTCTTAAATTTGTTTTATTTGCTGAAATGAAGGGGAAAAAATTATATATGCACCATATATATTTTAAACTGCTGTAAACGGGCAGTCATTAAGTAAAGTATGAAAAATTATTTCATTAGCGATTTTGTAAATACATACATAAACTACATTTTGTTATAAACTTTTTTTTTTTTTTTTTTTGGCACATTTAATAAGTGAATACAAAAAAAAAAAAAAAAAAACAAGGCTGCAGGCTAGGTTTTAACATGTTTAACACATTAACACTTATATTAATAAGTATCAAATCTCTAAAAAAATAAATTGGACGTTTTAATAATTCACATCTATGGAACATTTTTTAAAAGAACGACTTTACATAATGGAGTAAATTGTCAATTGCATCAACATATTTGAATCATTAGACAGCTTCCTTTTATAAATATCAGGGAGTAACATGAAAATTTATGAAATGTTTATCAATATGAAGATCACATCATTATGTGCTTATCTGTGTGTATTCTGATGAAATCTTGAACTAAAAACAAATATCTAAAAATGGAACACAATAAGAACACCAGATACACATACGTGCATTTTCATAATGACTGATAATAACCACTTTGAAATTTAACGGAACTTTTAATTACCTTCTTTCAAGATTAGAAAGTAAATCCAACATTTTTCATTGAACTTCCTTATAATTGTAACAGTTATAATAATGTTTATTCAATTCCATACTGTTTCTGAAATTCAGTCTACATACCTTCCATGCAAACATGATTTCATTCCACTTTTGGCAACATGTACATTTAAACACTTCATAACACACTGGTACAAGTGAGCTTTTGGCCTGTGCTGTGCTATGCTCTGAACAATATCCTTCCAGTTTTAATTGTACTATAATTACAAGTTCTCAATTAACAAATTAATGTCTAAAGTAAATGACTGATGATTCCAGCATCATTATGTTATTTGTGATGGTTGAACTCTTATTAAAATTATCAGTCATAACATTAAAATTTTTAACAATTATGATTCCTATTATGTTACCCTTTCCTCTTCCAATTTTTCTGACAACCATAACCCCTAACTATAGTTATCTTTATTTAATATTCTTCTATTTTTTTTCCTTTTTTTTAATATATCTTACCCTTGATGTATTCCATTTTTTGTTTGAAGTTTCAGTTCAAAACACAGGTAAGCACATGATCTGTAATATTTATATTGATAAAAAATCCCATACATTTTCATATAAGTGCCACCTAATAGTGACTTTTGATACATTCGAAAATTTAATAATTATGGGAAAATTGTTAGTTTTCTCTATTTCGAAATAACTGAGTAAAGCAGAACAGCCCAAAAAATTTGAGACGTCTTCAAAGGTCAATTCACAGCTAAAATGAATGTGCTACTTATAATATCAAACAGTAATTATTCATTTATAAAAGAGAGAGAATATAGTACAAAGAAAAATGTACATTTTTAAAAAACAAAAATATTAAGAAAATAAAAATTAGCATTCAGTTTATTCTAATAGTCAGTACTTTTTGATGACTGCATAAAATTTATTATGTGGTAATTCAGTGAGCAACCAGTGACTCACCTCATATTGCAAATATAGTAATGGAAATCTACATAAATAGGCCACACAAAGAAAAAGCATTTAAAATTGTGATTCATCATTCAAAGCATGCTCCAACACTTAATGCCCTACAGATTGTTTACTAAATGATAATTCTTTGTTATTATGCTTGTGAATGTTTGCTTTAAAAATTACCATATTTAACAGCAGCCAGTTTGTACATAAAGTAGGGTATCCTGACTTATTGTTTTCTCAACAAGACTAATTTATTGCCATTGTTGTTGTAGTTTTATAAGTGATGATGGAAGTATTAATGAATTCTGTTTTTCCAAAAGATACCCAATCACAGTTACTTCATCCATTAGAAAACCCTGTTTTCTGTAATATCAAGATTGATAAATTCACATCAGCTGGTGTGAATTTATCAATCAATACTGTATCCATTACAATCACAAGATGCTGATGGTGCATAAATCAATAAGAATATTCTGCTGCTGCTGCTGTAACCCTTGTCTTTCACAATATGGAGATGCTAGGTAGCATTTCAGTAGATGCTATGAATACCAAGGTGCTTTTGACAGACGAGTTAGCTTTCACATGCAAATTACATGACACACACAACTGAAACATTTTCTTGACATAAAAGGTGCATATCAACATAATGATCAGATCATTCTGTGCTCTACCCTTTCTTCAGTAGTCTGATATCTCAGCACTTAAGACAATCTGTTATGATGCTTTCTGTAATGCAATATCCATGTTTTTATTGTAGCTTATGCAGGCATATTAACATGCATATTATCACCTAGTAATGTCATAAACAACGATTCTTTCAGCCTGAAGGCAAATGCTTGGTTTTAACAAGCATTTCTTGTTAAATTCACATGTTCGACAAGGAATTTAGTCAATGCAGTTGTTTTAGAAATATTGCACGGTATCTTTGTGAAAAATGGCAGTGGTTCAAACAAGCTCCTTGACAGCAGAAATAATGCCATAAAAGTTTAAGGTTGGTAACTCGGTATTGGCATTAGACTGCATTCAGAGAAAAATACAATGCATGTCGCTGCATTATATTTTTCTCTCTTTTGTTTATTATACAATTATTGCATTGCCTCTGTTGAAATAAAAACACTACTTTAGTGATAATGGCAATAATGTGTTTGCTACTGTAGTATGATCTTAAAGCATCTTTATATATATATATATATATATATATATGCTTTAAGATCATGCAAGTTTCAGCTACTAGACCAAGTTGGTATTTAACTATAAATCCAAAATTAGATTATCTTAGTACACACAGCATCTACTGAAATTAGCATTAGCATTAGTAGAGGCATTTGATGCAAGAAAGCAAGCTTATGCAGCATCAGCCAAAAAAAAAAAAAAAAAAAAAACCAACTTCCACTTCACCCCTCTGTTCGTTCAAAATACCTGTCCAGCTGAGCCTTAAACTTATTTAGGCTATCAACCTCCACCACAAGGGATGGAAGTCTGTTCCACCAACCAACCACCCGCTGGCTAAAGGCAAATTTCCGCACGTCTATCCTACATCTGTCTTTCCTCAATTTGAATTTATGCCCTCTCAAATGCTACCCATCATCTCCAGATTGTGAAAAACAAGGGTCCCATTCCTATTATAGTAATTTTGGTTATAGCAATACATTCAGAAATGGCTATGTCTCTTCTAGGCATGGCTAATATAGAACTGTACTCTATTTGCAGATAGAAGACTGTATATGAACAAAAGTGCGTGAACACTCAAGAACAATCACAAGTACTGAGAACATAAATTGAGCCAGCCTTACCACATAACCCCCCTTGCTGCACTAAGGTACAGTTAATCCTTCATTCAAATTGAGATTCAACAAATGAGCACATGATAATCATGCACTGCTGCTTTGTTCCAGCTATTAGCTGGTTTCACTGTTAGTCCCACAGTGTCATGTGAAATTGATTATTATACTAAACTAAATTTGTGTTTAGGAGCAATAAAATTTTGTATCACAGCTTATAATGTCTGCATTTAGTGCTTATGAATAATTAATTACAATTTCAGTATAATCTCTCCTTCAATACTGCGAACTATTATGAAGGTAGAACGGTAGATGAAAATTAAAGCCCATAGTATCATGTGCTATCTGTACTCCAAACTGTGCATATGTACATAACAGATGTGATGGAGTTACTGGTTTTAGGAATAGTCTGGTTATCCTGAAAAATAATCTCGGAAAAAAAAGACTGTTGCACTTGAAGGGCAGCCAGGCCTTTGTGCATCACGTGGCAGATTGCACCCTTGAATTTTCGGATCCCAAATGAGGCCCTTGTGGCATGCCATAAGTACAGGATTACCCATTATGCAGTAGTAATACTTGTCACAGTCAGTTTCATGAGGAATGTACTCAATACCAGGGTTGCACTTAGGTGAAGATGGAGTAACACCTGGAACTATTGAAGATGAAGATGGAGTAACACCTGGAACTGCTGTAGAGCTGATTTCTGGTTGAGAAGGGTGGGAGGTAGATGAAGTTGTTGTTGGTCTGAGAGTTGTAGTTGGTGAAGTATTTGGTGGCCACCAGGTGCTTCGTGTAGTAGAGGTAGTTGACTGATTTGGATCTGGTGTTGGCGCCACATAGCCCTTTAATCTGTCATTCATTACTTCGAGAAGAGCATTTTTCTTTCCACATATACCATTGAAATCATCCATATCAATAGCCCAAATCATGGCACCTCCAAACTTGTTTGCTTTGATATAATCCATCTGAAAGGAAATAAAAAAAATTTGTATTAAAAGGTAAAAACCATTATAATTAAAAATTTCATTAACTTAAAATTCATTGTCATGGTGCAATGTACAAATGAGTTTGAGAAGTGTATCAGGCATTGGTAGTCACTACCAATCATACCTTGCATTTGTCAATGTAGTTGAACTGGCATTCAACTGCTATTTCTCAGCCCATCGACCCAATTTTTTGATATCTTGTTGCAGCAGCTTACCCATAACCACCCTGCCAACCTTTATATCATCTGCAAACTTAGACATTAAGCTCGATATACCTTCATCAATATCATTGATAAATATTGAAAACAACGAGCCCAGCACTAACCCTAGGGAATTCCACTAATAACACAATGAGCAGGCCCACTGTGGTTTGCATTGGTTAAGTACTCATGCAATGTGAATAATTACTAAAGAAGACTCATTTCATGTGAATACTCAGCCAGTGCGGACTGCAAAACTATGCCATTCTGTAATACTGCTGCCAAAAGGATCTCAGCCCTGCAGTGGCCTGAAATATGGTACCACAGCAAATCCAGAACATGTATACTTGCATATATACCAATGCTAGAAGTATAGTAAATAAATTTGATGAATTTGAAGTATTGGTCAAGACATCAAAGGTGGATATTGTTGGGATAGAAGAGACATGGTGTCACACAGATATAAGGAATGCAGAACTGGAATTTGGGGTGTACAAAAAGGATAGGAAGGGTGTTATGCTGTTAAGAAAAACATAAAATCAAAAGAAGTGCATCCAGTTGATATAGATGAACAGTGCACTGTTGAGCCAGTTTGGGCTGACTGGGCTAGCCGGGTGGGTAAAGTGCCTGCCTGGCAACCCAAAGGTCGTGGGTTCGAATCCCGCCTCGGGTTTGGATCAAAGTACTGCAAAAACCTTGGGAGGTGCATTATGGCCACAGAAGCCGATGCACCAACAACTACCAAAAAAAAAAAAAAAGTCAGTTTGGTGTGACATAAGCACTGCGAGAGCAAAAATAAGAGTAGGAGTGTGTTCTAGGCCTAATGAGTACAATGAACAACTGTACAGAGAAATAGAGTGGGCTAGTAAATCAGAATGTCTTATAATGGGGGATTTTAACTTCCCAGATATTGACTGGAAGTTGTGGGTTGGTCACTCACACACTAGTAAGACTTTTGTGGATTTATTGGATGATTGTTTTCTGCAGCAGCAGCATGTTCGAGAGGCAACCAGAGAGGGTAATACTCTTGATCTGGTTATCAGCAGTGATCATTCGTGTATTAAGAATTTGCAGATAAAGGAACCACTAGGCGGCAGTGATCACAGTGTACTGATGTGGGATTTACTTAAAGATATAATTACCATCAGGGGTAAAGGAAAGGGTTTTTGCTTCCATAAAGGTGAGTACAGTGGTCTCAGACAGTTTTTAAATTCTGTACAGTGGAATCAACTGACGATGTTACCAACAGTAAATTCTAAGTGGGAAACATTCAAGGAATTAATCGTGGATGCTACTAAAAGTTTCATACCTATTAAGAAATATTGTTCATGGTTTAGGCCAAAATGGTTATCAAATGAACTAATGAGACTCGTGACAGTTGCTTCAGTCTCATGAAGAAGAACTTTCAACCGAAGAACTGTAACAACTTGTTGCTGGAGGGCAGGTGGAAGATGAGAAAGATGACGAAGTTGAATGCCTGAATGCCACCATAAAACAGTTTCTACTTCAGAGTTATCTTCAGTTTTAAATTCATTTGAGAAAAGTATGCAATGGCTAGAAGATAATGATTATAATGCAGAAGAGCACTTCATACAATTCGATCTGCTTTGGAGCCATATAAGCAGCTGCTTTGTGAAAGAAGGAAGATTGCGAAACAACAGAAACTAAATGTCTTGTTTATGAAAACACCCAAGGAAGAGAGAGAAAATGAGCCACAGCCATGTAGTTCTGGCATGACCACATTTCGTCCAAAGTCCTCATTGACATCTCCACCCAGTTCCGATAATGATGACAACCTGCCGCCACTTTCCCCATAATTCCGCTGCTTCAACCCTTCTGCAAGCCCCTTCCCTCAAGCTGTCTTCATTTATTTTTAAGGTAAGAATCTAAATTTAAATGATTAAATTATTAATTTTACATTTTTCGACTGTGTAAGTGTTTTATTACGATTATTTATTGTGTTTGGTAATGTTTTGGTTACAAATGTGTGTCCAATCTTGGGTGGTCGGCACCTAACCCTATTTTTTCCATAGGGCCTGTTGTTTATATTGCATGATTTTGCATTTCACAATGGTTTCTTGGGCAGTCAATAAATAAGGCTGTAAAACACAATATAACACAACTCAACTTCAGTCTTCATATAACACAACTATTGTGTTATATGAGGACTGAATGTATATGGATTTTAATCACCACTGTGGTATCTAGTGATTAACAAATTACCTTCATTTTACTGGGGAGTAATGAAAGAGAAAATACACAACATGTACATTATTAGAAATTATTCTATTTCTTCTTATTAAATCTTCATATTGGAAAAGAAAATCTGCTCAGTATTCACTGCTAATTACCTTTATTCCTATACTTTCTTCATCTTCATAACCAACCCACTGGTCCTCAAAATATGCATAGGGACATTTTCCAATATCATCAAATTTCTTGGTCCAGTTTTTCTTCTGTATTTCTGGACAGATCTGAAAATTTATAAACATCAATCACGATAAGAATTTTTCTAATAAAAAATAAATTTATCTATTTTGTAAATAGAATTTTCTAAAACATTTATATAGAGTTCAGACAAATAGAGATTTTTATACTAAAAACTATGAGAAATATCTTTAAAGTAATGCACGGTATACTGCTATGCAAATATTAAGTATTTATTTTACACAGTAACATTAAAGTACTCTAATCTTTTTTCTTTACAATAACTAAGTTCCTTCATTTTGAGAGAAAATCCTAAACTTCGCTTAAGATATTAGAGATTTATGTGGGCTTCTTGTCACTGTTTTTATTAAAATTGTTGATCGTTATGCATCATTTATTCAAGGTGGCACTTTCTTCCATTTCAAAACTCATGAAAATCATGGCAAAACTTTTTCTGGAAGTACAACCTACAATTGAGACAGCATTCAACAGTATAGTATCTGCAGAGTTTGCACACGTGCATGTGCATTATGTTTGGGTTAATCTTATCTTTCTCCAATTAAATAAAAGAACAGATAGTACACTTTTGATATCAGAAGGCTATCATCAAAAGAGATTTTTACAGATTTAAAAGTTTCCAGAGGAGGTTTTATAAAATACATGGTGTCCTCCATGACATTACAGTCAATTTTTCAGTTTCAAGAGGGCTAGTTTTGGATTCACTTGGAGCTGTGGTCATCTGAGGTCACATAAAGGGATTAGGATTTTTCCACTAGTTAGTCTGGGTTTTCCATTCAATACAATGGGCAGATGGTCCCAAGAACGTGCATTTATATATATAATACATGATAAACCAAATGAACTGGCATACCATGTGCATTGTGACTGTGACCAAAGTAGCCAATGAATCAAAAAAAAGTATAGCAATAGTAAATAATAAAATGCATGAGAGAGGGATACAGAAAGCTGAATTCCACATAAAACTTGGTGGACTGAATGAGGCATAATGAAATGCTTTTAGAAAAGATTCTCTATGTTTTATTTATAGGTACATATTAATTATGTCCAAAAGGGAATTTTCACACCCGTGATGTACTCCTCAGAATTCATTCAGTCTCAAATGTCAAATATTAAGTGAAAACTTCCTTAACAGACACTTCTCTAAAAGGGACACTTCTTGTTGTGGACAATCAGGCTTAGATCTCAGCCAGAAGCATTAGAAATTACGTGTTAAATGACTTCTCCAAAATGAACATTCTTAATATGGATGAGGACACTTAAACAGATGTCTTTTTCATATTTTTAACCTCCCTGGACAACATTTTCAAGGATAATTGACCACGTGTTTTTGTAAGTTAAGGGGATTTGCAATGAAGGCAACTGAAGGACAAGGTCGTTACAGTAACATTAAATGATATGTTAACATGTTTGCTTCCACCTATATTTGAGCGAGAGTACATTCAATGGGCATTAATTTTTGAATGTTGAAGAACAACAACATTCCACAATTCTCAATATTCTGAAATTTGTAAATGGTTGAAAAAGTAAAAGTCTAGAACATATCTAAAAGCAAACACTTATTTTTTATTTTATCAGAACAAACCTGAAAATTTTATCAAAAGTTTATTCCATATAAGTAAAATAATCTCAACAGAAGCAAAAAAAACAAATAAAACTCTGTACCAAGCTATAAACAATCAAGAGTTGCTACTAACAGCACAGCATTCAATTATGATGCGATACTGAGCAGTTGTTAATTTCATGTGCCTTTACTTTTACAGCCTTATTTACTGACTGCCCATATTTTATGGCACGGCGCTTGGCTGTTTTTGAATACATATGCATAATGGCATGTCATTTGTAGCGCTGTTTGATGCTTATATGCATCAGAAGCAGTGAATATGTTAATTAGACTTGTGGAGCAAATGGCACAACATGTTAATATGCTCACTACTGGTAAGGAATGTTTACAAACTTATTTGGATTGTCTGAAGCATTTAGACTGCTGTGCATTGCTAAAGCAATAAAATTGCCAAACCGAGAGATGCATTTGCCAAAAAAAATACTGTAGCAATTCTACAGGATTCAGCTTGTGGTACTTTATGTTTCTTTAAAAAAATAAAAGGATAACGTTCTACCAGGAAACTACATAGGTAATTTTGACCAGTAGCACATGGGGGTTTTCCATGTTCACAAATAAAATGCACTTTGTTAAAAACTTTGCGATGTTTAACATTACTCTCAAAACTGCTCTAGTAAGAGGGTGTCCAGCTTTTTGACTGAGGGACGATGACAATTTTCCCCATGCCAGCGTACCCACTTTCACTTGGCAGTGAGAAATAGCAGTTGTAGCTAAATACAAAAGTAGCTACACATGAAGATTTTATCAAAGTTTGTTCATGTATGCAGGTTCCCCCCCCCCCCCCGGAATACTGGTCAAAATTTTCCTATATATGTTTGTTAATTTTTTCAGAAATAAAACGTTCATGGCAAGGCCATATTCAGAAATTTTAAAAAAGAAGAGTTTGACCCTTTAAAGAGAAGGGGTTATCCTATTACCTTTTAAAAGAATTGTATGCAAGAAAAAAAATTACGTATTTAACTTTAGAACAAGACTTTTATTCATGGAACTTTGCGACAGCAAATAATGGCCAGATCTGTCTCCACCCACTGCTTCACGCTGATTGGCTGCTAATCACAATTTCATTAGAGTGAATGCCATTCTGGAAGTGAGTAGAGCCAGCAGGAATATGACAGACTGGCCAGTAAATCTGATCTTCATTGTAGTGGGCATTTCTTAAGAGACTTTCAGTTCCACTAGCGAAAAGAGGTCAGGTTAGTTTATCCCACCAAATTTGGGACAGATTCAACTGAAAAACAGTGCATACTAAACATTACAGACACATTTTTTTGTTAGAATCCATCCTGAATTTGATGGCATAAACTAATCTAACCTTTTCTAGTATAGAGTAACATACACTAAACATTGTTTATTTGGTTGAATCCGTCCGGAATTTGAGGCATAAAGTAACCCATCCTTTTTTAACTGGCCACAATAAAAGCAAATGAGTGGTAATTAATAACCAATAACAGACATTCTAACAAAAAACAGCAGCAAATACAGCAAATTAAATGCATCAATGCATTCCAAAGCAATTGAGCAATTAATAATAACCTATAAAATGGATTCTAACAAAAATTAAGGTAGAATTACTGACATGACTATGTCTTCAATCAGAGCTAAGCAGAGGACAGAGCTAGATCTGGATATCATTTGCTGTCGCAAAGATCCATGGGTAAAAGTTGTTCCAAAGGTTAACCAAATGATGAATATGGATTAAAACTAGTAAGTGATCTAATATGAAAATTATTAGATCTGAGGTTTACAAAGTGCAGGGCAGACACCCCTTTGTTGTGTGTGTGTGTGTGGGGGGGGAGCTGCTGTTTTTTTTTTTTTTTTTTTTTCTTTCATCGTTTCATAAAATTTATTCCATCATTTTATTCCATTCATATTATCAATTTTATTTTAATCTTTGAGATGAAATGTATTGAATTAAATATTAATTTATAAAAGTATGTATACTCATAGGTGCCTCCACGGGCAGGAGCAGTAGTGCGTAGCACATGCTTCTTGATTAGACTGGAGTTCGAGCCCATAACCACCAAATACGGAGGATAAGGAAGGTCAGGGAATGACCACCGCATATTCCAGCCCGGATAAAGGGTGAGGGTTGGTGTCAGGAAGGCATCCGGCCGTAAAAATTGCATGCCAAAACAAAAATGCTGACCCCATATATAATGGGAAAAAGCAAGGGGAAAAAAAAAAATGTATAGCTAATGTTTATGTCAAATATGTTTATTTGCATTTGTTCTGAAAAGGGTGGAGCAGCATAAAATTTATGAAATATTTAAACAGGAGTGCAAGATATAAAAGTTTGAGAACCTCTGCTCTAAACAAATCATTAAAAGTTAATTACGTGTTTACTAAAAGTTGGGTTATTTACCAAAAGTTAATTATATATTATTTACTAAAAGTTAATTAACTGAAACACAATTATGTACAATAATCAATAAAACAGAAAGCATAAGCAACCAGTTACGATGAATTTCATTTTTCTGAATTACTGAAACTGGTTACAGTTTCAGTCCTCTGTATAGTGGACTATCTCTGTATAGTGGACACTTTTTTCTGACCCAGTTTTGTCCACTCTAGAGGGGTTTCACTGTATTAATGAAAATTTACCATTGATTCATTTTAATAGAGAATGTATAATGTTCTTTCAATTAAATTAAGACATTTTTTTAGAAATGGAGAATAGTTGATGCTAATCTGAATTCAATCGCTTTTACAGTTCTTTCTGAATAAAAAGCTACTTACCTCATAATATGCAAGAAAACCTGTAGCATTTGTATATTGACCTGGTTGTCCTCCTTCAAACCACTGTTTAATTGGTGCTCTAAGGCCATGATTATCCTTGCTACCCAAAGTATAAGTACGACCATAGAATGGAACTCCAACTATTAGTTTGTTTCTGGGAGCACCCATTTCAACCCATAAATTAAGACCATCGTGCTGGAGAACATAATTTTGTAATTACATATCACAAAAAAACATATAAAAAAAGTAACAAAATATGTACCTGTATTATGTATAATACATATATACAATATAAAAGATTAAACAAATAATAAATTAAATAATAATAATATAATCTTTAATAACCATAAAAGGTCTAATTACAGTCTAATAACCAGTAAAGGTCTAATCCCCTAAAAGTAGCAGATATCACTGGGGTTCAAAGTACTTCAGTCTTACAGTGCTAGGTGTACCAATACCTTCACTATTGTGGCAGCCATGCCCAGGGATCTATGGGCTCTACATTTTTTTGTGGTGCAAGCAATTATGTATTGATGCAAAAATTAGTTTTGTACTTAGCAGGTTATTAAGGCAGAAATTTGCCCAGTCCTCAGGTTGAGCCAGGAACAAATCTAACATGTTTCATATTTTTTGTAACGTTAATAGTAATAGAGTAAAAATGAAGTGAGTCTTATGCACCAACTGATTAATAAAAATTACCCCTACCTTACTGACAAGTTATACACATCTAGAATGGTGTTTAATGAATGCATGATCATCAAAAGAAAAATATCCAGTTTTTATGACTTCACTTTCTGAATAAACGTATGGATTAATCCAAGGGCAATTACACAATTATCCCTACACATAGTAAACATCAGCATCAGTAAATAGCCTTTGGCTGTGAAGAAGCATTATTATTATTATTATTAGCCATATGGTGCAAGGAAGCCTGAGGCTTATGCTGCACCAGCCAAAAAAAGATTCCCGAGTTACCCTGTGAGAGAGAGACAGAGTCAGAAAAGGAATCACCAAGAAGAGAAGAATTAAAAATGCATAGTAAACAGCCTTTGGCTGTGAAGAAGCATTTTTGTCAACAAGATGGAGCTAAGAAACAAGCCAAAAATGTAGTTTGTATTTCCTCCTTAAACATTTCCATAACTAATTTCAAATCAGTATTCTGGAAATTTTTGGTATAGCATGGTACTGTGTTTACCATGCTATTCTGATATTAATCCACATAATTATATATTTTAGGGAAGATATTTCCTAGAAATATCATCCTAATGCTCATTGGAATAATCCACATGCATTTCAGTTTAGCAAATGAAGAAATAAATTGCAGCTGGTCAGTGACTGATGTTTGTATCTTTAAATTTTAGCAAGTTGTGACCTGTCTCAATATATTTGATAACTCATCCAGACATTGTAACACAAGAACCACCCATTTATTTACAGCAAGTCTGAATTATCATGCATTAAACAGAAGACATTTTATGTTTCATATTATTAATGTACCGCCGTCTATTTGCATTTCATATAAACAATCTGAAAAGCTAAATCCATGTTTATTGATGTTTATATTCAATTATTTAAGCACATGCAGCATTGCTTTCTTTTGTTAGGGAAAAGAGCAACAGAAACCAACAAAATTTGATGAATTTGAAGTACTGATTAAGTCATCAAATGAATACATTGTTGGGATACTGAGGACATGGTGTCACTCAGACATAAGGGTAGCATTTGAACATAGTGAAAAGAGTGTGTTACAGAAAGAGCAGACAAGACTGGGGGGGGGGGATTATACCCTTAGTTAAGAAGCATATTAACCCTTTGTGGTCCAATGTTGTGCCCAGTGCAACATCATAAAATTCTGCTTCCAGTCCAACGTTGCATCAGCACGCCCATCAGTGTTTCTGATTACAGAATTTGTTTTCCAGCTGTGCTGACACAATTAATGTACCGCCGTCTATTTGCATTTCATATAAACAATCTGAAAAGCTAAATCCATGTTTATTGATGTTTATATTCAATTATTTAAGCACATGCAGTATTGCTTTTTTTTTAGTCTTCTTTCAGTCAGATATGACACCGAGAACATTTGAGTTTCTAATTATGAAATTTGTTTTGCTGGATTATCACCTTTATAGTGACTAGAGAAATGATTTCCATTTGTTGACTGGAGCGACTACACTTGAAGATTTACAGACTGTTGTCTCAGCCTGAAAAAATTTTTTGGCTTTCTCCAGTTTTGCAGAGAAATTATTTAAGAGAAAAAATATAATTTCTGGTATTGCTATGCCATGATGAAATGTTCAGATGGTGATCTGATTTGAGAGGGTCTATGGGACTTAAGCTGTTGAAGATGCAGGGATTGAGAATGAGAACATGTGGTGATGAAGACATTGGATTCTCTTTAGGCATTCCTAGGACTAACGAGTTTGGTTTTACTTTCTTTTCTTTTCATTTTTATCTTCTTGCACTTCTTTTCTGAGACTACCTTCATTCCCAACTATCTGACCTCTTTTCTACCCATACTTATCCTACTATTTCCAAATTTCCCTTCTGTTTCAATGGAATCTGCCAAGAATTTCTAGGAGTTCTGGTTTGTGGATGCTTAATACTAGTTCCTGACACACCTCCACATGTCTAGGGATGGGGGGCCAGGGGAGTGGTTGGCTGTCCCTTGGCTGCAGAGTTGACAGGTGCCGGCACTCAACCCTCAACATACTAACACTTATTCTTATACACCCAGATAACACAACATTGCCAGCTTTGGCTAATGCTTGTACAGAGACTCAGTGGCTATTGGGGGGGGGGAACCCTGGTTACCACAATACAGTGCATAATACATATTGAAACATTGTACTGACTCAATTACTGCACTGCACTCTATTTATACTTCACATAAAGAACCTGAAAAACTAAATTATGTTTATATTCAGTGCAGTGGTGTGTGTGAGAGTGAGTGAGTGATGTCTAAATGTCTCAAAAAGTGCAACCATTGGCATTTTTAATCAGGAAGTTTGTTTTTTTCTGGTGTACTGCCATTTATTTATTCTTCATATAAACAATCTGAAAAACTAAATTGATGTTTATATTCAAAGGCAGATGATTGTTTTTTTTTTTTTTCCCCTATCCTTTTCAAGTCCAAATGTGGAAACCTGTACACCTGTCGTCATTTACAATTAGAAAATCTGTTTTCCTTGTTGTACTGCCATCAATTTATACTTCATACATGATCTGGAAAACTAGGTGGATGTTTATTGATGTTTATATTTAGTTGTTAGCAGCAGGATGCATTGTTTGTTCAGTGGAGAAGTCACAATGTAACTAACACTTGTGTTAGAGTGAAGAATTTAGACATTCTGTCAAGATCTAGTAAAGGGCCTTCTGAAGGTGATACTGAGAAACTGGCAGCCCTTCCTGAAGAAATTTAAGGGAGGAAAAGGAAACACTTACAAATAAGATAGGTCCCAACTGTTCCATAGGGCGTGACTGGATTTAGGTTTCACTAAATGAACTAAAGGAGATTTTTGGAGTTAATATCAACATGGGACTAAATTAAAAAATTGATATAAAGAAATATTGGTCTGAAGAATGGACAGACAGAATTAAATATTTCAAGAACATGTTTAGCAGGAAGAGATTTCTGCAGATATTTTGGATGTTGCATCTCTGCCCACCCACAAAAGGATAAACAAGGAATCAAAGTAGGAGCTCTAAAGTATAAAACATCGTCATTTATCCAGATAGAAATTTTTGTGAATATTTCTTTCCAAGAAGAAATATTCCATTACAGCTTTTAAACTGTTTTGTCATGCTGTTTTATATATTAGCTTATTAAAATCCAAAAATAAATTTTTGAATATCACATTTCAACTAGTCATTTGTTTGACTGATCTACATGAGGAAGACAATGAAACTAATACTGAATTGCAAAGGGTTAAATCAAAAGCAGTGCATCCAGTTAACATGGATGGCCAGAGCAATGTTGAGTCAGTTTGGTGTGACATAAGCACTGGAAAAAAAAATTGAGAGTAGGAGTGTGTTATAGGCCTAATGATTCTTATGTGTATAGTGAAAAGCTGCACTGACTTATAGAGTGGGCCAGTAAATCAGAATGTCTTATAAAGGAGGTTATTAACTTTCCAGATATTGACTATAACTTCAGGTTTGTTCACTCACACACTAGCAAGACCTTTGCAGATGTATTGAATGAATATTTTCTACAGCAGCACGTTAGAGAGGCAAGAAGAAGAAGAAGCAATATTCTTAATCAGATTATCAGCTGAGATTCTTCATGCATTAAGAATCCGCAAGTAAGAGACCCACTGAGGTGGCAGTTATCACAGTGTGTGAATGATGTGGAGTTTCCTTAAAAGAAGTACAGGGGGTACCCGCAGTTACGAGGATTAATTTCTGAAATCAATACAAGCAATGAAAATAACGTGGAGGATTTTTGGAAAAGTTTTAAGTTCTGCACAGTTTGCAAAATGAAATTATAAGTCTTGCAAAAGAAGCAGAGTTCCATAAAGTTGATGATGGGAATATTACACAATTGCTTGAATCAAGTGCAAAACACCTTACAAATGAGGAGCTAGCAGAATTAGGCCAACTACCTACAGAAGAAGAGGAAGCTGAAAATGATGATGATGCAATGGAATCACCAAAGGATAATGATTTGAAAATTAAAGAATTAAAGGAAGCTCTTGAGAAAATTGACCAAGCACTTGAATATTTTTGTGAGAATGACCCTCTTCGTGATTGTGCAGCAAAAGTTAAGAATGAAGTTAAAGACATAACTAAATGCTACGACACAATTTTATCTGAAAACATACAGCAAAAAAAAAAACAAACATCTGGATTCATTCTTTATTTGTAAAACTGAAAAATAGTGTAACTTCAATAAACTTTACTTAACCTTACATTGTTCAGCATATTATAATCAAAATGTGTAATAAAATAATTATCTCATTTTTCAGTTCTTTCAATCCATTTTTTACTATGTATTGCATACATAATACACATTAGTAAAATATGGTCCATTTTAAGTGGAATTTCATGGAACCAATTATCCTTGGATAACGAGGACTCCCTATAATTACTGTCAAGGGTAAAGAGAGGAGCCTTTGCTTTCGTAAGGGTGTCTACAATGCTCACAGACAAATTTTAATACAGTGAGATCAAAGGATGATATTACCATCAACAAATTCTAAATGGGTACACAGATGTAATTGTAGAAGTACTAGGCTTTTCATACCAGCTAAGAAATAACGTTCAAGGCATAGACTTATATGGATGTCAGATGAACTAACGAGACTTGGGACAGAGAAGCAGAAGCATCACAGAGAAGTCTGTGATGCATATAAATTATCAGGTGATGGTCGATATAAATGAGTCTGCAATCGAGCCACAAAGGAAGTTAGGTAAGTAACCACATTGGTCCACTTGATATCAATGATTTAACTGTTGATGATCCTGCTCAGGTTGCTGACAAACTAAATAGGTATTTTGCATCTACATTCACACATGAGGAATTCTTTAGGGAAGTTGATGCCAGAGTGGTTTATCAAACTATAAATAATTTTGTGATAACTGAGAGGAAAGTGGAAGAGAAATTGTTGAAGCAAAACATAAAACAGGTACCTACAGTGGATGGAATCGATCCAATTATAATAAGGGAGGCTTAATTTCTGTTCCAGGGAAAATAATGGAGTCACTGGTTAAAGAAGTAATGCAGGACCATCTAACAGAAGTGCAGTTATACTGTAGTTGAAGCCCGGATTTGTTAAGGGACAATCTTGTCTGATCAATTTCATTGGATACTATGATGCAGCAACTGAGGAACTAGATGCAAAAAATAATTTTGATATCATATACTTGGATTACGGCCTCTGTAGCCGAGTGGGCAGGAGCGGGAGTGCAGTAGCACACGCTCTTTGAGTAGACCGGGGTTCAAGCCCCTGACTGCTGAATACGGTCGATCTGCCAACCTGCACTGGACCAGCGTGGCAGATTATGGTCCATTTTCCCTCGGCATGAATTGTTGAGGAGGCTTCCATCCTGCAGTGGGTTGATAATGGCTGCACTTTACTTTTTTTATACTTGGATTTCAAGAAAGCTTTTGATACTGCTACACATAAGTGATTGGAGCAGTGTGGCATTAAGGGCAAGTTACTGCTATTGATAAAGCAATGGTTGAATGGGGAAAGGCAGAGTTGTTATCAGTGGACACTGCTCTGTGAGTACTAATGTTATCAGTTGAGTCCTCCAGGGTTTGGTGTTGGGTCCACTGCTGTTTTGTATATTTATCAATGATATTGATGAAGATATATCAGACTTAATGTCCAAGTTTGCAGATGATACAAAGGTTGGCAGGATGGTTATGACAGTAATCAAGGTAAGCAACTGCAACAAGATCTAGAAAAATTAGCAGATGAGCTGAGAAATGGCAATGAGAAATAACATTGACATATGCAAGGTATTGCATATGGGTAACAGTAATCCCAGTGTAATGTACCAACTGTGTAGTACTTTCAGGTAGTGGAAAATTAAAAATACCCGGAGGTAATTATGCAGTCTGATACTGAATTTCTCTGAACAAAGCAAACAGGCTGCCACAACAGCTTGTGGGGTTTTGTTAATGATATAGAGGAATTTTTCTAGCAGGGATAAGGAGATTATCCCAGTGTGTGCAAGGCAATAATTAGGCCACATCTTAAGTAGTGGTCTTGAGGCCTCATTTCAGGAAGAATATAGACCTGCTGGAACGGGAGCAGAGAAGAGCAATGATATTGGCAAAGGGAACAAAAGGGCAGTTTTACAAAGAAAAGCTTTATTTCTGCAAGTTGCAGTGTCTAGATACTAAGCACCTGCAAGGTGATCTAACTGAGATAATTAAGGCTTTGAATGGATTGTGCAAGCTCAGTGCTGATGGCATTCTTTCTCTTACTCAGACTACACACATGAAGGGGCATAAATTCAAATTGAGGAAGGGTGGTGTAGGATAGACATGCAGAAGTCTTCCTTCTGGAAGGCAAAAAGAATTAAAACTAACTAATCATATACTTAGGTGTATTTTATAAATATTTAAAAGTCTATTGAAAAAAGATTACTACCAGCCCTTGATAAAGAATTACCTCAATGGGCCAGAGTAGTATATCCAGAAAATTGCCCATGTAATGTTGAACAACATACAGCAAAACTGAAATTCAAACTTTACCAAAACATTTGCTTTAGTTTGTAGTTGAAGCAAATTGGAGTAATAAATATAACAATTGTGAATATCTGTATAACAAAAAGATAACATTTTGGACTTGCTAGTAGTGCCAGTTTCTATGAGCAAATGTAAGAGAGGATTTTTACAGGTGAAAATAATTATTACTCCAAGGTCATTGCTACTGACATTTACTGTGTCAGCATTATTGTACATAAGAATGGTAGCACCTCCATTAAGGCTTTTAATGCAAGCAAATCCATAAAAACATAGCTTATTCAGGTCTCATGCAGCCATACACAAATAGCAAAAAAATAAATAACAAGAAATATGATATAACATGATTTCACTGTGGAAATCTTTATGAAAATGTTTTGAATGAATGAGCGAATGTAAGAGAGGAGTTTTACAGGTGAAGATAATTATTACTCCAAGGTCATTGCTACTGACATTTATGTTTCAAAGATAGTTAGTGAAGCGCTACCTATTTAAGGTAGTGCAATACATGGTAACTCGTGAAGGATGAGCACAATGAGAGATACAGATGAAACGATGCCTTTAGCACTACGATCATAGTTTTAATTTAAGAGTTGTCTATGGTGTATCTACACCGATATTATATAGATACAGGCGCTTCTGTAGCCAGGTGGGAAGGAGCAGCAGTGCGCAGCACACGCTTCTTGATTAGACAGGGGTTCGAGTCCGTCACCACCAAATACGGAGGATGCGTAAAGGTCAAGGAATGACCACCGCATATCCCGGAGCAATATGGCCTTAGTTGCTAATGCTCCTAAAAACCAACCAAACAAACAAACATTATATAGATACAGTATTTATGTATTCATAGCTGAGGAAGAGACACACATAGAGTCAAAAGCTTCTGTAAGTATTCTATTTTATCAAAAGAAGAGAGCACAGCAGGCAGGGGGCAAAGTCCCCCTAGTGCTTAGCATTAGCATTAGCATTAGTAGAGGCATTTGATGCAAGAAAGCAAGCTTATGCAGCATCAGCCAAAAAAAAAAAAAAAAAAAGTAACATAAATAAATAAAAATAACCACTTCCACTTCACCCCTCTGTTCGTTCGAAATACCTGTCCAGCTGAGCCTTAAACTTATTTAGGCTATCAACTTCCACGACAAGGGATGGAAGTCTGTTCCACCTACCAACCACCCGCTGGATAAAGGCAAATTTCCGCACATCTATCCTACATCTGTCTTTCCTCAATTTGAATTTATGCCCTCTCAGGTGATTATTCTGAGCAAGAGGAAGAATCCCATCAGCATTGAGCATGCCCAAACCATTCAAGGCTTTGTACACCTCTATCAGATCACCTCGCTGGTGCCTAGTTTCCAGACACTGTGATTCGCAAAACTTAAGCCTTTCTTCGTAAGAGCACCCCTTTGTCCCATTCACCAATCTTGTTCCCTTCTCTGTACTCATTCCAGCAGCTCTACATCCTTCTTGAAATGAGGCCTCCAGGCCTGTATACAGTACTCTAGGTGTGGCCTGACCATTGCCTTATACATGGTATTAAAAACTATTAAATTAGTTTTGTCCAATTTACTGTACTTTTATAATTTGAAGTATCCAATAAGCTCATATGATACCCATTATTTAAAAGCATCACCAGGGAATGAGAATGCATACTGTTTATTGTGCAAGTGCAAAATTATTGGAATATCAGATAATGGAAAAGGTGACTTTTGACACAATGATTTTCTATAAATTTTCCTGAGGAAGGACTCCCTTCTCTAGTGGGATTTTCTCAGCATTCCAAGCTCTTGTGGGTAGCATAGTTGGTATATTGTCTTCCCTACCACGTGAAAAAGATCCAAGTTCAAATCCCATCAATGAAGTGAGGAATTATGGGTCATTTTCACAACCTGGCTGAGTTAGTTAGTCTCAGGAGAAGGGAGCATGTTTTTTTTTTCTCCAGAAAATTCATGTTTTTTTGGTCCAGAAAACAGCAATCGACCAAAGAATGCACGCAGTATACAGACTTGTTATATACAGCACAATATGGCCTAAGTTACTGATGCACCTAAAACCCTACAGCAACCAATCAGCATTCTGGAAGTTTATATTTTACAAAAAAAGCCCCACACAGGCATATTAGCAATTTCAAAAGAAGCATATCTGGAATGCTTCCAAAAGTTGCAGAAGAATAGGAATCAGTGTATTTAGAGTCAAGGAAACTACTTTAAAGAAGATCCATCAAAATAGCTAGTACACTTCATTTCCCAAATATCAGTTCGGTCCCCAAACGTTTTGAATACACCTTGTATGATTACACCTTTGAAAGGTGTGAAAACACATGAAACACATTTCACACCTTCCATGTGGCACTGAAACATTCATTTGCTTTTTAAATCCAACTTTAAGCCTGCCAAAGGCAAGAAATTTAGTCCCTCGGTGTTGGGCCCATTGTTGTTTTCTGTATTTATAATTATATTGAAGTTATATCAGGCTTAATGTCCATGTTTGCAGATGATACAAAGGTTGGCAGGGTTGTTAATGACAGTATGCTACTGCAACAGGATCTAGAAAAGTTGAGCAGATGGGCTGAGAGTTGGCAACTGAAGTTTAACATTGACAAATGTAAAGTACTGCATATGGGTAGCAGTAACCCCAGTGTAATGTATCAACTGTGTGTTACTACACTCAGGGTAGCGAAGAATGAAAAATATCTAGGGGTAATTGTGCAGTCAGATATGAAGTTTTCTGAGCAGTGCAAACAGTCTGCAAGAGTAGCTCATGGTGTCTTGTCAATGATATACAGGAATTTTTCTAGTTGGGATAAAGAGGTGATTATTCCCTTGTATAAGGCAATGGTCAGCCACACCTTGAGTACTGTATAGAGGTCTGGAGGTCTCATTTTAGGAACGATGTAGAACTGCTGGAATGAGTCCAGAAAAGGGTAACGAGATTGGTAAATGGAACAAAGGGTTGCTCTTATAAAGAAAGGCTTAAGTTCTGCAAATTGTAGTGTCTGGAGACTAGGCACCTGTGAGGTGATCTGATTGAGGTGTATAAGGCCCTGAATGGTTTCAGAAAACTCTTTGCATCATATGCTTCTACTAATGCTAATGTTCCAATGTATGTGAAATCACATACTATCCAGATGTAAGGTACAAAAGGCCTGTGGTGCAACAATAAATTGTGATATATTTAATATGAAAAAAGGAATTTGTATATCAATATTTTCTGTTGCACCATTGTTATCCCAAATTCCTTGTGCCACTGATTGAATTATTTGATTTATTGAAACATTCTGAATGAATTGTTGCAACATAACACAAAATGTAAAGCCATTTGCAGTGGTTCGGCTCTATTTCACACACAAAGGCTATATGTGTAATGAAGCTCTCTACCTATTACATATTTTACTACTTTTCAGAATTAGGAGAAAAACTTCATTTTATGAAGGCTTGAAATAGCCATGCTGTCTAATTAAATGACAATATATATATATATTTAAATAATATACTAAATAGATACGTTATAGTGTAAAGTAAATATCTTTAAAGTTTGAAAATCCATATAGCCATAGTCCTGCCATATCTCCAGTATACATGAAAACCAAAATATAAATCATATTAAGTAAATTAATAAAATAATATGCCCAACACAGGAAAATTATTTTGCAAGGAACTTTGTCGAGGGCTAAACCCTTACAAAATAACCAACCCATGCTAGACTGAGCCATCGGTTTCTGTTATCATCTGCCTGTATACTAAAGCCAAATTATATAATAGTGGAAATGTAGAATAATTTAGTATAACATTAACGTAAGATTTGAGACAAATGTAAGTCTAGAATGCCAAAACAACAAGTGTAGTACCGTATTACATAACAACAATTTATAAATGTTACAGGCTGGATGATATTTAGCCCGACCGATCGCTACCACATTATAAGCACAACTGAGTAATTATTAAAATTTTGCTGAACACAATTTAGCATAAAATTTGCAGAAAATAGCTACTAAAGCTAACCGAAGGAGCGTTCTCCTTCGGTTAGCTTTAGTAGCTATTCCTTGCAAAATAATTTTCCTGTGTTGGGCATATTATTTTATTAATTTACTTAATATGATTTATATTTTGGTTTTCATGTATACTGGAGATATGGCAGGACTATGGCTATATGGATTTTCAAACTTTAAAGATATTTACTTTACACTATAACGTATCTATTTAGTATATACATAACGTCCGATGTAATGTTCGATCGTTTGATGGCATTAATTGGTGTGTTCTATATATTACGCTTAAACTATAATTTTACATCTTTACAACCTAAACTCAGTAATTTTATGGATGCTTTATATTTAAATAATGATATAGTTAGAAAAATTATGAAAATAAAGAAAATAAATATAAAGCTATCATTAGAGGCAGAAAAATACGCAATCCTCCATATGATGCCTAATACATAACAGTTATTAAGTTTAAAATTAAAATCAAAACATATGCCAGTAGTATGGCAAAACTGTTGAGCGAAAATTTAAACATAATAGTTAAATTAACATAAAGGTTAAATCAACGGAGAGGGGAAAGTAAAGGTAACAAGACTAAAATTGTAGCCGAAACTCTCCGAATAAAGAAATCCAATTATTTATGGCACCCCCCCCCCAGTATTAACAAAAATATTTTTGTTACTTTGTTTTATTTTTGTAGTTTGTTTAGTCTCTATTGGTGAAATTTCACATATCTTGGAACTGGCACCTTACTGGGGAGCACCACTAAATTCTTAGTAAAATAATAAGAGGAGTTTACCTCAATATAGTGCGTAGAACACTTCCGTATGATACCCTCCAGAAATTAAAACGGAAAAAACGAAAAAATCAACAACTTACTGGTACACTAGAGTAAAATATAAATAATTAAACACAATTCAAATCAATTTAAAACAATTAAAAATCAAATTAACGCAATTAAAAGAATCTAACGAAAATATTCAAAACGATTTTCCTTCCTGAAGCTGACAACGCTTTTCGACCGTATGTCGTGATCACAGGAATGAAAATTACCGAATCGGGTTAAACCTGATACTTAAATAGTGATTATTTGTCTTCGCGCATGTGCGTAAAGGTCCTTGCATCAGAGATCAAATATGGCCGATGAACATTAACAGAATTCTCGTGTAATTTAATTTCAACGGTTTCTGCAATTAATAGTCGCGTATAATTACGTTGAACGTTAAGTATTTTGGCCTCGTTAAATAAAAAAGTATGTTTTTCGTTAATGGCATGAAAGGCTAATTCTGACGCTGCTGAACGAGAAGCACGAACTGAGGCTTCATGTTGGTTTACACGAATATTAAGAGAAAATCGGGTCGAACCTTGATAAGATGAGTCACAATCACCGAAAGAATTGTTGTATACCAGATCATTAATTTGTGTTGCGAACGCTGAAAGAACCGAGCGATTGTTCAGTATTGTGTGTAACTTCCGTATTGGCCTAGCTACAATTTTAAATTCGATATCTTTAAAGAATCTGTTAAGCTGTTTGTGCCACTGTTCAACATATGGGACAGAAATAAAGTATTTTTTGATATTACTATTGTTGATTGGTGTAGTATTTTGTATCCTATCCTTAGCTTGTACCCTAATTCGGTTTATTGTGGTAATGGAATAACCCCTGTTTAAGAATCTGTTGGCGTCTCCGTAGCCAGGTGGGAAGGAGCAGCAGTGCGTAGCACACGCTTCTTGATTAGACCGGGGTTCGAGCCCGTCACCACCAAATACGGAGGATGCGGAAAGGTCAGAGAATGACCACCGCATATTCCAGAGCAATATGGCCTTAGTTGCTAATGCTCCTAAAAAAAAAAAAAAAAAAACAAAAAACCAAAAGAATCTGTTAGTTAATATTTGTATTTCTGAGTCCAAAGCAGAATCTGTCGTTGAATATTTATAGGCATTAAGAAATTGATTAAAAATAATCGATCTTTTGTAGGTGAACAGGTGATAGCTATTATAATGTAGAAGCATACTGGTGTTTGTAGGTTTTCGATAGATGCTAAATTGTATTTTATTCAAGTCCCGGGTAAGCGTGAAATTTAGAAAGTTTAATGACTTTGTATCCGTATCCTCCCTTTCCAATGTAAATTTGAGTCTAGAATGAATATTATTAAACGAATGTAAAATGTCTTGGATAGTATTACTATCGGTAATAACTAGAACATCGTCTAAATACCTCCCATAGTATGTGATACGGGTTCGAAAAGGTGTCAAATGTATCTGCTCAATCGTTGAGAGATAGATCTCTCACATTAAGCCACTCAGGCTCAAACCGATTGGTAATCCAAAAATTTGTTTGTACACCTTGTCTCGAAAGGTGATGTAGTTAGCCTCAACTAACAGTTTAATTAAGTGAAAAATTTCCTTAATAGGTAGCTTCATATAATTAATCGGTGTCGAGTTTTTATTTAACATATCCCAAATAATATCTAATGTGTATTCAACGTTTACATTCGTATATAATGAGGTAACATCTAGTGAGAATAAATTGTCATTTTCGCCGAGTCTACAGTCTTTAAGATTATTAAATAATGCATCGTAGTTCTTAATCACAAATTGTATTACCTGTCTAAAGGGTTTTATAATGTTATATACATGTGTGGCTAAGGATGAAAATGCCGAGTTCCTGTAGGAAACAATAGGTCGAATAGGAAACCCAGTCTTGTGTAATTTTACCTGACCGAAAAGTGCAGGAATATTGTATGTTCTGAACTTCAATTCCTTTAACTGAACCATAGTAATGTAGTCGTTTTTTCGATACGTGGTTAACGTTTTATTGTATTGATTGACCAAATTGTTAAACAGTGCCGGGTCTACATCACAATAAGTGGAGGTATCTGACACAACTGAATCTAACTTATTAATATAATCATGTTTATCTAGTATTGAAAGCGTCTGCAATTCTGCCCAGACACGATAGGAGGGAGTATATGATGAGAGCCCTGTCAATCAATTCGGCCCTGGAAAGATTGTGCAGGGCTCAAGGGGTAGAATTTTTTTCAGCCTAGTCTGTACTTGTTAACAGGAGAGACTGCTTCTACAGTGATGGGATACACTTAAATAGAAAGGGTGCAAGAATGTTTGCTGATGCTATCGAGGCAGTGTTAGGTGGGTCGGAAAACTGCTAGATTAGGGGGATACAAGGACTATTAGATTAACAGTAGTCACTGGCAGAGGTGAAAGTGATTCTTGCACTGCTTCTATGGGAATGAGCCGCAGCCTGGAAAATAAGATGCAGGATATTTCAGAGACTGCTGGGAATCATTGGGGTACAAGTAAACACATGGGTTGTGTTAGGGTAGCTAAGAAAAAGAACAGGTGCATGTATACTTGCGTGTACACCAATGCTAGGAGTTTAGTAAATAAATTTGATGAATTTGAGGTATTGCTCAAAACATCAAAGGCAGATATTGAGGGGATTTCAGAGACGTGGTGTCACACATATAAGGAATGCAGAACTGGAATTTGGGGAGTACAATGTCTACAGAAAGGATAGACAGGATAGGAAGGGAGAAGGGGTTATGCTATTAGTTAAAAAACACATAAAATCCAAGGAAGTGAAGCCAGTCGACATCGCTGGACAGTGCAGTGTCAAGTCAGTTTGGTGTGACATAAGCATTGGGAGATCAAAATTGAGAGTAGGAGTGTGCTATAGGCCTAATGACTCTGATGAGTATAATAAGAAACTGTTCGGAGAAATAGAGTGGGCCAGTAAATCAGAGAGTCTTATAATGGGGGATTTTAATTTCCCAGATATTGACTGGAATTTGGGGGCTGGTCACTCACACAGTAGCAAGGCTTTTGTGGATTTATTGGATGATTGTTTTCTACATCAGCATGTTCAGGAGGCAACTAGAGAGAGTAATACTCTTGATTTGATTATCAGTAGTGATTCTTCATGCATTAAGAATCTGCAGATAAATGAACCACTAGGTGGCAGTGATCACAGTGTTCTGAAGTGGGAGTTACTCAAAGAGGTAACTACCATTAGGGGTAAAGGGAAGGGGTATTGCTTTCGTAAAGGCGACTACAATGGACTGAGACAGTATTTAAATTCTATACAGTGGGATCAACTGATGATATTGCCAACAGCAAATTCAAAATGGGAAGCATTCAAAGAACTTATCTTGGAAGCTACTAGGCTTTACATACCAACTAAGAAATATTGTTCAAGGTTTAGGCCTAAATGGATGTCAGATGAACTAATGAGGCATATGGCAGAGAAGAAAAATGCATGGGATACATACAAATTAACACGTGACACAGACGCCTATGATAGATACAAGTTGATCTGTAACCAAGTTACAAAGGAGGTTAGGCAGGCAAAGGCAGATTACGAGAGATCATTGGCAAGGGATGCGAAGAAAAACAGCAAAGAGTTCTTTACTTATGTAAACTCTAGAAGGAAGGGGATGAATCAGATTGGTCCACTTGATATCGATGGGTCAACTGTTGATGACCCTGCTCAGGTAGCTAACAAACTAAATGAATATTTTGCATCGACATTCACACATGAGGAGTTATTCAGTGAGGGGAATGCCAGAGGTGTATTCAACTCTAGCAGTAAGCTAGAGAATCTTGTAATAATTGAGAGCAAAGTGGAGGAGAAATTGTTGAAGATAAACACAAGAAAGGCACCTGGGGTGGATGGGATCTATCCAGTTATATTAAAGGAGGCAGCAAAGGAAGTAAGCAAACCCTTAGCCATAATTATGAGAGCTTCCTTGGACTCAGGGGAGGTACCCATGGACTGGAGATGTGCAAATGTGACCCCAATTCACAAAGGAGGATCAAAGGCTGACACAAGTTATTATAGACCTGTGAGTTTAACTTCTGTTCCCGGAAAATTAATGGAGGCACTGGTTAAAGAAGCACTGCAGGATCATCTAGACAAGACTTCAGTTATAGCTAGGACACAGCATGGTTTTGTTAAGGGGAAGTCTTGCCTGACCAATTTGATTGGATACTATGATGCAGTCACAAAAGAACTGGATGCAGGGAATAACTTTGATATTATATACTTGGATCTTAGAAAGGCTTTTGATACTGTTGCACATGGAAGACTGCTGCACAAATTGGAGCAGTGTGGCATTGGAGGCAAATTGCTGCTATGGATAAAGGGGTGGTTGAGGGGGAGAAGACAGAGAGTGGTAACCAATGGACACTGCTCATCATGGACTAATGTTATTAGTGGAGTCCCTCAGGGTTCAGTATTGGGTCCTTTATTGTTTTCTGTATTTATAAATGATACTGATGATGGTATATCAGGCTTAACGTCCAAGTTTGCAGACGATACGAAGGTTGGCAGGGTTGTCAAGGACACTACTGACACTATGCTGCTGCAACAGGATTTGGAAAGGTTGAGCAGATGGGCTTCGAGGTGGCAAATGAAGTTTAACATTGACAAATGTAAAGTACTACATATGGGAAACAGCAACCCCAGAGCAACGTATCAACTCGGTGGTACTACACTGACAGTGGTAGAGAATGAAAGGGACCTGGGGGTGGTTGTGCAGGCAGATATGAAGTTCTCTGAGCAGTGCAGACGGGCTGCATGAGTAGCTCATGGTGTATTGTCAATGATATATAGGAATTTTTCTAGCAGGGATAAGGAGGTGATTATTCCCTTGTATAAGGCAATAGTCAGGCCACACGCAGAGTACTGTATACAGGCCTGGAGGCCTCATTTCAAGAAGGATGTAGAGCTGCTGGAACGAGTACAGAGAAGGGCAACAAGATTAGTGAATGGGACAAAGGGGTGCTGTTACGAAGAAAGGCTTAAGTTTTGTGAATTACAGTGTCTGGAGACTAGGCACCAGCGAGGTGATCTGATAGAGGTGTACAAAGCCTTGAATGGTTTGAGCATGCTCAATGCTGATGGGATTCTTCCTCTTGCTCAGAATAATCACCTGAGAGGGCATAAATTCAAATTGAGGAAAGACAGATGTGGGATAGATGTGCGGAAATTTGCCTTTAGCCAGCGGGTGGTTGGTAGGTGGAACAGACTTCCATCCCTTGTCGTGGAAGTTGATAGCCTAAATAAGTTTAAGGCTCAGCTGGACAGGTATTTCGAACGAACAGAGGGATGAAGTGGTTATTTTTTATTTATTTATGTTACTTTTTTTTTTTTTTTTTTTTTGGCTGATGCTGCATAAGCTTGCTTTCTTGCATCAAATGCCTCTACTAATGCTAATGCTATTACCACTGTATCTCCTTTATCTGCCCTCTGTATAATAATATCCTTTTTCCCCCAAAGTTCTCGTAAAGCTGAACAGTCATGTGTATTCAATTTAGGAAGTCGCGTTTCTTTTATGTTATTCACTACTTGGTTAACTTGTTGAATAAATACATCTTTTTGTGGAACATTACGAAGTCCAAATTCAATATCAATTACGCATTGTTTTTTAGGCAGTTTTCGAGGTGTTAAATTATAATTTAGTCCTTTGGATAAAAGCAAAATCTGGTCCTGCGATAGTGTACACGAGGAAAGATTTGTAACCTGTTGATATGTCGGTTTGTTGGATACTGGGTGAGGGGATTAATTGCAGAAACCGTTGAAATTAAATTACACGAGAATTCTGTTAATGTTAGGCGGCCATATTTAATCTCCGATGCGTGGACCTTTACGCGCATGCGCGAAGACAAATAATCTCTATTTAAGTATCAGGTTTAACCCGATTCGGTAATTTTCATTCCTGTGATCACGACATACGGTCGAAAAGCGTTGTCTGCTTCAGGAAGGAAAATCGTTTTGAATATTTTCGTTAGATTCTTTTAATTGCGTTAATTTGATTTTTAATTGTTTTAAATTGATTTGAATTGTGTTAAATTGATTATTTAATTATTTACATTTTACTCTAATGTACCGGTAAGTTGTTGATTTTTTCGTTTTAATTTCTGGAGGGTATCATACGGAAGTGTTCTACGCACTATATTGAGGTAAACTCCTCTTATTATTTTACTAATATTATTATCAACGTAGAACATATTGAGTAGTACAGCTCTGATTCATACTATCTAACCACTAAATTCTAAATAATTGGCTTTAATTTTAAATTTTAAAATGGAATAATTTTAATTGAATTTCTAAATTATTCGGAGAGTTTCGGCTACAATTTTAGTCTTGTTACCTTTACTTTCTCCTCCCCGTTGATTTAACCTTTATGTTAATTTAACTATTATGTTTAAATTTTCGCTCAACAGTTTTGCCATACTACTGGCATATGTTTTGATTTTAATTTTAAAGTTAATAATGGTTATACAGTATATATAACTTTGTCAAATGTTTGAATTTTTTTTTTTTTTTTTTCAACCAAAGTGAGAGGCCCTGTTCACGATTACCAGGTTTAAACACCAAGTTTTCAAAATTAGAATTCTACCTAATGATATAAACCTTATATACTTATGTATGATTCAGATAAAACTGATAAATAGGTTCTTTGAGAAATCTCTACAGCAAGGTATTTGCCCTGAGCACAACTTCATATACTATAAATAGTTTCTTTGCATCAGTTCATCACTACATTTGTGCAAAGTTGAAGGCTCAAGATGTGCTTCTGAAGGAGAGAACTTCACAACTCAGCACACACTGAATACATCAAATGTGTGTGTGTGTGCTTCAAACGAAGCAGCTTAGACTACTCATTGTTAAAGTGCCACTGATCATAGCAAATTAATTTTAGTGAGATGCACCACTGAAGTGGTGAATCTCACTAAAATTTTCCTGTTAATTTAAATTTGCAAACGTGCCTAATTAAAATTTGGCTTTTTCTAGATATTACTATATTGTTATCTATGATATTAATGCCATTATCAATGGGGTTATAAGAATATGTACAACATTCCATCCTTACCACATTCAACTTTTCATAAGCCCACTGGTCAAAAGGACGCTTATATAAAGGGCTATGGACATCAGCAAAATTGGCCCAGTTTCCACGTAGATCATATGTCATTACATGTATGAAATCTAGCAACCTGCAAAATTAACAGAATAGTTTATGGTGAAATCTAAAATTTAACATCTTGCTAAAATTTATATGATACACTGTATATACAAATTTATCTTTACTTTCCTTATGTTATCTATAAAATATGAGTGTAAACCAGTGCATCTCAAACTTTTTTGGATCACCGCCCCAACCCCTAAAAAAAGCCCTCGCCACGGCTTTTTTTTAGCCCACGAATATAAAGTGAAGCTAAATAACTGAAATGAATATTTGTCTGTTTGCCTCCAAAAATGTAAATGCAGCCCTGCATGTATGTGTGTGAATTATAAAGAAAACTATTTACTGCACTTTATTCCTTCTTCATAAAAAATTACAACTATATAAATAAAGTCAGTTATAGTCACTTAAATTAAGTCATAAAAATTAAAGTTAATTACATAAATAAGTCATGATATTAATGGAAATAGTTAATTATATTTTAATATTTAATGTGATGGATGAGCTTGGTGGAGGTTTATTAGCTTATCAATATTAGGTTTAATATCTGTAAGTAGAAGTCATAAATCGCCATGTTTAACAACATCCAGACAATTTCTTTGTTTTGTCAGCAATTGAGATACAGCACTGAAACCGCTTTCAACTAGATATGATGTTGGAAAAGAAATAAGTAATTTTTTTTACAATTCCCCACAATGCAGGATAATGGTCAGGGATTTTCTTTTGTAACCAAAATTTCTGATATGAAATTTGAAATTTTGGCTTCAGTTCAACTTCATTTTGTAACTCAATCAATTCTTCATCTACAAAACGTTCACCATCGTCATTATTTAAAAAAGGATTTATAACCCAATCTGGAATTTTCAAATTAAGGAGATCTTCGAACCTTTCCTGCATATCTCTGTGCAACATTTCTAGATGATTACAAAAAGTTAGTAGTTTCATCAGCTATTTTTTTCTTTTTTCTCTATTTCCAACAGATTTGGAAATTGATACAATTCATGTCATCCTACGTTGCGCATAAAAAGCTTTAATTTCGAAATAAATGCTGAAATTTGAGTTTTCCTTAATAAGAGTTACAACTTGTCCTTGTAAATGTAAGTTCATTGCGTTGAATCTAGTAAATAAATCTGCAAGATAAGCAATATCAGTTTTCATTTTCTTGAGGTCATTACTAAGGTTTGTTCCTATCTTCAAAAAAGTCGACAACAGTATCAAAGAGTTCATAAAATCTGTTGAGACAGTTGCCTTTTGACAGCCACCGAACCTCGGAGTGAAGCAGCAATCGTTCAAAATCTTCACCATTTTGATCAAAGATTTCGAAATATACGATCATTCAAAGAATGTGCTTTAATTTTGTTTATAGCAATAATAACAGTGTAGAGAATTGTGCAGTTGATCACCAAGTTTTTTTGCAACTAAATACTGACGGTGAATGACACAATACACTAAATGCTGACGGTGAATGAACAGTAATAATATTTGGCACGGCATTTTTTAAATAAGCCATAAAACCCATAATTCCCATAAAGCCATAATTATGAGAGCTTCCTTGGACTCAGGGGAGGTACCCATAGACTGGAAATGTGCAAATGTGACCCCAATTCACAAAGGAGGATCAAAGGCTGACACAAGTAATTATAGACCTGTGAGCTTAACTTCTGTTCCAGGAAAATTAATGGAGGCACTGGTTAAAGAAGCACTGCAGGATCATTTAGACAAGACTTCAGTTATAGCTCAGACACAGCATGGTTTTGTTAAGGGGAAGTCTTGCCTGACCAACTTGATTGGATACTATGATGCAGTCACAAAAGAACTGGATGCAGGGAATAACTTTGATATTATATACTTGGATCTTAGAAAGGCTTTTGATACTGTTGCACATGGAAGACTGCTACACAAATTGGAGCAGTGTGACATTGGAGGCAAATTGCTGCTATGGATAAAGGGGTGGTTGAGTGGGAGAAGACAGAGAGTGGTAATCAATGGACACTGCTCATCGTGGACTAATGTTATTAGTGGAGTCCCTCAGGGCTCAGTGTTGGGTCCATTATTGTTTTCTGTATTTATAAATGATATTGATGATGGTATATCAAGCTTAATGTCCAAGTTTGCAGATGATACAAAGGTTGGCAGGGTTGTCACGGACACTACTGACACTATGCTGCTGCAGCAGGATCTGGAAAGGTTGAGCAGATGGGCTGAGAGGTGGCAGATGAAGTTTAACATTGACAAATGTAAAGTACTACACATGGGAAACAGCAACCCCAGAGCAACGTATCAACTCTGTGGTACTACACTGACAGTGGTAGAGAATGAAAGGGACTTGGGGGTGGTTGTGCAGGCAGATATGAAGTTCTCTGAGCAGTGCAGACGGGTTGCAAGAGTAGCTCATGGAGTATTGTCAATGATATACAGGAATTTTTCCAGCAGGGATAAGGAGGTGATTATTCCATTGTATAAGGCAATGGTCAGGCCACACCTAGAGTATTGTATACAGGTCTGGAGGCCTCATTTCAAGAAGGATGTAGAGCTGCTGGAACGAGTACAGAGAAGGGCAACAAGATTAGTGAATGGAACAAAGGGGTGCTCTTACGAAGAAAGGCTTAAGTTTTGCAAATTACAGTGTCTGGAGACTAGGCACCAGCGAGGTGATCTGATAGAGGTGTATAAAGCCTTGAATGGTTTAAGCATGCTCAATGCTGATGGGATTCTTCCTCTAGCTCAGAAAAATCACCTGAGAGGGCATAAATTCAAATTGAAGAAAGACAGATGTAGGATAGACGTGCGGAAATTTGCCTTTAGCCAGCGGGTGGTTGGTTGGTGGAACAGACTTCCATCCCTTGTGGTGGAGGTTGATAGCCTAAATAAGTTTAAGGCTCAGCTGGACAGGTATTTTGAACGAACAGAGGGGTGAAGTGGAAGTGGGTTTTTTTTTTTTTTTTTTTGGCTGATGCTGCATAAGCTTGCTTTCTTGCATCAAATGCCTCTACTAATGCAATGCTAAATTTGAAACCCTTGTAACAGCCAATCATTGATGGTGCTCCATCTGCCCCCTTTCATGCCTAACGCCTCCATGGATAATTCAAATGCCCCCACGGGGCAATATCGCCCACTTTGAGAAGCACTGGTGTAAACCCTTTCAGTCATACAGTATTTTTATTATTACTGGCAAAATTTGTATTAGTACTAGTAAAAGAACCATTACATAGCAGTGATCACAGTGTCTTGGTGCAGAAAGTACTTAAAGATATAATACCATCAAGGGTAAAGAGAAAGGTTTTTGCTTTCGTAAAGGTTACTACAGTAGTCTCAGACAGTTTTAAATACTATGCAGTGGGATCAACTGATAATGTTACCATCAGTAAATTCTAAATGGGAAGCATTCAAGGAAATAATCATAGAAGCTACCAGGATTTTCATACCAACTAAGGAATACCATTCAAGGTATAGACCTAAATGGATGTCAGATAAACTAATGAGACTTGTTGCATAAAAGAAAAATGCAAGAGATGCATATAAATTATCAGGTTAAACAGAAGTGAGACTTGTTGCATAAAAGAAAAATGCAAGAGATGCATATAAATTATCAAGTTAAACAGAAGTCTGTGGTATATCTAAACTAGTATGCAATCAAGTCACTAAGGATGTTAGGCAAGCTAAGGCAGATTATGAAAAATCTTTGGCAAAGGATACAAAGAAAAATAGCAAAGACAACTTGTGTAAACTCAAGAAGGAAGAGGATGAATCACATACGTCCATTTGATATCGATGGTTCAATTGTTGATGATCCTACTGAGGTTGTTGACAACCTCAGTAGGATCATCAACAATTGAAGGTGAATTGAGTATTTTGCATCTACATTCAAACATGAAGATTTCTTTAGGAGAATGGATGCCACAAGTTTATCAAACTCTACCATGGAGCTAAATGATTTTGTAATGACTAAAAAGAAAGTGGAAGAGAAATTGCTGGAAATAAATGTAAAAAAGGCAACTGGGATGGATGAGATCTACCAATTATAATAAGGGAGGTAAGCAAACCCACAGCCATAATTATGAGAGCATCATTGGATTCAGGGGAAGTCCCCATGGACTGGAGATGTGTGAATGTATCGCTAATTCACAAAGGAGGATGAAAGAGTAAAATGAGTAATTACAGACCTGTTAGCTTAACTTCTGTTCCAGAAAAAATAATGGTGTCACTGGCTAAAGAAGTAATGCAGGACCATCTAGATGGGAGTGCAGCTATATTTCAGTCACAGCATGGGTTTTTTAAGAGGCGATCTTGTCTGACTAATTTGACTGGCTACTATGATGCAGTAACAAAGGAACTGGATGCAAAAAATAATTCTGATAACATATACTTGGATTTCAGGAAAGGTATTTGATACCCTTGCACATAATAGACTGCTGTATAAATTGGAGCAGTGTGGCATTAAAGACAACTTACTGGTATGGATAAAGCAGTTGTCTGGTTGAATGGGAGAAGACAGAGTTCTTGTCAATGGACACTGCTCTGTGAGGACTAATGTTATCAGCAGAGTCCTCCATGGTTCGGTGGTGGGCCTGCTGTTGTTTTCTGGATTTATTAATGATATTGATGAAGGTACATCGGGCTTAATATCTTAGTTTGCAGATGGTACAAAAGTTGGCATGGTGGTTAATAACAGTAATAATGGTATGCTACTGCAACAAGATCTAGAAAACTTAGGCAGTTGGGCTGAGAAATAGCAACTGAAGTTAAAAATTGGCAAAGGCAAAGTACTGCACCACTAAACTCAGTTTAATGTACCAACTGTGTGGTACTACACTCAGAGTAGTGGAAAATGAAAAGACCTAGGGTAATTGTGCAGTCAAATATGAAGTTCTCTAAACAGTGCAGACAGGCTGCCAGGGTAGCACATGATGTTTTGGGGTGAAATTTTGCTAGTAGGGACAAGGAGGTGATTATCCCGTTATACAAGGCAATGTTTGGGCTACATCTTGATACTGCATACAAGTCTGGAGACCTCATTTTAGGAAGGATGTACAGCTGCTGGAGCAAGTACAGAGAAGGGCAACAAGATTGGTGAGGGGAACAAATGGGAGCTCCCAAGAAACTCAGCTTTTGTATGATTCCAAGAAATGCCATCAGAATAAATATAATTATTGTGTTAAATTGGAAGCCATTTTGTCTTAACTATTTTTCTAATCCTTCCAAGGCCGCCTCCATAGCCAGGTGGGAAGGAGCAGTAGTGCGTAGCACACGCTTCTTGATTAGACCGGGGTTCGAGCCCGTCACCACCAAATACGGAGAATGCAGAAAGGTCAGGGATGACCACCGCATATCCCAGAGCAATAGGGCCTTAGCTGCTAATGCTCCTAAAAACCAAACAAAAACAACTCTAATTCTTCCTAAATTTGCATAAGGTTACACTGGGATCATTCCAGCAGTATATTTTTTTTTTTTTTTTTTTTTTTATGAAAAACCCCAAACACGAAAGGTATCAAAACCTATAGTACTTAGTACCATGCATGGGTTGAAGGAGAAGTATGGGGGGAGGGGGATGCCGGAAACTTTGCTCTAGAGACTAAACATGGGTTTCACCACTTCAAGCCTCCAATACGCAAAGTGGTGGTATTTCACCGGTTGATGAAAGTCATCTACCACCTCTAATTACTCTATGACAAAAAGAAAATTTCTTAAATCTAGTATGTAACTGTTCATTTGGGGTTTAAATTTATACTAGTTTTTTTTTTTTTTTTTTCCTCTTATAATTTATGAAACATAAAAGGTATTTCTGTTGATTATTAGGTCAATTCAATGATTAGGTCACTATGTAGTTGCCTGGCTTTCATAAATTGGAGCAATTGATGATCAGCCACATCAAAGCTGCTCCTGAGGATGTGTTTACCTGCATATTGAAACAGATAGCTTTCTTCCACATATTCTTTTACCTTAATGTCATATTTTGAATGCTGAATGTAACTTCAATTTTCTATCACAGTTCAAATAACCACTGGAATATTATAGGAACTCAGGACTGTCAACTAGAATTTGCAATACTGCAAATATATGCATATGACAAATATATGCAATTAGTGACATAAAACATTTTCTGTATTGTTATGTAAAGATGCAAATAATAATTAAAAAAGGTATGTTGCATATACTTACTGGCCCAGCTCCTGCACTTCGTAACCCTCTTGTAAACGAAATTTTGCTACTGGTACAGCTGCTGTCAGTATAAGATTATATGGATCAAATGCTGCTCTTAGTTCCTACAATTAAGACATTAAGTTAATGCAATCCCTTTGATACCTGCAGGTATAGCATGATGTAAAATATAAAGGAGTAGCTTGTAAAATATAAAGGATAAGTTACCAATAAATAATTTGAAAAATAATGCATTAAAAAAATGGCGTTTGAAGTTGGTGCAGCATATTGAAAAAACTCCAAAATATTTCAGGCATAATAAGCAGTGGCATATCCAGGTATCATCATAAGGGGGTGCATGGCAACCAGGTCCAGGTAATATCACGGCGACCAGGCTTTTGAGTTTTTTTTAGAATGCCTCCTGCACTCTAAATTATTTTAATTGCAAATTTTTGGTTAAGGGGGCATATGCCCTCTCTGCCCACCTCTGAATACGCCCTTGATAATAAGTGATCACTTTTTTGTTAGGCTTTTCTTCTCTCAATCTCACACATGGCTATCTAACTTTATCATCCAGTTCTTGACTTCATAGGATACCTCTACATATAATTAACCCAGCAGTGGTCATTGCACCTCAGTTTCGACCAGTGGGGTTATCACTACTCCTGTCAAGTGACCAACTATTTTTAATTTATTGAAAATATTTTGGATTTTTTGAATTCTGCTTGAAGTATACCAAAATATCATTTCTTAATCGAGTTCTGAAATTAATTTCTGTTTTTAATTTTTAATAAGAAATTAAATGTTTAAAAATGCTTACATTATTAAAAAAAAAAAAAAAAACACATTAATTCTAGTGAAGGGCAAAAAAAAAAAAAAATTACAGCCATATAATAAAAACATGAAATTATAATAGGCTCTTCCATTTTTCAGTACAGACAACATGCGAAATTTGGCATGTGCATCTATTTGCTGCATATTTGTAAAAATTTGCAGCAAATTTTATTAATTCTGCTTAAAATTAAAAAAAAAAAAAAAAAAATTACACAGCCTTAAAGTAAAACAGTAGTCTATTAGGCATTTTGATTTTAGAATTGAAAAATCATTCAGCACATTTAAACTTACGAATGTACAGTGGTGCTCGCAATTAGACTGTAATCCGTCGCCGAATTACAGTCAAATTGCGGGTCAATATTTTCCATATAAGTTTATGACAAATTGATTAATTTGTTGTCGGAGAGAAATACACAATATTATTGACTTTACTATATTCTACCATATAACAAATGAAATTACAAAATACATAATGAGTACATACATTTCATTGAGCCTTAGACATTGGAAAGATATTTTATTTATCTTGTTCTACCCCTTCTCTTCTCCTCTTGGCTTCAATGGGGATGAGGAATTGATCAAGGGTGGACTGTCTCTCCCTCTTTTTCAAGATAGCCTTGAAGTGATGCATAGTAGTGTTGTCAAACAAGTCTGTCATTCTAGTTACAACAGCAGTGTTGGGGTGCCATTTTAAACAAGCAGACTGCACCTTCTCCCAATGGAATAAAATTTCTTTAATGGCAGCTGTTGGCATCGGCCCTTTTTCCCTGTCTTCTTCTTCACGTGAAATTTCCTTTTCTCTCTCTTTTGCTTCCTGTTTGCAGAGTGTTTTGAGTTCTTCCACGGTTAGTTCATCATCGTGATCCTCCACAAGCTCTTCCACATCAGCCTCATCAACTTCTCCTATGTCGACGTTCTCCGCCGTCGAAATGATTTCTTGCATGGTCACAGCTGCTTCTGATTCTTCAGCGGCTTGGACTGCACTGTTGTCATCCCGAAAAAAGGAAGGAATGAGTTTCTTCCATGATGTACGAAGGGTCCTCTGTGTCACTCCCTCCCAGGCAGTTTTAATAAAGGAAATGGCATGAAGAATATTGAACTCAGTCTTCCAGAACTCCTTCAGTGACTTATCAGAAGAATGAGTCACGTCGAAAAGCTGTGAAAACAAAGCCTCGGTGTAAAGTTTTTTAAAACAGGCAAGTACTTCTTGATCCATGGGTTGGATCAGTGATGTGGTGTTTCGAGGCAAAAACTGGACTTTGATGAAATCAAAGTCAATTTCAAGAATGTTCGCCAAGTCTTGGGGGTGGGCACTAGCATTGTCAAGAATCAGCAGTGCTTTCAAAGGTAAATTGTTGTCAATGAGGAATTTTTTTATGCTCGGGGCAATCTCCTCAAAAATCCAATATTTGAAGACTTTCTGGTCTACCCAGGCTTTTGCATTGGATCTCCACATCACTGGCAGTTTGGACTTGATAATTTTCTTCCCAAAGCACCGAGGATTTTTAGAGGGGTAAACGAGAAGTGGCTTTACTTTAAAGTCTCCCCTTGCATTTGCTGCCAATAACAAGGTAAGCCTATCTTTCATAGGCTTATGTCCTGGGAGCGTCACTTCTTCTTGTGTGATGTATGTTCGATTTGGTAAGTGCTTCCCATATGACCCAGTTTCATCCCCGTTAAAAATTTGCTGCAGCAAGTAGCCTTCCTTCGTGATTAAATCTTCAAATTTTTTCACAAACCCTTCTGCAGCCTTTTTATCTGCACTAGCTGCTTCCCCATGTCTGAGAACACTATGGATACCTGTCCTACCTTTGAATCTGTGAAACCACCCACAACTTGCCTTGAATTCATCAGTTTGATCTGAGATACGTCCTGGAATTTTCTTCTGCAGTTCTTCAAAAATTAACCTAGCCTTCTCACAGATCATTGCCTGAGTTACTGGATCTCCTTTCATCTGTCTTTCTCTAATCCAGGTAAGAAGCAGCTTTTCCATTTCTTCATTGATTAAAGATCTGTTTCTGTCAGAAATTTTCATTGCTCCAGCAAACACCCTAGCACCTATAATCTTGTCTCTTTGTTGCCAAAAAGTTGCCACGGTTGACCTAGGGATGCCATACTCTTGAGCTACATCTGTAATTGTTCTACCTTTCTGCACTTTTATCTATAATTTCTTTCTTCTTTTCGATGCTCAACCAAGTGTCTTTCTTTCCTGAATTATTTCGCTGTTCACTTATCTTTGGACCCATTATCAAATTTCACTCAAAAAATAAATATGTAACTGCCAAAGTACAAAATTTTTTACTTTATGAGAAATGCTGAATTATAAATTAGCACAAACAACTCGAGCAAACATGAACTCAGACTACAATTATTAACGAGATAATGTTGTCTCATAACTGAGGAAGAACTGACTGCATACCTGTAGCTATCTTTGAGAGCGGCTAACGTAGCTGAACGATTGTAGGATCTATTCCCGCTTTATCTATCATTGGTTAAATGTTACTCCCACTCTTTAATACCATTGGTTAAAATGTATGAAGCAACCGTCACTATTTAGCGCTACTTAGTAATGTTAAACGTAGCTACGTAGTCCAGCAAAGAATTCTATTGTGCAATATCATGTAGCATTTGGGGCGGCCCATGAAATCAGACTGTCGAATTGCGGTAGGCCGAATTGCAAGGCACCACCGTACACCCATTTCTGCTTGTAATTACTCTTCATTGCTTTTTTCCACTTAGTATTCAGTAGGGTCTACTGAGTCTACAGATTCCAATATATATATGAAGCAATATTTCTTAATTCAAAATATTTAATTTCAACAACAGAATTAAAAGAAAAATAATACATATTGCTTCTTATGTTTTATGCTAACTTCTTGCATTACTGTATTTCTTACAGCTCTCCAATACTCATGCACTGCAATTGAAGATATGCATAATGAATGTTTTACAAAGTAAATAAATAAATGATAAATAAAACAATTTTTTGAGCAGTGGTTGAATCAACTGATAATTTTTTTTTTTTTTTTATGTAAACCCCAAACACGAAAGGTATTAGAACCTTTAGTGCTGTGCTTGGGTTGGAGGTTGAGAAGATGAAAGAAGATATTTGTTGACGTTGGACTTCAACATCTGTAGACTGTAATTTTCAGGAAATACATATACGAAGGAAGGTTGTTCCAGAAAATGGCAGTTGAATAAATAAATGAGGAAGATGAAAAGTTGGTTCTGTGAGTTTGAAGTTGGACAGTAAATGGATGTTGACTGGTGGCAGCACGCGTTAGGACTGTTTTGAAAGAGAGAGCGGAAATTATAGAAGCCAATTCAGAAGAACAGTGCCCATGGAAGTATCTGTAGAAGAGACTCTGTTAGAGATGAGTCATTAATTAATCTAACTGCCCTCTTCTGAACGGAATCAAGAAGACTGAGTGAGGTTTTGGGGGCACCACCAGAGATGTGGGAACAATATTCCTTGGTAGGGCGGATTTGCGATTTGTAAAGAGTGAACAGCTGTTTGGAAGAAAAGTAAGACTGAGAGCGAAAGAGAAAACCAAGTTTTTTAGATGCAGAGGAAGCAATATTTGTAATGTGCTCATGCCAAGAGAGATTAGAGGACAGAGTAATCTCCAAAAGAGATATATCATTTTGCCTAGAAATCGGAGTGTAACCAAAGATAAGCATAGGAGGAGAAGAATCTTTTTGAGAGATATAAGACAAGACTGAGTTTTAGAAGGATTGAAATCAGCTAAGTTGTCTTTGCCCCACTGACGAATTACCTAGAGATCGGCATTTACGCAATTGGTAGCAGATTTTCGAGAAGCTGAAATTTGAAAGCTGACTGAGTGGGGCAAGGTGGAGAAGTTGAAGCTGATTGAGCGAGAATGCAATGTGCTATCATCGGCAAAATTACGGATAGGATTTCCAGTCAATGGAAGAAGGTCATTAATATACAAGAGGAAAAGAGTGGTAAAAAGAACTGAACCTTGGGGGGACACCGGCATTAGTAGAGAAGTTAGAACACAGAGAGCCATCTACCATCACCTTCAGTGAGCGATCAGAGAGAAAACTGGATAACCAATTACAAAAAAACAGTTGGAAAACCATAAGATGGAAGGTTGTTTAGAAGACCTTTATGCCAAACTCGATCAAAAGCCTTTGAGATGTCAAGAGCAACTGCTTGCATTTCACCAAACTATTCAATTGAATTTGTCTACAAATGGGTAACATAAGCCAGAATATCACCAGTGGATCCACACGATCGTTGATCAGACAGAAGGTTTCTAGGTAGTTTAAGAGTTGGCAGTTAATTGATTTCTCCATTACTTTAGAAAGAGTAGAAGTAATTGCAATGGGACGATAATTGGATGGGAGGGATTTGTCACCCTTTTTAGGGGCCGACAAGGCCAGCCAGGTGGGTAAGTGCCTGCCTGGAAACCCAAAGGTCACGGATTCGAATCCTGCCTCGGGCTTGGATCAGAGTAAAAAGCAAAAACTTTGGGAGGTGCATAATGACCACAGAAGGTGATGAGCCAAAAACTAACAAAAAAAAACACAACCCTTTTTAGGAACTGGCTAGATATGAACAAATTTCCAAGCAGAAGGAAAAACACCTTTGGAATAAGAAAGTGAAAAAAGGCGACAAAGAACAGGAGTAAGTTCAGGAGCACAGCTTTTGAAACAAGTGGAGAAATACCATTGGAACCTGGAGCTTTCTTAGCATCAAGATTTGTCAAAATCCTTCTGACATCCTTTTGACGGAAGATCACAGGAGTCACTGAATGGAGCGTGTTAAGAATGGTGGGAGGTGTTTTACCAAGATTTTTAATAGATGAGTTGGGAAAAAAATGGGATGCTAGCAGGTCAGCTTTATCGTTGGCCAATGTGACAACAGAACCATCTGGTTTGGAAGAGGTGGGAGCAGAGAAGGGCAAAAGTTGCGGCCAATAGCTCTGGCAAGAGACCAGAATGCTCGGCTACTGTTAGGGCAAGAAGCAAGTTTTCTTCTTTTAGCCTGTTCAACTCTAGTTTGGACTGATTAATAACTGCATTCCAATTGTTGCGAGCTTTGGTGGAGGCAGAAAATGAAACTGAAGAATTAGAAACAAGCCAATTACGATATGCAACATTCTTCTCTTGAACAGCCTTAGCACATTTATTGGAAAAGCAAGGTTTAGATAAAGGACGAGATTTTAAAGTGGAGTGTGGGATAAAGGATTCCATTCCTGCAAAAATAATTTCACTTACACGATCTGAGCAAACGTTGACATTAGAAGTTTTGAAACAGTAATCCAACCACGGAAAAGAAGAAAAGAAATCTCGCAGGTCATCCCATTGAGCATAAGCCTCAATTACAAAACCTGCTAATCATTCAGACCTACTGAATGTTTTTTATTATCTAATTTATGGAAAACTTTCACCACTTCCAAGTTTCAGTGCTGATCGTTACTCACCTCAGTGGGGTGCTAGGTATATCGAATCCTGAATATACAACAAAGTATCTGCTTTGTTTTTACTGTACCTTGCAAAATCATTTGATTCCATATGACGTTAAATTCATTAAAAGTTTGTATGCGGGGGATACGTTTTAAGGGAAACATAAAGCAAAAAAACAAATTTATTACTTATTACCTACGATTGTAATCACTCACCACGGTCTTCTCAGTGTCTACTTACCCAATCACAAAACCCTAATAAGTGTCAAAACTATGATTAGAGACTCAGCAGACAAACTTATATTGCAATATTTTGAATTTGGCTGTTTCTATTTCTGGTCACATTTTGTTTCCCTATATATGTATCTTTCCTGGCTGCTTTCTCTTTGCTTTCTTCTACCTTCTATTGGAGAGCTTTTTGAGATATTCAGTTCTTTTTTATCTCAAAATTAAAACTGCAGTATGAATAACAGCATACACTTCTTTATTGAAGCTATATTTATTATTTAAAGTAGTGCAATACTGCAATTTACTCTATGCATAGCAACAAGCAAACCTAGTTTGCCCACTGCTTCAATAAATTTACTTGAATCAAAACAAAACTATTGATAATGCCAGCCAGATTGATGTAGTCTAGGCCTCTGGCACATGTAAATATTAAAATCTAAAAAAAGCTTTCGATACTGTTGCACATGGTAGACTGCTGCACAAATTGGAGCAGTGTGGCATTGGAGGCAAACTGCTGCTATGGATAAAGGGATATGTTGAGTGAGAGGTGACAGAGAGTGGTAATCAATGGACACTGCTCTTCGTGGACTAATGTTATTAGTGGAGTCCCCAGGGTTCAGCGTTGGGTCCATTGTTGTTTTCTGTATTCATTAATGATATTGATTTAACCCCGGGGGCTCACATCTGGTGAGTATGGGCTTGGCAAATCCAGGGTCCTGAGCTGGATATCATCATCTCTTTCTTGGTGATGCCTTCTACTTCTCTCTCTCTCTCTCTCTCTCTCTCTCACTCACTCACTCACTCACTCTCACACACACACACACACACACACACACACACACACACACACACACACACACACACACACACACACACACACACACACACACACACACACACACACACACACGGGGGGGGGGTAACTCGGGAATTTTTTTTTTTTTGGCTGGTGCAGCATAAGCCTCAGGCTTCCTTGTACTATATGGCTAATAATAATAATAATAATGGTATATCAGGCTTAATGTCCAGGTTTGCAGATGATACAAAGGTCGGCAGGGTTGTTAATGACACTAATGAACAGATGTCATTAGTTTCTACATCCTGTTGCAGCAGCATACACTACTGCAACAGGACCTAGAAAAGTTGAGCAGATGGACTGAGAGGTGGCAACTGGCAAGTACTGCATATGGGAAACAGTAACCCCAGAGTAACATACCAACTGTGTGGTATTACACCGACAGTGGTAGAGAGTGAAAAGGACCTGGGGTAATTGTGCAGGCAGATATGAAGTTTTCTGAGCAGTGCAGACGGTCTGCAAGAGTAGCTCATGGTGTCTTGTCAATGATATACAGCAATTTTTCTAGCAGGGATAAGGAGGCGATTGTCCCCTTGTATAAGGCAATGTTCAGGCCACACTTTGAGTACTGCATACAGGTCTGGAGGCCTCATTTTAAGAAGGATGGACCTGTTGGAACGAGTACAGAGAAGGGCAACAAGATTAGTGAATGGAAAAAAGGGTTGTTCAAAGAAAGGCTTAAGTTTTGCAAATTTCGGAAATTTGCAAAACTGGAGACTAGGCACCTGCAAGGTGATCTGATTGAGGTGTATAAAGCCTTGAATGGTTTGAGCATGCTCAATGCTGATGGGATTCTTCCTCTTGCTCAGAATAATCACCTGAGAGGGCATAAATTCAAATTGACAAAGGACAGTTGTAGGATGGATGTGTGGAAGTTTGCCTTTAGCCAGCAGGTGGTTGATTGTTGGAACAAACTTCCATCTGTCATTGTAGAAGTTGATAGCTTAAACAGATTCAAGGCAGAACTAGACAAACATTTGGAGCGAGTAGATGGGTGAAATAAGTCTTTTTTGGCGATGCTATATAACTTGCTTTCTTGCATCATGTGCCCTTGCTAATGCTAAAAGTCTTTACTCTTTACCGTAACTGCATTGGTCTGGGGCGATACCCTGCAGCAAATGTGTTGCTGCATCCTGGTAAATCTAGTCTTGGCTCCTGATAAAGGTTTTTGTATCGCAAAAAGAGAAATGAACTTTTCCTTTTTTCAGGTTACACCCATGACAGCAGTGGATTCAGCCATGAATATAACCATCATTTGTTTCTACTGTATTTCCTTTTTTTCCAATTTTTATTGGCAAAGGTTGCAGTTTTATAATTTAGCTATGGATGCTGAATTATCTGCCCTCATGGTTCACACAACGGTTACAATTAACATTCTTCCACATTATGTGTAAAAGGTCTAGTTTCTAATCCATCAAGACAGGAGGAATTTTTATGGGTGTTTTTTTTTTTTTTCCACACCATTGCCAAATTAGTTGGTTTTAGGTAATGGCTGCATAGTTTTACACCCTGGAAACTTGGGTTTTTCATCTAGAAAACAGGCAAACTGAGTGAAGGATATGCTGACAAATCATAGCCTTAGCTCCTTTGTGCTTACACACACACACACACACACGCGCGCGCACACACACACACACACACACACACACACACACACACACACACACACACACACACACACACACACACACACACACACAATATAGGTCTGTTATCATTATTATAGAAATCTAAAGTAGTGTAATTCTATTTTAATGCAAGCTTCAAGTTATTTTATTCTCAAAAGCAGCCATTGAAAATGTACTTCCTAGATGTTAGTGTATTTGATCTCAGTTGCAACAAATGCAACGATTTTTAGCTGTAGTTTTTCATCATCATAAACCTCCCCTCTTGGTTTGGCTGTCTCTGGCTGCATATATTCTTTAATATATACTGTATTTTATATTTACATAATTAATCATATTTTAAATACAGGAATATTATTATTATTAAAGAATAAAAATATATTTTTTCATGGTTATAACTTTTAACTCACCTTCACTAACTTCAGAAAATTGTCTTTGTCAGTATATTTGCCTCCCCTATCATGAGCTCCCGGATATTCCCAGTCTAGGTCAAATCCATCAAAGCCAAGAGTGCGGACCCATGACACTGTACTGTTAACAAATATCCCTCGCAATTTTGGATCACTGACCATTTCTGAATACTTCCTTCCTCCTTCTGCCCAGCCACCAACTGCAAGCAGTAATTTGAGATGGGAATAACGCTGTCGAAGTGCAATGAACCTTTTATAGCCCTCTGAAAACAAAGAGGTGTTCAGATTTTAATACATAGTTTATCACAAATATCACTAAATGTTATGTTGCAATAACCATATCCAACTTTGTTTCAAATCTTACTTGGAGGAACTGAAGCCATATAAGAACCAATGTCCAAGCAAAAATGAAACTTAGAGACAAGAATTAAAACAAATATACGACTTCTATTATCCTTATAGTTGCCAAATGGATAACAATTGGAATGTTGGGATCTAGCCCACGATTCACTTTGTCACTTTCCACTAAAATAACATTAAACAAATACTGCATATCTTTGCATTTGTTATAGGACATGCTGGAATGAACATATATGCATTGCATTTCAGCCATGCAAGTGTGTGTTCTGCAATACATATATATTTAGCTTATGGTTAAATCCAGCACTGATGTCAATTCATTTATTGATGAAAGATATGTAGAGGTCTGGAAGCCTCATTTTACGAAGGATGTAGAGTTGCTATAACGAGTACAAAGAAGGGCAACAAGATTGGTGAGGGGAACAAAGGGGTGCTCTTACCAAGAAAGGCTTAAGTTCTGAAAATTGCAGCACCTGGATATTAGGCACCTGCAAGGTGATCTGACTGAGGTGTATAAGGCCTTAAATGGGTTGAGAAAGCTCAATGCTGATACGAACTTGAGGGGGCATAGATTCAAATTGAGGAAAGACAGTCGTAGAACAGATGTGTGGAAATTTGCCTTTAGCCAACGGGTAATTGATTGCTGGAATAGACTTCCAACTCTTCTTGTGGAAGTTAATAGCTTAAATAAATTTAAGGCTGAGCTAGACAGGCATTTGGAGTGAATGGATGGATGAAATGGGAGGGTTTTTTTTTTTTTTTTTTTTTGGCTGATGCAGCATAAGCTTGCTTTCTTGCATTGTATGCCCCTCAACTAATGCTAATATTGTGTATGTAGAGTAAAGGCACAGATTATTTTTCTACATTATCACCAGCAGAGTTTAAACACTTTTACCATGCCACATCATATTTTACTTTCAGAACACTCCTCAAAACTTTGAAGCAATTTACATTACAGACTGACACTGAAAACAAAAATGGGCACAGACGATTAAAAAAAAATGACATTTACTAAAAACTTCATAAGAGAGGAACTATGACCAGAACTATGATCAACAGAATGCAAAATCTGAAAAGTAATAAAAAGAACAATTTCTCTTTTTGTGAATGAAAACTGACTAGTGCTATATCTAACAACACAAATACCTGATTTTGTGGCATTATTTCTTACCCTTCTCCAAATCATATTCAGGATCAATACTAAATAGCTCCCAGGTCTTGTTACTGAGTCCTACAAAAGAATAGATGATGTCAGAACATTTATCTCCAGGTACGTCATCAATGTCATAATTCATAGGCTCTGGTCTAGAGTAAGCCCATGCACTGTAATAACATACAATTTTTGGCGGCTTGTCTTCTAGCTGAATTACACTTCCATACATAGGAAGGTCTAATAAGAAAAAATAAAAATAAAAAATACATTAAAATTGCAAAGGCAAGATCTCACATTTAATTCACAAATAAGTATAAAGTTATAGAATTCTTATAGTACTGTGATAATAGACTAAATATAAAAATAGCGAAATGCTTAAAGTGCAGTACTCACCTTGAATATAATCTGCAATAGTTTTATGAAAAGACTGATGGCTAAATTTAAGGTGGAATGGTTAAGTTAATGCATTAAGGTGGGGTGAAATTTAATTTAATGGAATTTTAAAATAAGCGCAAGGAAGCAGAAGTGCACTACTCCGTCCCTGGTTTTCATAAAGTAAAAATAGTTAATCTGGAACATAAAAGAATTGATAATGCCAATAGTCGTGATGACAGACTTTCGTTAATTTATAACATCTTCAGTTGGCGGTGTTAAGTGAGAAGTAACGCGTGCTGTATTTTAAGGAATTTTCCATACTCTCGTGATGCTCTTTGGAACACGTGGGAATTTCTCACATCTGAGATCCCCACCTTAATGCATTAACTTAACCATTCCACCTTAAACTTAGCCATCAGTCTTTTCGTAAAACTATTGCAGATTATATTCAAGGTGAGTACAGCACTTTAAGCATTTCGCTATTTTTATATTTAATTCATAAATAGTAATAGACTACATAATGTCTCTAATTTCAGTCCTGCAAAAGAATAAATAATGTTAGATCATTTGCTTGCAAGTATAACAGTTATAATTTTCATAGTTTTAATACAAACTTAATGAAAATCTTGTACAAATCAACCATCACTGGTTATTCATTACCAGCTAGTGAGCAGCTCTTCAAACCGGTATTGTGTCCATGCATTATCTTTGCAATTTGTGAGAAAATCGGAATATAAGATCTCATAGTTTTTTCAAAATTCAGTAACATAAAAAAAGAAATTACCATATTTCCTCATGTATAAGATGCACCTTAATTTTGAGTTCAATAACTTTATTACATAAAGTTATTGAACTCAAGTTTTATTCATCATAAAATTCATACAAGTCCTCATCACTGTCAAGACTCCCATCCATTAGCTTGTCCTCATCACTGTCAAGACTCCCATCCATTAGCTTGTCCTCATCTGTGTCTGATGATGAATCACTGTCTCCATATATTGTCTCGTCCTCAGTTCCATCTATGGCATTTGAAATGCCACACTTCTTAAATGACTTGACAACGATCTCAATCTTGATATTATCCCAGGATCTTTTTACCCATGTACAAACTTCTCCTATAGTTGGTTTCTTCACTCTTCCTGCTGGTGTCAAATTGTCCCCAGAAGACTTCATTCGTTGGTTCCATTTGTCTCTCATGGTAGCTTTGAAGGGTTTGTTAATGCTGACATCAAGTGGTTGGAGCTGGGATGTCAAGCCTCCAGGTATTATGGCAAGTTTTGTTTTTTGCTCTGCAGCAATCTTCTTTGTGTTTTTTGTTATGTGTGCCCTGAACTGATCAAGTACCAATAGGGCAGGTTTGTGTAAGAGCCCACCTGGTCTCCTGCTCCAAACTTTCTCAAACCAGATCTTCATCCCATCCTGATCCATCCAACCCTTGTCATGAAAGTGGACAATCACTCCTCGAGGAATGTCTTCTTTTGGCATTGTTTTGCGTTTGAAAATCAGCATAGGAGGCAGCTTGGTTCCGTCGGCACAACAAGCTAGAACAACTGTATAATGGCTCTTTTTATGTCCACTTGTCTTCACAGTTACAGTTTTCACCCCCTTCTTATCAACAGTTCTGTTACTTGGGACATCAAATTGAAGGGGGACTTCATCCATATTTGCAATCTGTCCCAACTCAAACTGATGTGTCTTCTGACATTGAATGACAAAACGATGAAATTCAAGGGTCTTCTGCTCATAGCTTTCAGGCATCTTTTGGGCAAGTCTGGTGTGTGTACGCATGCTTAGTCCATTCCGTTTCATGAACCTGAAGCACCAATTGTGTCCTCCTTTGAAATCAGTAACTTCTTTTTCATCAGCAATTCTTCTTGCCCCATGCTGAACCATCTTTGTGGACATGGGCATTCCAATTGCCCTTTGCTCTTCAATCCATATCTTCAATTCCCTCTCTAAATCAGGCCATTTTGCTGACTTGCCTCTCATGGCCTTCTTCTGCTGTGGCGTTTTCAGTAGGGTTTCTTCTTCCCGTAGCCAGTCTCGGATTGTTTTCTCAGTTGGAGGAGGACCAAGCTTACGTTCAACAGCACGATTTCCATTCACTTTTGCAAACTGGATCACTTTTAACTTGAATTCAGCACTGTACGAAAATCTTTTCTGAGCCATTTGTGGGCAGAACGTGGCAAAATGTAACCTAATATACCGGTAACAAGTGCGAAACAATGAATGCAAAGACAACAAGCGCGAAAAAGCGGGAAATGCAAGTAAAAAAAATCTATAACCACTGTATAAGACGCACCCAGTTTTTAGACCCCAAATTTTTTCGAAAAAGGGTGTGTCTTATACATGGGGAAATACGGTACATGTAATTACATATACAGATGTTGTCTATTTCTCAATGTACAATCTGTGAACAATAAAACATTTTCCCTCAATGTTTGATAAGATATTCAAAACCCTCTTGTGGGATTGTTATAACACTGGTAACACCATGTCACATTGTTGCTGTACATCTCTTACTGTTAAGGAAATGTTTTTCTGTAAGATGCTACTTAAGGTGAAGAAACATTATAATCTGAAGGTGCTAAGTTATAGCTAAATGGCAGATATATTGTTATGTGAAATGATGATCCTATCATCATAAAGTTAAGCACAGGCATCCAACCTTTTTCTGCCTAGGAGCAAAACAGATAAAATCTTATACCTAATACAGATTCTTGTGGTAGCTGTCATTTGCAAGCACAGTTGCTTACCACTAATCAAGCATTTCATAATAAAATTTCATTTTTGTTATTAACTTTTATATTTCCGGGGTTTTTTTGTATATTTAATAATTAACTACAGAAAATCCAAATCCAAAAATTATTACATGACATTTTATTATATGGTTATAATAATACTGCGAAATACTGAGGAAGGTAAATAAAAATCGATTATGACCGAGAACGGATAATTTCAAAAGTCAATGTGAAACTACAATTTGTGATGTGCTAGTTTTAAACTTGAGAATGGGGAGAGTGCAAAACACTTAAGGCTGCTCATGTGATAGTGGGTCTCAGGTTGGACACCCCTGAATTAAGTTTTCTTCCTACAGTATTTCTTAATACCTTTAGAGTTGGACATAAACCCCAAACCACCTCAGAGCTTGTCGAAACTGGTGACATGAACATGTGACTTGACAAATGGGACACAGTTCTATTCACAGATGAGTCCTGTTTTAGCCTACAGATTCTAGACGTTATTTCATTTGGAGACAACGAGGAATGCTGTAACATCCCCCCAACAGCAGAAAAAGGGACATTACAGTGGAGGCAGTGTTCTCGTGTGGGGCAGAATAATGATAAATAGCTGAACCTGTCTTCATGTTTTTCATAGGGGTACTGTAACTATGCAGAAGTACCGAGAACAGATCTTGAACTGTATGTTCGGCTTTTTTAGGTGTGCATTTGGCCCAGATTTTCTTTTCATGTGCAACAATGCTACTGCACATAGAGCTCGAGTGGCGGAGAAATATCTTGAAACTGAATATATCCAACAACTGCCGTGCCCAGCAGTATCACAGACTTAAATCCAATTGAATATGTGCGGTACACCCTTGGGTGTTGCATTGCAAGCCAATAGCCAACTCTTCAGTTGGTGAGCTAAGGCTTGTGCTGGTGAAAAAATGTGATTTCTTGCCACAGAATCCTACAGACACCCTTATTTCAATCACAGTTCACCTCTGTCAGGCCTGTTTAGCCATTGGAGGGTATCATATACCGTACTGATGTGTGCCCATATCTTCAAGCATCTTGCATTGACTTCTGTAATGTGATCTTTTTAATAATTCTTATAAAACCCCTATAAATGTGCCTTATACCTAACCAAAGTTTCTTGGTTTCTCCTCATTTCATTGTTTTTCTATGGTACACCACAGAAAACCAAATTTTGTCCCATTTCATTGCAAGCTGAATGAGTTGCACCATGTTTTCTATTCAGGTTCAATATCTATAAGTAGCTCATGAAATTCAGAGATGATTTCAATTTAATAAAACCTCACACTTCGCTACAGACATGACCAAATTTTACTGATTTAGAACATAAAATCTATTTGCTTATTATACAGGGAAATACAACAACCTCAGCAATATCTTTTTTACCATTTTCTCATTTAAATGACGAAACAGCACCTTTGTTTTTCCCAATCGCATATAAACCATGTGGAGATAATACTTTGAGCTTGTTATTATAAAGTTCAGATTCTTTCATGACATTTTTTTTTTTAAATATCTTCACTTACAGTTGTACTTTTAATTGGACTCAATAACATTTCTTCTGTCATTTTAAAGCCGACCGGGCTAGCCGAGTGGGTAAAGTACCTGCCCGGCAACCCAAAGGTCGCGGGTTCGATTCCCGCCTCGGGCTTGGATCAAAGTACTGCAAAAACCTTGGGAGGTGCAATATGGCCACAGAAGCCGATGCGCCAACAACTACCAAATCAAAATCAAATCTGTCATTTTAAAATTCTGAATTACCAATTCTTTGAACATAAATAGAAAATTATGAAGTAAATGGCAATAAATCATATCCAAACAGAAATTTGAGATTTTAAACTTTCTTGAATATTTTTAAATATTTCATTAAAACACATCTTGATATTCTTTTTCAAGATAAACTGATATTTTCAAAAGACTTCTTTTTCAGACAAAATGTCAACATTTTCGAAATACACTGCCCTAACATTAATAACTGCCCTACCACAAGAACATGTCAGATAACTATGAACATGCTCATATGCCTTTGAGAAGACAGTAGTACAATTCTTAATTAATGCAAGCTACTGTGACTTCCTCTAAGCAGACTTCCTCTAAGGAATGATAATAGGATTCCACATAAGCAATCGGTCTGCACATAACATTTCAACAGTATCGAAGATCATTAGGTCGATGATTGGTTATGTGATCTACAAATTGAAGTGGACTTAAAATTCCAATCTGCTGAACTCATCACAAAATGACCCAGAAAATCTCTGAAGCTGAACATGACATAGGGCACTACATGACAGGAGTGCCCTACAAATAATCATCCATTTGGAATTCAGGTCAACGATACCACAGCACAGTGAAATGATTGGGACACATGGCAACACCAACAGAGTACACAGCTTGCTACATGATATGGATTGCCATGGTCATGTATCCCTCCACAAGCCACTAATCACCCTAACTAATCCCAATCACCATCCAGGTTAAATTATTATTATTATTATAATTATTATTATTAGCCATATGGTGCAAGGAAACCTGAGGCTTATGCTGCACCAGCCAAAAATAAACAATTTCTGAATTACTCTGAGAGAGAGAGAGAAAACAAGAGTCAGAAGTAGAAAGGAATCACCAAGAAAGAGAAGAATGATGATATCCAGCTCAGGACCCTGGGTGTGCCAAGCCCATACTCACAAGATGTGAGCCCCCAAAAAAAAAATTCTGTTTATTCACAGGGATGACCATGCAGTCAGACGAGGTTGGTGTAAGGTCTGCCATTCTTGGACATTAAATCAATGGAAAGCTATGCTTTGGAGCAATGAGTCATGATATGTGGTCTACCAATCTGATGGTCATGACTGGGTGTTGTGGATGCCTGCTGGACTGTATTGCCTGACAATAAAATTTGATCAAGATAGCGTTATGATCTTGAGTTGTTTTTCATGGTTCGGTATGGGATTATTGGTTGTTTGGGCATAACCGTGAATACTGAGGTCTGTATAGACATCCTGGACAACAATGTGTGTTACCTAAGTTGTGGTAGCACATTGGGAAAGGCCCATACCTGTATCAGTAGAATAACACCCCAAGTCACACCGCTTGCATTGTGATAAATTTGTTTGAGGACATGAGCATCAAAAAATTGGACTGGCTAGCCCAGTCCTGATCTCAATCCTATAGAGAACCTCTAGGATAAACTGGATCATTCAAGTGCATGGGAAGAAAGACTACCTAAAAAAAACAGTTGATCTGGTTGCAGTTTGAAAGCTACACAGTAATAAACATCGAATGACATTGAAATGACTGGAGGATGTTCCTTTATGAGAGATTATAGGCAAAATTATTTATTGTATCTAGTTCCTTTGTTAGTGTGTCAAAGTGTACAGTCAGATTGGTCAGATGGGTTGCCACTTAACAAATACATGCTGTGACTGCTGTATTGGGAAAGTTCTGACTCGAAAAAAATGCAATGCAACACACCAACCGTCTATAACTGAAACTTTATTAAAATAATAATGATATAAGATCGAATAAAATTTTGTAAGAATAAAAATTCAAGTCCAAGAATTATGGTTTCCTCCCCTTTAAAACTGTAATTCTCAGACAGGATGAACGGTTCCACTTGGCGCGCTCCCAAGCCATTTCCAATTTCCATGCAGGTAGGGAGAATATTGCCCATGTTCCTACGATAACACATGCTGCGAGCCATGATCCTGCAGTTATTTAAGGATGTACCATGACAGTTAAGTCATACTGCTGATAAAGGAGGTGGTCGCCTCTGAAAGCTACGGTTGTTTTTATCACATTTAATTCTGTATAGTGTAATTTCTGATTTTATTTATCATTTTTATCTGGCATTTTATCACTAAATTTTATAATCAGTGTATTATTTTATTTGTATTTTTATCTTTTATTTTTATATTTACAAAATTTTATCCAATCTTATATCATTATTATTTAAATAAAGTTTCAGTTATAGACAGTTGTTGTATTGCATGGCAGTTATTATGAGCGTATAACTGTGTTCCTGTGCAGATGTTCCTGCTTTACATCTTTAACCACTGACTCCATTATTTACCTTGGAACAAAAGTTAACCTACCAGGTCCAGCCTTTAATCCCCCCCACCTTCGTGAATTGGAGAACATTTGCACATCTCCAATCCACAGGAACCTACCTTGAAATTAAAGATGATCTCATAATTAGCATTGGTAGAGGCACATGATGCAAGAAAGAAAGCGTATACAACATCAGCCAAAAAAAAAAAAAAAAAAAAAAACAACCCTTCCCATTTCACTGATCCATTCATTCCAAATGTTTGTCTAGTTCTGTCTTGAATTTATTTAAGCTATCAACTTCCACAACAACAACAGATGGAATTATGGCTAATAGTTTGCTTACTACCTTTGTTACCTGTCAATATAATTGAATTGCTCCCATCCATCACAAGTGCCCTCATGAACAGTACAGTTGGAATAATCACTGTCCTTCCAAACCATGTGGAAAACTCTTGTCAGTGTAGTTGTTAGTCAACCACAACAATGTTATTGACTTAGTCTCGGGCAAGGGTAGCAAGGTTTCCCCTAATGGAAACAGGTTTTTTGTCCAGCGAACAGCAAATCAACCACAGACAAATAATTTACACACATTATATACAGCACAAAATCATTTTTTGTGCTATAGAGATTTCTTGTAATTTGTGTTTAGTTTACCTAACCCACAATAACATCCATGAATGCTTCCCATTTACAATTTGCTGTTGGTAACTCCATCAGCTGAACCCACTGCAGAGAATTTACAAACTATCTGAGACTGCTGTAGTCTCCTTTAAGAAAGTAAACCCGACCCTTTACTATTGATGGTACTTACATCTTTAAGTAAACCCCAGATCACTTACACCTAGTGGTTTTCTCATCTGCAGATTCTTAGTGCATGAAGAATCACTGCTGATAATTAGATCAAGAGTACTATTTTTTTTTGTTGTTGTCGTATTTTTTTAATTTTATTGTTAGCATTAGTATTAGTTGAGGCATATGATGCAACAAAGCAAGCTTATAGAACATCGGCAAAAAAAAAAAAAATTCCTATTTCACCCATTTAGTCACTCCAAATGTTGGTCTAGTTCAGCCATAAATTTATTTAAGCTATCAACTTCCACAACAACAAATGGAAGTGTTCCAACAATCAACTATCTGCTGGCTGGCTAAAGGCAAACTTCTGCATATCTATTCTACAACTGTCTTTCCTCAATTTGAATCTATGCCCCCTCAGATTCTTAATTTCAGCAAGCAGAAGTAAACCATCAGCATTGAGCCTGCTCAAGCCATTCAAGGCCTTGTACACCTCAATCAGATCAGCTCGCAAGTGCCTAGTCTCCAGATGCTGCAACTTACAGAATTTAAGCTTCTCCTGGTAAGAGAACCCCTTTGTTCCTCTCACCAATCTTGTTGCTCTTCTCTGTACTCATTCTAGCAACTCTACATCGTACCTAAAATGAGGCCTTCAGACCTGTACGCACTACTCAAGGTGTGGCCTGGCCATTCCCTTATACAAAGGTATAATCATTTCTTTGTCTCCGCTAGCAAAATTCGTATATATATTTGACAAAACTCAATGACCTGCTCTGGCAGCCCATCTGTGCTGCTCAGAGAACTTCATATCTGACTGCACAATTACCCTCCCCAAATCTTTTTCATTCTCCACCTCCCTGAGTGTAGTACCACACAGTTGGTACGTTTCTCTTGGGTTACTGTTACCCATATGCAGTACTTTGCATTTGTCAATATTAATTCAGTTGCTACTTCTCAGCCCATCTACCTAACTGTTCTAGACCCTGTTGCAGTAGCATACTGTCATTACAATCATTAACCCTGCTAACCTTTGTATCATCTGCAAACTTGGACATTTATCCTGATATACCTTCATCGATATCATTAATAAATACACAAACAACAATGGACCCAGCACCGAATCCTGAGGGACTAATAACATTAGTCCACGTAGAACAGTGTCCATTTATTACCACTCTCTACTCTCTCCACCCCTTTATCCATTGCAGCAACTTGCCCTTAATGCCATACCGCTTCAATTTGTAAAGCAGTCTTCCATGTGCAACAGTATCAAAAGCTTTCCTGAAATCCAAGTATATGATGTATTAAAATTATTTTTTGTATCCAGTTCCTTTGTGACCATATCCACGTAGTATCCACTCGAATTGGTTGTTGTTTGTTGTTTGTTTATTTGATTTTTAGGAGCATTAGCAACTAAGGCCATATTGCTCCGGGATATGCGGCGGTCATTCCCTGACCTTTCCACATCTTCCGTATTTGGTGGTGATGGGCTCGAACCCTGGTCTAATCAAGAAGCATATGCTACGCACTGCTGCTCCTTCCCACCTGGCTACGGAGGCACCTCTCAAATTGGTCATTGTATATAATTGCCTATGGTGCCACCTAGACAAGTGTCCATCTTCACCATATATTCCGTATTAAATGAAATCTAAAAAAAAAAAAAAAAAAACAGGCCACACTGCCACCAGGGAGGAAAAACACCCACAGGGGATGTTTGCCACCTGGCACCACATCGCCAGGCTCATTAGAGCCCAGGGATGGGGTGCCAGGGAAAACATTCTAATCCACTCAAATTGGTCATAGTGACATAGTATTTTTTGACAAGTGGCGTTGGTGCTTTCGCACAACTCCACATTTGGATCTCTTGTGAAGTAAGACAGTACTGTCAAGGCCAGATAGCATATGTTAGTGTATGTTCGTGTTCGCTTAGCGTGGGTTATGTTGTTCATCCGGCCGCTTAGCCAAGAGTTCATGGAGCACCACAGACCGCTAGTTACCGTCACTGGCGCTGGGAGCCAGACCAGTTAAGTAGGAAGAGAACTCTGGATGGCCAACCCCAGGGTAAGCTGGAACTTCCCAGGGGGGGGAAGTTCCAGCTTACCCTGGAACTGCCCAAAAAAATAAATTTTGGAAATAGGAGAAGGGGTGAGAGACTGAGAAGAAAGAAAGTAAGCAGAAGAGAGAGTGCGAGGTCAGACAAGACTGCTTCCTCTTAACAAGCCCATGCTGTCTGAACTATTACCGTAGTCTTGTCTAGGTGATCCTGCATCACTTCTATCTTCGCCACCTGACAGGCAACAGTCGTCAAAGGCAATTTTATCTGTCATTTTTGATGCATCACCACCGTCCTCCCCCAGCTCTACAACAAAGGTTCCCCACTGGAAACTTGTCCATCCACCAGATTTCCACTCTCTCTCTCTCTCTCTCTCTCTCTCTCTCTCTCTCTCTCTTTCTCTCTCCTAGTGTGGTAGGGGTTTTCGCACCTTTACATTATGATCTGAATCGCTTGGTCTCGTTTTCACTATTTTCATATACAGTACTATACTACCTAATACTTCCCTTGCTTGAAGGTCCTCAAGTGGTACCATTTGGCCCAATGGTTATAATTCTTGTGTTTACGTATGGCACAGTTTATTCTCAAAGTTCTTATTTCCTTTCCCTTTGCATTACAGCCTTAGTTGCTAATGCACCAATAAAATTCAAATCCTTTCCCTTTAATGTTGCCCCAATTACCTACTCTCTACCGGCAGCACTCCCTCAACAACCAGAAATAAACATATTTTCTTCCGTTTTCCGAAATTACAAGGACTCCATTGATTGCCTTCCTTTCTACCATATTCTTCCTTTCTAAAACAATAGAAAAATAAAGAAGTAAACATATACATATATAAACATAAAATCAACTATAATTTAATTGCAATCCAGTAACTTGTTACCTATTCCGATATCAAGTTAAGGAATGTGCAGTATTGCTTTTAATACACTGCTCGACAAAATTAACAGTACACGTGGAAGATGTGGTGTAACTCGTGCAGCTTGTAATGAACTGGGCCAAAATTTGGTATGGTGGTGGTGTACCATAGAATAACGATGAAATCAGGAGACAGCGAGAAACTTTGGACAGGTATGAGGGATATTTATAGGGGATGTATAAGAATTACCAAAATGGTCACATTACAAAAGTCGATGCAAGATGTTCGAAAATATGGTCACATGACATCAGTACAGCCTATGATCCCCTCCAACAGCTAAACAGGCCTGACAGTGGTGAACCATGCTCGATATAAGGGTGTCTATAAGATTCAATTCCTATTCTATAAAAGAATGGGATTTGGCAACAAATCCTATTCTTCCACCAATGCAGACCTTAGATCACCAAGTAACCGAGGCAATTGGCTGTCGGTGAAAAATGCAACCCCGAAGGGCGTTCTGCATCCCAAGAGCATTCGACCAGATTTAAGTCTAGTGATCGTGCTGGCGACAAAAGTCATTGGAATCAAGTTTCAAGATATTCCTCCACCACTTTTAGGTCTATCTGCAGTGGAGTTATCATGCATGAAAAGAAAATCTAGGCGAACTGCACTCCTAAAATGTATCACATAGCGTTCGAGGATCTGTACTTGGTACCTCTGTACAGTTATGGTACCCTATCAAAAAACATGGAGGGGTGCGGCCGTTGGCCATTCTTCCTCCCCACAGGAGAACACCTCAATCGTAAATGACTCTTTCTCTGATGTTGGAGGAATGGTATTTGCAATGATACAACCATTTCTTGTTGAAACATTTGACAGACTTAGCATTAGCATTAGAAGAGGCATATGATGCAAGAAAGCAAGCTTATGCAGCATCAGCCAAAAAAAAAAAAAAAAAAACCCCTTCTACCTCACCTGTCCAGCTGAGCCTTAAATTTATTTAGGTTATCAACTTCCACAAGGGATAGAAGTCTGTTCCACCAACCAACTACCCGCTGGCTAAAGGCAAATTTCCGCACATCTATCTTACATCTATCTTTCCTCAATTTGAATTTATGCCCTCTCAGGTGATTATTCTGAGCAAGAGGCAGTATCCCATCAGCATTGAGCATGCTCAAACCATTCAAGGCTTTATACACCTCTATCAGATCACCTCGCTGGTACCTAGTCTCCAGACACTGTAATTTGCAAAACTTAAGCCTTTCTTCATAAGAGCAACCCTTCGTTCCGTTCACTAACCTTGTTGCCTTTCTCTGTACTCGTTCCAGCAGCTCTATATCCTTCTTGAAATGAGGCCTCCAGACCTGTATACAGTATTCAAGGTGTGGCCTGACCATTGCCTTATACAAGGGAATAATCACCTCCCTATCCCTGCTAGAAAAATTCCTGTATATCATTGATAAGACACCATGAGCTACTCTTGCAGCCAGTCTGCACTGCTCAGAGAACTTCATATCTGCCTGCACAATCACCCCCAGGTCCTTTTCATTCTCTACCACTGCCAGTGTAGTACCACATAGTTGATACATTGCTCAGTGGCAGCTGTTTCAATGCTGCTAAATGCAAGGTCTTACACTTAGGGAAGAGCAATCCCCAAATAAATTACACACTGGGTGGGGTTGAAATAAGAGTAGAGGAAATGGATTTGAAGATACGATACTGGCAGATATGAAGTTTTTTTGAACAGTGCAAACAGACTGCCAGGAAAGCCCATGGTGTCCTATCGATGATTTATCGAACACTATCCTGTAGAGATAAGGAAGTCATAATCCCAATGTATAAGGCAAATGCAAGACCACATAGAATACTGTGTTCAAGTATGGAAACCTCATCTGAAAAAAAACTAACTTTCATGAAAGGGTCGAACGACGGGCAACTTGAGATGGTGAGATTGGCAAAAGACGACCATACGAGGAAAGGCTCTGATTATGTAGACCACAGAGCTTGGCAATCAGGTACCTCAGAAGTTACCTGTTTGAAGTTTATAAGGCTCCAAGAGGTTTTAGTAAAATGAATGAAGGTGGAATTTTCACTGTTATATTGCAGTTATTCATTGACTTCAAAGGAGATTTTGACACAGTGTGGTGGCCAGGCATTCTCCGAAGGGCCAGAGTCTGTAACTGTACCTGGAATTTCTACCACTGCCTCAAAAGCTACTCCTCAAACTGCAAGGCCAACATCAAAATAAAATACACTGGTGTTCAAAGAAAGTGAATCACCTCTTAAAATTGTAATTGTCGTCCGAATAACATAAGTATATGGCATTATTTCTTAGACTGCATCAGATAAGATTGACATGCATGGACGATAACGTAATATTGCATCAGCTGTTACTTTCAGCTATATAAGCACGCTTTGCAAGAGTTGCAGTCATTCCTTGTTTGTGTCAGGATGGTGAGTTATGTGCAGTTAACGCCACAAAAGAAAGAGTGCTATTGTTGCTTTACGTGAGGAAGGATGTTCTTCCCGTGAAACCTAAGGCTTCCTTGTACCATATGGCTAGTAATGATATTGCTTAAGAGTGTCTTGTAATCAGTCGAGTGAGTAGATTTCTTTCCAAACTCAAGAATACTGGTTCTGCTGATAATTAAAAAGGAACAGGACGCAAAAGAATCTCTATGCCAAAACAGGACCGCGTTTTGAAGCGCTTATACCTTAAAAACCGTAAAGCTTCTTCGTCTGAGCTGAAAAGACAATGGAAAGGACATACAGGAGTGGCAGCAAGTGCAGTAACAGTCAGAAAACGCCCCTTCAAAAATGGACTTGTAGCCCGTCGTCCTACGAAGAACCCCCTCCTCACACAAAAAATGAAAAAGGCCCGATGGACCGCCGAGCGGTGGAAGTCGGTTATTTTCTCGGATGAGAAGAAATACGACTTGCATAGTTCTGATGGGAGAGAAATGATTCGCCCTAGACGTGGTGAAGAATACCATCCAGACTGTATGGTGTCTACGGTGAAATTCCCTACCAGCCAAATGGTATGGGGATGCATTTTGTATCGCGGAGTGGATCACCTGTAGTTAATAAAAGGTACCGTAAATGCTAATGGATACCTGGCTATATTGAAAGGCAAATTGTTGACAACCGTTAGAGACCAATTTAACCTGCCAAGTAATTGCATCTTTCAGGACGACTCTGCTCCTTGTCATCGGGCGAAAAGTATAAGTAGGCACTTCTGTAGTTATTTTACCTTCATTTCTGCATTAGAGGTTCGACAGTAGTGTGTTTACATTTGTTACAGGTTAAAAAATGGTGGGGAGAACGGTCCATTAGAACTCTTAGTTGGCCAGGAACCAGTCCAGACCTGAATCCTATAGAGAACTGTTGGCATTGTGTGGAATGCCAACTTTGAAAACAAAGATCTTTTTGAACTTCAGGAAGCCATAATTCATGTTTGGAACCACGAACTATCAGTTGTTTATCTTCAGAAATTGATCTTGTCAATGCTTCGACGGTGTGCTGCTCTCATCAGGGCCAGAGGTGGTTCAACGAAATATTAGTTTGCACCTGGTGAACTTTTCATTTTGTTTTCCATTTAAAATGATAAACTGAAGCAAACTGAGGGCTTCTAATAACATTTCAGCAATAATTGTGTTTACCAAAACTGTTGTATAAAGGTTGCAAATGCTCATTTTGGAAGCACCTGTCAAATATTACTTAGCTTTGCTTTAACTATTAATAAATGTTTTTTGTTTATATTTCTATTTGTGATGCTGGTCATTAATGTAACATACCATCCAGAAAAATGGATAGAAATGTGAAATTCCTAGGTGATGCACTTTCTTTGAACACCAGTGTATGTTGTGCTATTTATGGAATCTGGATATTATTGATTTTGATTGTAGGAGGTCGACTGTACTCCAGGTGATGATTAAAAATCACAAGCTTTGTCTTGGTCTCAGATATCTTTAATTTATTGTCTTTGACCCAACCCTGAAAATTAACTAGTACTTCTTTACCCTTATTCTCCAAGATAAGCCTGGATCTCCCTGCAATACAAATCTTTAGTTCATCAGCATAGGCCAACTTACAACAATCTGTAGTATTCCTTGTTAACCATTGATCAAGAACCGAGTTCCGAGGAGAGGTCCAAGGACTGAGCCCTGTGGACATCCTCTGGAAACAAACTTGTTGAAAACTAGATGGTGCAACACAACTTTAATCTCACTATCACTGAAATGCGTCTTTGTCTTTGGCCCAAGCCAAATCTTAGTGTTTGATAAACCAATTTATTACAATTGGCTATACGAAGAGACCCGATTGCGCTCTCCCACCAAAGTGAGTCAAAAGTGCCCTCGAAGTCTATAATATTTCTCTGTGGATTCCTGACAGTGCTTTACAAACGCTTCAATGGCATCCTCAGCTGAGGATCCTTTCTTGAAACCATACTGTAACTCAGAGGTCATATTACTGGATGTCAAAATGTGTATTAACCTTTGAGCTAAAAGCCTTTCAAAAAGCTTTCCCAAAATACTAAGAAATGATATAGAACGATAAGCCTTTAGGATTTTATTTGGATTTTCCTGGCTTGTGTAAGATCTTAAATAAGGCTATCTTCCAGAAACCTGGAAAGATCCCAGCTAATAAACATTTGTTAAATAAGTTTAGATGGATTTGGGGATACAGATCATGAAATATTTTTATTGCAACATTCTCAATGAAGTCCAAATCTGAACACTTGCTACTATTTATTTTGGATACTGTGAAATCCAACTCTGTAGAACTGAAGAGATCCACTTGTGAGCCAGAGGTGGGAGTAGAGATGGGCAAAAGTTACGGCCAATAGTTTTGGAAAGAGACCAGAATGCTCGGCTACCATTAGGGCAAGAAGCAAGTTTTCTACTCTTAGCCTGTTCAAACTCTAGTTTTGACTGATTAATAACTGCTTTACAATTGTTGTGAGCTTTGGTGTAGGCAGAAAATGAAACTGAAGAATTAGAAACAAGCCAATTACGATATGCAACGTTCTTCTCTTGAACAGCCTTAGCACATTTATTGGAAAACCAAGGTTTAGATAAAGGACGAGATTTTAAAATGGAGTGTTCGATAAAGGATTCCATTCCTACAAGAATAATTTCACTGACACGATCTAAGTAAACGTTGACATCGGAAGTTTTGAAACACTAATGCGACCAAGGAAAAGAAGAAAAGAAATCATCCCATTTTGCATTCTTGTATTGCCAAACAATACAAGGTTGGGAATAGCCATGAGATAAAGGCTTCATTGGAGAAAAAACAATCACCAAGTTGTGATCTGAGGTGCCTAAAGGACCACTCACTTCGACCGTGTACTTAGAATGGTTGTTTGTGAGAGAAAGATCAAGCATATTGGCTGTATAGTTTGGACTGTCCGGTGTTCTTGTAGGTAAATGAACAATCTGTGCAAGGTCATTAGTAATTGCAAAGGCCTCAGCATGTCGTCCAGCTGGGTCCGTGTGACAAGAAAACGGAAGCCAGCTGGAGTGATAAACATTAAAATCACCAAGGAAAATTACCTCACTGTTAGGAAAGGTGGACTGGAGAAAGTCAAGTTGCAAAGAGAAGAAGTCAAAGAGTTCCAAGTGATTAGTGGAGTTGGGAGAACGGTAGAGACAACAGATGAATTTGACACAATGAGCAAGAGAGATTTTAAGCCAGAGAAGATCCAAAAAAGAGGAGGTTCCAAATTTCCAAGTTACTGACAGGGAATATCGGAACGGACATATGCACAAGTACCACCTTTGAGGCGAAAGGAATCATACAGCAAATAATTTTGGCAACTGAGATGAGCAGTAGTTGAATCAACTGATAACTGAGATTCTGTCAGAAAAAGTACATGGGGTTTGGCAGACTGCAAGTGGCAATGGACATCATTGAGATTAGAATTGAGACCACGTATATTTGTGAAATGAATTAGGAAGTGTTTGGGAGGTTTAGATCTTTTCGCAAAGAAGCTTACTCTATTAATTTGACAATTCATAGAGTATTCAATAGTAAGAAAAATTGGAGGGGACATGCTGTATGAAGTAATGAAATTTTTAGATATGGCGTGTACATGGTAAGAATATACCCAGATCCTTGACATAACGTGGCCTCGACAATGCCCCCCACATACACACTACTCGGATTCCCTACAGTTACTATCTAGCAGAGTAGAGGTAGCAAGATTATACACTAGCTGATCCAGAAGCCTCCTAGAGAGTTACCAATAGGTTCGGTCCGGTGTACTAACTAGTGGCCGGCCTGCGAACACCGTTTTAGAGCTATATCCTCGAAATGTATGGAAGATTGGATCTTGCCACGATGTTCATCATAACCTCAAAGTCATCAATCATACTGCATGATGGAAGAGATGGGGAAGGGTTGAATGGAACTTAGCTCTGGAGACTAAACATGGGTTCCAATAGTTCAAGCCTCCAATAAGCAGAGTGGTGGTATTGCACCGGTTGATGAGAGTCATTTACCACCTAGTATTGCCTGGTAACACAGAGGGGCGGCATTGCTTCATGTGCTGGGGGCGCCACACCTCGACCCCTGCTTACGTTGGTTCACACCTGGGTGGTCACGCACAGTGTGCTTGTGCATGGAGGTTATACCCAGGATTACTAACAGTCTCACCATGGTGAAGGTGCAAGCAGAAGATTTGGCTGCCACATACCGTCCAGACATAGCCGAAATTGGGCCCACTTGACTTGAGTGTCATCCGAATATCAGTTCTATCAGCGTTTTAGACTCTTGGGTAGCAAGTGCAGCTCATCTGGCATATCTGAGAGAATGTCTGTGACAACCTCAAGGACTGGTAATAGGTTTTGTACAAAATGTGCATACTCTAAAACTGAGAAAGTATTAAGTTGTATAGCACGTTCATTAGTCAATTCAGAAGAGAATAATTCTTTAAACCGATTCCAATTGGCGGCGTTTGTTGAGAATCTTGTCAAGTCCTGTAAGTTATTCTCCTCATCTTGTCCACCAGCAGAAATCGACACTTGGAAGGAAATGGTACGGTGGTCACTATTACAAATATCTGTCTTCACCTCCAAATTTGTGACACATTGGGTTAAACCTAGAGATGACACAGTTAGACCGATATTAGATTCCCCGTGAACATTCCAAAATGTAGTTAGCATATTCGGATAATTGTTTACATTCCAATGTAAACAATTATAAACAAAGTAAACAATTATTATAATAGGATAAACTCCTCCAAGGCCCATCCACGTTGATCATTTTCACTGCTCTACCACATTTTAGATTTTGAGTTCGAATCCATTAACACAAGTATATTACTATCTACAAATGTGTTGTAAATTTCCCCCAACAATGGAAGGAGACACCCATATCTTCAGCAGGAGCACAGCACAATTATACCATGTAGAAATCCAGTTAAGTTGGACGAAACATATACAAGCGGAAAAGGATGTGCAAAATCGAGTGACCACAGTAACAGATACAGTAGATTGTTGTTAAAAACAATAATAGCCGTTCTAGGCTTCACCGAATTAACCGAAATTGTTCTGGCCACAAGAGGATAACCTAGAATTTTATAAGTGTTGTCAGATTTCTGATGATGACAGAAAGGCGCCTGTAACAGTTGAAAATCATAATCTCCCTGAAGGGAAACAACCCTAAGCGCATCAGCGACTGCCCTACAGCGTTGGGCATTGACTCGCAGGACTTTTAAATAAAATTGATGTGATATGCTACTGTACTTATATTGCTTTCAAGTTTTATTATCCATGTAATATTCGCTGTTTTTCCAATTCAACTGCACGTAAAAATTAGTGGCAGTGCGAGTCTCGTACTAAGCGATTAAAATCCCTGTTTCTTCGCTTGCAGTTAATACATTTAGGAGAATCCTCTTTGTGTGGACAATAGGCGAAAAAGTGCTCGCCGCCCGCGCAATGGCCACAGGAAACAGCCCTGTGCATACAATTCTGCGTCAAGTGACCAAAAGCCAAACAACGAAAACATATGGTGACAACCGTAAATCTTCTGAACTTGTGTGCGGAAATGCCCAAGTAAAGTCTGTCGTTGTCCATTATATGCTTCAAAATCAGCGGGGAAAAACCTATAACCCAATTGATAACTTTTTTTTGGTGCCAGAGCTAAAGCGAAGGCTTACTTCTTCTTGAATTTCTTCTAAACTAAATCTGTAGTCTTTGAGATTTTTATTGTAAACGTCCTCAATGATATCTTCCCGTGATAATTCTTTCGAGATATCATATACCAAAAATGTGGGATAAGATAGTCTTGGTTTGTCAACCTGGATGCCAGCCTCTGAAAAAAATACAGTTTGTGCAATCTTTTCCAAATCACCTTTATTCGTTGTTTTCAATTAAAACTCCTTTGTTTCGCACAATTCTGACATTTCTGATTTTGACATTATGTTCAGTACGTAATGAATTATTATTTCCTTAACCCCAGTACTGGAGGCTAGCTTAAAATCTCCCTACCCACAATCCTCCAGGCTCCCCCCCCTCAACTGCACCCAGCACTCTTCTCTCCTGGGGGATGCCTATGCTCTGCCATCCCCCGCTGTCTTCCCTATCTTCCACTTTCCTGTCTCTTCTCTGCTCTTTCCTTAGCTCCTCCCCACTCTCGCTCCTGCATGAATGTAGACAGCCCGTCAGATGTTTTTTTACTCAGTGGTCAGGCTCCTCGTGCCAGTGGACGGATGCTGGGAGACTCCTTCCTAGTAATCGCGCCTCCCAGTAACAAAGAGGCCAGTCAAACAACACACTACTCACAAAACCCACACTGACCGGCTTTGCAAAGTTAACAGACTACTTAACGCAGATTTGTAGGAACCACAGGAACCGCATAACAATAACATTACGTCTACTATGTTATATTGAAGTCCAGAACTAATGACCATAAATCCTTACAGGGGTTGAGATTTAGATCAAATTGTAGGACGTTTTCTTTTAGCCAGCGAGTCATTGATTGCTGGACCAAGTTGACCTCGCAGGTAGTTGAGGCTTACACTTTGAATAATTTCAAAGGTCAACTGGATCCTTAAGCATATAATTTCTATTTTATTATCTATTGGTGTTTTTTTTTTTTTTTCCCCAGTGCAAAATGCCTGTGGTTTCCTTGCACTATATAGCGATATTACTGTTATTTATTATTACTATTTCGTATGCAATTGCATATTTGGCATCCTTTTCCTCCAGACAGACACGTCTCACAATTTCCTTAATCTGATTTCTTTGAATGGTACATAATGATCGTTACCAACAGAAAAGGTAAGCAATGATAATTTCCTCATTCATTCGCTTTTCCGATTTTTAAACAATGGCATGGGAGGTGGAAGAGGATATATCTATAACGGTTGTCTGTGTTACATATTCACTACTTTCGGACTATAGTGGATATGCTACTCAGACAACCTTGCGGGGATAGCAGATATATTCTCCCCCATGCCACTGTTTAAACATTGGGAAGCGAAAGAAGCAAGACATTATCACCGCTTCCCTTTTCGCAAATGTCCGATTGTTTTTTTTTTTTTTTTTTATAGATATGCCGGGTGGTTATAAAATAAGTTTCCCTATTGTCAAAACGGTTAGAGTTAAGGCTATGAAAATCGGTGGGTATGAGGAAGCGAATTGTAAAAGGACAAAAAAAAAAAAAAAAAAAAGTTCGAATTTTCGCCACCAGGGGAAAACGGCGCTGCACAAATGTCATTTACTTCGAGACACGCTGCTTATGCAAATGCAGTGATGTATTCGGGCCGGAACGCACCGGAACATCGTTCTGGCACTTTTTTCTAAATGTTTGTTGTTTATTAAATTACACGGTCCACCAATTAGAATTATGGAATCCAAATTTTTATGTCCGAACTTGGTTGCGGTCTCATCGTTCTGCTGTTGACCAACAAACAAAAAGGGCAGTCACACAAGAATACGTAATCGATCCTGTATAGGAATTTCTATGATTCTTCTAAATAGTATTTTTTTTATTATTTTGTTTTCGTTTTCGTTTTTCTTTTCTGATTTTTTAAATTTTTTTGTCTTTGTTTTTTACTTTTGAAATTTTTATTTAATAGTTATAAATAAATACTGAATAAATATTCTGATCTTTGACTTATTTCTGCAAATGAAAAAAGCGTAGGTAACTATTTGTAGCTAAGCGTTCCGGTACTATTTTTTTTAGCAATACACTTCTGTGCAAATGGCATCCTGTTAGATAAAAGCAGAAAGGCCAACGCCACCGTCAATAACCATCATGGCTTTTACAAAAAAGGAACGTGCTCTTAGTAAAGCTATCCTACCAGAATAATAGCAACGCTAATGCAGCACTACGTGAATATCGGAAACTTAAAGGTTTGAATAGAGGATCTTTGACGTTGTCAATGGAGCTTCGAAAACTAATAAAAATTTTGAAGCGACCGGGGAGTTAGGCGTAATTCCAGGCAGGGGACGACCACGTATCGCAAAGGATTAGTGGATGAAGTGGCGGTTGCAATGGTCAGAATGCGAAACACTACCAGTCAGTAGTGCCACAGGTGTCAAGAGACTTGTACGTAAAGTGCTTCGAATAATTTTACGCTGGTTCACGTACAAGATTCACGTAGTGCAAAAACTAAAGTCTTGTGATCAGCAACAAGGAATAGACTTTGCTCTACGATTTCTGGCTCGTATGGAACTTGACGATACATGGGCTCGAATGATCTTGTGGCCTGATGAGGCACATTTCACTCTTCAAGGGGGCTGTAAATGCACAAAACTGCCGAATATAGGGAACTTCTCGTCCATCTGCATGAAAGACCACTACAAAGTCCGTATGTTACAGTATGGTGTGGATTCACAGCTGCTAAGCCAGCAGAGTTTATAATCGGACCATTTTTCTTTGAAGAGTCTACACCTCATGCCAGCCGTAAAGTGTACGGTAACTAGTGCACGGTACTGCGCTCTTCTAAGAGATCACATTATTCCCACTATGCAAGAAACGCAATGCTTCGAGACCTCATGCAAGATGGTGCTCCTCCCCACGTTGGTCGACAAGTGAAGGAACTACTCCGTTCAGCATTCGGAAATGATCAATCGCATCATTTCTAGAGACTTTCCGCAGTTCTGGCCAGCCCGATCAGCAGATTTCAATCTCTGTGATTTCTGGCTAGGAGATACCTGAAAGACAGAGTTTACCGTGGCAGCATACAGACGCTTGTCGATTTGAAAGCAAGATTTAAACAACGTGTAGCCAACATCCCCAATGAGATGCTACGCGAAACTGTGTCGCACGCAGTCCTCCGTTTTCAGAATGTCATCTCAAGTGAAAGAAAGCACATAGAACAATATTTGTAGATTTCTAAGTTCTGTTATTAAAATCTATTCCTAAGTTAAGTACTCCATCTTATGTATACAGTGTCAATTTCTCCCCTGGTGGCGGGAATTTGAACTATTTTTTTCTTCTTCTACAAATCGCTTCCCCCTTACCCTAAATGACATACCCACCGATTTTCACAGTGCTCTCTCTAACCGTTTTGACACTAGGGTCGCCTGAATAGGGAAACTTATTTTATAAGCACCCGGTATATCTAAAAAATATATTTAAACAAGGCATAGGGAGGGAGAGATATTCACACTCTTCGTAATATAGCGAAGTTTGTCTGTCACCCAATCAACCTTGAGGGGTTAGTAGATATAAAATGTGTATTACATTAAAATATACAATAGAATATGCCCTTTAAAAATGAATATATCCCAAACAAATGATACGAATTAAACTCCAGCTTACTTGCACTATACGGCTAATACTAATACATCCGAACCCACGTTAGTCAGCTAGCTTTCCCACCATTTCCCACTCATTTAATTTGCTTTCCAGTAGATCTGACACTTTAAATGTAATTTCACTGATTACAGTTTTGACCATCACTTTAATCATGTAAATCAGTGTTTTGAATCCATTGCTTTTTATTTCATTACATTTTTCAATGATTTGTGAATAATATGGTATTTTAAATCGGGTATATGGTATTTTAAATGCATTAATTTTTGAGCATGAATTAATTTAGCATATTTCACTAAGGTTACCTTAAAAAAATATATATATATATCAGGATAGGTTTGACTTCGGATTACGAAAATGTTGTGCGATATAAATTTTTCTTCTTGCAAAACAAACAGTACCCTAATTAAGCCTTTCTTCAACAAATTCCCCAATGGACCTCGTCTATGATAGCCACATGTCCTAAGACTCCCATTGCATAGAAAATGAAGTTAAGAGATCAGTTTCATCTAATTTATCATAAAGAATTCTGTAAACGTTCAATGTTACATTTCTACGCCGAATCTAATTTTTAAATTACAACACCGGAGATCTTACGTTCCGATTTTTTTTTCTCACAATAATGACATCCCGTCACCACCAAATACGGAGGATGCGGAAAGGTCAGGGAATGACCACCGCATATTCCCGGAACAATATGGCCTTAGTTGCTAATGCTCCTAAAAAAAAACAAAAAAAAAAAAAAAAAAAAAACAAATAACAAAAATAATGACATGCTGCTTCATTTTGGCACTCAAAGTACGAGCTATAGCTCCTACTTTGAGTACAGCCAAATCTGTAACTGATAGGACACAAAAGAAATAGAACGTTTCTCATGACTATACATACCATACGGACGACTGAATCGAGGTTCAGCAGTATACGCAGTAGGAAGTGACAATACGAACAGGAACCAAATCATGGCAGCTAAATTGGTGGTGGAAGTTCTTGGAGAACCTGGAATAAAAAATTGGATTAATGCTTCCATCACTTTGCTTTATGCACTGCCAGACTACTTTATTAATACTATGGAGGCTATATGCAACAACCTATGCAAAATTAGGTAAATCGAAGGCATCACCTTGTGTGATGTTTGCAGGAAATCGCTTTGAAGCCGTGTAACTCAACTAATGCCCAACTGACTTCGCGAAATGGGGAATGAACAGGATCTCACGGACTTCCAAATAAAATTGATTATCTGTATGCATTTGGAAGATGGCTGCACTTGTTCAAAGACCAGTGTCATTCGTTTTTTTCATTCTGGCGGAAAACGAATGTTTTCCGCCAGACGCAACTACGACCGAAAATGTATGCTGTAGGTCTTGGACGTCTCCGGAGAGAGAGATTCTGTGCATTTAATGCGCTATCATCGCGTAAGATTTCTGACAACACCCTTCGGAAAATACGGCTGCGTTGGGGCCAAGAAAACAAAAGAATGGCACAGAAAGACCAGAGGCAAGTCATGCTCTACGATTCGTCCCAAAATGTGCTTCCCAGCACCGTTGTAAGACTGAATATACAGTATGCAGGAAACCACACAAGGCACTGAAACTAACTTGTGGTGTACCGACAACACAGGCTGCTGGAACTATCTAAAAATATACCACGAAAACATGACCCACACCCGTAATGGTGTAAGTCATATTTTCATTGTATATTTTTAGATGTTTAGTATATGTTTAGTTCCCTGCTCAATGGGGATGGCACCTTGAAACTCAAAACATATCTTAACAACGTTGCGGATCAGGTACACTCCACAACGTGCCTTCAAGATAATGCAACCATCCACTGAAAACCATCCAAGATAATGCAACCTTCAATATACTGCAACCATCAACCTTCAAGATAATGCAACCATCCACTACCAGAAAGAGCGGTTTAGGAACATAAGGAAGACTTTGGGCAGTTGCCATGGCCAGCCCAATTACCGATCTGATTCCATTAAACATCTATGGAATAAACTTGAGATGCATGTTCGTTAGCGCACCTCTCTGTTTACGCAAATTAAGGGGAGTTCTGTTAAGTAGATTGTCAAATATTCCTAGTGTCACTTTTCAACACATTGATGACTGCATTTCACGTCGTGTCGGAGCAGTGATACGGACCAACAGCATTCTGCGCGCTATTACTTTAGAATACTAATAAAGCGTCCAGGCAGTGTAAATTTGTGTAATTTGTAAGCTTGGTAGGTTTACGAAGGTATACATACACAAATTTTACACTGTTTTCAATTAATCATTGATTCTTGACAACGGAATTTCTGAACTTAAAGATGACACTGTGCATAAGTAGCTAACATTTCTTTAATAAGAATACGCGGTACGAGTCGCTGCGTGTAGTGAAGCAGCTCTCTAACATCGTGTGATAAACGCTCGATTTCTCACTTGGTTCAATTTCCATCACCGGTCGGAGTCGAAAAATCATTTCCTAACAGAATGGGAAAGAATTCTATAATTTTTTTTTTTTTCACATTGCGGCCGAGTGAGATCTCGGGCGTTCTCAGAAACTCGGGTTTTAATTCCACCGAAATGGAACAGTAATTACCCATTACACGCAATTTACTGACATGATGTATTAACGCCCTAAGCCCTTACTTCTCTCGATAACAAATCCTAAGCAAACCAACCTAATTCAACCCAACATCAACTTCCCTGTAAGGCTTTAGTGTTTCAATCGTTTACTGAAAGACCATTTGCGGGCTGCTGCTGCTGCTGGTACAAAATTACTTTTTTTTTTTTTTTTTTTTTCTGTTTATACTCCGGCACGACAACCAAGTCAGTAGAGTTTACAATAAATCGTCAATACAAATATTTATCGTATTTAGTAGTCACGGGCTTGAACCCCGGTACACTCAAGGAACGCGTGCTATGCACTCTCGCTCCTGACCACTGGGCTACGTCAGGCCTTGTTTTCATTAAACTTTTAATTCTTTTATTCTAAATTATATTTAGAATAAATGCCGAAGAAACTCAAGAACGTGAAGAGTTAGGGAAGAATTTCTCTAACTTGTATATTTTCTGTTCGATTAAAACGTTTGCGAGACGAAAAACCCAGGTTTTCTGGATAAAAATCTATGTTATTCTCACCTAAGATTGACGAATATAGTCGCTATGTGAATAAAAAAAAAAAATAAAAAGCTCAGGAAAACATCTCCATTTTCAATACAAATTGAACGCAGTCCTTTTTTTCCACACAGCATGGAAGAATAGTGAGACAATATGTAAGCAGATAAAATGTCGATTTTGTTGTACCGTGCAGCTGGAGCAAATAACTACTCTACCCGCTAAAATGCACTGCGGAGATACTTGTAGTAATGGATAATTCCGCGTAACTTTTTGTGCTTCAATTGTTGTATTTTGGAAAAAAGAGAGAACCTCATTACGTACTTGATTTCGTACTTTTCCAGCTTTTCATGCTCTAAACTGTAAACCTTTGTGTTTTTGTATTGTGGTCAATATTCGGTTGTTTGAATACTGACCAAAATACACCCACAATACCAAATCAACATTCTCCAATAATAAAACAAATCCACCATTTCAAAAAACCTTACCTCTTCTGTGAAAGCAAGTGCCTATCTTTGTAGCTGTTTGTTGAACAAGGGTAATCTGACCCGAGGTTGTGTCCAGACGATGAATATATGAACTGGTAACCTGCATTGCCACCTCTCCCGAAGTCATTTAACCGGTCCTTTCGCTTTTTTCTTTCCATCGTTCATTCCTCTCCAAACATCTGATTATGATGAGAGGGTTGGTGCCCTCTTGAAGGTCATAAAGCAAAGACATTGGAAAAGGATTTGGTCAAAACAAGGTAAGTGGTAGCATCCTGTGAAGAAGCCGCAGGAAAGAGTATGTATTGCGGTCCTGTTTTTACGTTTACCTATCATTAATGAGCGGCCAGTCTCTGGGGCAAACAACCCTCTTTCTTTCAGTGAACAGCCTGAGGATAACTCCGTTGGAGGGAAGAACTGGGTAAAAAAAAAAAAAAAAAACCTCTAAAAAAAAGTCTACTGTAACTTCATTCATGTAGAAAGCCTGTCTGCTGTTCCTACACTGGATAAAAGAAAAAATGGCGCGATATAAATTTCAGATGATGGAAAAGTGACAAAGCAGCTATGAAAAGAAAAAATGGCGCGATATAAATTTCAGATGATGGAAAAGTGACAAAGCAGCTATGAAAAAAAAAATTGCATGATGGTGCTATTGTATCACATATAACTTTAAATATATATATAAACACACATGTACAGAATTAAATATAAAAGAATCGAAATTAACATCCACAGCTCTATGCAGTTAATAAATTGTTGAAGGATATTTTGATGTTTCACCCTATATATGCGCAACAGCTATTTACCAGCGAAACAGCTGAAACTAGATGAGTTCAAGGCTGACATAACAGTAACAAAGCGAAGAACAAAAGCTGTATGTCCATTATTGCCAGTTAGGCGAGCTGTCCTCAGCTGACAGCTTGGTGCGAAATAAATTCAACCAAACAAGAATTATTTATTTTTCACGTTTTTTTTTTTTTTTTTAATGCGGCTGCAAGAGGCCTTTTAAAGTAACTATTCAATTCCACTTCTTTGAACTTAGTCAAATTCACTGGCCTCTGTATCTTTGGATATAATTCATTGCAACAGTCAACAATACCCATCAATAAACTTCATAAGATCCACTCTGTTATTCACGGAATAACAGAGGAGTGGATCTCATGATTTTAGCTTTGTGTCCCCTCCCCGGTTTTACTTTCTAATAGGGAGACAGACCTTCCTCGTTCATTTTACTCAAACCCTTCAGCGCTTTATACACTTCAATGAGATCTCCTCTTAGATGTCTACTTGTCAAACTTTGCCTTCCACACCTTTTAAACCGTTATTTGTATGTGCGCAAATTTGCACTCATCACTAATCTGGTCGCCCTTCTTTGAATCCCCTCCAGAAGTTGTACGTCTTTTTATAGGGGCAATCTTCAGACTGAATACAGTATCCTAAATGCGGTCTAACCATCATCTTGGGTAGAGGAATAATGATGTCCTCCTCCCTGGTAGCAAAGATCCTACGGCACGTACAGGACACTATGTGCCGTCGTAGCCAACCTGTTTATACTGCATGGAAATTTTCATGTCTGAAGTAACCACCGAAGTCTTTTTCGTGCTGAACCACTTGTAATTCCTCTCCCCTCAGCTTACACGTAATACCAGGATTTTTTCCCCCTAAATGTTGTATAACCTTTTATTAGAAGTATTAAACTTCATCCGTCATTTTTCGGAACACATATGCAACCGATCCAAGTCTTTTTGAAGCAAGACCTGGAACGAATTATTAACCATCCTTCATACCATCAACAAACTTTGACAGTTTTCTTTGGCAACATCGTTTATGAAAATTAGAAAGAGAATGGGCCCCCAACACCGGTCCCTGAGAAACCTTACTTGTTACACTGGTAAACCATGAAAACTATTTTAATTTTATGTGTTTCTTCCTTAAGAGTTTGAACCTTTTCACGTACACAGTAGTTATGTTTGCTCCGCTCCACCGCATGGAAAAGGCATGAGTTCGCAGCTGAAACATTACAGATTACACTGATGCCTCTGCCTTAATTGCAAAACTAGAACTATTTTGGCTTCCGCGGAGTCTATTCGTTGCTTGGTATTAATTGTGATTATTAGATCTATGTTCTCACATGTTTAATCGTGCATTAGCAATATTCATGCAAAAATTGGATGGCTGTTGTTTACTGCTTGAATGGAAAATGTTTGTTATTTTCTGCTCGTTTACTTTCTGCTCTGTTCTAAAAATTACACATTTTTTATAACAGAGAATTAATTTCAAATGTTACTTGTAGTTAGGAAACTCTTCAAATGAACACAATTCCGATGTAAAAGCGAGTTTATTAATATAAAAAACGATATGTGTGAAAACTGAACTCAATGATCAATAGGTAATTCAAATGTGATATTTCCCATGGAGTAATTTACCGCCTTCCAACCGCTTGCCACGCAGACTAAACTGTGTGAGAGATTTCGTTCTCAGATAGACGGTTATTTCGAATTTGCATCTTATCTTATTATACTCATCAGAGTCATTAGGCCTATAGCACACTCCTACTCTCAATTTTGATCTCCCAATGCTTATGTCACATCAAACTGACTCGACACTGCACTGTCCAGTGATGTCCACTGGCTTCACTTCCTTGGATTTTATGTGTTTCTTAACTAATAGCATAACCCATCCTCCCCTCCTGTCCTGTCTATCCTTTCTATACACACTGTATTCCCCAAATTCCAGTTCCGCATTCCTTATATCTGTGTGATACCACGTCTCTGATGTCCCAACAATATCTGCCTTTGATGTTTTGAGCAATACCTCAAATTCATCAAATTTATTTACTAAACTCCTAGCATTGGTGTACACGCAAGTATACATGCACCTATACAAGTACACCCATGCAAGTATACATTTATTTATTGAGTTAGATTCAACTAAATAAACCTTTGGTCTGAACACATTTTGACGTAAAACTTAAATATGTTTCTGCCAAGAACAATTCCACGAAATTTGGTTTGATCTTTGAAGCAAGCTTCAAGAAGGAGAAAGCAATATTTTACGGAAAACTGTATACGATAATGAACTATGGGAAATATTTTACGAAAAATTTCCTCAAAAGCTGAAAGTCAAAGAGAGCACGCATTTCAAAATCAAAACTACTATTTTGGTAGTATGCTTCACGATGCCAATGACATTAATCATTTAGAATTTTCCCATGGTGGTTAATACAGAAAAAAATTAAAGTCAGAGGAGTTCGCAAGATCGAGAGAATACATCTTTTTGTGTTTAGCTAAGGAATTTTACTTTTTAGTAAGAATATAAACCTACTAATTTAACCCTACAATCGTACGGTATACCATAACGTATTTCTTGAACTTGATAGCGTACAGCAGCGGTTCCCAAACTACTGAGATCTACGTACCTCTTCAAAAATGAAAAAAAAAAAGTTCGCGGACCTCCTATGTATATGCGTATGTTTCTCTCTGTGTGTATATATATATGTATGAACACTGGGTTTTCTGAAAAGAAAATTCAAAGTTTTATGTTTAAAAGAACTCAACTTTATTCTTATTTTTACGTAAAAATAAATATATAATAATATCTTTATTTATCATCAATTTGCTATACATAGAACGAATAATTTGACCAGTTCCAGAGGGTCATTTCGCGGACCCTCTGGAACTGGTCTACGGACCCCAGTTCGGGAACTGCTGGCGTAAGGAATATCGTAAAACTTGATAGCGTAATACGTATCACTGCATTTAGGAATCTGTTAGCTTAGTCTAGTATTGTGAATTAATCAATTAAATTTATTAATGTTATTAATTTTCATTGTTAATCATTTAAATTGCATTTAAACGGAAATCATTCCCCAGACTAGGCAGCAAAGCAACGGCACAGAATAGCGGGAGTGCTGAAGCTCGGGGAGAGAACCGAAGAGCGCAATTCTCCAAAGTATCATTACCTAACAAAATGCACAACTTGTGAAATGTAAAAGAGTAACAATGCAGAGTATCCAGTCACGAAATTTTTAATAACTAAGTATGGAGCGTTCAGAGTAAACGAAACCCTTCTTCAGCAAAAGATGTAAACAAAATAATAAATAAATAAATTTTCTGTTCATACTCCGGGACGACCAAACGGTCAGAGGAGTTCACAAGATAGATAGAATACAAGAAACAGCACCGTATTTAGTAGTCATGGGCTTGAACCCCGGTCACTCGAGGAACGTGTACTTATGCACCCGCGCGCCTGACCACTAAGCTACGGCGGCAAAATACTAAAAAAAATAGAGGTTAGAGATAGAATTAAAATAAAATAAATACCAAGTGAGTTGCGGGTGCTCTAATGCGCATATCGCTGTGTGAGTGAACATTATTCACTAAATTGGGGCGTGGACGAGTGTGGATTTGCTGCCAGCGCTTGTCGAGTTTCAAGACTGTTGATTCCAAGATAGGGTGTAGACCTCGCACCCTTGCAACGATTCAAGGCTTTTGGACAGCATGATATGTTCAACTATTCTAGCCAAATGGGGTAACGGAAGTGTCGGGATCGCGTCTGGGGTTAAGGTCATGATGTGTTAACCAGAAATGTTCTGCGATTGCCGAGTGGTCAGTTTACCCTGGGCGAATCGATCTGTCATGCTCTGCAAGGTGATCCTGAAGCCGTCTATAGCTCTCCCCTATATAGAAACTGCAGCAATCATTGCAAGTTACGCGGTATACTACTCCACTACATAAGAGAGGGGCGATGGAAGTCTTAACGTTCGAAACCACAGAACGTAAACTCCTACCAGGAAGCTGTACGCATTTTATATTGTACTCGCGGAAGATTTTAGAAATCTGGTCCAACGTCCCCGGATAATAAGGAATATAGGCAGTAGGTACATTGTCACGTGGGGACGACGTACTCAGATGGGCCATAAGTTCTAGTGCTTGTAGCAAGCACTTGTCTAATACATGGGTTGGGTACCCACAATTGACTAGGTCAGTTCTTACTCTGGAAATCTCGGTGCGCTTAACTTCCTCTGAGCTGGAATGGCTCCAAGCTCGAGAGAATAGAGCGCGTGCAGTGCTATTTAGATGGCAAGGGACGTGGGCTGATCTGTAGTTGGTAAATTGCCCGCACCACATTGGCTTACGGTACACAGAGGTTTCCAGACGCGTGCCCACTTGTGAAATGTTTGCAGATCTTTCTGGAACAGGGCATGGTCCAGCCAAGGGATGTCTTTGGGTGTGTATCACGTGCGGGGAGCGTGCAGAAATTAAGCGCCAACTCAGCGGGCAAATTACAGCGTATCGAGACTATTTTTTTTTTTTTTTTTTTTATATTAAAACGTGAACAGTAGATACATTTTCAACAACAACTATTTACATTCTATGTACAAAAGCAAAAAAGGAAAGATAAAGAAAACTTTTTAGAATGAAGTACAAACATTCGAGTCGAGACTAGGCACCTGCAGGGATATCTGATTGGAGTGTTTAAAGCCTTGAATGGATTGAGTAAGCTGAATGTTAATGACATTCTTCCACCTGCTGGGACTACATACATGAGGGGGCACAAATTCAAGTTGAGAAAGAATGGTTGCAAGATATATGTGAGGAAGTTTGAGGTGATGTACTTTATGAAATAATTTCATAAAGTACTTTATGAAATAATTTCATAAAGTACATGAAATAATTTCATAAAGTACAAGTGGTGTACTTTATGAAATAATTTCATAAAGTACACCACCTGCGATGAAAACGCAACGTGGATTTTTATTTCAAAGCTTTATTGTCTTGGTCGAATTATTCAGCCAGCGGATGGCTGATTGTTGGAACAAGCTTCCATCCGTCGTTGTGGAAACGGATGGGTTGAATAAATTCAAAGAACTAGACAAATTCTTGGAGGGTACGAATGGGTGGACTGTGTAGGGTTTTTTTTTTTTTTTTTTTTGGCCTGATGCTATATAAGCTTGCTTTCTTGCATCATTTCTAGAAAGGTGTAAGGGTTCTATCTAACAAAGAATTTACTGCGAGAAAAATTAGAACTAAGTTTGAGAGTAATAAGTCTCGATCTTGAAATATATTATATTTAATATATTAAATCATCTTTGAATTTATTATATTTAATATATTTAATAAATTTTTAAAATATATTATATTTAAAGATAGGGACTGTGTGGTTCGAAAATAATTTCATAAAGTACACCACCTGCGATGAAAACGCAACGTGGATTTTTATTTCAAAGCTTATTGTCTTGGTCGAATTATTCTTCCACGTTGTCCACCTAAAATTGAATGAAAATTTGAAAAAAAAAAAAAAAAAAAATACAACCGTCGTTTCTTTCGGATATGGCTGTACCACTCTCTCAATGGTACGGCTTGCAATTGTAATTTTGTAATGGGAACGCTGTTTATTTGTAGTACAACTCTTAAGTCACTCGTGGCTATAATTTCGAAAACAGAAAGCACAAATGCTTAGTATAAGAACTTTCCATTTAGCGAATTTTAGTCTCCTGGAAACGTACTAACTTCCAACTGAATAAAAATGTAACTCAATGATCAGTAGGTAATTGAATTTTATCAGAAATAAAACTGACATTTCGTTTTAATCAGAGGCGCAATCCTTCTTATTATTTTACTGTTGGCGTGGCTAGGTTCCAAAGGTTGGTTGTTCACCACCAGAATTTACGTGATCTGTATTCACATTATCCATTTTTGGTTGGCTTGTCGCTGACCTTGAATATTGACTTCCCAACAAGTTAACGTCCGACTGGGCACTTTCACACTAGAGAAACGATGAAGCGGTCACCCCCATCCTTTTCCCAATGTCACAAGGTGAATTGATGACCCTCTCACTGGTACTAAACTGTTTTTCAGAGACTGAACTGCCTTTGGCGGAATAAACAAACAAAACAGACTCTGTATAAAAACAGTTATTGCTTTCAAGTAGTTGGGGACTGGAAATGAAGTACATATTTAGTAAAATTACAGTAATTATGTTTTAACTATAGTTTTGGTATAGATGGAAAGAGCATACAACCTCTTTCTTTGTAACATATGCAAAGAGCATACGACTTATTTCTTTGTAACTAGGGAAGCAAAAATGATCAAATACAATGAACTTTACGCTTTGGCATGTGCTAAAGGATAAATTTTTAAGGGTAAATTTATTATGAATAGTATGATACGCATAAGTAAGAAATTAAACAAAACATTACTTACTATATTGGGTGAGTATGGGCTTGGCAAACCCAGGGTCCTGAGCTGGATATCATCATCCTTTTCTTTCTTGGTGATTCCCCCCCCCCCCTCTCTCAGGGTAATTCGGGAAATTTTTTTGGCTGGTGTAGCATAAGCCTCAGGCTTCCTTGCATTACATGGCTAATAATAATAAAGGAAACCCTTATTTAATATTTTTAAATTTTTCATTCGTAACTACCTAATATACTTAATTTAAATATACATATAGTACAGTGGCTCTTTACTTCATATATTAATAAAAAAGCCAAGTATGTGTTTCTCTAACCTCATTAGAAAAAGCCTTAATAGATTTCTTCCGTCTGCAAAAATAAAATAAAACCACAGATTTTTTTTCACAAATTAATTCAGTATAACACTGAACGTAAAGACATTTATTTTTTACTTTTTTTGCATATATATTTTTAGCATTTCAGTTGTTGTTGTTGTTATTCGGTTTTTAGGAGCATTAGCAACTAAGGCCATATTGCTAGCATTTCAGTTATATATTTCTTTTTACACAGAAATATATTAGATACAATACATAATATTACAATATCGAAATATATTTTGTTTCTTCGGAAACAAGGTAATGACTTGGCTAACCATTCTTCGAGATTGAAACCCCTACGTGACGTACGAACTCAAGCATGACCAGTAGGGAATGTTTTTATTTGGAACAGTTCCGAAATCCATATGGTTGAAAGGTGTGAGAGGTGGCGTTATTTTCAGCGAAGTTTATTTTAAAAAAATCAAATAAACTTTTTCATTACATAAAGATTTGAAGAGACTGCTAATATGTTGCTTACTATTACGAGCTTGCTAACTGCCCATTTGGAGGGTGGGGGGTAGTGAACACCCTTCGCCTGGCTACTGAGCATGGTTAAGCCACAGATATGGGTCGAAAACAAGTGGAAATAGCGAAATGCCAATGTTTAATTGGAGTAAATTTTCGCAATCAGTATTATTCCATCTTCCATCTAAAACCAAAGGAATCATGTTAGATGAATGGTGACATGAACCTGGATTGGGGGAGGAGGTACTATACATATCTCCCTAACTTCCCCACCACTCAACCTGTGTATTTTTGGCATACCTCTGAAGTATAAAAGTGAATCTTCTCCCCACTCCGGGGAGGTGTGTGTGTGTGTGTGTGTGTGTGTGTGTGTGTGTGTGTGTGTGTGTGTGTGTGTGTGTGTGTGTGTGTGTGTGTGTGTGTGTGAGAGAGAGAGAGAGAGAGAGAGAGAGAGAGAGAGAGAGAGATGTAAAACGCTGGATAATTCACTTTATCGGAGGAGTGCCCAAACTCGTACTTCTGAGTGAATAGTGTATATGGTATGGTATAGTGTATATCGTATGAGTGAATAGTGTATATGGTATGGTATAGTGTATATCGTATGAGTGAATAGTGTATATGATATAAGTGAATATGTAATAGTGTACCAAATGTTTGGTGGCCACAAATTGGAATTGGTCACTAGTATCATGAAGAGAAGCAGCACTGTTGAAATAGCCTGAAAGGGTGGTGAAATCGATTACAATAAAAGAGAGCCCTTTCAAGAAGTGGTTCTGATGCATAGTGCAGTCGTAGACACCTTTTAGTGCTAGCCTCGCGCACTAAAGACCAAATGTCTTATAAAAAAAAAAAGTATTTTTAAATCGATTAACTCACACTAACATTCCTACCAGCCCTCCATTTATATTTTCTTTAGTACATAAACTGAATTATATCAACAAACTCGGATCCTGTGTGTTTCCATCTCGTGATGTGGGCGTGGAGCTATCTGGTTGTAACTGCTATCAAGAGGAACCCCGGAGATTAACTGGATGCTTTACAGCCTAAAACTCTTCGCAAATGATATATTGTCAGCGTTCGAGTGCATCAAGAACTTCCCATAACTTACAGTACTTGGATATAGTGGCTACCTTCAAGGCTGTTAAGATCCCGCCACTGTATGGCTATTAGAATCAAAAACACCACATCAAAGGAGACATCCTATGTGTTATCTCTGTATACAAAAGGCAGAACAAAAGGCAGAAGATATCAGAACAGAAATTCTGATATCTTCTGCCTTTTGTTCTGAAGATATCAGAACAGAAATTCGTCAAGGCGGCATCCTCTCGGGTTTGTAATTCAAAGTGTTATTATTACTAACTAGCACCATTAGTCAGTAACAATCAACATATCCTCTCCAACGTGGATGATCTTAAGCTTTCTCAAAATCATTCCGGTCACAACCACATGAATAGTTTACTGAAGCTCGCATCTTTTCTTTAGCAGTTTGGTTTGATTGTCGACAGTGAGCAAACCAACCTGTTGTTTTCTTTGAACACCAATCCTGAAATGGTCATACCAACGTCCGATAACCAAAATTCCACTTGATACATCTCACTTCCACTTAGTGTATTATTCGACCTGAAACTGCGATCTGCACTGTACACCAAAACAATGTCTTACTTAAAAAAAAAAAAAAAAAAACTGGAATTACCAAAAAATACACTCCCGCCTAAATGTTTGTGACCACATTTCATTTTCTTAATTTTCAGAGTATCTTTTATTAAAATAGGACTAAATTGTTTATCAATTTTATTAAAATATTTTATATTATGTATAAAAAAAAATAATAATAATATTTAAAAAATTTCTAGAATGTTCCAGAAAGATATAGTAGATTCCTGAATGTGGTAGAAGATTGTAGTTATTCTAGAAAGTGGCAGTATTGTTTCAATATTATGGAAGATTGTCGATGATTCTAGAGTATTTTGCAATAATATAAATTGAGGAGTAAGAGCAGTAACTGATAAAATCGAACACCGTCAATCAGATAGAGTATTTGGTGTAAGTTTTATGTTTCGTGATAAAGATGGCAAGAAATAAGGAACTGAGTACTGAAAAAAAGAAGTGCCGTTACAACGCTGTAAAAAGAAAGTTATTACATGAGAAACATTGGCAAAAAAAAACTTGGAGTTTCATTTAAAGAAGTACAAACTACTATTCGACGATTCAAGGAGACTGGCAGTTTAAATGACAAAACACGATCAGGACGACTGCGCGTAACAACGGGAGCGCAAGATAAGACGATAACGCTGATTTCTAAACCTGCAATTTACACCTGAAATCCGAGCTGAGTTCAACAGGAACAGAGAAACTGGCGTGTCTACATCCATTGTAAAAGTTCGTCTTAAACAAGCAGGAATTCATGGTCGTATGACTCCTATAGCGGTCCGGAAGCCCTTATTAAAACTGAAAAATCGAAAGAAAAGGTTGGCTTGGGCTAAGAGCCAACTGACATTGGATAACTGAAAAGTCTATATTGGAGAGCTGAATCCAAATCTGAAATTTTTTGATCAAAACGTTTTGTGGGGGATCACTGGTACCGCTGACAGATACACACTGTGTCCACTATCCAATTTGTGTGAAATGATCAACTGAAGAAAATATGGTGCCACATTGTTTAGTGCCTACAGTCAAGCACGGTGGTGGTTCCATTATGATCTGGGGTTGCTTCTGTTTTTCTGAAGTGGGTAACATCGTCAGAATTGAAGGGATTTTAGGAAAACAAGGTTATAAAATCATCCTTGAACATATCCTCTGGACTTCGATTTTCTGGAAGAAATGTTATATTACAAGACAATGACTCGAAGCAGGCGCCTCCGTAGCCAAGTGGGCAGGAGCAGCACTGCGTAGCACACGCTTCTTGATTAGACCGGAGTTCGAGGCCGTAACCACCAAATAAGGAGGATGCGGAGGATGTCCTAAAAACCAAACAACAACTAGAAGCATAGCTCTAAGCTGTGCAGAGACTTTCCAGAAACTAAACAACAGGAGGGGATATTGCAAATTATGGTGTGGACTCCCCAATCGCCACACTTAAACTCAATACAGCTTTTATGGGATCATCTGAACCGTCAAGTCTGCCCATCTTCACAAAATTTATGGGAAATCTTGCAGATCGCTTGGAATGATATTAGTCAAGACACTATTATAAAATTAATCGCTCGCTCTGTGTAAGGCAGTGATAAAATTTCGTGGAGGATATGTTGATGAAAAATGAGTATACTTGTTAATATTAATCATTTAAATATTCTTTTGCTGCAAATTTGTCGATGCTTAAAAATAAAAATTCTTAAAATACTTTGTAGTGTTGTTTGTTTTTTTTTATACATTAAACTTTATATTGTCACAAATAATCTCAAAAAGTTTAACGAAAACTGTTGTCATACGCTCTGATTCTAAACTTTTAGGCGGGAGTTTTTAATATATGGGCACCTGCCACCCCAACGACCAAAAGGCTTCTCATGGCATATGAATATTGGCTAGTACTTAAGTAGACCATTGCAAATCTAATGTGCCGCCTTAAAACAAGAACAGCACTAGCAAATGCAATATAGCTTCCATGCCTTTCCGACTTTATTAACTCTCCCTCTGAGAGTCAATAAGGTCATCACTGTGAAAATATTTGTGGAATTTACTCTGCATCCTTTCTCTCCTTTCAAATGGTGTCTGAGGTCTACAATCTCGATGACCTCAAGTTTGTGGCCGACCGGGCTAGCCGAGTGGGTAAAGTACCTGCCCGGCAACCCAAAGGTCGCGGGTTCGATTCCCGCCTCGGGCTTGGATCAAAGTACTGCAAAAAAACCTTGGGAGGTGCAATATGGCCACAGAAGCCGATGCGCCAACAACTACCAAATCAAAAAAAAAAAAAAAAAAAGACCTCAAGTTTGCAATTGAGAAAAACTACAGAAAAGAAGTGCTATGTGCGCAGTGTCCACAGCCAAACTAGTAAAATCATGCTTTCTACGCACTTCTAAAGGTGGAATTCCACTGAGGCAACATTTAGGCAACATAATAAATAAATAAATTTTCTGTTTATACTCCGGCACGACAACCAAGTCAGTAGAGTTTACAATAAATCGTCAATACAAATATTTATCGTATTTAGTAGTCACGGGCTTGAACCCCGGTGCACTCAAGGAACGCGTGCTATGCACTCTCGCTCCTGACCACTGGGCTACGTCAGGCCTCATGTAGCATGCAACATTGACGCATGCTACACACAGTCTTTCAATCGAAGGAACACGAAGCGACAAGAAGCAAGTATCTTTGCCGCATGATACATGTTGATTGTTGTTGCCGGGGCGCATGCGTCACCTCTCGACAAGTTTCCACGTGTCGCACAATGTCGTCGTTATCCAATAGTCGGCGGATTGGTGCGGCTTGTATCATGCGACATGGAGTGGAATATTGAAAAAACTACCTTGTTTATTGAAGATTATCATAAGTTACCGGAATTATGGAATAATAAAATTAGTGATTATAAAGACAACAGAGTAAAAAATGATAAGCTGAAGAAGTTAGCGAGTAAATACGATTGTAGTGTGACTGATGTGAAAAAGAAAATCAAGAATTTGCGTTCAGCTTTCTATCGTGAGCGGAAAAAACTATAAAGAGTGGTTCATCTCCTAGCAAAAAAGGGAAATGGTTTGCATTTGAGCTTTTGAGTTTTTTATTGGACGTCGATGTGCCTAGATCAACATTGTCAACTGCTGTCAGTGATGAGGAGGACTTTGAGGTGAGTTTTTTTAAATTTAAAACTTAATTAGAATAATTATATATTTGAATAGTACATATAAAAGTTAGGCATAAAGGTCCTGCCAAGGCACACGTCCTTCATCTGATTGAAAATATCTCATAAATTCGTTTCTCATTTCTTTAGCTTCAAAAGTTGCCCTCCGTGCTCTATGTTGCAACTCCTGAAGACCAGTATCGCCTTGGATAACTGTCCTCCATGATCTCGGAATAATATTTCCATCTTGTGTTTCATGGTCAAAAGTTCCTTGAGAAGAGTATAGCGATCGCGATGTTTTACTCCTTCGTAAAAAGTTATGAAGATAAATGCATGTTGCCGTGATGATTTCAGAGTTTTTCACATTAATCATTAGTGGTTTTCTAAATACACGAAACACAGATAATAGCGACCCAAAAGTATTTTCCACTACTCTGCGAGCGCGAGAATGTCTATAATTGTATTGTCTCTGACAAGAGCCTTTGTCGTGGTAGCCGCTAAAGGGTTTCATGATGCGTTCCTGCAGAGGGAACGCATCATCCGTCAATATTACATAAGGCGATAACTTATTGCTACCAGGAAGTGGTTGTGGTTGAGGTAATTGTAGGTTTCCTTTGGCCAATTTCTTATAAAATGACGTTTCTCGAAAAACACCTCCGTCAGAAATCCTGCCTTTAAAGCCAATATTAGCGTATATGAAATTATAGTTTGCGTCAGCAATGGCCATCAAAACAATGCTGAAAGTCCCTTTGTAGTTGAAAAACATACTGACACTGTTTTTTGGGTTTTGCATGACGTGTTTTCCGTCACACGCTCCAACACAATGCGGGTAATTCCAGGAAACTTCAAAATCTTTTGCTATCTTTCTCCACCCATCTTCAGTGCATGGCATCGGGAAAAATTCAAAACAAATTTAGTTATCTAGTAATTGCATTTTTGTAATTGCAGGAAGAAGAAGAACAAGAAGGCAGTCGACACACTCAAGATACTCAAGCAGAAATCAATGAGCCTCGAAATCAGCATGAAATGTCCAATAAACGCGAAAGAAATAGCTGTGAAGAGGAAAGTGAAAAATACATCGCCTCTAAAAAGACACGGAAGCGTTTATCTCCTTCGGATCGTGAAGAGGAAGACATAGTATTTTAAAAAATGTGTGTCAAAGAGATGATTGCTCAACATATGGATTCCATGTGGCTAATGAGCTGCTGTAAGATATAAAATCTTACAAGTAAAATATTTTATACAAAAGGCAGATTTATTAAAAATAAAGCTTCTGATATAGCAATATGGGGCAGCGAAACCTTACAAGTCACGAATATTATTTAGATAATGGGTCACTCGCTAGGAATTAAATTAGACACGGTTTATAGAAGGGAGCGGTAAGCTGAAGGGCTAGTGGCAATAGGGGTGCACTTCAGTTCCCAGCACACAGGAATAAACCAAAACAATGGAAACAGGTAGCAACGGCTGGTGGTAAATAGGTGTTAACTCTGGAAAACAATGGTGCGGTGGCCCGTCGGGACATCCCTTTGATCAGAGACCCCAGGAGACAAACAGGAAGTGAGTGCACGACTAATATTGTTTCCAAGACAATAGGGCTATCGTCTGGTAGTATGCGACAGCTTGACCCGCAGAAATTTAGGGTAGGTGTGAATCTAGTAACACCGTCTATGTCGGCCAATTTCAAAAGAGAACAGACGACCTGGGAAAGGGATAGTGATATTAAAATGAGAGGTTGAATCTAGCGGGGATGGACATAGCATAGGAAACTCACACTAGCGAATAGTCGGTGATGTAAATTTAAATATTGATGTACGAATGGTTAAATTTCTGAGCGAAGGTGGGCCAACACAAAAGGGCGGTACACAAATTCAGAAAACAAAAAGAGAGCGCGCGCAGCCAAGAGGGTCACAGAGTTGAGTTTATATTAGTAATAAAGATATAAAGATATAAAGATATATTTTATGTGTGTTTATGGAAATGAGTTAGAAAACAGAGTTGAGTTTTTGTGGTTGTTTTTTGAAGATGAGTTAGGAAAGACAGAGTTGAGTTTTTTGACAGTGTTAGTGGAAAAATGAGTTAATAAGTTGTGTAGGGTTAGATAAGTAAGAAAAGTCAGCCAGTTGAGAAAGTCCTGACAAAGTTAAGATGGAGTACTAAGTTGTGTAGGGTTAGATAAGTCCTGTCCTGTCCTGTCAGCCAGTTGAGAAAGATCTGACAAAGTTAAGATGAAGTAGTGAAGGGTTAGATAAGTTTAAGTACAGTCAGTAAGTTAAGAAAAGTTAGAGGAGTTTCATGATAGAAGAGAACAGTCGAGTAGTCTGTCATCGGAAGGCAAGGGTAGTGGCCCATATGCAAATAAGTCTGTCCGTATCGGAAGGCAAGGGTAGTGGCCGGTATGCAAATAAGTCTAATCCGTTATCGGAAGGCAAAGGTAGTGGCCCGTATGCAAAACGAGTGAAGTGTAAAGAGAAACAAGCCTGTCCGTCATCGGAAAGCAAGGGTAGTGGCCCGTATGCAGATGAATGAAGTATATAGAGGAATAAGTCTAGTCCGTATAGGAAGGTAAGGGTAGTGGCCCGTATGCAAATGAGTGAAGTGTAAGGAGAATAAGCCTTTCCGTCGTCGGAAGGCAAGGGTAGTGGCCCGTATGCAAATGAATGAAGTGTAAGGAGAATAAGCCTTTCCGTCGTCGGAAGGCAAGGGTAGTGGCCCGTGTGTGCAATCGACTGAAGTGTATGGAGAAATAAACATAGTCCATAATAGGAAGGTAGTGAAAGTGGCCAGCGTGAAAATAACCCTAGTCCATCATCATCATCTGAAGACAGTGATAAAGGCCAAGGAAAGAAATAACCCTAGTCCGTCATCTGAAGGCAGTGGTAAAGGAAAGGCAAAGGCACAGATAAGTGAGCCGAGAAGGTAAAGTTTTAATCCCGAGTTCGCCAGAATAGCTGAACCGAAGGCTAAGTAGCAGTATCGAAGACGAGCCCATAAATTCCTAAGAGACACAGTGATGCCCTATCCAGACGTAGACTACAGCCCATTGAGAAACTAGGAGAGCCTAAGATGGAAGCTTGAAATCCCCCTGGAAAAGAAAGGAACAAGATAGAAGTAGGTGAGCGATATATTAAGTACACTAAGTTAACAAGAAGGACTGTTAGTGAAATAGTATAGTAATTAATTAAAAAGGGGATAGCACTAGAAAGTAAAATGAAAGATAAATTATCTCTGAAGTAGATATACTAACAGAGTTTATTATGTTAAAAAGAGTTAATGTATAATGCAAGGGAAACGAAGGAATGAGAAATAGATTAAATTGATGTACAAATAGCTATAATGTGTTAGAAGGATAGTAAAGTTTATAAAGAGGGATTCTGAATATGTTTTAATGATAGCTAATTGAGTTATATGAGCAACTCTGAATATAGTGTTTAATTGATGAAGATTTGTTGATTTATCTGAAAGTCTAATAACAAATAGAGACTTTAGGAAAGTTAGGATTGGTCTACAAGTATATTGTAACAGTGTGGTGAGAACACAGAGCTGAATGATGAAAGTAGCATATTTGATTGTTAATATATGAAACAGAATTGTATCCAGGAGTAAGTCAAATAGGTATAGTGAATGTACAAGTGTTAGGAGTTAGTTACGGCAAGAAGAATGAATCAGGTGTTTTCATATAATGGTCAACTCAGATTAGCTAGTGAAGGGAAACAGGAATAAGAATAATATATGCAAGGTATCTTTGATTTAACTTTGTATGTCATATTACATGCTATCTAGTTCAGTTGTATGTCATGTTGTATGTCATGTTGTATATATATGTATATATATATATATATGTAAATAAACTTTGTTGTTTATTAATTAGTGAGTTTGTTATTCTTGAACACTCAGCCATTCCGAAGGGAATTATACATAATTGAGAAGTTCCCTTGGACCTGAAATTCTCCTGTGAAGCAAAGTCACAGGAAGAGGTCTATATAAATAATAGACCTATATAAATAATAGAAGAAAAAAGAGGTCTATATAAATAATAGGGAACAAAATAAAGATATATAATAATGATAATCGAGAAACTAAGTAAAGACTTCCTCTTAATTCCCCCCCCCCCCACACACACACTGCGAAATTTAAGCTCTAGAGCACGAACAATGGTTAAGCACATAATAAATAATACATTATTTGAAGCAGCTATGGGCAAATATGATGTCGAAAATGTGCCTACTCGAACTAGTACACCTCTTCATAACAACTATGAAAGTAGTGGTTGCACTGTTTTATCCTCTGGGGCCAAGAATCTGCCTCACAACTACGAGTATGAAAGTAGTAGTTTCACTGTTCTATCCTCTGGAGCATCTGCAACAACGTTTTCTGAGCCATCCAACAGCTCAGAAAACCTTTTGACTTTTCCAGTACTTTCTGAATTCCTAACTAAGAAGACTCTGCCGAACTGACTTGAAATCTTCTAATAATATATGTATGTTTGTAATAAATAAAATATTTAGCATAATAATATTTTTACTTACCTCGACAAAATCATGTAGAACGTCGATCAAAGCTCTGCATACCTTTGAAATAATTCGAGAAATGCTTGGCTCAGATATCCGAAACAGATACAGGATGGATAGCTATCACCCGTACCCAAATATCTCAATGTTACTAACATTTTCACACTAGGTCGTATTGCCTCACGAAAGTTGGTATCATATTTTTTTATAATAGGTGAAACTTTCTCAAGCAAGTACTCAAAATCTTCTTTGCTCATTCGTGTGAAATTTCGAAATAATGCTTCATCGTCAGCAACCAATTTATTGTAAAAATTATTCTGAACTTCCTCACCACCAACATATAATTCTCTTCTCCACCACCGTGGCTTTCTTCTTTTTTTTTTCTACGATTCAAAGCTATTACCAAATCGTTGAGACGCATGCTTCAAAGCATAGACGACACAGCGCATGCGACATTGTGGCACATAGTCGCACACCTAGAAACAGGCAACACTAGGAAACATGTAGCATGCCTCTTGTCGTTCAGTGTTGCCTCAGTGGAATTGCGCCTTAAGCGTCTCTGGAATGAGCTGTAGAACTGTGAACCCCTAGCCTGCGGTCGTAATGGGTAGTTGCAGCATAAACTGCATATGCTTATATTTATCATAATGTCTCAATAAAGATTCTCTCTCCTTCCCATTTCACGTGCTTTCTACTCCCTCCCACTTCAATCGAAGCGGAGAAGCCCTCGCTTGGTAGTCATTCGCCATTTACAAAACTGTACTGTACTGTACATCACCAGGCGTCCAATGGCCTGGACAACATGTGTTTTCTGTGTTCTAAAACTGTATTATAAGTCAATGAATAGGTATTCAGAATTATTAGTAACATTTTACCTTTTTTCATTTGAGCACAGCATTTATGGTTCTTGGAAAATGTCTAACTCCGGTTGTACCTTCGTGTCTTATACAATGAATATACAGGGGATCCTCGTTATCCGAGGATAACTGGTTCCAGAAAATTCCACTTAAAGCGAAACCAATTAAAACGGGACCAATTTTCTTAATGTTTATTATTTAAATAATAACTAAATGCAACTAGGCATAATATTTTAAGAGTAATATTTTAACTCTTAAAGAAAAACTATGATAGTAGTGTGAAAAGCATCATTTCATCTGTATCTCATATTGTGCTCATCCTTCACAACGAGTTGCCCATGTTGCCCACTACCTCGAATAAGTAACGCTTCACTAATAGAGAAGACTATTGTTACTTATTCTCGGTGGGCACCACCACCCAGACGGTACAGTTTGAAAGCTAGTTGGCTCTTCATCGGAGGGTGGGCAGGTACCCTGGTATTGCAAGTGAAGCGTTACTTATTCGAGGTAGCGCAATACATGGGCAACTCGTTGTGAATGATGAGTAGATAGGTGTATCGACTTGTACATAGTGAAAAATGAGAAAATTATTTTATTAGACATTTGTTATCTATGCTACACAATGTAAGGTTAAGTAAAGTTTATTGAAGTTACACTATTTTTTAGTTGTGCGAATAAAGAATGAATGAATCCAGAGTTGTTCGTTTTTTTTTTGTCGTTTTTTTTTTCAAATAAAATTGTGTCGTAGCATTTAGTTATGTCTTTAACTTCATGAGGTAGATCGGTCTCACGAAAAAAAAAAAAAAAAAAAAAAACGTGCTTCGTCAATTTTCTCAAGGGAAAAAGCTTTAATTCTTTAATTTTCAAATCCTCGTAACTGCGGGGACTCGGATAATGAATATTCTGATACCGGGGACCCCCTGTAATCACTATTTTTCCTCACTATGCGGAGAAAGATTAAGTTGAGTAGTGGCGAATCTAAGAAATGGAGTCCAGTCGGCAAACGAATACAGGGGCCAATGTTCCATACGGGATATCAAGCACATAGTTTATGTTAGGATATAATATAATGATGGATTATTATTGACAACAAAAAAAAGTAACATGCGCGCTCACATCATATAGAATGTTTGTTAAAATTCTCATAGTGAACAAGAGATGAACATACTGCTTTATCTATGTATATATTGATATATGCAAAGTATTAAATAAATAAAAATAAAAGTTAATGTACGCTGTGCGTTATATTTCAGGCGCGTTACAAATTAGTAATACTACATGATTTATAACAAAAAAAAAAAAAAGAGCAAAAAGCAACAACTTTTATGAGCGAACTGAGAAAATTTCGTTTCTGCCCATCCGCCACATTATCCATTTATTTCTCCAACCAACGCATGGCAACAAACTGCTTCAGCTATTTCCTAGTATATGAATGCTGTGTCAGGGGCCAATGTAATTTATTTATTGAATAAATATACTATAGACCGGATATAACGCAGGCGATGGGGTTCAAAATTTAGGATCGCGTTATAAGTGAGTAGGCCTTTGTTGAATTTGCATATTTGGACGTAAACTTACCAATGTTTGACCGTTAGAAACCATCAACCCAAAGAACGTAACTACAAATAATGGTCATTACAAGTGACTAAGCAAAAATAGATAAAAAGGAGGTAGTAATCGTGTACATTTTTTTGGGTTGTAAGATGTAAAATCTTACATGTTAATATTTTAGAAATGAGTGAGATTTATTTAAAATAAAGCTTAGGAAATAGCAAAATAGAACAGTAAACATTTCCAGTCACAAATATTTTTCTAGGTCACTCACAAGGATGTAAATTAGACAAGATTGAATTAGAGAAGGGAGCGGTAAGCAATTAGCAATTAGGAGTACATTTCAGTTCCCACCATGGCATAGAACAATAACAACGGGTATGGTGAGAGCGACTACTGGCGAGCAGGTGCGAATAACTATGGCTTTGCAGAACAAAGGGCTGTAGACTGAACATCGTCGGACACCCCTTTGTCCGGTGACACCGAGAATCGGTCTGGTAGTAAATACAGGAAAAATTGCTCCGGTCAGCAATCACATTGGCGTCTGACTGTCGGCGATGGCAAGGTTGTTAGACCATGTAAAATCAATCTGCTAAGTTTAACGAGGGGTGGCGAAGGTGACGGCGAACTTCAAAGCAGCGGATTGCCTGGGAAAAATTTGGAAATTTATTAAAATGAGCTCTGAATATACAGCTTGAGAAATTTTAAAGGACGAATAGGAAATGATGAAAGTTGACAAAAATGAGAAGATTGGGTAAACTCAGAAAAAAGGCGGGCAGGAATTATGAGGAGTGTTGCTGAATTGAGATGACAAAAGTGAGTGAACGGGGAGAGACAAGGGACACACACAGTTGAGATTTCGTTGGTGTTTGTGGAAATGGGTTAGTAAAAACATAGAGTTGAGTTTTTGACGGTGTTAGGGAAAGAATGAGTTAAAAGTTACTGAGTTGAGTTTTTGTTAGTGTTTTGTGAAAATGGGTTAAAAAGTTGGGCTTTTGTTGGCGGTTTGTGGAGATGAGTTAGGAAAGACAGACGTGAGTTTTTTGACAGTGTTAGTGGAAAAATTGAGTAATAAGTTGTGTGGGGTTAGATAAGTCCTGTCCTGTCCTGTCCTGTCAGTCAGTTAGGAAAGATCTGACAAGGTAAGATGGAGTACTGAAGGGTTAGATAAGTTAAGAGCAGTCAGTAAGTTAAGAAAAGTCAGTGGAGTTTCATAATAGAAGAGAACAGTCGAGTAGTCCGTTATCGGAAGGCAAGGGTAGTGGCCTGTATGCAAATAAGTCAGTCCGTCGTCGGAAGGCAAGGGTAGTGGCCCGTATGCAGATGAATGAAGTGTAAGGGGAATAAGCCTGTCCGTCGTCTAAAGGCAAGGGTAGTAGCCCGTATGCAAACGACTGAAGTGAATGGAGAAATAAATCTGTCCGTTATAGGAAGGTAGTGAAAGTGGCCAGTGTGAGAATAAGTGGAGTAAGGAGAAAAATAACCGTAGCCCATCATAAGAAGGCAGTGATAAAGGCCAAGGAAAGAAATAACCCTAGTTCATCATCTGAAGGCAGTGATAAAGGCAAGGCGCAGATAAGTAACCAGAGAAGGTAAAGTTGTAATTCCTAGTCCGCCAGAATAGCTGAACCGAAGGTTAAGTAGCAGTATCGAAGACGAGCCCATAATTTCCTAAAAGACACAATGATGCCCTATCTAGACGTAGACTACAGCCCATGGAGAAACTTGAAATTCTGAGATGAATGCCGTTGGTAAACGATGATGCCATTCCCAGATAAGGAGCTGAAGGCCCCAAAACGGAGAAATCCGATTCGTTAAATTAAGTAAGTGACTAGTTATATAGTATTCTCCCTCACAAATAAAGGACTATTGGAACTCTAATATCAGATTAGTATAATGTTTAGAAAGATGTTAAGGGAAGGATGTACAAAAGTATAATTATATACAGGGTGTTTCAGTTAAACGTTTCAGAACTTCTAAGAGGGGTAGGGTACATCCTGACAACTCGAAATCATATAGCAATGTGGGGTCGGAAATGCTTTCCTGAAGCGGTGTTGTACAAAGAAGCACCATAAAGAAAAGAGACCGTAAGTGAGAAATCGTTTTAATAATACATGAAAAGAAGCAAAAGGTACATGGATTAAAGTAAGTGTTCGAAGTTTCTTCCACGGGCTACAATGCACGCCTCACATCTCCGACGCATGGACATCCGAACATTCTGGAATACTCCAGGCGAATTTCGAATTTCTTCGGCAGCTACTGCGATTCTTGCAACCAGCTCCTCAGCATTGTCAACAGGGGTGTCATAAACTAGCGATTTCATATGACCCCAGAAATAAAAATCAAGACATGATAGGTCGGGTGACCGAGTAGGCCAACGCACGGGACCACCACGTCCGATCCACTGTTGACCAAATGTGACATCCAGGTAGTTACGAACATCTCCGCTATAATGGGCAGGGGCTCCATCGTGTTGGAACCACATTGTCTGTTGCGTCGATGCAGAAATCTGTTCATATCTCAAAAGTTGTGGCAATACTTGCTGCAGAAAGATCAAGTAGATAGGTCCGGTTAGACGACACGGTAACAGGTAAGGTCCGATGAGGTGATCTCCCATAATACCGGCCCATACATTGACCGAAAATCGAATCTGTGCTGCACGACGTCGTATTGCATGCGGGTTCTCGACCGCCCAGATATGGTCGTTATGCGTGTTAAATTCCTTCCCTTGTGAAGGATGCTTCATCGGAAAACAACACTTCAGCAGGAAAAAGGGGATTTGTAGCACATTTTCCAAGGTACCACTGTGCGAAAGCAATACGAGGTGCATAATCCTCCGGTTGCTGTGTCTGAACACGCTGCACGTGAAACGGATGCATGTCTTGTTCTCGGAGAATCCTCCAGACGCTGCAATGGGAAACCCCGACTGCGTTTGCTAGACTTCGTGTACTCGTTCTTGGATTCCCCTGGACATGCTGCAGCACATTCTGTTCGACGGCTGGAGTCCGTGCTGTTCTTACCCTGTCCCTGTCAGCTCTTTCAAATGAACCTCTCTCAGCTAACCTCTGGTGCAGTCTTGCAAAGAAATTATGATTGGGAATACGCCTCATCGGATATCGTTCCGCGTACAAACGCTGTGCAGCTGGCCCACTACAATTTGCAGCCCCGTACGCCAAATGCATATCGGCTAACTCTGCGTTTGTGTAATCATCCATCCTACTAACTTGGCGTTCTTGTTCAAGAAATTCGAAATTCGCCTGGAGTATTCCAGAATGTTCGGATGTCCATGCGCCGGAGATGTGAGGCGTGCATTGTAGCCCGTGGAAGAAACTTCGAACACTTACTTTAATCCATGTACCTTTTGCTTCTTTTCATGTATTATTAAAACGATTTCTCACTTACGGTTTCTTTTCTTTATGGTGCTTCTGTGTACAACACCGCTTCAGGAAAGCATTTCCGACCCCACATTGCTATATGATTTCGAGTTGTCACTATGTACCCTACCACTCTTAGAAGTTCTGAAACGTTTAACTGAAACACCCTGTATACATAAATATAGAGATAAATCAGATAGGGGTTTTGATTAATGTATAATTAGACATATGTATAAAGGCATAGGAGAGAAATTTGATATTTGTTATTAGTTATTGTTTAACATATAGGTATGAGATATTTTGGAAGGCAAAGGTAGAGAAATACAGAGAAAGAAATAGCCTTATGAATGTAGCTAACACTTGGGACCAGCATTAGTCCAGGAATTGATGTCAATGTACTATCTGTCTTGATTAGAGAAAGTTGTGAAATTATATTCCCCAAGACAAAATGGGGTACTAATTAAAACGGAAGTTAAGAGTGAAATTCCTAAATCAATACATATGGTAAGAATTTTATTTAAAGTGGAGAAAGGGTGTACCTAATCCTCTTAAGTAATTATTGTTCATGTGTGAAGAAGAAGCTATAGCAGTTTTTGTAAAGATATTAAGTTTGTTGTGTAGAAAGAAATAACCTTTCTAGTGTAAAACCAATGTATTTAATTGCCATATATAACTGATAATACATAGGCAAATTTGAGTAATAATAATATGTGCTTGAGAGTTGTTAATTTTTATATTGTGTATATAAGCGTAAATAAAATGTTATGTTATATATTAATGTGTGTGTTGTTTGTCATTCTTGAACACTCAGCCTGTCCGAAAGGAATTATAAATAATTGAGAAGTTCCCTTGAACCTGGAATTCTCCTGTAAAGTAAAGTCAGATGTGTAAGTGGGGAAATTAAAATAAGGTGGACAACAACTCTTATAAGGGAACAAATAAATAATAAATAATAAATAAAAAAAAGAAAAAACAAAATAAAAAATTAAAGAAATAAAAATATCATAATCATTCTTGTTTTCCACCCCCCACAGGGTGCTAGGAAAAAAGATTTCGCTCAAATTTTTTGTGATTTCGTTGTTAAGAACAAAAATTGACATAAAACCAAGCCCACACAAGTAAAACTGAAAAATACCTGCACTCTATAATTATCAGTTAAAAGAAAAAAAAAAAATCGATAAACACCTAAATTTTAAGATCGTGGAAGTATCAAGACATGAACTTCAACATTGAAATAACTGTCAGATACGAGTACTTGTTGGGGGCTACATAGTACCTGATTACACTGTCGTTTTTTTTAAATAAATGAATCTATAATTAACTGCTTTGTCGTCTTCCCTTTCTTCTTTTTTGCAATTTCAATATTTGATTTCAAAAAGGATATGTATTCTATCTACATTCTCTGATTCTAGCCATTGAAGTGCAATGCCATGGAAATGGCATTGATGCGCGCAGAAAGAAAAGAAAACAAAAATTTGAAAACACACACACTAATATTATGTAGAGTAAACTTTACAATTGTTACATCTTTCCAGAAAATTTTGAGTTTATTCCCATCACTGACCTTATCTTCTAAAGCCGTAGTTCAATCAATATAGCAAAATAAAGAGAAATAAAATAAAGTAGAAATCAAATAAAAATAAAGACAAAAAAAAAAATAGAGAGAATTACGGTATTAGCATTAGCAGGGCATATAATGCAAGAAAGCAAGCTTATACAGCATCAGCCAAAAAAAAAAACCCTCCAATTTCGCTTAAAATCTAACTGGAGCAAATTATTTAACCGCGTTAAAATGTCAGATAATTCCAGCCTGATGTCGCAAGATGAACACAAAGATGTCTGATTCATTCAGTAACCCGAATTTATATTCATTAATTTATTTTCTCTCTGCGATATACACCAGTCTATGAGAGCTAACAGGGACCTCGCGGATAACATAGTGGTTCTAATCACCATCCTCACTCACCCACCGTGGATAACGCCTAAATTCAAGTCCTGCCATGGTGCAAAGAATTATTTTTTCTTTCCAGAACATGGCTTAGTTAGCTATTTTCAGGCGAGAATCCCATGTTTCTCTCTTTTTTTTTTTTTTTTTTTTTTGCCCCTAAAAATCGCGTTTTGCTTTCAGTAAACAGCAAAAATTATCTACATGCAATTTTACATTGGTTAGGCCTAAACAATTTCACAGTTTTTATCAAACCAATTTAGGCAAACAGTTCATTGCACTTACCATTAACTTTATGTTGCAAAAATTGGATAAAAGACCATTATAAGGAATTAATATTTTAAATATTAAATATTGTTTATTCTGAGGATTAAACATATTAGAGCCAATTCCTTCACGATCTATCAATACACTTCATTGAAGCGTTTTTTAATCGATTAATAATAGCGCCCTCTTTCACTCTCTCTTATACAGTATATTATTTAATAATTAATAATTTTAGCGTGATTGGAATTAGCTTATTATTATGTAAGATTTTTTTTTTTTTAATGGTGACCAAGTCGTAAGACCTATTCTAAGAAAATTTCATAAAATATGCGACTAATTGCGTTAAATCGAAATAAAATTATTTCTGATCACCAATACGGGAAAAAATATTTTGTTCTAGTAACAGTAAGTATTATTACTCTTGGGAATAATCTCTGCGCAGAAAGTTTTGTCCACGAAGCTTTTGGCATTGGATGTAATTATACCTAATCTAGTCTCTAGTTGAACACAAATTACTAAATGGATAATATTTTATTTTAGAAAAATTTAATGTTTTAATACATATAAAGGGACACCAACAAATAGCATTTATCGTATACTCCAGCCGAATAAGTCGATATTTGAAGAAATCGTCTGAAATTTAAAGGCCTTATCCGATGAGTACGAAGTCCAAAGTTTAAATTAAATGCAGGCGCTTATGGGTGGAAAGACACGAATCAATTGCGATATATTTATAATTAGTTATATATACAACGTGTGCAATAAATAATTAAATAATCAATCATTTAATTTATTTAATTAAGTGTTCATTTAATTAATTGTTCTGTTTAATTATAAAATTTTATTTTAATAAATTAAAATTAACTTTATAATTTGTAAAGTAAGGTTTTATTAAATACGTATTGAATTAAGTTTATTTATGCGTTCAGTTGCTTTTAATTTGTGTATTTTTTCTACCTTAGTTTATTATTTTTTTTTTTGGACATAATTGATGTCAGCAGGGCCGCGTTAACGCTACAGCCAAACCGGCCATGGCCGGGGGCCTCACCCGAAGCGGGACCTCAATTTTTCTAAAGTAGCGATAAAAATTTCTAATAATAATAATAATAAACCAAGAAAACGTGTACTTAACTTGTTAAGTGTTTAAATATTATTCTTATATCTTTTTATCGTACAATAAAAAAAAAAGTTAAAAGTTTTGTTATTGTTACTTTATTTTTCCAAGTCAAAAAACATAAAACATTTTTGACCTCTTTATTTTGCATTTTTTTCAAGGAATTATTATATAAAAACCTATGCAGTATTTGTATTTATTTGTATGTGCAATATATATATACAATACACCCCTTAAAATTGTAATTGTCGTCCGAATAACGTAAATATATAGCAATATTTCTTACAGATTGCATCAGATAAGATTGACACGCGTAGGTGATGACGTAACATTGCATCAGCCGTTACTTTCAGCTATATTAGCACGCTCTGCAAGAGTTGCAGTCATTCCTTCCTCGTGTCAGGATGGCGAGAGTTACGTGCAGTTGAGGCTGCAAAGAAAGAGTGCTATTGTTGCTTTACGTGAGGAAGGATGTTCTTTCTGTCATATTGCTTATAGAGTGTCTTGCAATCAGTCGACAGTGAGTAGATTTCTTACCAAACTCAAGAATACTGGTTGACGCAAACGAGTCTCTACGCCAGTAATTTCCAACCTTTTCCAGTACAAGAGCCATATTGAAAGTTAGATTTGTTTCGCGGGCCGCACGGAGTTATTCGAGAAAAATTAGTGTGTTACATTTCCCATATCTTGTTACATGTAAAAGGAATTTTCTGTTTTCATATTACCGTTTTTTATTTTCAGGCTATGTACAAAAAATGGAAATTCCCAACACTTTATGTGCAACAATCTATGTCAGTGATTTATTTTTTTAGATTTTATTAAAATTTAAAAATATGACTTACTTTTGTTTTTTAAATACTTTACTTTTGCCTTTTTTTAAAAAAAAATACTTTACTTTTTTTTTAATACTTTACTTTTGCTTTTAAATGTTCACTTGAGAAAATTTACAGCCTGAAAAGGATCACTGCTTTTCAATGTTAAGGTGAATAAATAAATATAATGATACCCCTAAAATGGAAAATATTCAAAACTTTTATTACGTAGAATATACAACATTTACTGAACAAAACTTAACATTTAATGAGATGATTGAGGCTAAATGTTTTTAGATAATTGTTCAAAATTTGTTTGAAAATTTGTGACGCCAATTCTCAATACGGAATGAAGAAAATTGTTTCATGCGTGAAACAATTTGCTCGCAAACTTACGTTGATCCGAACAAAGTAGCCATTTTCATGGCATTTTCTTTTATTAGTGGAAATTCTTCAGATGGGAGAGCCTTGCAGAATTAAAGTAGTTTATTTTCGCAGTCCATCTACTTATTTTTGAACCATGTTTTGGCTTGAAGATCAATAAATTCAAATTGCAAGCTGGGATTGTAGTTTTCAGCCATAGAAATAAATGAATTCTCAAATAAGCTTATGTCGTGGGATCTCATATCAGCGAATCGACTTTCAAACTCGTCAAAAACTAATTATAATAACGAGAGGCAACAATTCTTTGGAAATATGTGTTTTTCTGTTAGCTCGATACAACATTCAAAGTGAATTAAATTGCCTTGCTCAATTGGTATTTAAATAATAACAACGTATTCTGAAACAATTTGATGTCACCATTCCCTTGTAGTTTATATTAAGAGCATTTAAAGGACTAGAAATTCTGTAAGAATTGCAAGATCAAACAGCCAATCCATATTTGATAGTTGTTTTATTTGTTTCCCTTTTTCTGTCATAAAAATATCAATTTCATGACGCAGTTTAAAGAAACAATATGGCACTTTGCCATGGCTAAGCCCGATACAACAGCCCGATATTTTCTGTCATAAAAATATCAATTTCATGACGCAGTTTAAAGAAACAATATGGCACTTTGCCATGACTAAGCCATCTCACTGCACTGTGTAAAATTACATCTTCGTATTTAGCTTCAATCTCTAACTGTTGAAACATTCGGTGATTAAGGCCATGTGATCTTATAAAATTTACAGTTGAAGTAATCACATTCATAACGTGTTGGAGATCCAATACATTCCCACACAGAACTTCTTGATGCACAATGAAGTGAATTCCAATCTGAGGTTCAGCTTTGATAGCTTTCATTTTCTTGGTTATTCTACCAATAAACCCAATGTTTTTGCCAACAATATTTTTTTTTACCGTCAGTCGTGACTCCTACCAGGTTTTTAATATTTAATCCTAACTTTTCAATAGATTGTCAAAATTTTTCAAAACGATTTTCACCTGTAGTTGTTCCATGCATACTCTGTAGATCAGCTAAACCTTCAAGTGGTACAAAATTATCATTAATTCCACGTATGGAAATAAGGAGTTGGGATGTGTCCTTTACATCAGTATTGTCACCCAGTGATACACTAAAATATTTCATTTGTTTTATGCTTTCCAAAAGTTGTTGGAACAAATTCTTTCCAATATCTTCAACTCTTCGCATAATTGTTTGTCGAGACAAACTAATGTCTTGTATCATTGCTCGTTTCTCTGGACAAATTTCTTCCATAGCTTTTAAAAACGTTTAAGAAATTCACCATCACTGAACGGTTTACTTTCAAAAGCGATCAAATGCACAACTTGATAACTGGCACTTACAGCAGATAAATTTCTTGACTGATACTTTTTCCGTGTGTTTTGTTGTTTTCTTAATTCCAATATCTTCTACTCTTCACATAATTGTTTGTCGAGACAAACCACGGTATATTCTTTAAAAAGTGATACAGTATCCTTACACAACAAACATACTGCTTTTTCGTCGTACTCAATGAAGAAATAGTCATCAGTCCACCTTTGATTAAAAACACGACAATCGAAATCGACGTTCCTTTTTCGGAACAAATTTAATACAAATTAATAATAATTCAATAAAATGAACAAGTTATATCAAAATAGTAGAATTTCACAATATGAAAAGATTGATGAGTACATTGACTGCACTGGACTACATGTACTGTACACATTTGATACAGTCGAGCTCGACGCTTGCATGCCTGTACACCAGTAGAGTGTAGAGTGTGTTTAGTGTCAAACGGCACCAGGGGTTCCCCTATCTCGCAAGTAGTATACATTGTGGGTGTGAAACAGAACACTGTCAGTGCCAGAGGTACTGTATATGGATTTTGTATGTCTATTGTCGTGTACCGGTGTTCATCTGGTCATTTAGCCGCTGGGCTCCCAATGGGTCTCAACGCATTGGCGCGACTCTCTAAAATGCTGTTTTAGTTCCCTTTCCGAGCGGGCGTATAAAAATTATTCGCAGGTCTTACGTTGAACACCACTGCTCTACGCCAAAACAGCACCTCGTTTTGAAGCGCTTATGCCTTAAAAACCGTAAACCTTCTTCGTCTGAGCTGAAAAGAGAATGGGAAGAACATACAGGAGTGGCAGCAAGTGCAGTAACAGTCAGAAGACGCCTCTTCAAAAATGGATTTGTAGCCCGTCGTCATAAGAAAAAGCCCCTCCTCACACAAAAAATGAAAAAGGCCCGATTAATTTGGTGTAAGGTGCATGTAAAATGTACCCCCGAGCAGTGGAAGTCAGATGGTATTCTTCACGTGGTGAAGAATACCATCAAGACTGTATAGTGTCTACAGTGAAATTCGCTACCAGCCAAATGATATGGGGGTGCATTTCGTATCACTTACGGAATATAAACGGTTCCGTAAATGCCAATGGATACCTGGTTATATCGAAAGGCAAATTGCTGCCAACCATTAGGGTGCTCTTACGTAGAACGCAGGTGACCGCTTACTTGGGACCAGCAGCTACAGGTAGTCTAAATGAACAATGTAAGTCAATGGGAGTGCATACAGTAACAGCGTGTTGGCAGCGGCATCGCTTCTTGTGTTGAAAAAATGGTTGGAAGAACGGTCCATTACAACTGTTAGCTGGCCAGGAAACAGCCCGGACCTGAATCCTATATAGAACTGTTGGCATCGTGTGGAATCTGCAGTTGCCAGAAACTTCAGGAAGCCATAATTCGTGTTTGGAACCACGAACTATCAGTTGATTATCTTCAGAAATTATTGTCAGTGCCTCAACGGTGTGCTGCTGTCATCGGGGTCAGAGGCGGTTCAACTAAATAATAGTTTGCACCTGGTGAACTTTTCATTTTGTTTTCCATTTAAAATGATAAACTGAAGCAAATTGAGGGCTGCTGATAACATTTCAGCCATAATGTCGTGTTTACCAAAACTGTTGTATAAAGGTTGCAAATGCTCATTTTGAATATTTTGAGAGCACCTGTCAAATATTACTTAGCTTTGCCTTAACTATTAATAAATATCTTTTGCTTATATTTCTATTTGTGATGCTAATCATTAATGTAACATACGTTAGAAATGTGAAATTCCTATGTGATGCTCTTTCCTTGAACACCAGTGTATATATTAAAGGGAGCTTAAATTTAAATATGGCTGGGGACCTATTTCATCCTTAATCCGGTCCTGTGTAGGTGTGATCACTCGCATCGTTTTGTGAAACCATGTCGGTGTGGCTCATCTTGTGATAATATTTTCACCTTAGTTACATAACTCCCAATGTCGATCATCTCCCGAAAGTGATCCTGAGCCACGTTCGCAAAACTGCAGACTTGCCCTCTTTTTGTGCAGTTATTCTCTAGTATCTTCATAGCTCCGCTTTCTAATACAACTTTGAAGAATGAATATTTTTTTTTAATGCAGATTGTGCACCATTCTTGTATTTAATGACCGAAATATAAAGAAACGAAGAAACGTTACGTAAATAAGTTGTGTTTCATTCAGAATACATTGTATTATTTTAATTTTATTTGTCTGTAAAAAAGATGAACCTTTCAAAGGAACTTCTCGGCTCAGTGAAGTTATTTTAAACGCTGTCTGTAAAACCGGTATTGAACTTATACGAATAATTCTAAAATAGCCTGGAAATTTCGAGTTAAATTTGACATGACTGATTTATTGCGTCTTCAATTTATTATCCAAATTATTTTTATTAGTTTATTGTTATTATTAGATTATTATTATGATTATTATTAATATTTGTTTATCTTATTTATTTTTTGTGATATATACAGTCAACACTTGTGAGATATCTTAACTGCTCGCTGAGAGGTATACTGAATCCAGATTAATCTGCTGAAGCTGAATAACCCAAAAGTTTCTCGTACATGATTCCCACCAGAGGATTCTTCTTCCCACAAATGCCATTGAAGTCATCCAAATCTATAGCCCACATCATGCCACCACCATAACCTTTGTCGCGAATGAAATCCATCTGAAAAAAAAAAATAATAATAATAAATACATTAATGTAATAAATAAAATAAATAAATTTTCTGTTTATACTCCGGGACGACCAAACGGTCAGAGGAGTTCACAAGATAGATAGAATACAAGAAACAACACCGTATTCAGCAGTCGCGGGCTTAAACTCCGACCACTCAAGGCACGTGTACGATATTTCAAGAGTTGGTATTTGAAATGAATGAAAAGTAAAATAATTCCACTCGAACCCACGACGCCGAGATTAAGAGTCTCATGCTCTACCGACTGAGCTAGCCGGATACTATTATGCTTTAATAAACCTATTAAAGTATAAATCTTTGACAAATTCTTTAAAGTATCATAATATTCATCTTTTAAATGTTGATTTAAAAAATTGTGATATTAGGGCGACCAGAGTACTAACTCCTCTACATAAATGGATCAAATCCAACGTCAATGTCTAATATTTCAGTGCCACAGTGATCCAATGGCTTAAGTTTGATACCTCCGACGCAGATTTAAGTCACCAATCCAGATCTTTACGTGATTCCGGAAAGAAGATACAAAGTAAAAAGATATTTATGATTTTAATATTAAGCTATATCGAAAGCCAACAGCGCTCTACGTGCCTTTTGTGTCCCGTCCCTTAATTACAGAGTAGTAACATACTTCTATGTAGTATCTTACTTCTCTGTGCCTTAATCATTATCTTCTCTCAAGGTCGTTCGTGCGAACTTCACCTCACTGCGAGGGCCGATTGTCCTGAAGCTGAAAGCACCCCCTACATTTGTCCTTGGGAGTCACGACCTAACAGAGTTAATTCCTTCCTACAATTTTCAACCAATCACACTAACAGCCCTATTCGGCAATATGAAAAAAGTGGTGAAGCGCCTATCGGGCATAAACGCAGCAGTGATCCCTCGGGGTGCAACCACCCCGACATACCCGGAAGTAAGAGTAACGCCGCCCAAGAGAACAAATCTTCCGATAGCCACGAATTTTCAAGGGCATCTCCTCGCAAGAGCGAAGTCTCGGAATGCACCACGAATCGCATGAAACGCGCGAGAATGGGTCGCAAACTCAAATCTGTCCGCAGCAAAACCAAATTAAAAAGCAAGATTGCAATACCCCCCCCCCCCAACTCCTAAAAGGAAATAACTTGAATTGTAGTAACCAAACCAAAAATATTAAAGCAGCACCTACAGCAAACAGCAGAACGTCAGCTACACCCAAACTACCCAGCTTAATGATGATACGAAAAGAACTAACATTGTTAAAAACTCATGTAGTAAAGAAAGAAAAAGAATTCGCGGAACAGATTTTGAAGGTGTAGGATGCTGATCAGAAAAGGAAAACAATATCAATCGAGCAAGCAACTACGAAATTGTGCGAAGCTCTCGGGACAATCGCTTACACCCTACAAGAAATAAGTACTCAACGGTGTCGCTGCACTATTGACCGCAGCGTAGCCACAAAACGAGATGCAGCCACACAAACAACACCCCTGGAGTTTGGCCAACTGCCTGCACAAAACGGAAGGATACACGATAACAATCCCAATAGGGTGTCTAAAGAAAATTAAAGCGCCCTCGAAACTCTTCTAATCAAATAAGATTATTGCCAATTCCTGAAATCACTTGAGAGTCGAGATGAGAAGAATAAAAGAAAACCAAGCGAAGTAAATTAACCTCAGAGGTTCACATCTGCTGAGTATGGGCTTGGCACACCCAGAGTCTTGAGCTGGATATCATCATTCTTCTCTTCTTTTCTTGGTGATTCCCTCTCTCTCTCTCTCTCTCTCTCTCTCTCTCTCTCTCTCTCTCTCTCTCTCTCTCTCTCTCTCTCTCTCTCTCTCTCTCTCTCTCTCTCTCTCTCTCTCTCAGGGTAATTCAGATTTTTTTTTTTTTTGGCTGGTGCAGCATTAGCCTCAGGCTTCCTTGCACCATATGGCTAATAATAATAATAATTATAACCGGAGCCAACCACGTAGTGAACCACACAAAAAGTTGACTCAGTTTCACGAAAGAAACGATGATGTTGTATAACCCAACAACAGACATGACCAAGTTACTGAACCGAGAATCATCGACCAGGGATGCGTATCGAGAAGCCAGAGCCCCCACCATTCCCCCCAGTGAAAGGCAACCAAAGAATTCTAAAAACACTAGCAAACAAGCAATTATCAAAGACACCGCAGTAAACAGACGCTCGCAGAGAAATATGACATCTCTCTCGCCTTGTCCAGGACCAGATTTTTTCCTCCCGGTTTGGACCCTCAACAAGCGCTGAATCCATAAAGGGAATGTTTCTTGTGGAACACAATATCCCCATCGAAGTAAAACAGCTTAAAACTGGGCAAACAGGCTACGCCTCATTTCTAATAAGGTGTTTACCCTCTGCCTACGAAAAAGTTCTGGATCCTGACGTCTGGCCCCCAGGTACTTATCAGACCTTTCTCTTAAGAAAAAAAGGCCATTCCCCCAGCAATCCCTACTAACTCGTCCTCTACAATAACAATTACCTATTCCAAAAAAAAAAAAAAAAAACCTCCATCCACGCCCCACATTCAGCGTTTTCTCGCAAAATGTGCGCAGTATTGTCAACAAATTGGCCCCTCTGCAATCTCTCCTCCTGCACGATGAATATGATTTCATCTGTGTCCAGGAAACTTGGCTTAACCATGGTGGGGAGTGGCCATGTGGCCACTCCCCACCGATACGGAAATATTTGCAACGGTATAGACCACAGACGTGGAGTCTCCATCACATACAAAGACATCCACCACCTTGTGTATTTACAACTCAGCGACTCCCCTGCATTTATAAATAAATAAATAAATTTTCTGTTTATACTCCGGCACAACAACCAAGTCAGTAGAGTTTACAATAAATCGTCAATACAAATATTTATCGCATTTAGTAATCACGGGCATGAACCCCGGTCCATTCAAGGAACGCGTGCTATGCACTCTCGCTCCTGCCCAATGGGCTACCTCAGGCTGAAGCCATTTCTGCAATTTTTAAAGTCAAAGAAGTGAGGACTCAAGTTGTAGCTGTATATCTACCTCCTGATCATAATCCTGACACAAAGGATGAGCTAACTACCTGTATTATAACCCACCTCAAGCCTTACATGCTCACCTTTGTTTTAGAAGATTTCAACATGCCTCCCCAAGACATGAAGCTGCTAGGAAGGACGTCGTGCGCTCCTTCTCATCTCTTGGCCTCAGACTAAGCCATAATCAATCTACAAGACGACCTCAAAACCTCGACCATCTCACTCTCACAACGCAGATTTTTAAGTTTGCATTAGATCATCTCCCAATTGCCTTTGATTGTTTAAGCCTATGCTCTCCCCGACAACTTGAACAACATGACCATAAAGAATCCCAACTGAAGATCTTCTCATTAAAATATATGCAACCTCAAATCATCCTGCAAAGACTAAGAGCTACAGACTGGAAAAAAATTGCTGCTAGCCATCCTGATCAAATTCTTACCAATTTAGCTAACTTGTTAAAAGACATCGCCCGTGAAGGAGATTCCAAATCCGTCTACCTGTCTTCTAGGACCAAGAACTGGTTTATCACCGACGCGAAACTCGCCTTTATCATGAAATAGAAACTCTACAGGAAATGGCAAAGGACAGGGGAACTAGCCGACTACCAGCTCTACAAAAAACATCGGGCACGCTTCCTATGCATTCGGAGGATGGCACAGAACGACTGGATTGTACACAGAATGAAACTTGGGAAAAGAATCTATACCAACAAGAACAGTCCCCCATGACCACTGACATCTTCCTCGCGTGGGCTAACTGGATCGAAACTAAGCCTCTGCCTGCCCCAAACCCCTTTATTCGGGTTAATCCACCAGCTAACCAAACATCACTGGATAAAATAGCTATCACGAAGGAACGCCTTGCTGAGGTCATCAACAGTCTTCCCAACAAGTCTACCACTGGCCCGGATGGATTCCCTGTTTTTATGATTAAACTATGCAGTGTATATATCATAGACTTCCTGCTTGACACATTCAACTCCATCCTCGAAACAGGAGTTTACCCTACCATCTGGAGCACATATTATGTTTCTCCTGTTCCAAAAAAGCCTAACCCAAAATCGCCTAACGACTACAGACCAATTTCCGTAGGATGCATCTTCCTCAAAATCTTGGAAAAAGTCATACTCCCTGCTCTCACCCATCATATGTTCGGCCACAAACCGCCACATCTCCATAGTGTACTACCTGGACGATACACGATCACCGACCTCATGGACACACTGTTCTGAATTGAAGGTACCTTAAGCAACAAAGAGCAACTGGATATTGTGTTCCTCAACATTAAGGCCTTTGACAATCTGTCCACCCATGCATTATGTGCCATACTGTGCAACTACTTCAAAATCTCTGGCCACATTCTAGTTCTCCTTAGGAAACTCCTTCAGTCCAGGACCCTATGCATCAGAAATCAGAACCATAATCACCACATTCTCTGCTCGAGAGGGCTCCCCCAAGGGGGAGCACACATCGTCTTGCGAATCTCTGCGTTCTCTCTGCCGCCCTCTTTGCCGCATCTTTCGAACCCTTCCTAGCAAATCGTGCTAATTTTACCACTTACGCAGATGATATTAAGTTCTTCATCATCACAAAATGCCCCCAGTCTATTACTGTGAGCTCCAACCGACAGCTACATGAACTGGAAAATTACCTTCATGCGATTGTGCTCTCCATTAACAAAGAGAAAACTTCACAACTCTCTATCACCGAGAAGAAAAATACCAACGATGTGAACATCATTATAGCGAACTCTCAAGTTAAAAAAGTCACCCAACATAAGGATTTTGGTGTCACCTGGGACAAAGACCTCACCTTCTTGCCTCACTTTAATGCCACTCGAATGAAAACATATTCGGCTTTATGGGCAGTAAAACAGGAGATCTCCAACTTCCATAACCCGGACCTTATCATCAAATACATTCTTCAATGCATAATCCCAATTCCTTTATATGCCTCCACTATATGGTCCTCAGCACCCTTCTCATACCAAGCCAGGTTCCTTTCCCTGGAATACTGGATTTCGAAATAGCTAAACAGGGTTGCCGGACTAACACCTACAATCTCAAAATCTGTTCTGGTCACAAATCTTAATACGCTTCCTTGGCGGTATCACATCATCTCTAGGAACCTTCTTACCTTCTCTCAGCTTCTAACCAGAAAATTGAGCTCACCTGATATATGGGATATCATCGCCAGACCGTCAGACAGGAGAAGATGCAGACCAACAGATCGAAGCTGTGTAGCATGTCCTCTCTGGACAACATGTTTCCACATAACTCCTTCCAAATAGTGAATAGATTAGCCATAGACGTTGAGAAGCTCTGCAAGGACAGAACCTACAGATCTTCCATTCTTGCAGACATGTATATCCTCGTCATGATCTAGGTGGACTCTCTGAGATGCCGCGCTGTTCACGCTCTGTTGTATCCGTATGTACTTTTATACGTTGTATCTTTATGTTTATGTATCTTCACCAGAAGCTGTTTAAGGCCATGCATTGTATCTGGACTCTGTACACAATCTGTCATTTATATTTAATCTCTGTATGTAACTCGTGTCCTCTAGCTGCATAGCTGTAAAGGGACATTACTTCGGAAATAAACTGATATTAATATGGTCATTATATCCAGTGTGCTCTTTTTTGTTTTGGTTCTTTGTGTTGAATTTTGGGAGCATCAGCGACTTAGGTCACATTGCGCCATTTGATGATATAGTTTACCCTGTGATATATTTTCCCTACGATCGAATTGAAGAAAGCATTCTGTGTCATATAGTCCCGTTAGCCCAAATCCTTTATGAAGAAAGACAAACTCTCAATTTTTGAAGTTTCAGATTTTTCCAGGTAGATTCGGATGCAAATTATACATAGTTTGCGTTTCTAACAAACAGAGAGAGAAAGTGTTGTTAACTTGATAAACATTTCACAAAAAAAATGAAAGTTAAAATTTTATTTGCAGTACCATTACTATTCTTTTAGATAATGGTATTAAAAAATAAACAAAGAATTTGAAAAAGAAGATTTGAAGAATTAGTAATATTTCCTTAAAATTTTCGAAATATTAATAGTAACTTTTCAATAAACAACTTACTTTCAAAGCTATACTATCCTCATCCTCGTAACCAACCCACTGGTCTCCATAATAGGCATAAGGACACTTTCCAATATCATCGTATTTTTTTATCCACGTTTGATTCCCCACGTAAGGACAAATCTGTTCAAAGAAAGCATACGTAATATTTGAGCAAAAATGTTTCTTTCTACTTTTAAAAAGATTAAAATTATATTAGTGGCATAAGTTTATGATTGAATTATTGGAAGTTGGGTGAAAATAACACGGTCAAGGGTCTGCAGGTCGCACCTATCCAGAGCACTGGTAGGGTATTCGCGCTTTTCCAGATCTGCCTTAACCTTTGTAACCTCAGTGTGCCTATCATCCTCAAAACTGGAGTGTGTTCAGGAACGGGTTAGTAGGGCTCGCGCCGTGCCGAGAAGATGGTTGCACGCATGTGCTGACCGGTAGTTGGTAAACTGGCCAGCACACATTGGGTTACGAAAGACAAGTCTTTAAACGCGAACCCTCCCGTTGGACAAGGGTGTCTAAGAAAGGAAGGGCATTGCCCGACTCCAGTTCGATGGTAAATTGAATGAAAGGCGGCAGAGAGTTGAGGTGGTGTAGGAGTCGGTCTCCTGATTCCCGAGGGATGACCACGAACACATCATCCACGTACGAGCACCAAAAGGCTATGGGATCTGGTAAATCCACAAATGCACGACCTTCCGGCTCCTCCATTGAGATGTTTGCCACGACTGAACCGGTGAATCCATGGCTGTGCCTTGTATCTGCCGGTAAATGAACTCACCAAACATAAAGGCGCTATCAGTCAGGCACAATCTAAGGGCGGTGCAAATGTCGTCGGATGTCAGAGAAGATCTGCTTAGGGCCTGGTCGTTGTCTAGAAGCTCCTTTGCACATGTGATGGCTAGTTGGACCGGGATTGAAGTAAAGAGAGATACAAATTTGTACTACATCAAATGAGGCCATCACTTGATCATCACGTCCCATTTGAGATTAAAAGAGTTGGCACAAATATACACAGTAAAGTATTCATATATAATCTTGTAATAGCAACAAGGATGAGTACTGGCGTTCTGAAACAATATGTACATTTACGTAACATGCATTTAGATGTTTGCCTTTTAGATGTTAGATGTTTTACACTTACATTCACACACGAAATTTTTTCGAGATGGGAATAACAGAATTACACCAGATTCAAAATGGGAGCTAAAGGACTTTCTGGTAACTGACAGCGGAAGAGAAATTGTTCAAGCTAAAAATAAAAATGAAGCTGATAGGATCTATCCAATTGTACACTGCATCTTAGGCTGGTGTGTGTGTGTGTGTGTGTGTGTGTGTGTGTGTGTGTGTGTGTGTGTGTGTGTGTGTGTGTGTGTGTGTGTGTGTGTGTGTGTGTGTGTGTGTGTGTGTGTTAGACGCTGACGACTTAGGCCATATCGCACCTTATGTATGTTGTGTCTGTAAATTGCATGTATTCTGTTCGGATTTTTTTTTTTTTTTGGCTGGTGCAGCATAAGCCATAGGCTTTCTTGCACCATGCGGCCGTTACTAATACTACTAATACTAAATACTAATACTAAAACCTTGGGAGGTGCACTGTGGCCACAGAAGCCGATGCGCCAACAACTACAAAAAAAAAAAAAAAAAAAAGTAATTTTATTGAAGACTTCCAACTTACCTCATAATAAGCCATGGAAATTGTTGCTTGTGTATAGGGACCAGGAATTGCTCCTTCCACCTCCAAACTCACAGGTGATCGAAGGCCATTCTCCAATTCATTTTGGAGTGTATAAGTTCGGCCATAAAACGGAACTCCAACTATCAGTTTGTTTTTAGGAGCTCCTTGTTTTTCCCATAACTCTAGTCCATCATGCTGCAAAACAAGTAACGCAATGAAAATACATTTCATGTTAAGAATGAATAGCATATAAACATAAACATCTCTGATAAAACATTAAAAAAAATTGAATTACAAAATTACAATAAGACTTTGTCATTCGTTGGGGTTACTTTCAAGAAGGCATTTGCAATAACGTAAAAGGTTGCGTTCCACTTTCTACACATGCAGCGCAACGTCTTAATATATAAATCTTGACTGTCCGGTGGAAACCATTATAACTATTTTGTTTCTCAAATAAAATGCCATTAAATTTTATGCTTGACTGTGACATGTCATGATTACTATACAACCGCCAAGGATCACGTGGAAAGCGATTGTGGTTCCTTTCGTTATCAACTTCCATTCACTCCCTCGCATATTGGGTTACTAAATCCTAACAGGGGCGTGTAAAAACTATTTTTACTGTGATTCTTCGTTTTACAGTTCTTAATGTTTTGAAAATAGCTATAAGTACTTTACAACTACCCTGTACAATGTGTATCTGGAGCAGCTCAGCCCGTCAGTATATCAGCTAATTTGGGATATCGTACCAAACTGCACCCGGACCCTGCAGTCCCATTGTGAGTCGTAGGTGGGCAGTTTCGTCTTTCTCCAGTCCCATGTGCGATGATGAAGGCAAATACTAGATTATTTTAAGATACATAGATGAAAATGTGAGAGGGACACGCTACATATTTGTCCGCACAAAATTTTTCAGACGAAACGGTCCTAGGTGTTGTATTGCCCGAGACTGCTTGAGTTCTTATTATGGGCTAGCACCAAAACAAAGAAGGTTAACTGTGTTAATTATATCTTTTCACGTTTGCTCTTTATTTTTCTTACGCTGTTTCTTGTGATGTATTGCACAATAATCAGGATAACTTTAAAAACGGCAATAATTTTTTTTAAAATGTGATGAGCAGATATATAAGGAACAAATACCATTTGCTGCTATGATTTCACATGTACCATTATAGAAATGGAAAGTCGTTGAAGAAATTGCTGACCACAAACATCGATTTATCCTGACTTTTGTTCACATTGTACGTGCACCCTTGTTAATCTTATCATTTGTATAGTAACTTTTGTTCAAATTCTACCAATTTTATGATCAGACCTCGTTTTTCTGCCTTTATAGATTTATACAAGCATTTTAATAAAAATTGAATAGACAGAATATGAAAAATTTGAACCCACCAGCCATTTGTTTCAATCTGATATTGGTATGGAGCTTGGTGTTTAATTAATTTCCCATAATTCGTTCATCTCTAACAAGATCTCTAATGGAACAAGGTCAATTTACACTATACTTCTGTTACTGATTTCATAAAAGCTCGAAGAATTTAACGTGGAAGCCTAAAATCCTTTGATATTAGACGTGGAAGAATAAAATAATTTGATATTAGGCTGTGATTTCTTGTAGAGTTACTCAGTTCATTTTAAACTATTGCTATTACAAATTTAAGCGATATTTTCCTTACCACGTTCACTTTTTCGTAGACACCTAAGTCAAATGGACGTCCATAAAGAGGACTATGAACATCAACGTAATTAGAATAACTCCCTCGAAGATCATAAGTCATGATGTGAATGAAGTCCAGAAGTCTGCAAGTAATAGGTTTTTGGCACTTTTTAATAACTGTTTCTGATAGTTAAAGAGCTTTAAGATTTATCTGACATTTTTAAGTATCTACTGCTATTTATAGTTAATTTTAAGCTGTTCTGCTATTTTAGTTAGTTTTAAGCTTTTCTACTATTTATAGTTAGTTTTTAATCTGAACTCGATTACCGTAACGTAACTGAGGTAAAATCTCACAGGAAGTTAAATTTAATTGAATTTCCAAAATGCAATACTTACTGACCGAGCTGGTACATGTCGTATCCTCTTAAAAGTAAGTTCGGTTCGATTGGTACAGCAGCTGTGAGTATAAGGTTATGTGGGCTGAATGCCAGTCGCAGTTCCTGAAAATGAAATGCCAAAATCACTGTGGAAAATTTAGATTTTTAAAGAAAGACGCACTCAACAAATCTATATGATCATGTTTCCTTCGACATTCTCTGTAGCATTTTTCCCGAAACACTTTATTTGACGAATAGAACGGCGGAAGGGCATTCCTTCGTCCATTCTGAACTCTAATTGTTCGTCAAATAAAGTGTTTCATAAAAAAAAAATAATAATAAAAGAAAATTTATCAAGTGAAATATTTTAATTAGTTTATTGGTATGAAAGGAAAAAGTGATGAGCACTGAGCAGACACTTTATTAAATACAGCTATCCGTTTTGTGAAATGGGGCACTCCTTCAGTAACACCATCACGTTTTCGTACCATATAATATAAAGTAGGTGGACAGATACGTGTGTTGCACGTATACAATTCAGTGTAAGACAAAAAGGTTTAAAAGGTATTTCCCGCTGTGGCTCGTTGATGCGAGAGCACAATGAAGGCTGTAGGAAAACAGAGAGCCTACAGTCAGTCAAATAACAATCAAGTACAGAGGCATTTCAGAACGCACAATACCCCCAACTGTGAACTCATTATACCTTGTCACAGATGGAGTATTGCAACCATCCAATTTGTAACAACTGTGGAAAACAGTTGAGCCAATGTGGACCAGTATCTGTGTGGTACGCTTTTAACATCTTCTTTGAGTCTATGCCAAAACAAACGCTGGCTGCTCTCAGGGCTAATGAAGGACCTACTTGCAATTAGGTAGGTGTATCTAATAAAGTAACCCTTTAGTGGAAGCAGATCCAAAAACTCCAAATAGACACAAAATTGGCTGCCTTATCTATTTCTACGTTGAAATCAGTCGTCAGGTATGGATTTTCGGTTTAGGAGCAGTCTACGAGTATAAATTGATCGCAAGGAGAGAGAAAAACTGTACCACACTGAAAAATTTTAGCTACTGTAATGACATGAAAGAACTAGACACTCTTGAAACGAAGAAAATGAAAGTTTCTAGTGTTAACTGAAAAATAAATTAATTAGAAGCAGGGAAAATTGTATCAAAATTCAATTACCTGTACAAGTTTAACGAAGTTCTCTTTATCAGTATAATGACCATTTCTTGCGATGTCCCCGGGATATTCCCAATCCAAGTCAAAACCATCAAATCCATACTTCTGTATCCATGAGAGAGCACTTTGTACAAATATTGCTCTACGTTTCGGATCGCTGACCATATCTGAATATTTCTTTCCTCCATCTCCCCAGCCGCCTACAGCTAGAAGTACATTTAGATGTGGATATTTTTGTTTCAGTTGGACGAAACGTATGTATCCTTCTACACGAAAGGAGAAAAAAAAAATCATTGTGAATTGAATAAGTGATGACCTAAATTATGTATCTGTAACTATCTATCTGTTATCTATTTACTCCTTAGTTGGTGACATAAATGTGTTTTGTTGACTAATGTCAACAAAGAACATTATGTCACTATGAAGTGAGATATTTTTAGACAGGTGTTATAAGGTAGTTTTATTGTGACAGCAGTGGTGCTCGTATTTGAGTGGCGGTATAGCATTTATTAGGGCAGTGCGTAATCATGGATTTTCTTAAGAAGAACAGCATACAGTAGGCAGTTTCGCTTTTTCGTTCATACACAGATAAACGTTCTATACAACCTATTTTTCTTAGGTGAAGTCCGGCTTCATCAATACGGTGCATGAACTGCTAAAATAATGGTATATATGGTACATGATGCATAGAAACTCCTCGCGCAATATTAGAAAGATCCAAAAGCAATAAGGCTATGAGGCGTTACTTTATCGTATCTGTAAATTTGCATGTATTCTATGGTCTTCCTATTGAATGAAAAACTCGAGTTGCCGTTGGTGGGTGAAGACGCTCACCTATAATGAGTTCACCTAGCCAAGTTATGAAAAGGACATGAAAAATTCTCCTCTTTTAACATGATGCGAATCAGGATCTTTGATCACACGATGTAGAAGAAAAACAACTGCACTGTGTGTTATCAGAGAGCGAACACTACGTAGCATTGCATCAAAAACACGAGGAAGAGTAAATCCATGTGCACACGAGTAAGGTAGGCATTTCCAAAACAATCTGTAAAAGTTCTAACTAAATGAAACTTCATTTTTAACAAAATGCTGTGGTATTGCAAAAGTAAATTACTATTTAATTGGTTAACCGTGTACAACGGAGACTTACTAACCCGGAACTGACCTTGTACAACGGCAAAGAATTTAGAAAACTAATATCATAACAAAATATGCCAAAATATTATAACGACGTTCCAGAACATCCCACCGAGTTCTGAAAAACGCTAAACATTATAAAATTTTAAATAGACATTGCCATGACAACAGGACTAAAAGAAATCAAATTATAAATTGCAATTAAATCTTTGGGCAGTTTTAATGCACAGCCAAATGTTGTGTTACATTCCAAGCACTATTGTAGTCATAGGGGACTTACGTTTCATTCAGTATGTGGGGTATCTCCCAACAATTCAATATAGTTTTTCATCTCCAGAGATATAGTTGTCATTAGCAATAGTCCCAGGGGCTCACATCTGGTGAGTATGGGCTTGGCACACCCAGGGTCCTGAGCTGGGTATCATCATTCTTCTCTTTCTTGGTGATTCCCTTCTATTTCTCTCTCTCTCTCTCTCTCTCTCTCTCTCTCTCTCTCTCTCTCTCTCTCTCTCTCTCGGGGTAATTGAGAATTTTTTTTTTTTTTTTTTTTTTTTTATGGCTGGTGCAGCATAAGCGTCAGGCTTCCTTGCACCTTATGGCTAATAATAATAATAATAATAATAATAATAACATTTTCAAAGCGAAGAGAATAACTGCCCTTTATTGCTGTAAATCTGTACAACAAAATGCATGAATTTGCTATTCTTAAGCTTTCTCTGTCCCTCTACTGGCGAGTTTTGGAACTAATAGTAGCTCTCATTATTTATCTATAACAGAAAAATAACAGATACATTATTATTATTATTGTTGTTGTTGTTCTCTATTATATCTCCCTGATTGGGGGATTCCACTCCATGACGGGCACTGCTACCAAGTACACAGGGTGGTTGTAATGTCTGGTGTTACTGTCGGTCGAGGAAATCTCTGACTATCCTACAGGTGTTCAGGATTGCGACTTTCTGGAGTTCCTTGTGGGTGTTCTCTGGGAGGCCTATTGTTCCTAGGCTGCTATGTAGAGTCTTTGGTACCATACCGGTGTTTGACACGATGATTGGGATGGTTGATACTTTTTGCATATGCCACATCTCCTTGATCTCATGTCTCAGGTTCGTGTACTTCCTAATTTTTTCCTCATGGGTTCTAGACATTGCTAGTGTTCGGCACCGCTATGTCAATCAGCTATGTAGCCTTTTCCATCTTGTTCACAAGGGTTATGTCCGGTCTGTTGTGCGGGATGGTCTTATCCGTTATTATGGCGCGATCCCAGTACAGCTTGTGGATTGGGGTCTCTAGTACTGCCTGGGGTTCGTACTTGTAGTATGGTACACTTTCTTTAGTCAATTTGTATTTCCTCGCTAGCTTCTGATGTATTATCCTGGCTACCTGGTCGTGTCTATGAGTGTACTCAGTCTGGGTGATCACCTTGCACCCCGCAGTGATGTGTTGGATCATTTCTGAGGCCAGGTGGCATCGTCGACATGTGTCATCTGACATTCCGGGCTCCTTTGCGATGTATTTTCTATAGTTTCTGGTGTTGATTAGTAGTAGTAGTAGTAGTAGTAGTAGTAGTAGTAGTAGTGGTATTGGCATGTGATGCAAGAAAGCAAATGTATGAGCTTATGCAGCATCAGCCAAAAAAAAAAAAAAAAATCACCATTCCCTCCAAATGCCTGTCCAGTTCCTCCTTAAATTTATTCAACCTATCAACTTCCACAACGACAGATGGAAGTTTGTTCCAGCAATTAACCACCCGCTGGCTAAAGGCAAATTTCCGCACATCTATTCTACATCTGTCCTTTCTTAATTTGAATTTATGCCCCCTTAGGTTCGTAATCTGAACAAGTGGAAGGATCCCATTAGAATTCAGCGTGCTCAACCCATTCAAGGCCTTATACGCCTCAATCATATCACCGTGCAGGTACCTAGTCTCCAGCCATGGCAATTTGCAGAACTTAAGCCTCTCTTGGTAAGAGGATCCCTTCATTCCCTTCACCAATCTTGTTGTCCTTCTCTGTACATGCTCAAGCAAATCTCAAGCCTTCCTAAAATGAGGGCTCCAGACCTGCAGGCAGTACTCAAGGTGTGGCCTGACCATTGCCTTATACACAGGGACAATCACCTCCTTTTCCCTGCTAGCAAAATTCCTATATATCATTGATAAAACCCCATGACCTGCCCTGGCAGCCTATCTGCATTGCTCAAAAAAACTTCATATCTGACTGCACAATTACTCCCAGGTCTTTTTCATTTTCTACCACCTTAAGTGTAGTACCACACAGTTGGTACGTTTCTCTGGGGGTTACTTCTACCCATATGCAGTACTTTGCATTTGTCAAGGTTAAACTTCAGTTGCCACTTCTTAGCCCATCTGACCAAATTATCTAGATCCTGTTGCAGTAGCACACTGCCATTACTGTCATTAACAACCCTGCCAACCTTTGTATCATCTGCAAACTTCGACACTAAGCCTGATATACCTTCATCAATATCATTGATAAATATACAAAACAACAGTGGACCCAACACCGAACCCTGTGGGACTTCACTAATAACATTAGTCCAAGAAGAGCAACACCCATTGATTACCACCCTCTGTCTTCTCGCACTTAACCATCCTTTTATCCATTGTAGCAACTTACCCTTAATACCATTCTGCTCCAATTTGTACAATGATTACCTGGTCTTGGATGGCCAGCATGAATCCTTCAGTCTAGGGGAAGAGCGTCCCACTTAATAATAATAATAATTATTATTATTATTACATAAACTATAATAGATAAATTACACACACTCACCAAAAAAATACGAAACTTTGTATTAAGGCAGTCACAGACAGAAGTAATGCAAAAAATGGAAATAAATGAAAAGAAAACTAGGAGAAAAACTCGTATGGTTTGTGGTGATGACGTGTTGCCTCGTTAAGTATAAAGACTGCACAGGCCGTTCGAGTGTAGTAATTTGAAACCAGAATGGGGAAAATACGTAATCTATCAGACTCTGAAAAAGGTTTTTATCGTGGGTGCACATTTAGCAGGAGCCACGATTTGAAAATCGAAAGACATAAGTGGTTCCTCAAAAGCATCCAACTCAAAGTTTTTAATAATTGGAAAGCAAGCGGTTCTTCCACATCTCAAAGATGCAAATTGGCAGAAAATCAATACTTCAAGAACGAAGCCGTCGTACTCTAAGAAGGACTGTACGGAAAAACAGAACATCCAGTATTCAGCAAAAAACATCTGGATTAAACTACACCCAGAACTGCTTTATTTTAAACTGTACCATGCGCAATGAATTGAAGAAATTGGGTATTGGCAGTCGGCTGCCTGGAAGTCACTTGCTCAGAGAAAAACGGAGTCTCGGTAGCCAGGTGGGCAGGAGCAGCAGTGCGTAGCACACGCTTCTTGATTAGACCGGGGTTCGAGCCCGTGACCACCAAATACGGAGGATGCGGAAAGGTCAGGGAATGACCATTGCATATCCCTGGAGCAATATGGCCTTAGTTGCTAATACTCCTAAACCAAATAACTAACAAACAAACAAACATCAAAGAAAAACAGAAAAATCCGTTTTCAGAGTAGCGGTGAACATCGTGGTTGGACAGTGGAACGATGGAAGAAAGTGATGTGGTCAGACAAATCACGATACACTTTGGTTTGCACTGATGATAGGCAGAGAGTGTGACGAGAACCTCACAAAACGATAAACCATGCTTGCCTTGTTAAAACAACTCGGGCATCTAGAGGTGGTACGGGGAATGTTTTTTGGCACGGACTGGGTCCGTTGATACCGGTAGAAGGTCGAGTGTCATCCAGAGAGTACCTGAATTTTGTATAAGATATTCTTCACCCTGCAATGTTCCACTTTTATCCCGAAGGTGATGGCCACTTTATGGATGACAATGCAACGGCGCATTGTCAGAATCGTGCAATGGTTCGGAGAACATAACATGGATTTCCACCATCTTCCCTGGCTCCCACATTCACCGATCTCAGTCCTATTGAGAATTTGTGGAATATGCTGGAAAGAGCTATTCAGAAACGAAGTCCCTTTCTTCACCTTTGTCTCAGCTACGTGGTATTTTTCTGGAAGAATGGTTACAATAGACCCAAACGCATTAAAACACCTTATATAATTCATGCCGCGCCGTACACTTGTTGTTATTCAAAAATAAGTCGACCCGATTCGATATTGACTAAAGGTTCGTATTTTTTTGGCCAGTGTGTGCTGTATATAATTTTAGTAGTAATAACAAATATTTATTAATTTATTTAATTACTTTATGGCTAAAAGTTAAGCGTATTCTTGCTTAACTAATAAATAACGAATTTCTTAACTTACTCGTAAATGTGGTATTTTATTTCATATATGATACATTTAAGTTCCTAAATAAGTATACTCAATGAATATAAAAAATAGTGTAAATAGTGTTTTGATAATTTTAATAATTTTTCTAATTATATTTTTTCTGCCTAACCTTGCTACTACACTCTTAAATTAATTTGTACTCGTTATTTGCATTTGATAGAAACAAATATAAATACTCATTGAAGTGAAAATGACAAAGTAACAGTTTGTTTTTTTTCGAAATTAAAAACAATGAAAATGGATGCAGCATAAATTAAAATAAGCTCCTTTGCAAAATAAGGAAATAAATAAAACAGGAGTTGTGTTATTCTCGGTTTACCTTTCTTAAAGTCGTAATATGGATTGTCAGTGATAAGTTCCCAAGTATTGTTATCCAGTCTAACGAACGAGTAGATCACATCAGAACACTTATCTCCCGGAATGTCCTCGATGTCGTAAGACCAGGGTTCGGGTCTTTTATGAGCCCAAGAACTATAATAACAAACAATCTTTGGCCTGATATCTTCATTGAAGGTTCCATAATGAGGCAGGCCTGCAAATATAACACGAACGTTAATAGTTAACAAATTTAAGTAATTAGGAATAAAAACCTGTTTTTAATTCCTTCACACTATTTTACCAAAGTATCAGGATACTGATGATTAATCAGACAATAAACAACATTTATTTTACTCAAATTATTGGTTCTATAAATATTCTAGAATTATAAAGGTTGTTGTAAGGTTTTTTTAGGAGCGTCAACAACAAAGGCCATATTGCTTCGTATATACTGTCTCTAAATTGCATATGTGGGTGAATTTTTGTTTGCTGGACGAAAACCCCGAGTTTCCGGGAGAAAAATCATGCTATCTTGCCTGGGACCGATTAACTCAGCCACATTGTGAAAAAGGTCCATAAAAATGCCTCCCATCATCAACGGGTTTCGAATTCAGGTCTTTTCCACCCGGTGTAGGGAGGACGGCCATCCTACCAACTGTACTACCCACGAGGACCCGGATCCATGACTATAATTCTGACACTAAACAAATTTCAAAACAATGGAAGCATGCAAAGCCCCCCCCTTCCAAATGGCAAAGGCGCAACGAAGTTCTGGCAAGGTGATGCTTAGTTTTTTGGGATCAGCGCGGTGCAATACTAACAGATTACCTTCAAAAGGGCTATATTTTGACGGCGAAGTATTATTCTAACCTCCTCTTAAAGCAACGTGTTTGTATAAAATAAAAAAAGACTGAGAAAGCTGTCAAAAGGTGTGCGCCTGCCCCACAATAATGTCTACGCGGTAGCACAGTGGTATCATCACCGTAATCCGCACACTGAGTGGAAAAGGCCCGGGTTCGAATCCCGTCGATGACGCGAGGAACATTAGTGAGCTTTTTTCACACCGTGGCTGAGTTAGTCGGTCTCAGGTGTAGATAGCAAGGTTCCCCCCCACCAGAAACTGGGGGTTTTTTCGTCCAGCAAAACAAGCAAATCGACCAGAAAACACAAGCAATTTACAGACACAATAGATAAACGAGTATATGTAATCATTTACGGGCAACTCTAATATAATAATAATAATAAATGCCCCACAATAATGCCCCTGCTCATTCTTCGCATGCTGCAATGAGTGTGCCCACGAATGTGGGTTTGAAATATTGCTGCAACCTGCTTATTCCCCCGACCTTGCATCCTCGGATTTCTTCCTTTTCGCTTCAGGGTTGTACTGTCCTGAAGTCCTTTCTTCCTGGAAAACACTTTGCTGCTGATGATGAGGTGATTTCTGCTGCCGAGTCGTGGTTTGAAGGTCAGTCAGAGGACTCCAATTTACTTATTTAAAATATCTTTTCAGAAATTATACGACAAAGAAGACTCTCGCTAGAGTTGAATTCAGACTGGAATTGTAAGAGGGAAATCCCCAGTCTTGGAAAAAAAAATTCCCCTCTGGGCATTATCTTAGCATCTCGCTGTGGCCAACCTTGACATGGTCAAGGACATGATGGTCGTGTTATTTGAAAATCTCACGAATCGCAACAGGTTAACTAAACTTATCCGAGTTTTGAGTACGTCCTTGGCAAAATAAAGGTGTATTGCTAATTTGGCTAAAATGTTCTTGTTCAGAACGGCAATATAATTAAACAGGTTTTAGACTTTGGGTCTTTCTACCTCATCCTTCCTCAAGGTGTAGAAATCGAAGAGATTATAACCATCTTGTCAGGTAAAAAAAAACTGTAGCCATTATCAGCAGGATGGAAGCCTCCTTAACAATTCATGCTGAGGGAAATGGACCACAATCTAACACGCTTGTCGGCAGATCGACCATATTTAGCAATCATGGGCTTGAACCCTGGACTACTCAAGGAGCGTGTGTTACTGCACTCTCTCTCTCCTGACCACTCGGCTACAGAGGCTGGGCGGGTAGGTTGTGAAATTTTACTTATTTACTATGTGGAAATGTGCTTGAGATTCTAGATATCCTCCTGAAGGGGAAGAATTTTCTCCTTCTCACATTAAATTTTGCAAACACCCCCCACCCGGAGTGACCGACGTCTGGATTAAAGACTGCGCTCTCTCCGTTTCGATTGAAGTTCGGAAGAGGGACAGTTAAAAGATAAACAAACAAGAAGAAGAAGGGGGAGGAAAAACCTATCACATTAGAGCCCCCTGAGAATAATCTCATTTACCCATGTGTATTACCTTTTTAAATTACGTGTGTTCCCTGGTTGGTTTGCCCGTTTTGCTGATGAAAAACATGAGTTTCCGTGGGGACGGAACCTTACCGTCCTCGCCTGAGACTAACTAACTCAGCTATGCAGTGAAAAAAAGTTTATAAAAGTATCTCGCATTATTAATGGGATTCGGACCCGGGCCTTTTCTACCCGGTGTGGGGAGGATGGTAATCCAGTGCTTTTTTTGGTACGGTACGCAATGGTACGGCATACCGGCACCTTTATTAACAGTGACCTGTGACATTTGGCTGCTCTACACTTCGAAAGTAATATTCCGTAAATTTTTCACATGTTTACCTACTTTTCAAATAAGCTTAGTTATTCAACTAAATGTGCATTTTTCACTGCCTATTGTTAAAATATTTTCTATATAAAACTTTATAACTATTTTTACAACCCGAAAGAATCACTGCTTAAGATGAATATAAGGTGAATAAATAAAAATAATGATGAACCTAAAATTGAAAATATTCGAAAATTTTATTAAGTATAATACAAGATTACATTTACTAAACAAAACATTTAATGAGAATTTTTCTTTTGATAATTAGCAAAATTTAAAATGCTGTTTTCACTTTCTGCGGGGGCCGTAGGTTGGACAAATGAATCTGATCGTCAGCCCCAACCATAATTTGCATAATCGTAACTAAGATAGTTACACGCCATACAGTGACAAATTTTGTAACTAATTTTTTTTCCAATAAATGGCCAGCGCATTCTTTATTGTACCTGTCGTCCAAATTTCAATTCAGTACGAACCTTAGAACTCGCTCCAGAGCGCTCTTTAATTTTAACAACCCTGTACCTAAAAAAAAAATCTTTGGCAACTCCGACTTTTTTTTTTTTTCAGTAGTTGTTGGCGCATCGGCTTCTGTGGCCATAATGCACCTCCCAAGGTTTTTGCTGTACTTTGATCCAAGTTGCTCGGGTGGAGAGAAAATTCTCTTCTCCCTTAGGATAAAAATTAGAAACACAGCCCTCCATTTGAAATCGTAAGTCAGCATAAGGCAGACAGTCATAAAGTACATGCTTCCAGTTTTCTACAGCTCAACATGCACATAAATCTGTATCACGTAGTCCAAGTTGAAATAATTTTTCATTGAGGGACCCATGTCCTGTTACCATGTATGATGTTTCCATTTCCACAGAAAACCATGTTCTTGACTGATTTAGTAAATATTTGGCGTCTCTGTAGCCAGGAGCAGCAGTGCGTAGCACACGCTTCTTAATTAGACCAGGGTTCGAGTCCCCAGGGGATGACCACCGCATATCCCCGCAGCAATATGGCTTTAGTTGCTAATGCTCAAAGAACCAAATAACAAACAGTAAATATGTAACTTGTGGTGTAAAAGTTCTTGTTAAGACCCCTGTTGAGAAACTGTCCCATCTAGTCTGCCATAGATCAATCACTTCTTTCTAACATTTTTTTTCTTCTATATCTTTGGATTGGCCTGTAAATCAAGCTGTATATTTAGGTATAAAATTGATATTCATTTTTATTCTTAAAATAATCGTCGAAAAATAGCATATAAATCCAGTGGCATAGTTCCAATTAATACTTTTAGTGTCGCAGTTGATATTGTCCTACAAGCACGATTGACAACAACAATTAACATTGATCTTTGTAACGTTTGCAAATCTTACTATTGCAGCCATGGCCGTGCCAAAACATTTTAGTACCTGAGACAAGAATGAAAAATTGCGCCCTACTGTTAATCATGGAAACGTTGGCAATTATTTAATCTTTCTTTTGGCGCCCCTTTCAGCTTTTAATCTGAGGCAAGAGCCTCGTTCGCCTCACTCTCGGCACGGCTGATTCCAGCTCTATAAAATCATGCTCCTGCTGCATATGTGACAATAGGTAAGAACACTGCGTTATAATATAAAAGTAGAGTTGTTCTAGAAAGACCAAAGTCCACTCTTGAAATTCTAATTATCATTCCTGAGAAGTTTAAATTTTCTCTTCAAGGTATATCAAATGAGGATGAAAGCTTAACTTATTGTCCATCTGAGTTCCTAGATATTCATTTTCTTTTACTAATGGGAACTTTATTTGATTAATTTTAATTTGTGGTGGTCTTCTGTGATCTGGTTAAGTTTTAAACATCATCATTTTTGTTTTACTAGGATTTATCATTAATTTGTTATTGATAGACCACTGGAAGAGATCATTATGGATGTAGTTAGCAGTTTGCTCTTTGTCTACCCTTGATCTACCTCAAACGATGACCGTGAGGTCATCATAAAAGCTATAGTTCTACAACAATAAAAATCTCTTTCAAGCATTCATTTAGTATCTTTTTAGACTATGTTGTTGTGACTTCACTATTATGCATCTGTCCGAGAAAAACTTCTGTGTAATAAATATAATTGATAAGGGCAACCCAGTTTTCTTAGAGGGTCAAGGACACCCTCCCAAGTGCGTATACATAACTAACTAAACTATTATATTAGGATCACATAGAAAGCTACTTTCAACTACTCATGTGTATTGCGTGTGTTCTCTGGTCGATTTGCCTGCTTTGCTGGACGAAAAACCCAGAGATTACGAAGAAGAAACCTTGCTGTCTACGTCTGAGGCCGACTTAATGGCATCAATTGTAGATTGAACATTACATCCGTCTGCAATCTAATTACAGTGATGTGCAAAACTTAAGGACCAACACTATTTCTTAAGGTTACAACCACAAAATCTTTACTTAAGGTACTCTTTACTGATGAGAGTATATTCAGTCTCAGCAGCGATTCTGGACGTCAGCTAATCTGGCGAGAGGTTGGCACACGGTATCACCCCGCAAACATCACTGAAAGGGATCGATATGGCGGTCGAGGTGCTCTCGTCTGGGAAGGCGTTGTCTTGGATGAAGGTAGACAACTCCAGATACTGGAAGGCGGTACTGTAACCAGTGCACGCTACTATACTGAGGTATAGTAGCGTGCACTGTGCGTCTGTTCCGATGTGCCATTGGCCCCGAGTTCGTGTTTATGGATGACGCCACATCCCATCGCACTGCAGCTGTTGATATGCTTTTGGAAAGTGAGGACATTATTCGTATGGATTGGCCTGCCCGTTCCAACGATCTAAATCCCATCGAACACATGTGGGACGCTCTGGGGAGATGCCCAGCGGCACATCCACGTCCACCAGAAAATTTCACCAGCTGAAGATGGCGCTGACAGAGGAATGGACAATGTTACCGCAAGAACTTATCAAAAACATTGTTCTAAGTATGGACAGGCGGTGCAAAGCCTGCATCGACATTAGGGGTGGCCATATCTCCAACTGAGGACCACCTCTTCCCTTTGTTTCATCTTTGGCAGTGATGCATCTGTATCGTGGTAGCAAGCAAGTGCTATGTTGCCATTTTTGAATAAAGTCCCTCTGTACCGTTTTGTTTCCGTTATTGTGTCAGTATTGTTTCCCTCATCATTTCTGTACCTCACGAGGTTCCTTTGGTATGCTTTTCCCATATCCAGGCCACTCCTATGAGAAGCTACAGGTGAAAACCATATGTACAAATCCTCAAAATGATTAATGTGATTTTTTGAATAGCCACTGTAGAATAGCTACTACTACTACTATTGAATAGTTTTTGGCCTTATGATCCACAGAGTACTTTTATGCCTGGGTTTTAATACATTTTGAGTACCTACATAGTACCAATTATACTTTTACTATAATAATTAAATATATATATATATATATATATATTTAATAAGTATATGTATATACTTTATTCGGCTCTATTTATGCCTCTAAATTTAAACTCATTTCACAGCACGTGTTCATTAGCATAGAGATCATTAGCATAGAGACCATGTCGAAAACACAGGCCTACATATTGCCCTCTTTCTCATAATTTCGGTGGATGACCTCTGACGAAGACACTGAAATTGTGAGCAATGTGTTATCTTATTTTATATGGTTTTACCTTTTTTCTTTTTTTCTTTTTTTTGTTCTTGTTCTTTATAGTTGTGTTACCTCATACAGAGAATTTGTAAAGCGGGCCTGACGTGTAGTTAGTGTGTGTGTTTGTGAGTGTATTGTAGTGTGTGCTGTTATGTCGGGCCTCTTTGCCCCCAGATCTCAGTATCTTACAGCATCCACCAGAGGAAAACCCAAACTAATGGACACGAAAACCATGTACACAGATTGTCCAAACTTGTGCTTTAAAATTAAAAAAAATAATAAAATAAAATAAAGTACGCATGCATAGTTGGTACTTTTCTACGTGGTGTGGGGAGGGTGGTGATTATAACCACTGTGTGCGCAGTATGTTGAAGTTAAGGCGAACCGCCACCCGGTATCTTCTTTCTTTCTTTCTTTTAAAGTTTGGTGTTTGCAAAAGGATTACTTCAAACATTGTTTTACATTTCGCTTCGCTTTGAGTTTTTACTTTTAATCAAGTACTGTTCTTTGCTGAAATGAGTTAAAGTGAAAGACATACTGTACGGTTGACTGTCTCTTGGTTCGGCTGCAAAGGCGGATGTGGTGAAAAACAGTATGGAAAATACGATCATCTCTCTCTTTCCTTTTCGATCGTTAATTTCTGGAAAGATTCAAAAGAAATTATTGAATATAAATTTATTTCAATTATCTTTAGCAATATAACACAACAACAGGCTGTTTTAAACTTTAAACTTACACTTGAATATCAGCGTAACACTGTGCTTATTAAAAGTATAACGTAACCTCGGTAATCTGATCCGAATTCTCAATAATCCGAAAAGACTTAGGTGAATGAGTCACACTCGACCCGGTACAAAGATCAGCCTGTTTTCCACGATCAGGAACTTCATCCTCGGGATGTCGAGTGCTTGTGCCATCATGCTGGTTGTAGTGGTGGCATGTAGACAAAGCTTGTTATTGGCCCATTTCAATAACCAATATTCAGCGGTGTACACCCGCTTAAGGTTTGTAGGTGCGGCTGAGGCCCATATTTCTGCACCATAGAGAATGGCGGGGTAGATCGTGCAGGTGATGAACTTTTTAACAGTGAGAGGATGTCGGACGTGTAGCATCTACTGCTTTGAGATCCCGTAGCCGAGAAAATTTTGTACTGATTTCGTCGATCTGGTTGACAAAGGACATCTTTTGATCAAACAGAACGCCAAGGTCTGTGTGCGAAGGTACGTTTGGTACTGATACCCCTTCGAGTGACACGTTGAGTAGTGTTGGCGCGGATTTAAGGGAGAATATAATCTGAGCAGACTTCTGTGGGTTGATTTTTAGATTGAAGCTTGCCAGGTACAATTCAAGATCCTTAAGTTGGGAATTGATCCTGTTGCTGAGCTGGACGGGATTGTCGCTAGGTTTAATTTGCGTCACTAGTTTGAGGTCATCAGCATAGCATAAGAGACCTTCATGGAGGCAATAATGGGCACGATGATAGCCGTGAACAGGACACCAGATAGAAAACCCCCCTGCGGTACTCATGCAGTAATGTTACAGGATAGGGTTTGTTGTTCCCGATGGAGAATAAATATTCTGTGACAGAGCAGAGATTCGAAAAAGCACAGCATATCACCTCGAATATGAAATTTCTACTTAAGTAGAAGGAGCAAGATCGGGATCGACACGGAATCAAAGGCTGCGCTTATGTCGAGATATATGGTTGCCAGCTCAGCTCTTTGTTCGAATGCTGATAGAATGCGTTCTGGTGGCTGCCAAGTTAGTGATTGATGATTTTCCTGGGATGGCATAACGGATTTCAAATGGTTTCGACTGGAGGATTTGGTGAGTAATTGTGGGTAGCAAAGCCTTTTCGAGAGTTTTTAACAGACAAGAGGCAATTGATATGGGTCTGAACTGGCTGACGTTTTTGGCAAATTATTTTTTTGGGATGGGCTACACTGTGTACTTATTCCATTGGGATGGAAAATAATGCTCAGTGAGGCATCTGTTGTAGATCGAGAGAAAATGGTCTATGATGAATGTGCTCAAGCACTTTACCATAAATTGCGGAATTCCATCCTCCCCAACACTGCCTGTTGTGGGAAGGGAATTGATGGCACGTATGAGCTCCTGTTTCGTGATCTGGATAGTCCCTAGGACATCTGAAGGGTTTCATAGTCAGACTGGACAGCTGTAGATGGGGACTGTGGTTGTATTTGAAAACCTGGCGATGTATTTGAGCCATTCTTGAGGATTAAGCATTTGATTGAATCCACCATGTCGGGCAGCATAGAATGGCTTTCCTTTCCTCAGAGTGCGGTCAAGATTTGCTTGGATTGCAGCAGCTTTCTTCCGATTAAAGTGGGCTCTGGCACGGGTAAATGCGATTCTGTCTTGACTGCCATTCGTAAGCTTCCATTTCTTATGTAGGACTTTTTTTTTTTTTTTTTTTGAAGCTGTTGTTGAGGTCAGCAGTCCACCATGATCTGGAACAGGGAGTCACTGTTACTCGTTTGGTGGCAGCATAGTCGGTGACGGATTTAACTCAGTTGGACATGAGTGTCACTGCGAGGATTAGGTCGCAGTCAATGAGGACATCCCAAGGAATGCAGGATGCTGCTTCTACAGAGAATTGAGGATTAAGGTATTTAGGTGCTGTAACGTATTTGACTATTTTGTTGTCAGGGATGTTGAAGTTTGGTACCTCCAATGACCATGTCAAGATTATAGGCTGGTGATCGGACAGGAAGAATGCGATGGGATCATCCTCAGCTGTGCATGGTGTTGAAGAAAAAGCGAGATCGAGTAGGTTCAATCCCCTAGTGGAGGTTCTCATTGACCCGTGTCATATCGATGGATTTGAAGAACTCACTGAGCCTGATAAAGAGGTGATGGCGGTTTGGAGGCAGCTTAAAATCACCGCAAAAAAGTTGTTGTGCAGACGGACGATGATGGTTTAAGAGCCAGTTCCCAGATCTTCAATAATTTCAATTGTAGGCCCTGGGGGAATATACATGGAAGCGATGTCAATGTGGAAACGTAGCGAGACTACAATCACTTTGAAAGCTTCAATTGTAGTTGAGGTCGAATGCTCATATGAGAATAAGAAGGTGTTAAACAGTATGGCTACTCCACCACCTCTAAATTGCTTCCTAGAGGCAGACAGCATGTACTAACCAGCAATAGCTGAGCAGAAGAGTGTGTCTTGATTAGGTTGAAGCCACGTTTCTGTGAGGCAGACCACGTCAGCGGCCTGAGAGATGAAGATCTGTTCTGCTAAATCTAGTTTGCACCTAATGGACCTGATATTTTGGAAGTACACTCTAATGACAGGTGTTCGACGAACTTCCGTCTTGACTGGTTGTGTCCTGAGTTGGCACGTTCGCAAGCGAACGGCACCACTTCCTAACGTAAGATGGAGCGGTATTTTATGAGGACCATCACATAGGGAACTCAGGATACTCTTATCATGGCGGGGTGGAGCTTTCACTGTAGGTCATGGCAGAGCAGTGGTATGAAAGGAAGACTGCTGAGATCGTTGGAAGTTGTCCGGGAATGAGTCGAGTCAGCTGTGGGTGGTGGCGTTGCAGACTTGGTTATGGTGCAGAGCTGGAGGTTGGAGAAGGTGACTGGTTCTCCTACTATAGAAGGGCCTAATAATGGTGCGGATAGGCCAGATAGATTCAGGTCCAGTTAAATTGAACAGGTCTTGTGCGCATTCAACCCTGAAAGATGCGCAGTGGGGGTTCCTGGTGTGAAGTTGCTGCACCTTTAGTCGGAGGTTTAGTTTATCACTTAGAACCTCAGCCACATGATTTGGCGTGGTATTTGGGGCTAAACGAGGTATGAAAAGCCCACTAGAGGGTTAAGACTTCTGCCGTCTGGGAGGTGTGTGTGTGGGAAGGCTGCAGTTTGGAGTTGGCCAATCCGAAGCCATTCACGTGAAACTGGACTTGTTCATTGGCTCACTCTGAAGGTCATACTTGTTTTGTTGCATGCGATAGGATGGATTTACAGTGGGATGAACTGGGAGTGGAAATTGTAGTGTGGAAGAATCCACTGGCTCGAATATTGAATTCGCTCCGACACTGAATCCCAGACCTTGTGAAGATGAGAAGTGCGAGTGAGGTATGGCAGGACAGGTATTGCGAGATATGTAAGAAGTTGGGTGTGAAGGTGGAAATAATAATGACTTTTTCGTCATTGGCACAGATGTAGAGAATTCGTTATTGCATATAAGAGAGTTTCTACATGCGTTGCCAATGACCGTTGGTGGAGACTGCTTTTGTAATTGTGGAAACTTCTCTTTCATTGAGTGGTGATTAACATCAGTTGCCCTTTTCCGGTTCTTCTTGAGCATGCGTGAATAATGGTCTTTTGTGGGTGGATTTTTCGCTTTCCTGTCTATTTTTAGAAGCTTGCTTGAGCGAGGAGATGGCGCTTGACGATGTCCAGTGTTTGGCCGTTTTTCAGGTCGTTCCTACCTGGAGGAACGACCTGACAGAGGACTGGGTCTTGATTTTTTGTTACATTCGGGGCAGACTGATACTGTAATGGCCCTTGGGTAATTTTTATATAATTTAAGAAGATCGTCTGAGTTCAGAAGGTTAGTGAGTTTACTGGAATCTGCTAGCTTACTCAGTTCAATCTTATTGTAGATATCAAGGAGTATAAATTTCATCTCCTTGTTTTCTTTGTGTAGCACTGTGATGTCGTCTTGTAGCTCTGCCATTTATGCTTTTGAGATTTCATTCCCATGATCTATTTTCGCTGTAGCTTCTGATGAGGGTGTCCTGAAGGTTAATAATTCATTTTCAAGCTGATTAATTCTAGACATCAACCTAATACTCTCAACAACTGCGTTCGTGGTTCCTAAACTTGTCATACCGGGTTCAGATATCCTCTGTTCTAGAAGTTCATCAGGTTTCGCACCTGTGTTGTCGGTTCTCTATTGCTCTGAGTCGTTTAACCGTGTAAACTCAGCAGAAAGTTGTGAGATTGCGGTTTGAATTTCGTTAACAGAATCACTGAGTTGAATAAAATTACGACGGGATGTGTTTAATGTGTTTTTGCGCTGCATTGTGGGCTGCAGAAATGTTCGAAATGCATTTGTTAAATATGATAATCATGACAACCAAACATACTTTGTTGCATTTACGTGTACAAATTGAAATGACAAGTTAACGTAATAGTATTATGTACTGTGCATCAGCAAAATAAGTCCTCAATATTTTGTTGTTCCTCCTCAAGCTGCAATTACAGCCTTGCAACGATCTGGCATAGAGTTAATCAAATTCTGGATATATGGTTGCCCAATTTCGTGGTACTACATCCTTACAATGCTCTCCTGCAGCTGAATCTTACTTGTTGGCTTCTTCTGAGCAATTTTAGACGACATTATGTAGCAGCAATTTTCAAAAGGGTTCAAATGTAGACTGTTGCCGGGCCATTTCAACACTGTAATGCCAGTATTTCTGAGGCAACCCTGCACCTTAAGGGAGAAAAATGAGGGAAAACATTTCTTGTGAGACAAGAAGGCAAACTCATCATTAAATCTAAATAGCATAAACTTACCAATTTTTCTGTGTGGCAATGTGCTGAGTCATGCTGAAAAATGCAATTTTGAACGTCTGTGTGGTGATCCCTCATAACGGGTTTCAGGCACTCTTCCAAGATAGCAGTGTAGGTTTCTGCATTCACTGTTTCGTTTATAAACTTAATTTGCCCCACCCCTTTGCTTGTTATGGATCCCCAGACTATCTGACCGGTGGGGAACTTTACGGTCTGTGTTATGCAGTCAGGATGGTATGCCTCCGATTTTCGTCTTCTGACATATCGCTTCACATCCGAGCCATGCAGGTTGAATTTCGATTCGTCAGAAAAGATGACGGTGTCCCATTGCTCTTTTGTCCATGAAACATGCGTTTTAGCCAAACAAAGTAGCTTCTTCCTCATTTGGTGGGTCAACAAAGGCTTCTTCTTGGGCCGATAGGCGTGCAGACCACATTCCGAAAGCCGTCTTTGGATAGTTCATGCATTTGTTTCAACACCAAATGCCATCTCAAATCCAAGTTTTAGATCAGGAGCACTAGTATGGCGATTACGAAGGCATAGCCGTTTCAAATATCGATTTTGGGAAGGCGTAGTCACTCGATTATGGCCTGATCCAGGTCTTCTCTTCACATCACCGGTTTCACGCTTTAATTTCAGCAGCCGGGATACCGTTGACCGGTGACAGCCTATTTTATCAGCGATTGCACGCTTAGAAAGCCCTTCCTGGGACAGAGCAACAGGTACATTTTTTTTTCTTGATGTCAACTGAACGTACGGAGCCATGCTTACACCTCTACAAAACAGGATACTAATGAGCGTGTATACCCTTCCAACGCCGTATTTATAGAAACGGCTGATGCAATATCTTGCAATTACTGTCTGATGCCATATAAGCTTTATCTGACACAATACCTTTGCTTTGCGACAAACAAAATGACTGTAATCAAACAAAATCTTATACCTTTCACTACAAATGTTACTTTTTTTTTTGGATGATGCAGTTTTTTGTCTGCCACTGTATATGCATATGTGTCTATTGTGTTCACCATGCCCATCTGTCCGCATGAAACAACTCGACTCCCAGTGGACTGATTTTCATGAAATTTATATTTAGTTCTTTTAGAGAGATTTGTCGAGCCAGCCATAATTTCATTCAAATCCGACAAATAGAAATTCGGTAATCGTTATTTCTTTTTTCCATAGAATTTGTATGTAAAAAAAGAAACAGATTAAATGTCATTTCAATGAGGTTTTTTTATATAAGACTTGTGAACTTGGTGTCGCTTGTGAAGATATATGCAGCTAGAAAAATGTGTGAAGGGAGGAATTTTTTTATTTATTTTTTCCCCCATAGGATTTTAGGAGCATTAGTGACTAAGGCCATATTGCTTCGTGTATCCTGTTTGTAAAAAGATCCAAAAATAAAACTTCCCAATAATTCGCCAACTAGGAGAATGAGGTGACATTTACAGATGTCACTTCATTATAACGTAAACGCGTTATAACCACTTGTCTACTTTGATCACCAGAAGATCTAGTCAGCATATTATGCTATCAACAAACCACGCATGAATATCCCAGTGTACCTTGTAAAATACTTCTGGTCATTAGGAAGCGGGGACCTCAAGAAAGACGAAAGTCGACCATATGAAAATCATGGTTAGATGACGGTGAATTTCATAAGTCAGCTAAGTAATGAACAGAAAACATATACAAATATCAGAAGAAGCGTACAAGTTTCAAACTATTGCTTAGCATCCGATTGTTATCACATTCTGCGAATCATAATTCGATGACCTTGGACGTGACATGTTATTTCAAAATCTCACGGACTGCAGCAGGTTTACTGTTGTTATATCTAGCGGGTGGATGTTGAGCACGTCCGTCCTTGACAAAGTAAAAGTGGGAGTAATTTTGCGAAAATTGTGGTTATTAGTAGTATTGGCATGTGATGTAAGAAAGCATATATAAAGCATCAGCCAAAAAAAAAATCCCACGTCACCTGTCCGTCCCCTCCATGAATTTGTTTAGTTCTTCCTTCAATTTATTCAAACTACCCACTCCCGTAACAACAGATGGAAGTTTGTTCCAACAATCAACCACCCGCTGGCAAACTCCAGTGTTCAGAAAATTATGGACTTTTTTTGCCAACATTTGAATTTGTTATTATTATCTTTATTTTCTCGAGATTATTGATTAATTTAATCAAATATTAAAAATGTTTAAAAGAAAAGAGCTCCATGATTATAAAGTTCCGCTAAAAATGGATAAAGAAAACCGATAAATGTTTAAATAAATGAAGGTGCAAGTTTGCCAACAATCACCCAGGAATTAATTAGCTATCAATGCCTTTTCTCTTTTATTTGTCATCACAGTAGCACAATCACCGTCCTCCCGACACTACGTGGAAAAGACCCGGCTTCGAATCCCGTCGATAACGTGACTTTTATAGGCTTTTTTTACTCCGTTGTTGTGTTGCTACGTGGCCAGCTATGTGACTGGTTTCAGGAGAGGATAGCAAGGTTCTGCCCCTCGAAAACTGTGGTTTTTCATCCAGCGAAAAAGCCAAACTGTCCAGTGAACATACGCAATTTTTGGACATAAATACAGGTCGGTTAAAGGAGGTCCTAATATAGCGGTCTTTTTTGCACCCCGTTCATTGAGTTGTTCAATTCTGGAAATAAAAAAAAAAGGCAGGGAAAAAAAATCTGCTAAATAAGGTAGATGATCACACTGCGTGAGCTCCTATTTTGCCAAAAACTGCTGTAAAAGTGCATCATCATGATCTAGTACTTTGTCATTGTGAAAAATCCATTCATTTGACTAAATAGCTTTCCTTAAAGACTTCGGAATTTACAATGAATTCTAAATAAATAAAACTCTTGATATCAACGGTACAAATCAACTCAGTATTTTCACTTTTCAGTTAAGAGACATATTTTGTTCACTTTCCGGGTTCCAGAGATTTTCCATTGGAAACTGATGTTTTTTGTTTTTTTTCAGGATGTTAATGAAACCCCTTCTCACCAGTTGTAACTTTCATCAAAAGATTACTGTATTCTTAAAAGTTGCTTGAAACTTTATCAACCTTGGGGATCATTGACAGGATAACTGTCCTGAAACTCTCATAAATAATCACGCAATATTATGTAACTTTTCTTTTCTTCTTGTTATGGAACGTCGACTCCTTTACTAACTTTAAAAAAACGTTCCGTTTATACTTCAGCACAAGTACAGTATAAGGTCAGAGGAGTTCATAGCTATTCTTTTTTTGACTAGACTATTATCATTAACAGTATTTAGCCATTATATGGAGTCAGACCACAGTCCACTGAAACGCAGGTACTACTGCACTCTCGCTTTGACAACTCGGTTACGTCAATTAGGTGATAATCCAAAATGGCTGTCCAACTTGAAATGCATGTATAGAAAAATAAAGAAATGCGCACAGTAATCGGATTTCTGGATAGCAAAGGAACTAAGCCAACAGAAATTCATCAGCAACTGTGAGCTGTTTGTGGATGAGAAACAAGTCTGTTTTTAGTGCAATCAATTCAAACAAGGTGAATGACACCCACACTGGGGTATTATTAATTAATTAATACACGATAGTAGACATTCTGGCTGATCAAGAGATAAATATTACAAAACCATACTTTCTTAGGTGATAACCGAAGTTGATGGGAATGGAAAAGTGGTCCATTAAGTGGTTGTTGTTGTTGTTGTTTTTGTTGGATTTTAGGCGCATCAGCGACTTAAGCTATATTCATCCGTATATATTATGTCTGTAAATTGTATATATTCTGTGGTCGATTTGCCTGTTTGCTGGACGAAAAACCCGAGTTTCTGGGAGATAAAAACCATGCTACCCTTGCCTAAGACCGACTACCTGACATTGTGAAAAAGCCCCATAAAAATTCCTCGTGTTAATGACAGAATTCGAACCAGGGCCTTTTCCACCTATTGGTGATTATTTCACCAATGAAATAATTGGTGAATGGTGATTATTTCACCCGCGAGGGCAGAAGGGCTAGGGAGAACTCTTCTAACTGGGCCATTATGCATCGGGCTCATTGTGTATCTTTTGTGTATTTTGCCTATAAATTGCATGAATTTTGTGGTTTGTTTGCTTGCAGAATGAAAAACCGGATTTCCAGAACAGAACAAAGAAACAAAAAAAAAAAAAAAAAACAAGGAACGAGCACAAAGTAGTATATGAGAAATTCTTAGCCTGTCCGACTGTTTTCCCCGCGTGAGTAACACAATTGGTATTATCACTGTTCTCCCCTCACCGCGTGGAAATGATCTGAGTCCGAATCCCGTCAATTACAAATGACGCAAGAAAGGAAGCTTAAACAGCATCATTTAAAAAAAAAAACGACGCTTCCCATTTCACCTATTCATTCTCTCCAATAGTTTGGTTTGAATTTATTTTAGCTATCAGCTTCCACAACAACAGATGGAAATTTGTTCCAGCAATCAACTACTCGCTGGCTAAAGGCAAACTTCCGCGTATCTATTTTGCAACTTTCCTTCCTCAATTTGAATTTGTGCCCACTCATCTGTATAGTCTGAACAAGAGGAAAAGTCCCATCGGCAGTGAGCCAATTCATTCAAAGCTTAAGTCGGTACTCGTTCTCAGACAAGGGTAGAAGGGTTTTTCTTCCAGAAATTCGGCTTCTTCGTCCAACAAACAGCAACTCGATCACAGAACGCTTGCAATTTACAGAGATAATATAAAACGGCGCGATACGGCCAAAGTTGCTGATGCCCTTAAAAAAACAAAAAAATTATAACCTTTTGTTTTGTCTCTGTACAATTTCAACTCCTTTGTAACTCTAAAAACCTCCTCCTAGGTTGTTTTTTCTCAACATCCCTTAGCAATCTTTTTCATCAGAAACACAGTAGAAATAAATTACATTAGAGTTGATTTAATTCTCCAAGTACAGAAGTGCTAAGCAATCAGTTTTTAATTCATTGTAAAAGTGCCACTAACCTATTAGTCATGTTGACGGGCGTGCGGATATTTTCTCTATATTGATTTAAAAACTTAAATTAAAATAAATGAATAAATAAAAATAAGCGATTCACCGTGCACGGTACACGTCAGAGGGGTTATAACGAAATTAATATTACAAAAATTGACACTATACTACAAGTATACAGTACAAGTATTCCAAAACTTACATACATAACAAAATTTAACACAATAGGGCTTACCTATATAACTAATGGAAGTGTATTAGTCATCCACAGTTGTGCCTGGACATGTTATTTTTGTTACTTTTGGAGAATCTTGGCAGCATCAGTTCACTGATATCGCTTGCAAACAAGCTCACGTCGATTTTGTAATGGTTTACACGCATCAGGGTTGGGCGGAAAAAAAATCTATTTATGTTCTGGTTCTGTTAATTAATGAATATAGAGAAAATCTAGATCTAGTATCTTTCTGAAGGACTATGGTGCCAGGTTTATCCCAAATGGATGGAAGTGGAAGAATAACGGAACTACTAAACTTTTCTAAAGTTTCAGAGCGAATCGTCGTCCTCCGCTTACTTCCAACGGTAAAAATGAGCTGGCGAAATAAACACGCCTAGTTTCTGGCAGCTGTGTCAATGGAGAATCTCCCACAATCCTTAATAGCGCTCCCGTCTTTTCAGACTGTGGCACGCTCACTGTCCTCCCCACCCCGGATGGAAAAGGTGCGGGTTCGAACCCGTCGATGACGCGGGGAACTTTAATGGGCTTTTTTTCACTCCGTGGCTGATTTAGTTGGTCTTAGGCGTAGATAGCAAGGTTTTTTTTTCGTCCAGTAAAATAGTCAAATAGACCAGAGAACACACGCAATTTACAGACATAAAAACCTCTGACATAGCCTAAATTTATTGCTCAGTGTCTTCGAGTTGACAGGCTAGACAGCAGTGGCGTACCTACCATGTAGGCAGGCAAGGCAATTGCCTCCGGACCCGGTCCCTTAAGGGCCCGGCGCCTTTGGCTGTCTCCTGGTTTTGCAATTTTCATTAATTAAGTAGGGGCCCGAACATGTTCTTTGCCTCCGAGCCCGAAAAAGGGTAGCTACGCTAGTGCTAGACAGGCATTCGGCGAGGTACGACTTTTGCTTCGCGATGTTGCATTAATTAATTACGGAAATTTTAGATTACTGAGAAATGGAACTTGCATTCAAGGTAGGAAGGGGCTAAGCGTGGGAGTTTTCAGTCACACATGTCTTCTTCTTATTTTTTATTTGTTTATTATTATTACATTTTATTTTCTCTCTCTCTCTCTCTCTCTTTTATTCCGGAACGCATGCCGCGGTAGTTCGATGGTGTGCAGTAGGGCGTCCTTGGGGCTCGCGAGAGCTCCTTGTTAAATTTTTGAGAATTATTCGAACCCGTTGATAAAATTTAACAGACTATTTTAACCGGTATGACCCTTAGCTGAAAAATCCTCTCAACCGAACCCCTTGTTAAGAAATTGACAGCACACTCCTGGATCATTGCGATATGAAGTCCCAGGGGCTCACATCTGGTAAGTATGGGCTTAGCACACCCAGGATCCTGGATATCATCATTCTTCTCTTTCTTGGCGATTTTTTTTTGGCTGGTGCAGCATAAGCCTCAGGCTTTCTTGCACCATATAGCTAATAATAATATGAGAGTGCTGAAGAAAAAGCATAACACAACTGAAAATGCATAGAATAACAAACAAGAACATAACTATGGATATCAAACTAATTTAATAACCCAAACAAGCAAACAAATACAAAGATCCTCACGCAAGGTAGTCAGCGAAACGAACGGCATCGCCATCAAAACAACCCAGGTGTCCAAATAACGTATTAAAAAGTATATTATTAATATCTCATCGAATTTAAATTATTTATTAATGTACGAGAATAAAAGAACTGATTTAGTAGGACACTTCATTTCATGAAAGCACTTATTTACTAGATTAAAACATTTCCTTACCTTTTGCAATCCGAAGCAATTAATCGACTACAAGTAAGAGTCAGAAAACCTGTTCTTTTTAAACGCTGGCGCCGAACATAAATTTCCTCGCTTCTAACTTAACATTTCAAGTTTTTTGCGGACTTGAATTATCTTTTCATTGGTTTCCAAATGTTCGGAAAGTATGCGTCACATGAAATATTCAAAGGGGTATTTGAGGACATGAATTTACAAATGAGAGAGCATAGGTTAAGGTTTCTGTCTCAGCGAGAACAAATTAATGAACTGTGGACGCCGGTACGCATTGTAAAATGAAGCCAGTACGTCAACAAGAAATTCAGAGATTATAGTAGGGAGGACGTCAAGGCGGATCAAGGTCATCCACTCACTATTCTGCGACAAATTCAAGATAGAGTTCCATCCCCTTCCATTAACAAACTGTTGTTCTAAAAATCACACTGCTTATGCGAGCATTTGATACCACGAATTATGTGGGTGAAAGGTATACAGAATGAGAAGGAAGAGAATTTTTCGACCTGGAACAGCAAATCCACCACAGAACACACGCAATTTACAGACATATTATATACGGGGCAATATGGCCTAAGTTTCCAATTGCGTTAAAACCCTATAACAACAACATCCAAGGATGTTGTTGTTGTTGTTGTATCGATGATTTATTGTGAACTCTACTGCTCTGGTGGTCGTGCCGGAGTATAAACAAGAAGAAAAAAAGAATACAAGGGAACATCAAAAGCATTCACAAGCTACAGAGAATACAAGAAACAGTACCTATTTAGCAGTCACTGGCGTGAATCCTGATCACTCAAAGCAAGTGTACTTGTACACCCTCGCGCTTGATCACTTGGCTTGCCATTGTATAATATTACAATGTAACCAGATATAAAATGACGTGGAAAACACTGTTGTTGGAAAATACTTACGATTATGCAAATAACTTACGTTATTTGCATAATCGTAAGTTATTGCCACATCGCCACTACTCAGCTCTACTGTACTGTATAAAAGCAAAGCAGTCTCTTCAAAATCATACAGTAGATGTTTGATTGCACTACAGAAGCAATGCCAACAACGTTGCAGGAAAAGGCGCCATTCGTGAAGCTGTACTATCAGAACAGCAACAATGCAACTGCGGCTATCAGAGAATTCCGGCGTCAGAAGGCCCACGTGGACCTATGACTGTTCGTGCTGTCCGCAAAATGATTGCGAAATTTGAAGCGACAGGACATCTTGGTGTTTAACCAGGTAGAGGTCGAAAACGAGTGGACTCCTCTTGTGTTGAAGATGTGGCTATGGCTGTCGTGGATTTATTGAATCAATCTCCATGTGGTAGCGCAAGTGTGCCAGCTGTTTCTCGTGAAGTGGACATGCCGTATTCCACTGTAAGGCTAGTAAAGCGTCAGGTGTTGCGGTACTAACCTTACAAGATGCACATGCTACAGCGCTAAAGCACGGTGATGCAGATATTCGTTTCACATACGCACTTCAGTTTCTGGCGCGAATGACAGTGGATATCACTTGGCCATGGAACATCCTTTGGAGTGATGAAGCCCACTTTTGCTTCAATGGACATGTGAATACGCACAACTGTCGTATTTGGGCAACAGAAAACCCCCGAGTTTTCGAACAGGTCCCGTTGCATTCTCCAAAACTGACAATGTGGTGTGGATTTACGGCCACATTCATGATTGGGCTATATTTTTTTGAACAGGTAACACCGACTGGACTCCGCACCTGTTCTGTCACCGGACAGCGATATTATGAAATGTTGGCAAATTTTGCAATACCAGAGCTGCAACAACGTGGGCGCCTTCCCAGGGGCTCACATCTGGTGAGTATAGGCTTGCACACCCATGGTCCTGAACCGGATATCATCGTTCTTCTCTTTCTTGGTAATTCCCTTCTCTCTCTCTCTCTCTCTCTCTCTCTCTCAATTTTTTCTTGGCTGGTGCAGCATACGCCTCAGGCTTCCTTGCACCATATGAATAATAATAATAATAATAATAATAATAATAATAATAATAATAATAATAAGAGAGTTCCCAGAGGAAAATAAACAACCGAATTTTAGATAAGGACCAAAGAGGATTCTATAAGAGCCTCAGAGAAGACGGGAAAGAAGGGAACGGACTACCCGAGAAGAAGACGATTGAGGAGTTCTGGGGAAATATATGGAGCAGGGAATTAAGACATAACAGCCGAGCCCCCTGGATAGAACTAGAACGCAAGAAAACCAAGGAAGTACAAGAAATGAGAGGATGGGAGATTCGGGGAGAAGAAGTAAAACAGACGATCAAGAACTCTCACAACTGGCGAACTCCGGGAATAGATAACGTCCACAACTACTGGTACAAGAAGCTCACTTGCACACATAAGCACCTGTCAGAGCAGTTCACCCGAATTATAAGGCACCCAGAGACAATCCCGAAGTTTCTCACTCAAGGAATCACATATCTGAAGCCTAAAGACGAAGATACAAGAAACTCGGCGAAATATAGGCCAATCACCTGCCTCCCAACAATGTACAAGATCCTGACCAGCTGCATAACCAGGAAAATATCAGACCACTTGGAGAGCCAGAACATAATGGCCGAACAGCTAAAAGGATGCAAGCGGCTGAGCAAAGGATGCAAGGAGCAACTAACTATAGATGCCGCGGTTATGGAGCAAGTCTACAAGAAGCGCCGGAACATGTACACAGCCTACATCGATTACCATAGGATGATAAAAGCGCTAAAACACCGTTTACGGTGTTTAAGCGCTTTTATCATCCTGGTCCAAGACCAGGTAATCAACACCAGAAACTATAGAAAATACATCGCCAAGGAGCCCGGAGTGTCCGATGACACATGTCGACGATGCCACCTGGCCTCAGAAACGATCCAACACATCACCGCGGGATGCAAATTGATCACGCAGACTGAGTACACTCATAGACACGACCAGGTAGCCAGAATAATATACCAGAAGCTAGCAAGGAAATACCAGTTGATCGAAGAAAGTGTATCGTACTACGAGTACGAACCCCAGGCAGTACTAGAGACCCAAACCCACAAGCTGTACTGGTGTGCGCCATAATAACGGATAGAACAAACCGCACAACAGATCGGACTTAACTCTTGTGGACAAGAAGGAAAAGACTACCTATATGATTGACATAGCGGTACCCAACACCGGCAATCTTCAGAAAACACATGGGGAAAAAATCAGAAAGTACACGAACCTAAAACAGGAGATGAAAGAGATGTGGCCTATGCAACAAGTAACGACCATACCAATCATTGTGTCAACCACAGGTATGGTGCCAAAAACCCTACATAACAGCCTAGCAGCAATAGGTCTCCCAGCGAACTGCTACAAGAAACTCCAGAAAGTCGCAATGCTGAATACCTCTAGGATAGTCAAAGAGTTCCTCGACCAACAGTAACATCAGACATAACAACAACCACCCTGTGTACTTGGTAGATACCCATCACGAGGTTGAACCCCCAATAGAAGAGAAATAATATACGAGCAATAATAATACCATATTCATGCAAGATGGTGTGCTACCACACATCCACCGTTATGTCCAAAGATTGCTAAAGCAACACTTTACAGACGTACGGGTCATCAGCCGTTGTTTCCAGACAACCTGGCCACCCCGATCACCGGACCTAACCCGATCCGATTTCTGGTTGTGGAGTTTTTGAAGAACCAGTTGTATCGGGAAGGATGTCAAATTCTGCAGATCTGAAGGACAGCATTAGATGTCATTTGCTGGCTATTCCAGTTGATATGTTACGTTCTGCTGTGGAAAATGCTGTTCTTCGAATGGAAACTGTTGATGACCAAAATGGAGGACTCATTGACCAAATGTAGCGCTGTTCAGGAGATTTGTATTGCCACAGCGCCATATAGTGACAAATTTTGTAACTAATTTTTTTTTTCCAATAAATGGCAAGCGCATTCTTTATTGTACCTGTTGCCCAAATTTCTCTGAAGTACGAGCCTTAGAACTCGCTCCAGAGCCCTCTACATAGGGATACTTTAATTTTAACAACCCTGTACATATAGGGGAGAATCTCCCCTGTATAGGGGAGATTCACGCTATACGCCATTTTGAAATTCTTGAACACCATTCCCCGTAATGATTAGAAATAATAGCTTTTATTCACTCACAAATATTTATTTACAAATATTTGTCAAGTCCCTTCCATCAATTAAGTAAGCTAAATAAGAATTCGACACATAAGTTATGCTCTCCACAACTAACATGAGTGAATTTTCACTAGACAAGCCCAGCGACTGCGCGGCAACAAAAGTGGTCATGTGGTTCAACAATAACATTTAGATTTTGACTAATTTATTTTTTATATATATTTAAAATTCGTCGTGATCGACCGAAATTAAAACCACGATCGACTTGTTGGCCATCCCCTGCTCGATGACGGTCGTGACTGAGTTACGGTCGTTAGAGCTATTTAGGAAGTGACGTCATTTGCGTAAAATCTAAGAGCCACTAATAGTAAGTGACGTCATTGCGTCTTTTCCAAAAAAAAAAAAAAAAAAAAAATCATTAATAATCAATTGCGTCACCGTAAGAAAAATTTCGTTACCAATCGATTTTACTCTAGTGCCGCCATAGACGTTTTCATATCAAAAATAGTTTTGTTATCATATACTTAGATTTCGGGAAAGCTTGTGATTTTGTTGCACAGGAAGACTAGTGCACAAATTGGAGCATTGTGACATTAACGGCAAATTACTCCGATGGATAAAGGGTTTTTTGAGTGGGAGAAGACAGAGAGTGGTAATCAATGACACTGCTCTTCATGAACTAATGTTATTATTTGAGTTCCCCAGGGTTCAGTGGTGGGCCCATTGTTGTTTTCTATATTTATCAATGATGTTGTTTAAGCTGTATCAGGCTTAAAATTCAAGTTTGCAGATAATATAAAGGTTGACAGGGTTGTTAATGACAGTATGCTAATGCAACAGGATCTAAAAAAATTGGGCAGATGAGCTGAGAAGTGGCAACTGAGGTTTAACATTGATAAATGCAAATTTCTGCCTATGGGTCCCAGTAACCCCGAAAGTAACGTACCAACTGTACGGTACTATACTTAGGGCAGTGGAGAATGCAAAAAGACCTGGGAGTAATTGTGCAGTGAGATATGAAGTTTTCAGAGCGGAGCAGACAGTTTGCCAGAGCAGCTCATGGGGTCTTGTCAATGATATACAGGAATTGAGCTAGAAGTGATATGGTGATTATCCTTTATTAGTTGTTCGAAATCAATGGCCCAGGCCACACCTTGACCACTGCATATACACTGGTGTTCAAAGAAAGTGCATCACGTAGGAATTTCACATTTCTAACCTTTTTTCGGGATGATATGTTACATTAATGACTAGCATCACAAATAGAAATATAAACAAAAGATATTTATTAATAGTTAAGGCAAAGCTAAGTAATATTTTACTGGTGTTCTCAAAATATTCCAAAATGAGCATTTGCAACCTTTATACAACAGTTTTGGTAAACACGACAATTATGGCTGAAATGTTATCAGAAACCCTCAATTGGCTCCAGCTTATCATTTTAAATGGAAAACAATGAAAAGTTCACCAGATGCAAACTAATATTTAGTTGAGCCACCTCTGGCCCTGATGACAGCAGCACACTGTCAAGGCATTGAAAAAATCAATTTCTGAAGATAATAATTATTATTATTAGCCATATGGTGCAAGGAAGCTCGAGGCTCATGCTGCACTAGCCAAAAAAAAAAAAAAAAAAAAATTCCCGAGCTACCCTGATAGAGAGAGAGAGAGAGAGAGAGAGAGAGAGAGAAGAATGATGATATTCAGCTCAGGACCCTGGGTGTGCTGCCAAGCCCATTCTCATCAGATGTGAGCCCCTGGTTTTAAACATCAACTGATAGTTCGTGGTTGCAAACACGAATTATGACTTCCTGAAGTTCACGAAGGGTCTTTGGTTTCTTTCTGGAAACTACAAATTCCACATGATGCCAACCTTTAGGGTTAAGGTCCGCGCTGTTTCCTGGCCAGCTAAGAGTTGTAATGGTCCAGGATTCAGGTCCGGGCTGTTTCCTGGCCAGCTAATAGTTGTAATGGACCGTTCTTCCAACCATTTTTCACCTGTAACAAATGTAAATACATCACTGTCGAACCTCTAATGCAGAAATGAAGCTAAAGTAACTACAGAAGTGCCTACTTACACTTTTCGTCCGATGACAAGGAGCAGAGTCGTCCTGAAAGATGAAATGGTTTTTAATGGTTAGCAGCAATTTGCCTTTCAATATAGCCAGGTATCCATTGGCATTTACGGAACCTTTTATAAACTGCAGGTGATCCACTCCTCAATACGAAATGCACACTCATATCATTTGGCTGGTAGGGAATTTCACTGAATACACCATACAGTCTGGATGGTATTCTTCACCACGCCTACAGCGAATTGTTTGTCTCCCATCAGAGCCATGCAAGTCGAATTTATTCTCATCTGAGAAAATAAGCGACTTCCACTGCTCGGGGGTCCATTTCACATGCTCCTTACACCAAATTAATCTAGCCTTTTTCATTTTTTGTGTGAGGCGGGGCTTCTTCTTAGGACGAAAGGCTACAAGTCCATTTTTGAGGAGGCGTCTTCTGACTGTTACTGCACTTGCTACCAGTCCTGTATGTTCTTCCCATTCTCTTTTCAGCTGAGACGAAGTAGCCTTATGTTTTTTAAGGCATAAGTGCTTCAAAACGCAGTCCTGTTTTGGAGTAGAGACTTGTTTGCTTTTGGTATCTTTTTTCCTACCAGCAGAACCAGTATTCTTGAGATTGGGAAGACATCTACTCACTTTCGACTGATTACAGGGCACTCTATGAGCAATATCATTATTAGCCATATGATGCAAGGAAGCCTGAGGCTTGACCGGAAGAACATTCTTCCTCACGTAAAGCAACAATAGTAGTCTTTCGTCGTGCCGTCAACTGCACGTAATTCGCCATTCTGACACAAGCAAGGAATGACTGTAACTATTGCAGAGCGTGCTTATACAGCTGAAAGTAACAGCTGATGCAATGTTATGCATCACCTATGCACGTCAATCTTATCTGATCCAATCTTTAAGAAATATTGCCATATACTTTCGTTATTCGAACGACAATTACAATTTTAAGGGCTGATGCACTTTCTTTGAACACCAGTGTATTGTAGACATTTAATGTATAGTACCTTCTGTATAGCGGTTCCCAGAACATAAGTTCATCTCCTCCATGTTACTTTGTGATGATGCAAAACTCTGTACAACGGCCAGAAACGTGTAGGTTATATTTGCGTATATTATACGTTGTTGTGTTGTTTAGTTGTTTCTGGCCTCTTTGCCAGCGGGCATGCGATCTCCTGGAAAGCGTGCCCGGTGCCCGTCTATTCCAAGAGAAGGTGGGCCACAAATAGATATGTACTTACCCAAGGGTTGGTAGATCATTACAATCTTTGTCTGCCCTGAAGAGGGCAAAGTCCCGCACCGACCGGAGGTAGTACTTAGGGTACCAGCATAAGGGAAAAATAAATAAATAAAATCATAATAAAAAAATTAATAATTTAATTTAAAAATAAAATAAATAAGCTCGTTAAAAAAAGAAAGTAATATAAAATAAATTAAGAGAAAAATTTATAGATAAGAGCAGAAAAAAATAAAAAAAATAAATAAAACAGTATTAAAAAAAGTAAAATAAAATAAAATAATAAAAAATATATATATAGATACAAAGTAAAAACAATACTAATAAAATTCATAAATAAAATGAAGGTGATGTAAAATTATATAAAATAAAAAATAAATAAAATAATAAAAAAAAATAAAAAAAAATAAAAAAAATAAATAATGATTGTAAATATAAAATAAAATAAAATAAAAAGATAAATAAAATAAGATTAAAAAAAAACCCACAGTTGCCCTGACTTTCTTCTATTTTCTCCAGCCGGTACAGCTAAAAAAATAGAAGAAAGAAAATTACAAAACAAATAAATAAATAAAATATATTAAAAAAAATAATATATATATATATATATATATATATATATAAATTAATTAAAAGTGAATTGTCTAAGATTGGACAAATCCCGCACCCACTGGAGGCAGTGCAATGCTAGTGGGCGCCAGCAATCCTCGGGTTGCCCAGGCCTGAGGGGATAAAAGTAAAAAAAGAAGAAGTGTACAAATGTGATCTTCTAAGAGCTATCCAAGGTGACAATATTTTATATTCTCAAGACACCACTCACTGTTGAGACTGACGACATTATTGAAAGTGCTGGAAGCACCGTAGAAGGTGAAGCTGAAGCGGATTGGCCAACAGAAGTTTTCTTCTAGCAAATAAATCAGAAGCAAATTATTGTAGGATTCCAAGGTCTGAGGCAGATTCTACTAGATGTTTTTCGTTGCCAGGTGAGAAGGTGTATATACAGTCTTGTAGGGATTTCCGAAAGTCAGCATAAAGAGGGCAGTGATAGAGCTGGTGGTTCCAGTCTTCTAGTTGGAGAAAAAGGCAAGAATCGGTATTGCTTATTCTGAACTGAAAGACTTTGGAGTTAAAAGAGCCAAGTCCGGTTATCATAAATGACGTGTAGAGGTTTGGAGAGAACAATAGGGAATTTTTCCTGTTGGCAGAAAAGGAGACATCTGGTATAAATTTATATGTGGGGCCTTTAGGGATTGATCCCAACGATCTTGCCAAATACCAGTGTATTACTTGATACCTTCTGAACGTTTCGGAGACACTCTGGAACTGGTTTATGGATCCCAGTTTGGGAAACGCTGATGTAGAAGAACAATGTACTAGAGAATTATTTGTAGTGACCTGAAAGCGATAACAGTTTTTACATCAGTGTATTGTGCCTATAAATTGTATGACGTCTAAGGTCTGTTTACGTTTTTTGCACTGTGTGGAAGAGTTATCTGTTGTGTGTACTATGGCCATAAGTTGAGTCTGTGGATTTATCGTTTCTGTATTTTTAATTTTTACCGCATTTTTTGTTAATTAACATAATACATTGTGTTTTACAGACATATTAAATAGGTTTAGTAGCGTTCGTTAGCTCCTTATTTTAAATTTAACCAGCGATTTTTGGAAGTTACGACACCCAGTGTTACCGGCAATATTGTTGAACTAGCCGCCATATTGTAGTCGATAAGAAATAGCGTAACGTATATATATCTCGAACTGAGAGCATAACGTATAAAATAAAACTAGATGGCGTAATACGAAGCACTGTATTACGAATCTATTAGCTGTTAGCCAAAAAGCCGTGAATTAGGGTTGAATTTGAAAGTGTATGCAATTCTGCCCAGACACGATAGGAGGGAGTGTATGATGACAGCCTTGTCGATCAATTCGGCCTGGAAAGATTGGGCAAGGCTCAAGGGGTAGAATTTTTCTCAGCCTGGACTGTACTGTACTTGTTAACAGGAGAGACTGCTTCTACAGGGATGGGATAAACTTAAATAGAAAGGGTGCAAGGATATTTGCTGATGCTATCGAGGCAGTGTTAGGTGGGTCGGAAAACTGCTAGCTTGGGGGGATACAAAGACTAATAGATTAACAGTAGCCACTGGCAGAGGTAAAAGTGATTCTTGCACTGCTTCTATTGAAATGAGCAGAAGCCTGGAAAACAAGATGCAGGATATTTCAGAGACTGCTGGGAGTCATTGCGGTACAAGTAAACACATGGGTTGTGTTAAGGTAGCTAAGAATAGAAACAGGTGCATGTATACTTGCGTGTACACCAATGCTAGGAGTTTGGTAAATAAATTTGATGAATTTGAGGTATTGCTCAAAACATCAAAGGCGGATATTGGTGGGATATCAGAGACGTGGTGTCACACAGATATAAGGAATGCAGAACGGGAATTTGGGGAGTACAACGTCTACAGAAAGGATAGATAGGATAGGAAGGGAAGAGGGGTTATGCTATTAGTTAAGAAACACATAAAATCCAAGGAAGTGAAGCCATCGACATCGCTGGACAGTGCAGTGTCATGTCAGTTTGGTGTGACATAAGCATTGGGAGATCAAAATTGAGAGTAGGAGTGTGCAATAGGCCTAATGACTCTGATGAGTATAATAAGAAACTGTACAGGGAAATGGAGTGGGCCAGTACATCAGAGAGTCTTATAATTGGGGGAAATTGACTGGAATTTGTGGATTGGTCACTCACACACTAGCAAGGCTTTTGTGGATTTATTGGATGATTGTTTTCTACATCAGCATGTTCGGGAGGCAACTAGAGGGAGTTATACTGTTGATTTGATTATCAGTAGTGATTCTTCATGCATTAAGAATCTGCAGGTAAATGAACCACTAGGTGGCAGGGATCACAGTGTGCTGAAGTGGGATTTACTCAAAGAGGTAACTACCATTAGGGGTAAAGGGAAGGGTTATTGCTTTCGTAAAGGCGACTACGATGGACTGAGACAGTATTTAAATTCTATACAGTGGGACCAACTGAAGATGTTACCAACAGCAAATTCAAAATGGGAAGCATTCAAAGAACGTATCTTGGAAGCTACTAGGCTTTACATACCAACTAAGAAATATTGTTCAAGGTTTAGGCCTAAATGGATGTCAGATGAACTAATGAGACATATGACAGAGAAGAAAAATGCATGGGATACATATAAATTAACATGTGACACAGAAGCCTATGATAGATACAAGTTGATCTGTAACCAAGTTACAAAGGAAGATAGGCAGGCAAACACAGATTACGAGAAATCTTTAGCAAGGGATTAAAGAAAAACAGCAAAGAGTTCTTTATTTATGTAAACTCTAGAAGGGGATGAATCAGATTGGTCCACTTGATATCGATGGGTCAACTGTTGATGATCCTGCTCAGGTAGCTAACAAACTAAATGAATATTTTGCATCGATATTCACACATGAGTAGTTATTCAGCAAGGGGAATGCCAGAGGTGTATTCAACTCTGGCAGTAAACTAGAGAATCTTGTAACAACTGAGAGAAAATGGAGGAGAAATTGTTGAAGATAAACATAAAAAAGGCACCCGGGGTGGAGGGGATCTATCAAGTTATACTAAAGGAGGCAGCAAAGGAAGTAAGCAAACCCTTAGCCATAATTATGAGAGCTTCCTTGGACTCAGGGGAGGTACCCATGGACGGGAGATTTACAAATGTGACCCCAATTCACAAAGGAGGATCAAAGGGCGACACAAGTAATTATAGACCTGTGAGTTTAACTTCTGTTCCAGGAAAATTAATGGAGGCACTGGTTAAAGAAGCACTGCAGGATCATCTAGACAAAACTTCAGTTATAGCTCGGACACAGCATGGTTTTGTTAAGGGGAAGCTTGCCTGACCAATTTGATTGGATACTATGATGCAGTCACAAAAGAACTGGATGCAGGGAATAACTTAATATTATATACTTGGATCTTAGAAAGGCTTGTGATACTGTTGCACACGGAAGATGCTGCACAAAATGGAGCAGTGTGGCATTGGAGGCAAATTGCTGCTCTGCATAAAGGGGTGGTTGAGGGGGAGAAGACAGAGAGTGGTAGTCAATGGACACTGCTGATCGTGGACTAATGGCGTTAGTGGAGTCCCTCAGGGTTCAGTGTTGGGTCCATTATTGTTTTCTGTGTTTATAAATGATATTCATAATGGCATATTAAGCTTAATGTCCAAGTTTGCAGACGATACAAAGTTTGGCAGGGTTGTCAAGGACACTACTGACACCAAGCTGCTGCAACAGGATCTGGAAAGGTTGAGCAGATGGGCTGAGAGGTGGCAAATGAAGTTTAATATTGACAAATGTAAAGTACTACATATGGGAAACAGCAATCCCAGAGCAACGTATCAATTCGGTGGTACTACACTGACACTGGTGGAGAATGAAAAGAACCTGGGGGTAATTGTGCAGGCAGTTATGAAGTTCTCTGACAGTGCAGACGGGCTGCAAGTGTAGCTCATGGTGTCTTATCAATCATGTACTGGACGTTTTCTAGCAGGGATAAGGAGGTGATTATTCCCTTGTATAAGGCAGTTGTCAGGCCACACCTTGAGTACTGTATACAGGTCTGGAAGCCTCATTTCAAGAAGGATGTAGAGCTGCTGGAACGAGTACAGAGAAGGGCAACAAGATTAGTGAATGGAACAAATGAAGCATGCTCAATGCCGATGGGATTCTTCCTCTTGCTCAGAATAATCACCTGAAAGGGCATAAATTCAGATTAAGGAAAGACAGATGTAGGATAAATGTGCGGAAATTTGCCTTTATCCAGCGGGTAGTTGGTTGGTGGAACAGACTTCCATCCCTTGTCGTGGAAGTTGATAGCCTAAATAAATTTAAGACTCAGCTGGACAGGTATTTCGAATAAACGGAGGGGTGAACTGGAAGTGGGTTTTTTTTTTTTTGGCTGATGCTGCATAATCTGGCTTTCTTGCATCATATGCCTCTACTAATGTTAATGCTAATGCTAATTATAGTATTATCAATTAATCAAAAATATTATTAATCTTATTAAATTTCATTGTTAATTAAATTGTAATTAAACTTGGCTTTCTATGTCCACTTCGTTCAAGATTTACAGACCGTCTTGAACGAAGTGGACATAGAAAGCCAAGCATGGGGGCTACGAATCAACAAAAAGGAAACAAAGGTGATGAAGGTCAGCAGGACTGCAAGCAAAATCACGATCAAACTAAACAACGAAAAATTAGAGTAAATACACCGCTTCAAGTATCTCGGAGTACTCATTGATGACCAGCTGAACCATGAGGCCGAAATCAAAAGCAGAATTGAACAAGCCAGGCAGGCATTCACCAAATGGAGAACCCTCCTCACCGACAGAAGCTTGAACATCATGCTCAAATTACGCACATTGAAATGCTACATCTGGCCAATACTGCTCTACGGTGTAGAAACCTGGACTCTAACATCAGCCACTACAAAAAAGCTCCAGGCCTTCGAAATGTGGCTCTACCGAAGAATGCTGAAAATTCCGTGGACAGCCAAGATAACCAACGCACAGGTCCTGCAGGACATGCACACGGAACGGGACCTGCTCAAAACCATCATCATCAGCAGGAAATGCAAATACCTAGGTCACATCGCTAGGAACCAACAAAAATATCACCTACTACCACTCATCCTGGAGGGAAAGATCGAAGGCAAGAAACGCCCAGGCAGACCGAAAATGGCATGGATAGATAACATCAACATCTGGCTTCACATGACAACAGCACAAATTCTACACGCAGCGCTAGACAGAGAACAATATCAAAACGAAGTCGCAAACGCCATTCGGCAGCATTAAAGAAGAAGAAGAATTAAACGAAAATCAGGACCCAGATCAGAGCTGCGAAACAAAGATCACAGACTAGCGAGAGTGCTGTGACTCGAGGGAGAAACGAAGGGGGTGATTCTCCAATGCGTCACAGTCTCAAAAAATATGCGAAATGTGAAATGTTTTCCTAAAACAGGGCATGATCTAGCCAAGAAGGATGCCTTTGTGTGTGTGTGTGTGTGTGTGTGTGTGTGTGTGTGTGTGTGTGTGTGTGTGTGTGTGTGTGTGTGTGTGTGTGTGTGTGTGTGTGTGTGTGTGTGTGTGTGTGTGTGTGTGTGTGTGTGTGTGTGTAGTGTCAAGAAATTAGACGCCAGCTCAGCGTTCAGATGGGCATCAAGGAGAGCTTGAGGTGTAGGTTAAATGCCCTCGAAGAAATTAATATGAGTGGCCCATCGAGCTCTCAGCTTCCCAGCTCAACAAACAACACTGCTCACTCCTGTGCATCAGGCAACACAGAAGCCATCTCCATGACAGAATGCGCTGGTCCCAAAAGAACTAGTTATTGTTGGTGACTCTATTGTCAGGGAGATGGGGAATATACGATGGAAGAAGGATAGGTGGAACAAGACCAGGGTATGTCTGCCAAGGGCAAACGTTGATGACGTTGTAGAGCAGATATCATCTTTTAAGGGTACAAATAGTGATATTGTTGTACACCTTGGAACTAATGACATTAAGAGTAAGTGACCTGCAGATTTACTCAACAAGTACAGGTCAATGTTGAAAAAAAGTACTAGTTAGGGTTGAATGCGAAAGAGTCTGCAATTCTGCCCGGACACGATAGCAGGGAGTATATGATGAGAGCCTTGTCAATGCATTCGGCCTTGGAAAGATTGTGCAAGGCTCAAGGTGTAGAATTTTTTCAGCCCGGTCTGCGCTTATTGACAGGTGAGACTGCTTCTACAGGGACGGGGTAACTTTAAATAGAAAGGGTGGAGGAATATTTTCTGATACTGCTGAGGCAGTCTTAGGTGGGTTGGAAAACTGCTAGCTTGCGGGAGGACACACAGACTAAAAGGTTAACACTGGCCGTAGGCAGACGCAAAAGTGATTCTTGCGCCGCGTCTGTAATGAGCAGCACCATGGAAAGCATGGCAATGGAGATTTCCAGGACTAGAAATCTCTACTATCACTGCATTGGGAGTGATAGTGGAACAAATAAATACATGGGCTGCGTTAGGGTAACTAAGAGTGGAAACAGGTGCATGCATACTTGCATGTGCACCGATGCTAGGAGTATAGTTAGTAAATTTGATGAGTTTGAAGTACTAGTCAAGACATCAAAGGCAGATATTGTTGGGACATCAGACACGTGGTGTCTTACAGATATAAGCAGTGCAGAATTAGAATTTGGGGAGTACAATGTGTATAGGAAGGATAGACAGGAAGGAAGGGAGGAGTGGTCTGCCGTTGTTAAGAAACACATAAAATCTAAGGAACTGCATCCAATTCATTATGGTGGACAATGCAATGTTGAGTCTGTTTAGTGTGACATAAGCACTGGGAAAGTAAAAATGACAGTAGGTGTGTGTTACAGGCCTAATGAATCTGATGAGTATGATGAGCAATTGTGCAGAGAAATAGGTGTGCCAGTAAATAAGAATGTCTTATAATACGGGGAATCTAAATTTCCAGATATTGAATGGAACTTGTGATTTGGTCACTCGCACACTAGCAAGACTTTTGTGCATTTATTTTGTGCATATATTTTCTACAGCAACATGTTGGAGAGGCAACCAAAGGGAATAATACTCTTGATTTGATTATCAGCAGTGATTATTCATGCATTAAGAATTTGCAGATAAAGTAACCACTGGGTGACAGTGATCACAATGTACTGATGTGGGAATTACTTAAAGGTGTAACTACCAGCAAGGCTAAAGCGAAGGGCTTTTGCTTTCCTAAAGGTGACCACAGGGATCTCTGACAGTTTTTAAATTCTATACTGTGGAATCAACTGATGATGTTGCCAACATTGGATTCTAAATGGAAAGCCTTCAAGGACTTAATTTTGGAAACTACCAGGCTTTTCATTTCAACTAAGAAGTACTGTTCAAAGTGTAGGCCTAAATGGATGTCAGATGAATTAATGAAACTCGTGGCGGAGACGACAAATGCATGGGATGAACATAAATTGTCAGGCCACACAGAAGCCTATGATAGATTCAAGCCCCTCTGTTATTAAGTCACAAAGGAGGTTAGGCAAGTGAAGGCAGATTATTAGAAATCTTTGGCAAAGGATGCAAAGAAAAACAACAAGGTGTTCTTTACTTATGTAAACTCTAGAAAGAAAGAGATGAATCAGATTGGACCACTTAACATAGATGGGTTGATTATTGATGATCATGCTCAGGTTGCTGATAAACTGAATGAGTATTTTGTGTTCACATTCAAACATGTGGAGTTATTCAATGAGAGGAGTGTCAGAACTTTATCAAACTCTAACAGGGAGCTAAGTGATTTTGTAATAATTGAGAACAAAGTTTAGGAGAAATTGTTGAAGTTAAACATTAAAAAGGCACCTGGGATGGACGGGATCTATCAAGTTATATTAAAGGAGGCAGCAAAGGAAGTAAGCAAACCCTTGGCCATAATTATGAGAACTTCCTTGGACTCAGGGGAGGTCCTCATGGACTGAAGATGTGAAAATGTATCACCAATTCACAAAGGGGGTTCGAAAGGTGACACAAGTAACTATAGACCTGTTAGTTTAACTTGTCTTCCTGAGAAAATAATGGAATCACTGGTTAAAGAAGCATTGCAGGACCATCTAGACAAACTGCAGTAATAGTTAAGAGACATCATGGGTTTGTTAAAGGGAGGTCTTGTCTGACCAATTTGATTGGATACTATGATGTGGTAACAATGGAACTGAATGCCAAAAATAATTTTGCTATCATATACTTGGATTTGAAGAAAGTTTTTGATAATGTTGCACATGGAAGACTGCTGTATAAATTGGAGAGGTATGGCATTAAGGGTAAATTGTTACAATGGATAAAGTGATGGTTGAGTGGGAGACGACAGAGTGTATCAATCAGTGGACACAGCTCTTCGTGGACAAATGTTATTAATGGGGTTTCTCAGGGTTCGGTGTTGGGCCCATTGTTGTTTTGCATATTTATGAATGATATTGATGAAGGTATATCAGGTTTAATGTCCAAGTTTGCAGATGATATGAAGGTTGGCAGGGTCGTTAACAACAGTAAAGACAGTATGCTACTCCAGCTGGATCTAGATAAGTTCGTAAAATGGGCTGAGAAGTGGCAACTGGAGTTTAACATTAACAAATGCAAAGTACTGCATATGGGTAGCAATGACCCAAGAAAAACGTACCAACTGTGTGGAACTACAATCAGGGAAGTGGAAAGTGATAAAGACCTGGGGGTAATTGTGTAGCCGGGTATGAAGTTCGCTGAGCAGTGCAGACGGGTTGTCAGGGAAGGTCATGTAGTCTTATCAATGATATATAGGAATTTTGCTAGCAGGGACAGGGAGGTGATTATCGCGTTGTACAAGGCGATGGTCAGGCCACACCTAGAGTACTGTGTACAGGTCTGGTGGCCTCATGTTAGGAATGCTGTAGAGTTGCTAGACCAGTACAAAGAAGGACAACAAGATTGGTGAGGGGAAGAAAGGGGTGCTCTTACCAAGAAAGACTTAAGTTCTGCAAATTTCAGTGCCTGGAGAATAGGCACCTGCGAGGTGATCTGATTGAAGTGTATAAGACGTTGAATGGGTTGAGCAAGCTGAATGGTGATGGATTTTTTCCTCTTGCTCAGATTAAGAACCTGAGAGGGCACAGTTTGAATTTGAGGAAAGACAGTTGTAGAATAGATGTGCATTCCGCACATCTATTCTACAACTGTCTTTAGCCACCGGGTAGTTGAATGGTGGAACAGACTTCCATTTTTTGTTGTGGAAGTTGATAGCCTAAATCAATTTAAGCCTGAGCTGGGCAGGCATTTGGAAAGAGTGGAAGGGTGAAATGGGATGTTTTTTTTTTTGTTTTTTTTTTTGGCTGATGCTGCATAAGCATGCTTTCTTGAATTATATGCCTCTACTAATGCTAATGCTAATGCTAATGCTAATAATCGCTGTCCTTTTTCGGTAACCCTAGTTTTACGTACAGCAATATGATACACATTTATAGATAAAATCGTTCTTGAGTGGCCCTAATATGACAGTGTTTTTTTCTGGATGAATTTCTGTCCGATTGTTGCCATGAAGACGTGATTGAATTTTGCATTTTCTGATAGTTTAAAATTTTATTTTTAATTGAAAGAGGTCGCTATTGTGTGGGTTGTCACTGCGTTGCTTTTGTTGACTATATTGCGATTTTAAATGGTTTTGGATCTGATGGTGAATTCTGTCGCAATCAAGGTTGTGAAACTGGCAAGTATTGTATTTATGTCAGAGTTTAGTTACCACCCTTTTCATGTAAAGTGTGATATTATTTGTAAAAAAAAGTTAATTTAATTAGTGTAGTTAGCATTAGTAGATGCAAGAAAGCAAGCTTATGCAGCATCAGCCAAAAAAAAAAAAAAAATAAATAAAATAAATAACCACTCCCATTTCGCCCCTCCGTTCGTTCGAAATACCTGTCCAGCTGAGCCTTAAATTTATTTAGGCTATCAACTTCCACAACAAGGGATGGAAGTCTGTTCCACCAACCAACTACCCGCTGGCTAAAGGCAAATTTCCGCACATATATCCAACACCCGTCTTTCCTCAATTTGAATTTATGCCCTCTCAGGTGATTATTCTGAGCAAGAGGAAGAATCCCATCAGAGGAAGAAAACCATTCAAGGCTTTATACACCTCTATCATATCACCCCGCTGGTGCCTAGTCTCCAGACACTGTAATTTGCAAAACTTAAGCCTTTCTTTGTAAGAGCAACCCTTTGTTCCATTCACTAATCTTGTTGCCCTTCTCTGTACTGGTTCCAGCAGCTCTACATCCTTCTTAATTCCAGTTGTTATTATTATGATACTTTTTTTTAAAATTGTGTGTAATATGAAGTTCATACCTGGTCACAAAGAACTGCGTACACTGAAAGAATGCTGACTCAAATTATTATTTTAGAGTTGGCCGTAATTGAATACATTAACCCGTATTTGTGTCTGTAAATTGCATATGTTCTATGGTCGATTTGCCTGTTTTTCTGGACGAAAAAAACTGTTTCTGGGGATAAAAACCTTACTATCTACGCCTGAGAACGACTAACTCAGCCATGGAGTGAAAAGAATACTGTACTGTGGACGTGTGTTCTTGTAATGGGCGGCACCTGGAAAGTTAGTTCATCTCCGCCTCATATCTTTGTGAAGAACAGTACCAAAGAATACTGGCGCCTCCGTAGCCAGGTGGGAAGGAGCAGCAGTGCGTAGCACACGCTTCTTGATTAGACCGAGGTTCGAGCCCGTCACCACCAAATACGGAGGATGCGGAAAGGTCAGGGAATGATCACCGCATATCTCGGAGCAATATGGCCTTAGTTGCTAATGCTCCTAAAAACCAAATAACAAACAACAGTACCAAAGAATACTGTACTTTTTTTTTTTTTTTTTATTTCCTGTTTTGCCAGTAACTTAATTTTCGAGAAAAATTTCTGATAGATTTAAAAAATGCTTTAATACTTCTGCCAAAAAGTGCTTGTGGCCTTTTTTTTTTGTCTAGATAAACATGTGCTGAACTGACTTTTAGCCAAGTGTTAATATGATGAATATTGTGAAAAATGTATTTAGGCCATGCAGGGGAATAGAAATAGTACTTTAGCCCCCTTACAATTATCCTACTTGTGCACCACCATGATGATAGTGTAGTGGGTACAATTCTTCCACACTGTACATCACGCAGAAAAGGACTGGATTTCAATCGCATTAAGATTTTATAGTCTTTTTACACACTCTTGGCAGAATGAAGTTGGGTGAGGATTGCTTAGTTCTGCCTCTTCCTTCAGTCGAAAAAGACAGACATTTAGCAAACTATGTGGCTTACTCTTCCCACATAGCACCCAAGGTGGCATAAGAAAATTGGATGCCCTCTTATATATGATGTTCCCTGTTATAGTCTTTGGAGTATATATTTTAGTGGTTACTATTAAAAATCCATTTTAAAAGTAAATCCAGATTTTATTGTGTCTAAATAAAAGCATTAGAAATTCTTATAAAAACAACAAAATAGAAAATATAAGAGCACAAAAGAAGAAAGTGCCTTAGACTGTTGACACCCCTGGCCTATAGCCAATATAGCTCAGTGATTAAGTCGGCATTGTTGTTGCATATGATTATAAATATACACTGATTTTTAATAAATTTAAAGAATGAAGTTATAGAGTACAGTATGTAAATACAGTATCTATACTAGTGATCAAGAATAATGGTAGATACCAAAGAAATGTTGGCTGGTTTTGTTAAAGAAAAATCTGTGATTGGACAATCCAGAGTTATGCATATATGAAAGGCGTGTGGCGTGATACAGTTTGAGAGATGATAAAACAAGAGCATGTTCTCTTTAGAAAGTGGCAGGTCAGTATATATTGTAAGGACACATTACTTGTTATGCAGGAGTAGAAATAGCCAGACTGCATAAATTGCCATATTTGAATTTACTTTAGAATCCCCCCCACTATACATACAAAGTATAGTGGGGGAGGAAGTATAGTGGGGGGCATTAAGATTTTATAGTCTTTTTACACACTCTTGGCAGAATGAAGTTGGGTGAGGATTGCTTGGTTCTGCCTCTTCCTTCAGTCGAAAAACAAAGACATTTAGCAAACTATGTGGGTTACTCTTCCCATGTAGCACCCAAGGTGGCAAAAGAAAATATAGTTTGGGAAAGAGAGGTGGGGAAGTTAAACTAGAAATTATTTGCTACACACTGGCCAAAATATATGAATCTTTGTATTGACTGTTACAGGCAGAAGAAATGCAAATAAATGTGAACAATTTCAAATAGATGCGAAAACAACTGTAATGTGGGATGATGACTTGTTGACTATTGGGAATGCACAGGCTGTTTGACTGCAGTAGTATGAAGCCAGAATGGGGAAAACGCATGATCTATCAAACTTGAAAAAAGGTCTTATCATGGATGCACTTTTAGCAGGAGCTACGATTCAAGAAATGAAAGACATAACTGGTTTCTCAAAATCATACATTTCAAAGGTTTTTAATGACTGGAAAGCAAGTGGTTCTTCCACATTTCAAAGGTGTAAACGTGGCAAAAAAACAATACTTCAAGAGTGAAGTCGTCATACTCTAAGGAGGACTGTATGGAAAAATAGGACATCCAGTGTGTGGCAAATAACATCTGAATTCAACAAAGCCCAGAACTGCCATATTTCAACCCATACTATGCACAGGAAATTGAAGAAATTGGGTACTGGCAGTCACCTGCCTATTTGGAAGCCACTTGTATCAGATAAAAACAGAAAAATCTGCAGAGGAGCCATGAACATTGTGATTGAACAATGGAAGAAAATCACATGGTTCAGACTAATTAAAATACACTTTGCTTTGCACTGATGGTAGGCAGATAGCGTGGCGAGAACCTCAAAGCGATGGACCCTGCCTGCCTTGTTAAGACAACCCAAGCATCTAGAGGTGGTATCATGGTATGGGAAATGTTTTGTTGGCACAGACTGGGCCTGTTAATACTGGTGCAAGTTCAGACGACATCCAGGAAGTACCTGAATCTTGTATCAGATCTACTGCACCGTTACATTTTTATCTTGAAGGTGATGACCACTTTATGGATGACACTGCAACAGCGCATTGTGCAAGAATGGTTCAGAGAACATGATACTGATTTCCAACATCTTCGCTGGCTCTTATATTCACTTGATCTAAATTCTGTTGAGGATGTGTGCAATATGCTGGAGAGAGCTATTTAGCAACGAAGTCCTCTTGCATCAACTTTGTTATTTGAAACAAAAGTGCCCTGATTCATTATGGAATCAAGGTCCATATTTTTTTGGCCAGCGTATGTGTATAATTTTTTTATAAAGATTAATCGTTCTGATTAAAAAAGAGAGAACATCAAAGATTTGTTAAAAACATTTTGAGAAATTACTATTCCTTAAGTGGTCACACCACAAATTAGAAACATTTGATGCCAGGATTGTTATTTTTTATTTTTTGTAACATCGAAAAGCTGGGATGGGCAAATTGCAGAAAAGTATGCACGTGGTTAATTCGGCACCAAAGTGTTGAGGGCCCATTGTGCAAGAGCAACCACACACATGCATGCACCCCTTATTCATCTATAAGCATGATCATCGGGAAACATTTATTTATTAGTGTTCTGTTTACTTCGCTTTAACAATTACATAAAAATATAGACTTTTGTGCCTATAGTATCTATTAGACTTAGATGAAACAAGTAACCACTTTAAACAATAGTAAATTGAAAAAAAAATCCAAAAATTTAGAGATAAATGCTCACGAATGAGCATTTCTGGTATTCTTGATTCCATCGTGAGTAAAATTTGTCTCTTCTGTGAACACAATGTAGGAAAAAAATGGATGTGTACAACTAACCAGTGGCAGAATTTTTATTGTTTACCCATGTCTGCAATTCAGTATATTGAATTTGTTGAATAAGGCACGAGTTACGGTTAAATATAGTTATTCTATTTAACATTCTTCAGACTACTCAGTGCTCTACCCAGAAAAGATTGTCAGCCGGATGTCATTATGAAATAGCGAAGTGGGGAGGTGTAATACTTCGCAATATTATAAAATTTTCTGTTATTTATAAATGTGACTTAAGCAATCCACAAGGTAAATTATGCATAAATTAATTGCATAATTTAACATTATATGCTCCTGTCGCATTGATCTCGATTGCATAGTATGTTCAAATTAATATTAATCGAGATCAGTGAGCAGTACCATATGGTGCCATGAGAATCGCTTAAATTTTAGCCGGGGGGGGGGGTGAGTTAAATTCATCGGGCAGTGTGCCCATTCGATAGGTCCTGGGCAGAACACTGCTGTTGTGCATGGAACGTTGAAGCATGCAGAAATTCTTTGTGCACAGGGACTGTAATGCTTTGCCATTTACTGAGTTCTTCACTTGCTTCCATAGTGTACTTTTCATTTGTTACTTCTAGGCCATGGTACATTCAATAAAGATTATTATTTATTTTAATTGTTTCTGATCACAACATATCATGTCTATATTGAATATTCAGCAGCAATTTACTTTCTTGAAAATTTGGTGAGCATCGATAAACACTCATTGGTGTGGGATTCTTTGTTGTGAAAATTGTTGCCGGTATGCCTCAATTAGCATTACCATTGCAAAACCCACACATAAAATATGTATTTTTCATTAAAAAACATAAATGACATATCAGTTATTTCTGTTACAACACAGCACAACCTAACTGCATTGTTTTGTAACCCCCTTCCCCACACACACACACACACACCTGCAGTGCAAGCACATCATATTTCAGATACCTAGAGCTTTGCAACTATTGAGAATCAGACCCACATTGATATAACCTTGAAAATGGAAAAATACAGAGATGCCCTGTATGTTTTCATGTTTAAGCATAATTTTGAAATGAATGGTGGTCTTTGTGAGATCCATAAATTACACCGGTTATGTACTGCACAATGATATTAATAAGAAATTTATCCTGTGAAGGCTACGAGATAGCTGTAGCTATTTTACAGTCCTGTACTTCACATGGCATATTCAGCAAGTGGATCATTAGCAATGAAAAAGGATACAAAGCCACCTGAATTCCAGAATAATAGTGAGATGAAGTTAAAAAAAAAAAAAACCTGTAATTTTAAGTTAGGAGGCTGTGTGATATTAGTGTTAGTGTCATTTATGCTCTTGGCAGATTATTTATAAGCTGTAGCAACTGTTTCATTCTCCCTTTTGCTCCATTTCTTAACAAAAAATTATTATTGATATTATGATATAAAAACAAAAAAAATTTTTAGGTTTCTAAGCAAAAAGATAACACACCTGTAGTACATTATCGCATGTAAATTGTGTTGTCTGTTCACTTTCCTGTAGAGATAAAAACTTGGGTTTCTAAGAGGGAAAGAAATGATGCTACCCCCATTTGAGACTGACTGACTCAGCCAGCAAAAAAAAAAGACCCATAAAAGTTAAATCATTGATGGGAGTGAAACACAGAGCTCTTCTACATGGTGTGAGAGGACAATGACTTTTACCTCATCTCCATCACTGTATCACAGATAGTTAAACCAACTGAAAAACCTTATCTTCAAAAGGTTCTAAGCCTCACAAAAACTTCCTAATTCATTTCACAAATGTACACTGTCTCAGTGATTTCTCCTCCATGATCTGTAAAGCCAAACTTAATTTCCTGAAAATCCCAGTTATCAGTTGCCTCAACCATAACTTATCCTATTTTTCCTAATTATTAGCTCTGTAATTTGTTCTGCTTTAAAGGCAGTTATATTAAAGGAGGCGGCAAAGGAAGTAAGCAAACCGTTAGCCATAATTATGAGAGTATCCTTGGACTCAGGGGACATCTCCAGTCTGTGAGGACTGGAGATGTACAAATGTATCCCCAATTCACAAAGGGGAATCAAAGGGTAACACAAGTAATTACAGATCTGTTAGTTTAACTTCTGTTCTGGGGAAAATAATGGAGTTACTGTTAAAGAAGCCTTGCAGGATCATCTAGGCAAGACTAGTAATATTTCTGACACAGCATTGGTTTGTTAAGGTGAAAGTCTTGTCTGACAAATTTGATTGGATATTATGATGTGGTTACATGATATCAAAAATAATTTTGATATCATGTACTTGGATTTCAGGAAAGCTTTTGACACTCTTGTGCATGGAAGACTACTGTACAAATTGGAGCAGTATGGTATTAAGGGCATGTTGCTAAACTGGATAAAAGGGTGGTTGAGTGGAAGATGACAGAGAGTGGTAATCAATGGATGCTGCTCTTCGTGGACTAATGTTATTAGAGGAGTATCCCAGGATTTGGCATTGGGCCGACTGTTGTTTTGTATATTTATCAATGATATTGATGAAGGTATATCAGGTTTAATGTCCAAGTATGTAGATGATACAAAATTCGGCAGGGTTATTAACGACAGTAATGGCAGTGTGCTACTACAACAGGATCTAGAAAACTTGGGCAGATGGGCCGAAAAGTGGCAACTGAAGTTTCACACTGACAAATGCAAAGTACTGCAAATGGGTAGAAGTAACCCCAGAGAAATGTACCAACTCTGTGGTACTGCACTTAGGGTGTATTATTATTATTAGCTATATGGTGCAAGGAAGCCTGAGGCTTATGCTGCAATAGCCAAAAAAAAATTCCGTAGTTACCCTGAGAGAGAGAGAGAGAGAGAAGAAGGGAATCACCATGAAAGAGAGAAGAATGATGATATCCAGCTCAGGATCCTGGGTGTGCAGAAAATGAAAAAGACCTGTGAGTAATTGTGCAATCAGATATGAAGTTTTCTGAGCAGTGCAGACAGGCTGCTGGAGCAGATCATGGGGTATTGTCAATGATATACAGGAATTTTGCTACTAGGGAAAAGGTGATTATCCCTTTGTATAAGGCAAGGTCAGGCCATGCCTTGAGGTGCCTCCATAGCCAGGTGGGCAGGAGCAGCAGTGCATAGCACACGCTTCTTGATTAGACCGAGGTTCAAGCCCGTGACCACCAAATACGGAGGATGCGGAAAGGTCAGGGAACGACCACCGCATATCCCAGGAGCAATATGGTCTTAGTTGCTAATGCTCCTAAAAACCAAACAACCACCACGCCTTGAGTACAGTATTGTGTACAGGTCTAGAGGCGTCATTTTAGGAAGGATGTAGAGTTGCTTGAGAGTGTACAGAGCAGGGCAACAAGATTGGTGAGGGGAATGAAGGGATCTTCTTACCAAGAAAAGCCTAAGCTCTGCAATTTGCAGTAGCTGGAGACTAGGCATCTTCAAGGTGATCTGATTGAGGTGTATAAGGTCTTGGATAGGTTGAGCAGGCTCAATTCTGATAGGATTCTTCCACCTTCTCAGATTACAAACTTGAGGGGGCATAAATTGAAGAAAGTAAGTTGTAGAATAGATGTGTGGAAATTTGCCTTTAGTCAGCAGGTAGTTGATTGCTGTCACAAACTTCCATCTATCATTGTGGACGGCTGGATTTAAACTTTTGTGGCCTTAAGCTATAACATGTATGAGGCCCTTCTCTCTCTTGCAGTTCACCTGTGACAATATTAAAAAAGGATTTTTTTAAGATGGAGTGAGGCCCTTGTAATGTGAGGCCCTAAGCTGTAGCTTGTTCGGCTTATATATAAATCCAACCCTGTTTGTGAAAGTTGATAGCTTAAATAAATTGAAGGAGGAACTTAATGTCCAAGTTTGCAGACGATACAAAGGTTGGCAGGGTTGTTAAGGATACTACTGACGCTATGCTGCTGCAACAGGATCTGGAAATGTTGAGCAGATGGGCTGAGAGGTGGCAAATGAAGTTTAACATTGACAAATGTAAAGTACTACATATGAGAAACAGCAACCCCAGAGCAACGTATCAACTCTGTGGTACTACACTGACAGTGGTAGAGAATGAAAAGGACCTGGGGGTAATTGTGCAGGCAGTTATGAAGTTCTCTGAGTAGTACAGACGGGCTACAAGAGTAGCTCATGGTGTCTTGTCAATGATATACAGGAATTTTTCTAGCAGGGATATGGAGGTGATTATTCCCTTGTATAAGGCAATGGTCAGGCCACACCTTGAGTACTGTATACAGGTTTGGAGGCCTCATTTCAAGAAGGATGTAGAGCTGCTGGAACGAGTACAGAGAAGGGCAACAAGATTAGTGAATGGAACAAAGGGGTACTCTTACGAAGAAAGGCTTAAGTTTTGCAAATTACAGTGTCTGGAGACTAGGCACCAGCGAGGTGATCTGATAGAGGTGTATAAAGCCTTGAATGGCTTGAGCATGCTCAATGCCGATGGAATTCTTCCTCTTGCTCAGAATAATCACCTGAAAGGGCATAAATTCAGATTGAGGAAAGACAGATGTAGGATAAACGTGCGGAAATTTGCCTTTAGCCAGCGGGTAGTTGGTTGGTGGAACCTGCAGGATCCTTTTGAGTCTTTTTGTTATGCATCTGTTCATATCTGGAAAAAATATAAAAATTCTTTCAAGTGGGCACTTATTGTTGATGATATGACTTCCATCCTCTGTTGTGGAAGTTGGTAGCCTAAATAAATTTAAAGCTGAGTTGGACAGGTTTTTGGTACGAACGGAGGGGTGAAATGGGAGCAGTTTTTTTTTTGGCTGATGCTGCGTAAGCTTGCTTTCTTGCATCGTATGCCTCTACTAATGCTAATGCTAACTTCTAAATGGAATGGATATGTAAAAATTTTTTTTTGGCTGATGCTACATAAGCTCAAACACTTACTTTCTTGTATCACATGCCTCTACTACTACTAAGCATATATTTTCTCTGATATGTTATTATTCCTAAATGCAGTTAACAATTGCATTCATTGTTGGCAAGATTAATTGTAATCTCCTTTAACCTAGTGATTGTGTGGAGTATTTAATAACACTAATAGGGTATATCTAGGGTATGCCATCAGGATCTACTGCCTTTCCAATTTTTAACTTCTTTATATGAATATATGTTAGGTCAATATTTTTTTAGAAGAGTTTGATACATTTACTTTTATTCACTTCATTTAAACTTTCAGCAGTCATGACACATCTGATAGATTTAACATTTTGTTTATTTACCCCTTCCTCTGAATTTAGGGGTGGAATCATATTTTCGTATGTACCTTTTGGCTCTTGCAGAATATGCTAAATTGACCACCCTGATCGAAGTGCATTTTTAAAATATTTAAAACATTTTTCATGTCTTTGTATAAATTATAAAATATTAGAAACACTGTTTTTTCTCCTCCACTAGGCAAAATGGAAGTGCTTGAAGATGATGTGGATGATATTATCGAAATAATGTGATCATTGAAATATGATGCAAAATTGTGGCCTCTCAAACTAAGAAGTTACAATGGAGTTTTGCAGTGCCTTTCACAATAGAATTTTCCTTTTTGCTTGTGCATGCATCTCTGGAATACTGTTTGCTTTTGTGTGGAGAAAGTATGAGCAAACAGTACAGCTATCAATAGTGTATAGTCATTATTCGGCAGCCTTGCATAATACTGGTTATAACAAGTGGCTAGAGTCTCAGGGATTTGAACAGAAACATATTTCTGAAGAAACTGTTTTTGAGAAGAAAACAGGCCTTAGAAAAACTGAAAATAATTTTCTGTTTTACAGAGTTCCTGTGTTGTGTATAATATTTGTAAAGAGTCATAAAAATGCTGAAGCAATTAAAAATACGTGGTCCAAACACTGCAATTATGCAGTTTTCTTTGGATCATTTATGGATGAAAAAATTCCAGTTTTAAAAATTCCACTTGCAGGATCCTTTGAGTCTTTTTGTTATGCATCTGTTCATATCTGGAAAAAATATAAAAATTCTTTCAAGTGGGTACTTATTGTTGATGATATGACATTTGCCCTAATTGAAAATCTTCGCTATTATGTTGCACCTTTGAACAGTAGTCAGCCGTTTTACCTTGGTCACCCAGTAAAAGATTTTTCAGATGTGTATAACCTTGGGACTGCAGGTATTGCATTGAGTGCTGGCACTATGGCTTTGCTATATGAGGAGTTTCCTGATGGAAAAACTTGTTCCAGTGCCTCCAGTTCATCATGGAATTATGACCAAGGCATTGGAAAATTGCTTAAGAAATTTGGTGCTACACCTCTTGATACCAGAGACTCATATTTTCGGGGACGTTTTAATCCATTTTCTGTGGAAAAACTGCTGATTCCTGGCTCTATTTCAGTGTTTGAATCCTATTGGAGGACTAGTATGTTTCTTAGCAATGAGGTAAGGATTTCATTTATAATGTCTAGTTAGTAATTTAGTTGTTTTCTTGTTTGATTTATGTACATTGTTATATTTACGTATATTGTCAGAAAAATACGCTGGGGTTTATCTCACTTATTTTTAGATATAGGCTGTTTGTTGTTAAGACTTTTTTTGCCATGTTTGGACTAAAATTTTTGAGTTTTTTTGTTAAAAATTAGACTAAGTATTACTATTTAGATTTTACAATTTCTAAATATAAATTTGCCTAATCAGCTACTTTTTTCTTAGTGGAAAAGTTAAACAGGATTAGAAGTATTGTTCAAGGTATCGGCTGCTGTAGCTGAGTGGCCAGGCACATGAGTGTATAAGTACATGTGTCTTGAGTGACCGGGGTTCAAGCCCATGACTGCTGAATACGGTGCTGTTTCTTGTATTCTGCCTATCTTGTGAACTCCTCTGATCGTTTGGTCGTCTTGGAGTATAAACAGAAATTTTATTTATTTACTCTTGAGAAAGAACAGTTAGGCCAAACATGGGAATACTAGGACTAAATATTTTCAATAAGGCATATTATAGAAAAGCCTTGGAAACATAACAAGAACCTATACATAAGATTTGTTTATCTTGGTAAAGCACACGATAAAGTATCTATAAATATATTTCATATTTTAAAAAAATATGGCATCAAACAAAACCTTTTAAGGGAATAATGAACCTCTATAAAAATGGAAAATTGAAGACACTGTTGGAAAATGGTTTAAAGTTAAACTTAGAGTGAGATGCCTTATCTCCAGTTCTTTTTTATAATTTTTATGGACCATTTAATAAAAGAATGTAAGTTACTGGTAATGTTTAGCATGAGGGTTGTAGATTTTGAATCATTACTATATATAGAAGATATATAATTATGATCAAACTTAATGATATTGTGCTGGTTGCAAGATCTTTTAGAATCTGAATGAATTAAAGGTTGTAGAGAATTTGGTATGAAATTAGTTACTCAAAAACAAAATTTTTGGGTAAGCAAGAAAAATATAGTGTACACTAAAATAATCAAAAATTGAAATGAATTATTAATTTTGCACATATAGAGAACAGTCATAATTAAAGTTTTTAGATTATACATGAAATAAACAATAGAATGAGTAAAGCAGGAAGTGTAAGAAGCTGATGAACAAATTAAGCGCGCCTCCGTAGCCAGGTGGGAAGGAGCAGCAGTGCATAGCACATGCTTCTTGATCAGACTGGGGTTCGAGCCCGTGAGCCACCAAATACGGAGGATGCAGAAAGGTCAGGGAATGACCACCGCATATCCCCGGAGCAATATGGCCTTAGTTGCTAATGCTCCTAAAAAAAAACCAAATAACAAATAAATAAATAAAATAAATTCAATTTGAAGAGAAATAAGACAAAAGATAGAATTAGGATTTACAGTTTTTTTTCAGCCTGTTTTAACTTATAAGGCTGAGTGCTGGCTATGAAATAAAGTAATCAAAAATTAGATCTTCAGCACTGACAATTTTAAGAAAAATAAATGGAACTAACAGATTGAAGCGGTGGAAAGAACATGTTACAAATAAAGAAATAAAAAGAAAAAAAAATCTTGGTAATGATAATCCAGCCGGAAAAGTAAGTTAGCATTAGCATTATTAGAGGCATACGATGCAAGAAAGCAAACTTATGCAGCATCAGCCAAAAAAAAACTGCTCCCATTTCACCCCTCCGTTCGTACCAAATACCTGTCCAGCTCAGCTTTAAATTTATTTAGGCTATCAACTACCACAACAAAAGATGGAAGTCTGTTCCACCAATCAACTACCCACTGGCTAAAGACAAACTTCTGCACATCTATCCTACAACTGTCTTTCCTCAATTTGAATTTATGCCCTCTCAGATGATTACTCTGAGTAAGAGGAAGAATTCAATCAGCATTGAGCATGCTCAAACCATTCAGGGCTTTATACGCCTCAATCAGATCAGCTCGCAGGTGTCTAGTCTCCAAACACTATAATCTGCAAAACTTGAGCCTTTCTTAAGAGCAACCCTTCATTCCATTCACTAATCTTGTTGCCCTTCTCTGTACTCGTTCCAACAGCTCTACATCCTTCTTAAAATGAGGCCTCCAGACCTGTATACAGTACTCAAGGTGTGGCCTGACCATTGCCTTATACAAGGAGATAATCACCTCCTTATCCCGGCTAAAAAAATTTCTGTATGCCATTGACAAGACACCATGAGCTACTCTTGCAGACCATCTGCATTGCTCAGAAAACTTTATCTGCCTGCACAATTACCCCCAGGTCCTTTTCATTCTCTACCGCTGTCAGTGTAGTACTATACAGTTGAAACGTTACTCTGGGGTTACTGCTTCCCATATGTAGTACTTTATATTTGTCAATGTTAAACTTCATTTGCCACCTCTCAGCTCATCTGCTCAACTTTTCTAGATCCTGTTCCAACAGCATACTGTCATTAGTGTCCTTAACAACCCTGCCAACCTTCTTATCGTCTGCAAACTTGGACATTAAGCCTGATATACCATCATCAATATCATTTATAAATACAGAAAACAACAATGGACCCAACACTGAACTCTGACGAACTCCACTAATAACATTAGTCCACAAAGAGCAGTGTCCATTGATTACCACTCCCTTCTCCCTCTGAACCATCCCTTTATCCATAGCAGCAATTTGCCTCCAGTGCCACACTGCTCCAATTTGTGCAGCAGTCTTCCATGTGCAACAGTATCAAAAGCCTTTCTAAGATCCAAGTATATAATATCAAAGTTATTCCCTGCATCCAGTTCTTTTGTGACTGCATCATAGTATCCAATCAAATTGGTCAGGTAAGACTTCCCCTTAACAAAACCATGCTGTGTCTGAGCTATGACTGAAGTCTTGTCTAGATGATCTTGCAGTGCTTCTTTAACCAGTGCCTCCATTAATTTTCCAGGAACAGAAGTTAAACTAACAGGTCTATAATTATTTGTGTCACCCTTTGATCCTCATTTGTGAATTGGGACCACATTTGCACATCTCCAGCCCATGGGTACTTCCCCTGTGTCCAAGGAAGCTCTCATAATTATGGCTAAGGGTCGGCTTACTTCCTTTGCTGCCTCCTTTAATATAACTGGATAGATCCCATCCACCCCAGGTGCCTTTCTTGTATTTATCTTCAACAATTTCTCCTCCACTTTGCTCTCAGTTATTACAAGATTCTGTAGCTTACTGCCAGAGTTGAATACATCTCTGGCATTCCCCTCGCTGAATAACTCCTCATGTGTGAATGTCGATGTAAAATATTCATTCAGTTTGTTAGCTACCTGAGAAGGATCATCAACAGTTGACCCATCAATATCAAGTGGACCAATCCGATTCATCCCTTTCCTTCTAGAGTTTACATAGGTAAAGAATTCCGCTGTTTTTCTTCGCATCCTTTGCCAAAAATTTCTCATAATCTGCCTTTGCCTGCCTAATCTCCTTTGTGACTTGGTTATAGACCAGCTGATATCTATCATAGGCTTCCATGTCACCCATTAATTTATATGTATCTCATGCATTTTTCTTCTCTGTCACATGTCTCATTAGTTCGTCTGACATCCATTTAGGCCTAAACCTTGAACAATATTTCTTAGTTGGTATGTAAAGTCTAGTAGCTTCCAAGATTAATTCTTTGAATGCCTCCCATTTTGAATTTGCTGTTGGTAACATCATCAGTTGGTCCAATCGTATAGAATTTAAATACTGTCTCAGACCACCGTAGTCGCCTTTACGAAAGCAAAAACCGTTCCCTTTACCCCTGATGGTAGTTACCTCTTTGAGTAAATCCCACTTCAGCACACTGTGATCACTGCCACCTAGTGGTTCCTTTATCTGCAGATCCTTAATGCATGAAGAATCACTACTGATAATCAGATCAAGAGTATTATTCCCTCTAGTTGCCTCCCGAACATGCTGCTGTAGAAAACAATAATCCAATAAACCCACAAAAGTCTTGCTAGTGTGTGAGTGACCAACCCACAAATTCCAGTCAATATCTGGGAAATTAAAATTCTCCATTATAAGACTGATTTACTGGCCCACTCTATTTCCCTGTACAGTTTTTTATTATACTTAGAGTCATTAGGCCTATGACACACTCCTACTCTCCCAGTGCTTATGTCACACCAAACTGATTCGACACTGCACTGTCCAGCGATGTTGACTGGTTGCACTTCTTTTGGATTTTGTGTGTTTTTCTTAACTAATAGCATAACTCCTCCTCCCTTCCTATCCTTCCTGTGCACATTGTACTCCCCAAATTCCAGTTCTGCATTCCTTATATCTGTGTGACACCATGTCTCTGATATACCAAGAATATCTGCCTTGAATGTTTTGACCAACACCTCAAATTCATCAAATTTATTTACCAAACTCGTAGCATTGGTGTATATGCAAGTATACATGCAACTGTTCCTATTCTTAGCTGCCTTAAAATAACTCATGTGTTTACTTTTACCACAGTGACTCCCAGCAGTCTCTGAAATATCCTGCATCTTGTTTTCCAGGCCGCTGCTCATTCCAATAGAAACAGTGCAAGAATCACTTTCACCTCTGCCCGCGGCTACTGTTAATCTATGTGAAGCTAACGCAAGATGGTATGGGCATGGAAAAAGGATGGGATAAGAGAAATTAGATAAACAGATATTCAAAGCAAAAATGAAGGGTAATTAGGCCTAGAGGTGGGCAAAGGGGATGGTTGGTGGGTGGAGTCAAATAATCATTAGAGTAAAGAAGGCTTACCTTAGCTTTTACTAAAGCTTTAACAGAAAATAGGATAGCATGGAAGAAAATAGTAAGTGGAAGGCTGATAGTCCAGCAGGAACGATTGTTACTGTCATAGTGACCTGTATTCCCATGGGTATAAGAGATTTGCAATTTCAACAGTACATTTGAAGATCTGGTTGTTTATGATGCAATTTCCTTAAGAGGCTTAAACTTTTTTAAAGTGCTTTTTAATTTCCTGCCTGTCGTAATTTGATCGAGCGCATTTTTTTTTTTTCCTGAAAAAAAAAAAAAAAAGGTTGACACTTTAAATATGCATTTTAATATTCAATCACTTATGCCCCTAAATGGAACAAATGGAATGGAAAAAAGGGGTTTGTGAGATACTACACTTTGGAATTTTTAAGCTGATATTTTTAATTATATAAAAAAAAAAAATTTGCATTTTTATTGAATTGAAAAGGGTGTAATATTAATGATTTCCTAAACTCAATTACAAAATTACAAATAAATGCAAATGAGAGAAACCAACAATAATAAAGAATATTTTATTGTAATTTTTGGTATTTCAAAATTGCTTATCCCCTGAATTGAAACTCAGACACTTGCATGGCATCTGGCAGATGCAAAGTGCCTGCTTTTTTATCAGCTATTCATATTTAATTTCTGTGAAGCTGGAAAAACCAAAGAGCTGCCTGTCATTGGCACCTCAGTGATGTCACATGAGAATAGGAGTTGCATAGTGGATTCTTTTGCTTTCCTTGCATCTGTTAAATGCCAAAAAAAAAATTTTGTAATTCATAATATTTTAAAATGAAACTAGAATATACTGTATAACCAATTTGAGAATACTAGTGGGCAAAGGTATACAGGAGGATTTGATTTCACTTACAAATTTTTTAAAACAATGGCGTGTTAGACGACACATTAACAATGTAAGATTAAATTGATTTCTGAAATTTAGCTTCTTCAGTTACCTATCTGTAAAACTAGGAAAATGCAATGGCAAATTTTTATTTGCCATACCATTTTACTGCAGCCTAGTTTTATCTGAAACAAATTTACTTTTTTATACACATAATTTTATTTGAATGTAAACTCATTTATTTCCTGTTTATGTTTAGGGTGCAAATTGTTGTAGTGACCATGCTATCACTTTCCACGACGTTGACTATACCAAAATGTACTTGTTGGAATACCTTTTATATCACCTTGCAGTTTTTTCAAACAGTCCAAAAGGACTTGGTAATTTCCCACCTCCAGTATCTCTTACTAGTAAAGTACCAAATCCATTGGATAACATGATAGAAGATCATGGACATGGGAAAGCATATGTACAGCTTATTGGAAGAGGTGGTTCAAAGTCAGACAAGCAGCAAGTGACATCAGTATCACTGAAAAGTAATGAGAATGACAATATTTTGGTCAAAATATGGAGCGAGTTATTTGGAAGCTGACATATTTGATATTTGCACATCTTTGTAAATTTAGATTAAGAATGAATGGGAACACTCAAGAGATTTATTTTAAAAAATAATTTTATATGAACTAGAAACTGTAACATAACCTATAAAATATAATTTTAATTGTTTTATTTAAATTTTAATAAATCTCCTTATTGTAATGTGTTCAGAAATGCATCCTGATGATTCTCCTCTTATCTTGGTAATAGGGTTGCCAGTCATTCTCCATATCAGAGAACACTTTCCTTTTGGTCATATTGTGCTCCCAATATCGTTAAATTCTGCCTCTCTGTGATTTTTTTTTTTTTTCTTTTAAGTTATCCATTTTGAATGGAATGAAGCATGCTCATGAATGGAAGTTGCCATTCATGAGCATGTGTCAGTTGTTTATATTTGGCTAAATGTGTAAATGCTTATTCACTCATTTTCTGTTCTAAATCAATATTTAGGAAAGTTTTTGGTTGACTCATTCAAGCACATATTTGATATGTGTGGATGTGGACATGTTATGATGCAAAATTTTCTAAAACATTTTTTTTTTTTTTTTTTTTTGTGAACTGAGTTAGTAAACCTAATTGAAGTGCCTAATTTAAATATGGTTTCTCTAGTTACACACATGCGCACGCACGTGTGTGTGAAATGTGACAGAATTCTGTCACACATTTCACTTTGTACTACACTGCGATCATGACCTTTGTCAATATAATTACATCATATTTGTATTCATTTTTATTTGTGATGCTAATGTCTTCTTCACTCATAAATATTGGTTGATGATTTGATGTATTTTGGGGTCAGGTTTGGAGCTCTAAAACTATTGACACTTGATATGTTTGCTCATCAATTTTCCTTCAGGTGCAAAAATGCATTTAAGTAATTTTACTAAATTCATTTGGATAACAGAGTATCGAAATTGACACATTCTACATATAATTATTGAGATAAGCTTCTTATTCATTTGTTAATTGATTTATAACGTAGAACATATTGAGCCTTGTTGCTCTTATACTTATTAATTTAATCCACATACAAGGTACAAAGGATTGGAATTTCTTTTGTCACTACCAAAAATAAATCTAAAAGGTATATATTCATCATATTTTGTGAGGTTACTTTTGCAGACATATTGGTAACACTATATTTCAGATTTTTGGGAACAATCATTCTGATTGACGTTCATTACGTTGTCAACATTTCATCTGACTTCTTGTCTATTGTAACTTCAATTTGAACAAAATCAAGAATAGTGAAATGTTTCTGCATTACTGGTGGCAGTCTCACAATTTTACTAAAATTGTAGGAGGCTCACTGATAGTCAAGTTCATTTGTGAACTTTCACACACACAACCCTCTCCCCCAGACCCTGCTGTCCAATTGTTACACTTCCTGCAACCTGATCACTTGGCCTTTTTCATAAATTTATACCCTTTTCTTTGCAACACCAATATTGTAAAGAGAAAAGAATTCTAGGAATAAACCCCAGACTCATTATTAGCTCTAGAGACACATGCCAAGTGCAATTGGTAGGTTGGATTACGGTGCATTTTGACCACCAAGTGCAACGGGCAGGTTTATTATAAGGATACCACCTGGCTTTGTGGAATATAACAAGACCATCTATGGTTTCCAGAATTGACTACTTTGTATTTACCTGTAGACTGCACTTTATGGTGATCATTTGCTAAGATAGTGGGGAGCCATACATCACCAAAGCTTGGTGGAGGGAGCTGAATGTGTTAAATTTTTTAGCACACCAGTTGGAAATGTCTGCTCTAGAGTCTTATGGTGAGATGTAACCAGCTGTGTCAAAGCCCATGAGCTTCTGTCAGTCAGTATTTTTTTCACCTGCCTGATCATTTGTTGGGCTCATTTTCACTCTGAACTTCTCATCTTCAGCACATTGACAGTTGTTGATTTGAAAATTTTTAATTCTTGAGCAGTAGTGCACACAGGCATTTTCTGCAGATGCCAGTCAAATGCCATTCCCATCTGAAGCTCTGTTAGCCCTTCCCATGTGCATGTGCTTATTGTTCAGCATACTTTTGAAACTAATTTCAGGTTAATCACCTTCATAGACCAGAATATTTGTGCATTATTTCTTAGTCACTTAGTTTCCTGCAGTCAGAGGGATACTCTACATCTTTTGGTTGGATTGTCTGTTTGTACTGTACTCACAAAAATGTGATAACTACTATAATAATATTTTTTATTTTGGTGTGTATGAGAGAGAGAGAGAGAGAGAGAGAGAGAGCTGTTTGAAAAGCACAGTAACAGATCTTTTTGGAAAAAATTATGCCAACCTCAATGAAATATTGCATAAATAAAGCAAGAAAAGAAACACTGCAAATATGGCAGTGTTTCTTTTCTTCTCCTTGCTTACAGGATGTTGACATTAGATGGTTAAATCAAAATGACTGTCCTGTTTTCAATGTGGACAAATGAAAAAGTGTGTACAGTTTATCTGATTTCTGCATGTCAAAGATTATAACTAAGCACACAGAAATTCATCAGCAAATGTGAACTGTATGGTCCAGTAGCCATTCCAAGAAACAGGTTTGGTGCAGTCGGTTCAAACAAGACATAAACCTGTTTCTTGGCATCTCTGACTTTCTTCTCGTCTGGCCTTTGAAAATGCATCTGACAGGGAACCGATTTGGTGATGGTAATTGAAATGTGGCTGAATTGGAATGTTCCTGAATTTTGACTAATATTACCATATTATCACATTTGTGACACATTTGTGACACATGGTGAATTAAAAAGTAGTGCACTAACGTGCCTTTTTGTGTTGTTTTATTGTTCTGTGATTAAATGTTTTTTCATTGTTCTGTGATTAAATGTTTTTTCGTTGTTCTGTGATTAAATGTTTTTTCATAAAAATATCTGTTACCTTACCTTACTTTTTTAAACTGTGTGTTGAAATGTCACTTTGTTGGGATTCTGTTGTTTCATTCATTTGCATTTTACTGCACTAATTCCATCAGAAATGCTATCTAGCCAGGCAACTGATTATTCAAAAAAAAAAAAAAAAAAGCTGGAGTTGTAGTAGGCTGATTTTAATGAAATTTGAGATGGTTTGACAAATCTTTCTAAAAAGAGCCAAAAATTTCATGAAAATCGATCCACCGGGAGTAGAGTTATTACATGCAAACAGACAGACATGGTGAAGACAGACATAGGTGCTTTATGCATATATGCTAATATGCTTAAAAAATAATCAGGCCACTACATTTCTTCTAACATTTATTCATTTCATTAAGTTTACCTTGTAGTCTCCTATGAGGGTAAGAAAAATGCATATTAAACAACTCAGCTGCTTGGCAAATTAAGAATGTGTTCTTCCTAACAGCACTTAACATTATCTTCAGTCCACTTTGACTCTGTTTGTCTTTTGTAATTACTCATCTTCCTATTTAAAAAACAATAATGATTAATATCAATATTTAAGCAAGAATTCTGGTGATTCTCTTCACCTGAGGGGAGGGGAAATGACCTATTTCAACACTGAAAATACAATCATTGTAACTGGTATACTGTGGGTTGCCCAAAACTTAATGTTTTCACATATAGTAAAAAAATGATGATTTTCAGTTGCATAAACAAATGAAAAATGCACTACAGTTATAAAGTAAAAATAAGATATGTGATTTTATCACAACTTATTTTACATATTATGAAACTTCCTCAATTGCAGCCACAGTGAAGAGGTATGAAGTGTCAGCGAAGGTAAAGAAAGCCAACATTAGAACCACGGCAAACTTACCGGTCAAACTGGTTTGCCGCTACCACACTTTAGTGTTGCTTACTTGGTAAACAGACAGTGGGTGTTATCTGTCTGCAGTAGAAGTCGAGAATGATATATTGATTGACAGATAGGTGTGGCAGAGGATGTACTGATTGTGCGTGAATACAACAGACAGATAACATCGGTTTAGTCTCACCTACCCTAATTCGTATTCATATGCAGTGCCAGATTAAGGCACTTGCTGGCATGGCCCTTGCCTGGGGTGCCTTTCTTTAAGGGGCACAAAAAACTAAAGAACAATGAGGCAAAAAAAATCTATACCCTTAGTAAAGGGTGCTGAAAAATCTTTTTGTCCAGGGTGCGGAAATACCTTCATCCGGCCCTGTTCATATGTCCTAATCTCAGAAGCACTAATGGTCCCTTTCCACAATGGTGAAAAAAGGTCAGGTAACCCCACTTGAATCCCACGGGAGCTTGAACCCCCTCCCAAAGTAGAGGGAGTAACCTGATCTTTTTTCTTTAGAATCATGGGTGAACTAGTGGATAACTTGTTTATTAACAAAATATTAATATTTTATTACTGTATATTTATTTTCTTTATTTTTAAAGACACTCACGCAGATACACACATATAATGTCAATCAGTATCGCAATAGCTATTCGCTATATATATATATTAGGGCTTGCAAACCGGTTTTATAAACCGGTTAAACCCGGTTTTCATATTGAGTTGTTAAAACCGAAACCGAGCTTCTAAAACCGGATTCGAATATTTTTTTCGTTAGCCCTCGCGAATATAGTTTTTTGTTACGCACATTTTCTTTTGTTTGTTCGTTTGTCTGGATCGTTCAACTGCTTTATGTTTTAAACATGTTTTTATTTTATTTTATTTTTAGGTACGAATCTCATGGGCAAGTGGCCCAAATCTAGGAGGGGTACCTTTTTATCTTCCCACCTGTATCATGGCACAATGCAGGTGTACTCATTTACGACTGAGTGAGTCGGAGCAATAGCGTAAAAGAAAATGCTCAACATTTCTCCTTTCCATCTATCTTGTTCGCCAGGCAAATTATGGAACGCGCCTTATTGATGGTTACCCACTAGAAACAGATTCGCTGAATATTGCATCAAATTTCGATCGTAGAAAGTTTTTTGCTTCTTTATTCCAATTAAATTTGCGATCAAATGTTCTTCAAAAAGCAGCTTCACTAAGAAAGTGAAGTTATAAAACTAAGAAAGAACTCATTCAGCATTTCAAAAATTCATTGTTTTTGGGTGCACGGTATTCATTGACTCTAGACGAATATACGTCTATACAAAATAAAAAGGTATATGAATATAAATATGCATTCAAAAGACAATCATTGGTCGTTAGGTCTTATTGAGATTAATGGTTCACTTGATAGCAGAAGAACTGAGCAAATTGTGAATGGACACTTGAAGGAATTTGGTTAGAACTTGGATGAGTATATTGTTGCCTGCACCACCGATGGAGCAGCAATGATGATTAAGTTTGGCAAGTAAATTGCACCTAATCATCAACAATGCATAGCCCATTGTATACATCTGTCAGTTATAGATGTACTTTATGAAAAAGCAATCAATTATGGTGCCACAGTCTGAGTCTTCCAAAGACAATGAAGAAAGTAGTGATGATGAAGAAGTTGAAGAAAGAGAGTAAGGCATGCTTTATCAAACCGACTTTACCGATGAGCTCATTTATTTCTTCAATCCAATGGCCAATATTGCACAAACTATTAACAAAGTCAGAAAAATTTGCAAGCTTTTTCGAAAATCGCCTAAAAAAATGACATATTACAAAATTTTGTTAAAGCAAAATTTAATAGGAACGAATATAAACTTATATTAGATTGCAAGACTAGATGGGATAGCACATTCTATATGATTGAGAGATTTTTGAAATTGAAAAATTGCATTCCAAATGCTCTATGTGCAGTACTGTCAACTGAAGCCGTGTCTGACGATGACTGGAAAACACTTGAATTGCTACGTGAAACTTTGCGACCAGTTCAAATGATTCTGAAGGCTATAACCTCAGAAGATACAGACTTACTTAAAGCAGAGTCTTCAATAGAATTTTTGCTTGCTAAGCTTGATACATTTTTGTGTAAAGATTGTAGTCATATTAAATTTTAAATTTTATTCAATGGTCGGTGTATGAATTTATATATTTTTTAGACATAAGCTTGATACAGCAGAAAACCCATTTGCTTTAAAGTTTCACCAAAGCCTTTTGCAGCGTTACAATGCAAGACGAAATTGCCCAACTGTGGCTTTGCTGAGCTATCTACACGACCCCAAAAAGTTTAGGAAAGAAGATTCAGGTTTAAGAACTTTTGATTTTCCAAGTAAGCAAGTTTTGAAAAAGCATGCTGAAGAGATTTATCAGAGATTATTTGCAAAACATTCCGAAGGAGTCTTAGCATTGAATGAAGAAACTGAAAATAAACGAACTGTTCTTTTAGAAGAAAACAAAGACTCGTCTAGTTCCGATGTTGGAGATACACTCATGCGAGAGTATAATAGTAATAAAGAGATTAACTGAAGAGCCTTCAAAATATCCGAGTGAATTGGAAATCAGCAAAGAATTTAAAATTTTGGAGGCAACTAGCAGTAGAAGTGAAAAGCTGGAGAAAGTTTATAGAGCACTGCTGACCATTAAACCAACAAGTGTCCAATCTGAGAGAGTGTTTTCGATCACTGGTCTCTTTAACACAAAAATAAGGTCAAGTCTATCAGGAAAAATGCTTAATTTACTGTGTTTTTTTTTTTTTAAGAATCATTTTCAGAAGAAAGCTGAGCAATAAATAGTAAAGTATTTATTTTTAAATACTTTACTATTTGTAAAGTATTTTACAAATACTTTAAGCTGTTTTTTTCACATTATTTTTATTTATTAATTATTATTATTATTATAGGGCTTATTATTTTTTTGTTAACTATACGAGAGGATAGTTTTTATTCAAAGGATTTGACTACAATTTGTAATTTTGTATAATCTCAAGCCGGTTACTTTTTTGGAGCATTTTAATTTTTTTAACTATAAGAGGTGATAGATTTTGTTTAAAAGATTTGATTACGATTTGTACAATCTACCCAAGATAAAATAAATACCTGTGTTATAAGCTTTTACTTATTTTCCCTAAGTCTGAGAAAATCGGTTTTAAAACCGGTTTTAAGAGTAAACTTCGGTTAAACTCGGTTTTGAAATTTCTCGGTTTTATGCAAGCCCTAATATATATATATAAAGAATATTTCTTTTCTTTTTTTTTCATATTATTTCCTAACATAACCTTTAAGGTCAGGATAAGAAATATAATGAAAAATAAAGAAACCTCTCTTTTTTTCATAACCTAACCTAAATCAGTAATATAGTGAAAGCATTCATGAACTCCAAAAATCTGTTTTTAATAATGAGAAACAAGTGTTTCAAAAATATACCTCAATTCCGATAAAATATAAGGTGCAGCCTTTACTGTTTTTTAAAATGAGGCATTTTATGCTGCAGGGGTAAAGGCCACACCTTATATTTTATTGGAATTAGGATATATTTTTGAAAAACTTGTTTTTCATATTATTTTTTATTTTCTTCTTTTTTTAAACTTTTATTATTTTTTATGAATAGAAATTTTCGTACATTTTTTATGAAATATGATTTTTCATACAAATCCTATAGTTATGATTTGTATTCTGTTGTAGCCTCGGTAGTGATTCGCAATTTGATTAATAATATTCTGAAAAGTGTCTTCATGATTTTTCCCATAAATTTAATGCCACATATTCATTCATGTGACCCATCAACGTATTTTTACAGCTGCCATTTAGTCTTTTAGTTACACTTTTTAGTCTCTTCCACTGGGCTTCAATGTTATTATATGTATTCCTGTATGTGGATCTACAAAATGTTCCTTGTGTTTCACCATTAAATGTTTGTAATTCGTTTTTTCTAAAGCCGCAATATGCCTATAAACACACCATTCATCTGTAATGATGGTAGTGTTTTTTCACTATTTTTCAAATAATGCGTGAAAGAATTTTTGCTTTCCGATTTTTTATGAATTTCATGAGCACGAATTTTGATTCTCTTTCAAATACTCCAAACACCCATTTCTTTGCAGCACATCAGTTTACCGGAAACTGATGTGCTGTGGGCAGTTAATGAACTACAGGTCAGCGCATGCCCCTTGTCACCCGAACTGCACTGCACACACTCTATTGTTTTGGGCTTGGAGTCATTCCAGCTCAGAAGCCAGCCGCACCGAGGTTTCTAGGGTAAAATTTGACCTCACCAACTGTGGTTACCCAGCCCATGTGTTGGACAAGTGCTCACTACAAACACAAGGACTTGCAACTCAACCGAGGCTCTCACCCCCTCATGACAGCGACATCTCATGTAGCACCTACTTGTCGATCGATATATCGTTCTCGACTTCTGCTCCAGACCGATAACACCTACTATCTGTTTACCGAGCGAGCAGCGCTAGAGTGTGGTAACGGCAAACCAGTTTGCCTGGTAAGTTCCCAAAGTTTGCTGTGGTTCTTATGTTAACCTTCTTTACCTTCGCCGAAGTGTCTTACTCCACTTTTCTGTTGTAAAAATGGCCTGACAAAGGCATAAGGAAAGTGGGTATGCTTACAAGGGCATCATTAGGTTGTCACTGAACAGCCAGTTTGTTTCATTGATCCAGTTCACTCTACCTTACTCAATCTGTTAAATTGCTTCTAATAAAGAGCCGCCACCAGGAGAGCCATAGATTTAAAAGCATGTTAAGTGCATGTTTGGGTACCTTTCATGGCATGCTTAAAAAAGGTTTACAAAACTTTTATATTAGAAAGACATCTATTATTTACAATAACTTAAATATACAAAGGCAATCAATACATTTCATTAATATAGTATATCAGTGAGATATAAGTTATGATCAAAGTCATATTAAGAGATAACTATAATCTAATTGGTTCAGATGGCAGAACAGTGCAATCAGACACCAGTACATTTGTCTCTGTAGCAGAGTGGTCAGGAGTGGGAGTGCAGTAGCACACGCTCTTTGACTGGACCAGGGTTCAAGCCCCTGACTGCTAAATATGTTGATCTGCCAACTTGCAGTGAACCAGCGTGGCAGATTATGGTACATTTTTCCTCAACATGAATTGTTGAGGAGGGTGCCATCCTGCAGTGGGTTGATAATGGCTGCAGATTTATTTACTTTGCACTTGTCTCAGTTTTGAAGAACCATTTAATAATATCTTTTCGTACAAAACAAGGGAATATTAAATATTTAATTTTTGAGGGCCAAAATGGAAAATTTATAATGATAGTACAAACAGTTAGCCCTTAATGGTGAAAATTATGTTTTTCAAAGCAGAGTTCATTTAACGAAGTCCAGCATGCCTTGGGAACCCAGAAACAAACTGAATAATATAATTAATCAGTATTCAAACTAAACTCAACCCATAAACTACAGCTAACTTATCAGAAGCTAAATGCCTATATACTGTATTTATAAATTAGAGAAGGGGAAATTGCTAAAGTAATAATAAATAAAAACTGAAGTTGCTTTGTGGTTTCTTGAAAAATTGAAATATCTTTATAGTTTCTTGAAAAATTGTTTGAAATCTCTATAGTTTCTCGATGTATTGTTTGAAATGTCTTTATAGTTTCTCGGTGTATTGTTTGAGTTATCTTTATGTATGTTTTGTTTTTATTTCTGGTTAATAGTTTTATAAATAATTTATGACGGATCTTCGAAGTTAAATTTTTGAATACAACAAATTGTGGACTGTTCTGTTGAGAAAGGACAAGATTAAAACAAAAGTTAATACTCTTTGGTTCAAGTAATGAGTTACTAGAGATTTATCTACATTTTGAATTCAATATTATGTTTTCAAAAGGTTAAAAAAGTACTGTTGAAATATTTTGTAGCCTGGAAATATTAATGATATAACAAATTGGCTATGATAGCATTGATTTGTCATCAAAATATTTTATCAGAAAGCTGCTGATTTTTAAATGGGACAAGATAGCAGACAATTCTAAGTGAAATCACCTTGTTTATTTTAGCAGTACTACAGTTTAGTGTGAGCATTCCATTTTTGTAATTTGGATTAGTCTGTTGTATATGGTACTGTAATAATGAAATGTCAAAACCTTTTTAAATTAATATTGTTTTACTACAGGTGTGCTCTTTCGGTTTATTTATATTTTTAAGACTAAATGTGCAAGGCATAATATGTTATTGGTTGAAATTAACTGTATAATATTTGTGTAAATACACCATACTTTACCCATAAGTTTAACTACATAAGTAGTGTAAAGGCATCATTTGATTTTATCTCATATTGTGACTAACCTTCACAAAAGTACCAGGTATTGCACTACTTCGAATAAACACTTCTCTAATAGAGGAGATTGCTGTTATTTATTCTCAGAGGGTACCACTCTAGACGGCACCGTTTCGGAGCTTGTTGGCTCACTCATCAGTGGGTGGGCAGGTACCCTGATAATGCAAACATGCCATCATGGTTGCGAAGTTAATTTCACAATATGAGAGATGCCAAATGGTGTAAGTAATAATAATATTTTGAAGACTAAATGCGCAAAGCATAATATGTTATGGGTTCTCTCATACTGTGGAATTAACTTTGCAACCATGATGGCATGTTTGCATTACCAGTGTACCTGCCCACCCACCAATGAGTGAGCCAACAGGCTCCGAAATGGCGCCGTCTGGGTGGTGGTACCCACTGAGAATAAATAAGTCTCCTATATTAGAGAAGTGTTGTTTATTCGAAGTAGTGCAATACCTGGTATCTCGTGAAGGTAGTCACAATATGAGATAAAATCAAATGATGCCTTTACACTACTTATGTAGTTAAACTTATGGGTAAACTATGGTGTATTTACACCAATATGATATAGTTTATTTATATGTATAAAGTGAGCCTGGAAATTATTTGCATTTTAAAGGACCAGTATATTTGGGGATTTCAATTTTACGATCTTCTTATCATATATACATATCTACTGAAATTGTAGTCTTGTATTTTGTAAATCACAGTAGGAAATATTTTTGATAAAACTTTTCTACAATTTTGTTAATATAAATTATACTTTGTTTTATTAAATATTGTAAAGTAATTTTTTAAAAATCTCTGGGATTTTTATTTGTATGTTTTTAGTTGCATTGCATGGTTTTGTATGTTTATGCAAAAATAAAATTTTAAAATGTAGGAAAAAATTGTTTGTTTTATAATAAAGTCTTTAAGAAAAACATTAAAATTCACGATTTAATATTAGCATTAGCATTAGTAGTGGCATATGCTGCAAGAAAGGAAACTTATACAGCATCAGCCACAAAAAATCACTTCTCATTTCACCTATCCATTTGCTTCAAACGTTTGTCTAGTTCTTCCTTGAATTTATATAAGCTATCAACTTCCACAACGACAGATGGAAGTTTGTTCCAGCAATCAACCACTCACTGGCTAAAGGCAAATTTCTGCACATCTATTTCGCAACCGTCTTTCCTTTGAATTTATGCCCACACAAAATGCATAATCTGAGCAAGAGGAAGAATCCCATCAGCATTGAGCTTGCTCAAACCATTCAAAGCCTTATACAGCTTAATCAGATCACCTCATATGTGCCTTGACCTCCAATGCTTAAATTTGCAGAACTTAAGACTTTCTTGGTAAGAGCAACCCTTTGTTCCCCTTATCAATCTCATTATCCTTTTCTGTACTTGTTCCAGCAGCTCTACATCCTTTCTAAAATAAGGCCTCCAGAAGTGTATGCAGTACTCAAGATGTGGCCTGACCATTGTCTTATACAAAGGGATAATCAACTCTTTATCCCTGCTAGCAAAATAACCTATATCATTGACAAAACCCCATGAGCTGGCCTGGCAGCCTGTCTGCGTTGCTCAGAGAACTTCATATCTGCCTGCACAACCACCCCCAGGTCCCTTTCATTCTCTACCACTGTCAGTGTAGTACCACAGAGTTGATACGTTGCTCTGGGGTTGCTGTTAAACATATGTAGTACTTTACATTTGTCAATGTTAAACTTCATTTGCCACCTCGAAGCCCATCTGCTCAACCTTTCCAGATCCTGTTGCAGTAGCATAGTGTCAGTAGTGTCCTTGACAACCCTGCCAACCTTCGTATTGTCTGCAAACTTGGACATTAAGCTTGATATACCATCATCAATATCATTTATAAATACAGAAAACAGTAATGGACCCAATACTGAACCCTGAGGGACTCCACTAATAACATTAGTCCACGATGAGCAGTGTCCATTGATTACCACTCCTGTCTTCTCCCCCTCAACTACCCCTTTATCCCTAGCAGCAATTTCCCTCCAGTGCCACACTGCTCCAATTTGTGCAGCAGTCTTCCATGTGCAACAGTATCAAAAGCCTTTCTAAGATCCAAGTATATAATATCAAAGTTATTCCCTGCATCCAGTTCTTTTGTGACTGCATCATAGTATCCAATCAAATTGGTCAGGTAAGACTTCCCCTTAACAAAACCATGCTGTGTCTGAGCTATGACTGAAGTCTTGTCTAGATGATCTTGCAGTGCTTCTTTAACCAGTGCCTCCATTAATTTTCCAGGAACAGAAGTTAAACTAACAGGTCTATAATTATTTGTGTCACCCTTTGATCCTCATTTGTGAATTGGGACCACATTTGCACATCTCCAGCCCATGGGTACTTCCCCTGTGTCCAAGGAAGCTCTCATAATTATGGCTAAGGGTCGGCTTACTTCCTTTGCTGCCTCCTTTAATATAACTGGATAGATCCCATCCACCCCAGGTGCCTTTCTTGTATTTATCTTCAACAATTTCTCCTCCACTTTGCTCTCAGTTATTACAAGATTCTGTAGCTTACTGCCAGAGTTGAATACATCTCTGGCATTCCCCTCGCTGAATAACTCCTCATGTGTGAATGTCGATGTAAAATATTCATTCAGTTTGTTAGCTACCTGAGAAGGATCATCAACAGTTGACCCATCAATATCAAGTGGACCAATCTGATTCATCCCCTTCCTTCTAGAGTTTACATAAGTAAAGAACTCTTTGCTGTTTTTCTTTGCATCCCTTGCCAAAGATTTCTTGTAATCTGTCTTCGCCTGCCTAACCTCCTTTGTAACTTCTGTGTCACGTGTTAATTTGTATGTATCCCATGCATTTTTCTTCTCTGCCATATGTCTCATTAGTTCATCTCACATCCATTTAGGCCTAAACCTTGAACAATATTTCTTAGTTGGTATGTAAAGCCTAGTAGCTTCCAAGATAAGTTCTTTGAATGCTTCCCATTTTGAATTTGTTGTTGGTAACATCATCAGTTGGTCCCACTGTATAGAATTTAAATACTGTCTCAGTCCATCGTAGTCGCCTTTACGAAGGCGACTATGACTGAGCAAGTTAGTTGGAGCCATGGAGCCAGTTTTTTTTTTTTCGCTGGCTCCGGCTCCGGCTCCAGCTCCACAGAAACCTCTGACTCCAGACTCCATCTTCATAGCCCTGGTAATAGCACTTGCAATTGTAACAGAAATGGTGTTCAGCACCTGATAGTGGAAAACTTTCTTTTTAATTTCTTGAAAAAGTTTATTTTTTAATTCCGTTTGAGGTTTACCAATATTTCTTAAAGGATGCTGTACTTACTATGTACATTGATTCATTAATTCATTATTTCATTAATAATGAAATAATGAATTAATGAATCAATGTATACTCCCACCATGACTTATGGAAGTGAAACTTGGGCACTCACCAAAAGAATGGAAGAGAAGCTAAGAACTACACAGCGAAGAATGGAACGAATTATATTGGGAATCAGACTGTTAGATAAGAAGAGAAACACATGGATTAGGCAGCAAACTCAAGGAAAGGACATTCTTATCAAAACTAAAGAACTAAAATGGTCTTGGGCAGGACACATAGCTCTAAGACATGATGACAGATGGAATAAGAAAATAACAGAATGGTACCCAAGAGGAGCTAGAAGAAAACCTGGAAGACAAAGGCGAAGATGGATAGATGAAATTCATGAGTTTTTGAGTAGTAAATGGATGGCCAGTGCTCAAAACAGAAGGAACTGGAAAGTTGCTGGAGAGGCCTTCATCCTGCAGTGGATTGAAAATGGCTGATGATGATGATGATGACTTACTATGTGTATTTTTTTTTAATAAAAAAAATTAAATATTTAAAAATGTGTTTTTAATATCCATTTTCAATTTCAAAAAAAAAAAAAAAATTCTGAAAATTTAAAAAGAATGTCATAAAAACATAACTATTAGTCTTCCATTTTCCAGTTTCAAAAAATAATTGCAAAATTTCAAATGTGATTTTGTATATATTTCTGCTTTTTATATGTATAAATAATATATACATACATATATACATTCAGTGATCACTGAATTATTACAACCTATCTAATACTATGTTGTGCCACCGTTTGCATGCACGAGAGCCACTATTTGCCTGATGGTTGCATAGTCATGCCTCACTTGCCATCCCAAAACATCCCACAGGCGTTCAAATTTGATTGAGGTCAGGCAAATTTGGAGGTGAGTCAAGATGAATATATCCTCACTGTGTTCCTCAAACGACTCATGCACAGTGTGGACCCAATGACACCACATCATTGTCTTGAAGATCTGGGGAAAAATGCAACATGGCAGGGTGCACATGGTCTCATAACAGCTGCTGGTTGACCTCACCAGTGAAACATTCCATACAAACCAGCGGTCCTAGGTTTTGCCAACAAAACGCCCTACAAGCTGTGGCATACTCCATGGATGAGGTGGTCATGATTCAGTGATTACCAAGTGTGTGTATGTTAGGTACTATTCATTTCCGTTTTCAAATTTGGCATGCTGCTGAGCACTCAATATTTGAATATTATGTAGATTGCCAGCTCTATTCCTAGTGAATATTGTCTTTGGTATTTATTATGCAAAATTTAAATTTGGAGAATTTTTTATGTAGGAATAGATATAAAACTCGTGAGAGAATAAAAGCAAGTGACCACCAATTAAAAACAAAAATTCAAAGCATCAGCACCATTCAGGTCACAAGTTGCTGCTGCTACCATTTAAAAATAGTGATAATGGTGGCATGGCATCCCACTAGGTCTTTTCAAAAAATAGTACAATTACTGTACAAAAATTAAAATTGCCAAAAAAAAAAAATATCATTCATACCTTTCCGTTTGCTACAAAAAATGCCTATCCAATTCTGCTTTGAACCAGACTATCCACCTTAACCTCTTTTGCAGGAAATTCATTCCTGTTATATACGAATGTTTCTGGAAAGTAAGGTAACACTTTTTTTCTCTCGATGATGTTTAATAATACGAAGTTGAAATTACACACCAAGAAATAAGTGAGCATGCACTACTTCCCCACAAAGTCTCCAGTTTTATTGATGCCCTTGTCCCAACAATGGATCAATTTATCAAACTGATCCATTGTTGGGACAAGGATAAAAAAAAAAAAAGAAAAGAAAAGAAACTGATCAAAAAAATGGAAGTCTGAAGGCACTAAGTCTGGGCTGTAGGAGGGATGCGACAGAGTTTCCCAATAATTACAGCGCAACCACTCACGAGTGGTGTGGGCAGTGTGTGGAGTTGCATTGTCATGCAACAAAATCACGCCGCTTGTCAGGAGACCTGGTTGTTTGCATCGAATGTTGGCTTTAAGTTTTTCCAACGTTGCACAGTAAAGCTGTACATTGATTGTTTCTCCCTTCGGCAAGAAATCCACTGACAGAATGCCTTGGCAATCTCAGAAAACACTGGCCGTGACTTTTTGGACACGGAACAGTTTTGCATTTTTTGCACACAGGAGATTGTGGTTGTTTCCAGGTCATGGAGTCTTGTTTGGTCTCCGGGGTAAAGTGATGAACCCACATTTTGTCTGCTGTGACTTTGCAAGCAAGAAAATCCTCTCCTTCGTTGCTGTATTGCAATAGGTTCTCCAGACACATCCCCATGTGTTTTGCTTTGTCCTCTGGCAATTGTCAGGGCACCCATCAGCAGCAGCATAGCTTTCGAAAGCCAAGGACATCACGAACAGTCGACTTACATTCACTATTTGTGCAATTTCACTCACCTGTTTTCAAGAACAATGCCCTTAATGTTCGAAATGTCTTCTGTCTTGCTTGATGAAGGCCTGCCTGCCCGATGTCGATCCTCAATGTCAACACAGCCTGCTTTAAATTCATTGCGCCAAAAACATACCTACTTCTTTGTCATCACCTTTTTGCCATACATAGCAACCAGTTCACAGTGAGTGTCACTTGGTGAAATCCCTTTTGCTTGCAAAAAGTGATAACTTCAAGAACACCTGTTTTGGACCACACTTGCATGATAGCTGCCATTTTGCAACTGGAATCTGCTGTCAGGTAACAGTACCGCAACACTGCACTGGCAGTCTTTTTGAACGTTATTAACGGGTCTATCTGTCCACCGTGTTTCATCTCATTCCCTTTCATCATTATTAAGAAAAAAAATGTGTCACCTTACTTTTCGGAAACTCCTCGTACACCACTTGCCTGAAAGTAAACTTCACAAGATCTAGCCATCTGTTACTCCCCAAAATTTTGTATAGTCGATTCCGGTTATTTGGGACACATCGGGACTAGTGCATTTTGGCCCGATTATGTGGCTGTCCCAGTTATCCGAAGTTTCACGTAAATAGTTAAAATTACAATGGAACCCCGCTTTACAATTGGTTCACTGTACAATCAAATCACATTATGATGGACTCACCATATTAAAGTACCGTTCACTATACGATATGTAGTAAGCCCCGGTCATTGTGATCCACGTTTGTGAATTGAATTTTAATTCTATTAAACAGCGATTCTAATTAGAAAAAATAGGAGGAATATTATCCGCAGGCTAAAAAAGTAAAGTATGTTAAGTACAAATTTACCCTTATTATTATCTTACCAATTAAAAAATTAAATGATACTTGAACTGGTCAGAAGAATATACGTGATAATCGGAATAATTAATACATATTGTAATATTATTCTTATTATTAGCCATATGGTGCAAGGAAGCCTGAAGCTTATGCTGCACCAGCCAAAAAAATTCCCGAGTTACCCTGAGAGAGAGAGAGAGAGTCAAAAGGAATCGCCAAGAAAGAGAAGAATGATGATATCCAGCTCAGGACCCTGGGTGTGCCAAGCCCATACCCAGATGTGAGCCCCCGGGGTAATATGTACATACTAACTAGTTGACATTTCTGTTCACTCTACATTTGTGGGTGGGGGTTAAAATTTAAAACAGTAAAAAGATAAGCAATCAATAACAAAAAACACGGCACACGCAAATTGCAAGAAACACGATACGCACAAGTGAGAACGTAGTAACTAGTTACGAAGCTTTAAAAATAGGAAATAAAGAAGATTCTGAAAATTATTATTTTTATATGATTGAAGATTCCATGGAAGTGTTAAACACATTTCACCTTAATAACCCACAGAATTCCAGCTGTCGGTATTATCGCAAATTCAATAAGATCGAGTTTACTATCAGTTTATGATATATTTCACTAACAGAAAAGCCTAATAAACAGGTGACTGCTTATTGTTTTATGATTGTGATCTCCAGAAAGCCAACCGAAATACGTGGTATGGTCGGTGACAATCGTAGGGTACTCTTCAGTGCTGCAGTCTCCTGCCCCGATTAAATGGCATGTTCCAATTAAGCAAAGTAAACCCGGGCTATTTTCTCGATTGGGTTCTGTTTTTTAAGATTTGCCCCAAATAAACGGCTGCCCCGATTAACCGGAATCCACTGTATTTGTGTCCCCTGGTTCTCTCTTGCACAAGAAACGGCTTCCCTCATTCATTTTATGGATTCCCTTCAGGATATACACCGCTATCAGGTTTTTCTATTTTTTAAAACTATCCCATTTCAGTAAACTGCCTATGCTTAAATACGTTTATAAGGAACAAATTAGAAGAACTGAACATTTCAACAAAAAAGATCACCTTGATGACAGTTAAATGCACAATATGTATGCTATGTTGATACAAAAGAAAATTAGAAGAGGATAAACTATAAATTCTGTCACTACCCTACCACCAAGTACTGGAGTGGACATTTTTTTAAAGAGTCGTGGGTAACACGGCTGCAAATCGCCGTCCATCCCATGCCGGTTGAAAAGACCTGAGTTGGAATCCTGTCGAGGACACGGAAATTCTATGGGTCTTTTTCACAATATGGCTGAGTTGGTCTCAGGATAGGGTAGCGTGGTTTTTTGTCCACACAGCAAATTGATCACAGAACACCAAAATTTACAGAATATATACAGAGCAATATGACCTTGTCGGTGATGCACCTAAAACCCAACAACAACAGCCATTTAGAACAAATCGGGTTCTCTGAATTTTTGGGCACCTTTAAAGTGGCAGGCCTGGTGGTGGTATTATAACGGCAGAATTTTTATTCATACCATTTTACTGATCTGAAGAACATAAAATATTGTTCAGAATTCTAATTATTAGAATGGGTACTAGAAGCAACAAATACAAGCTCATATAGCATCAACCAAAATACAAACAAGATATTTACCTCATCACTTGCTCGTCCCTTCTAATAATTTGTGCAATCTTTCGTTATTTCCAAGTATTTACTTCCACCTCACAAGGTGGTTTCCGGAAGTAGAAGTAGGTAAACCCACTTCCACATCACTTAACTAATCAAGAAGCACTGTGATGCCTATTTGTACTAATGATAAAAATTAAGAACGTGCGAAATGGTGTCATTGTCAAGGGCTACTAGAATTAAAAAGGACGAGAACAACTTTTAGACAATACAGAGAAAATAATAAGCGCTTTTGCTTTCGATTAAAACGCTGGATGAAAAAGCCTTGATTCCAGAATTGGCTACCTTGATATGTCCTAATGTTCGTCAACAATTAGCGAAGAAAAATGTTAGCAAGGGTGTGCATATTTTTGGACAATACACTTGGACATCCACATTATTTTTAAGAAGAGTTACATAATAATGCTCAGGATTTTCTGTTCGCCTAGGGCGCCAAAAACCATGAGATGTATGGGATGAGGGCATCAAATGTATCATTAGAGTAGGGCAATAATCAATTAGAAACTAGTTGATTGCTTTCTGCCGTCACCCCACCATAAGCTGCTGAAATATTTAAATTTTTTCAACTGAAAACTATGTTTCGATTTAAGTCACTTTCTATGTATGCATCTTTCATAAATACACTGCTCGATAAAATTAACAGAACAAAATGTTTTTTACGAATATTTTATTATGAACAGTAGCGGAACGCGAATATTTGATATGATAGGCATCCTTACATGCAAATTCCGAGTATCCAATAGAAATCGATCTACCACCTTACAGAGCCGTACATTATGAAATTTATTCATACCTATAAAAACACAGGTTGTGACCACATCACTTCATTCCCGTTTTTTGGCTTGTACAGTGAGATAGTCATATCTCCAGTACTCAGGATGGCAAGTCATCGTCGTTTAGATGTTTCTTTGAGAGGGCGGGCAGGCTGAGGTGGCATAATACGCAGTGTCGTCTCAGCATTATGGGAGCAGTTTCAGGAGACGGGAACCACTACAAGAAGAGCTGGCCAAGGTCCCCCGCGGGCTACGTAAACCAAAACAGACCGCTATATGGCTCCAACAGCAAGACCTACAATGGTGGCCTGTTATATACTTTCTTGAAGCTGCTGCAGCCACAGGTGAAAACATTTCCAACCAGACTGTTAAGAAGGCCCAATTTAAGTGGACTATACAAGGAAGCCAGTAGTGTGTATTCCATTACTCCCAAACCGTATGCGCGGATAGTACAGTCAGTGGCGGATTAAGGATAGTTGGGGCCCCTAGGCAAATTATATTTCGAGGTCCCCAAAAATAATAATAAAAAATAAATAAAAGTTAGGTGACAAATAAATGAAATTTGTACTTTTGAATTTTTTGCTTAAATTAATCAAGATTTTCGCTTAAATTAATCAAGACTTTTATGATGTTTACTGAAAACATTAATCTATTTTAGAACACTATAGGAAAATGCCTTGACTTGGGGCCCCTAGGCACGTGCCTCATTGCCTTAATGGGTAATCCGCCACGGAGTACAGTGGTATCCTCACCATCTGCCCCACACGGGGTGGAAAAGATCAGGGTTCGAATCCCGTCGATGACGCGAGGAACTTTAATGAGCTTTTTCATTCCGTAGCTGAGTTAGTCGGCGTCAGGCGTAGATAGCAACTTTTTTTTTTTTTTTTTCTTTCCAGACACGGGTTTTTTCATCCAGCAAAACAAGCAAATCGACCAGAGAACACACGTAATTTACAGACATAATAAATAAACGGGTATATGTATGAAATTATGGGTGGCCTAATATAATAATTTGAATTGCCCCCAAACCACTGGAGAGCTCGTAGAAACTCGTGCCATGAACATATTATTTGGAGCACTAACAAATGGTTTACAGTTCTGTTATGAGTCCCGTTTCAGCCTACAAACATATTCTAGGTGTTATTTCATCTGGAGATCACGACGAATGCGATACCATCCTTCCAGCATCAGAGAGTGGGACACGGTGGAAACGGTATTCTCCTATGTGGCGGAATAATCAACGGCCGTGCGCCTTTTCCTGTTTTTGATAGGGTACCGTAACAGCGCAGAGGTACCGAGAACAGATCCTCCGTGCGAGTTTTTAGGGGTGCAGTTGGCCCAGATTTTCTCTTCATGCATGACAACGGCACTGCCCATAGAGCTTATGTTGCGAAGGAATATCTTGAAACCGAAGATATCGAATGACTGCCATGGCCAGCACAATCAGCAGACTTAAATCCGATCGAACGTGTGTGGGATGCACTTGGGCGTCGCATTGTACGCCGACTGCTAACCCCTCATAGGCACTGTTATATCGAGCATGGTTCACCGCTGTGAGACCTGTTAGCCGTTTGAGGGAATCATATGCCGCACTGATCATGTGACCATATTTTCAAGCACCTTGTATTTACTTCTGTAATGTTACCTTTTTGGTAATTCTTATATAAGCCCTATAAGCCGACCGGGCTAGCCGAGTGGGTAAAGTACCTGCCCGGCAACCCAAAGGTCGCGGGTTCGATTCCCGCCTCGGGCTTGGATCAAAGTACTGCAAAAACCTTGGGAGGTGCAATATGGCCACAGAAGCCGATGCGCCAACAACTACCAAACCAAAAAAAAAAAAATATATAAAAAAATAAGCCCTATAAATGTCCCGTATGCCTGTCCGTAGGTATCTTGCTGTCTCCTCATTTCTATGGTACACCAACATACCCAAATTTGTTCCGCTTTATCGCAAGCTGCACGAGTTACACCACGTTTTCTACTTGTTTTATTAATTTTGTCGAACAGTTTTGATGACTTCATGGCTATACGTCCGGTCGTTTATACGACGAGTTCATTACGATGACAGTGGTTAGGCGTCATATCGAGTACTGCATACAGGTTGAGAAGCTTCATTTTAGGAAGGATATAGTTCTGTTGTAACGGGTACAGAGAAGGGCAAGAAGATTAGTTAGGCCTCCTCAGTTAAGAGTTTACTAAGAAAGGGTACTGTTACCAGGAAAGATTTGAATTCTGTAAATTGTAGCGTCTTAAAACTGGACATCTGTGAGGAGACGTGTTAAGGCTTTAAATGGGTTGCGTAAACAAAACGTTGTTGGCTCGAGTGACCAGATTTTTCGGGATGAAAATCGGAACCGAACGAATTCTGAAGATGAAAAAATCGGGAAAGGTGCTTTGAAGAATAAAAATCGGGATCCATATGTAAAAGTCAGAGCGATATAATTTTTACTGCCCTGGCTTTTCTAGAACATCTACTTTTTTTCGTACATTTCTTTCTTCGTTCTCAACAAAAATGTGCATTTTACGACTATTTTGCCACTAGGGGGAAAATTCATAGATTGACAACTGCCACGTGGGTAGCCACTAAAGTTGACATTGAGGCATGTTTCGTAAGTGTAATCGTGTTGTTGAACTGTTCGGTGTGTGGCATTAATTTTCAAATGACTTGTACAATGAACCACAAATTTATATCATAATGATTTCTTATGGTTTATAATAAAATGTTCCCGCGGTTTAAGCTTAGTAGGCGACGACGATTTACAGTTTTAAAAATTTTGATAGTGTCTATTGCATTGGCAGGTGTAGTGTTTTGGTTTTTTGAAGTTCGAAATGTGCCTTCACCACGGTATGGTAATTTTCTTGGAGGGCCCATGGTTGTTTTTAATCGACGACAAGAAACTGAAAAGGAGTCCGTTCAGGACAAAGAAAAAAGGGTGACATTTAAGCAAAATAAACTCGAGCGTATTGCAGAACACGAACCATCAAGAATTAATTCTTTTAAATCCGTCCATGTAGATTATAAACAAGAGAAGAATGTTGCTAAACAGTCGTTACACTCCTTGAAAATGAACGTTTCAGAAGGGTATAAAGGACAGCATAAGTTTCAGGACAGCTTTCCTATGGATCAAATCAAGCCACCATTTGATACAGAAAATCACAAATCCGTCCAAACTGGTAAACTTAAAACACAAAAATGGCTGTTAAAGGTTAAAACTGATGATAACTTTATGAAAGTAACCCCTGGTTTGGGTGAAAATGGGGCACCCGTCTATCTTGAGGGGAAGGAGGAAAAGATAGCTGACGGACTTTTCAAAACTGCAGCGTTTAATGTGTATCTTAGCGATCGGATTGCATTAAATCGCACGCTTCCTGATCCCAGGCATCCAATGTAAGTTAACAATATATACTTTAACAATATATACTTTCGTGGTCCCCCCCCCCCTTTTTTTTACACGCTTTGTATCGTGTGTGTGTGTTTAACCTATCTTATGGATAATTTGCTGCTGTATGGCACATTAGTATCTTAGGCCACAATGTGCTAAATCCATGTTCAAGATAAACAAGTTAACAAATAGGTGCCTAGAATTATATTACCATATCTTAGGGAAAAGTACATGCGTATATTTTGTATGAAAAACTATTTTAAGACAAGCTGTATTCTGTGTTACACGTGAGGCGTTCAGAAAAGAAGAAAATTGGTATTAGTAAGCATTTCCTTGTTTTGAGAAATAAGTTTCTGAGTTTGGTTCTATGAAAAAAAATCAGGTATTAATATAAATTAAGTTAAGTGGATAAAATGATATATTTTTTTTTCATCTGTAGAATTCATCATAAATTCAATTTTATTTTTTGTAATCATGTTTCTTTTCACATCTTTTTTTTTTTTTTAACTGAGATCACTTTCCCTTTAAACACAATATCAAAATATTAGAATATAATGGCTTTAATCAGCGAACTAGTCCTTGGCCAACCATGTCTGCTACTCTTTAAATTCAGGATGCTAAAGTTGATGAAGTTACTATTACTCTCATTGTAAAAAAAATTGAGTGTCTCTCCTCACCCCAGTCCATTGAATTTACAACCAGTTTACTTTCATCTTGTTTTCACTTAGTGGCACATTTTTTACTGGATCATTCAAGGACGTCAAGCCACTCAAGTTTGTGCTGTATAAACAGCTTCTTTTTTTTTTTTTGCAGTGGTAAATAATTTTATACCATTGCCCAGGGATGTGGATATCTGTTTGTTTAGCAGCAGACCCAGTGGTACCAATATCTTCCATGAAAATGTTGATAGATGATTCTGCCTTTGAATAATTTTCATCCAGGTTAAAACAACTTTTAGGTTCTTGTTTTGTTCACCACAGGTATCACCATGCAATTATATGCCGATGTTGTTTGAGAACATGTAGATATTTTTTTTTTTGCAGACAGAGCTATTTCCTTTGAGCCTCATGAACATTAATTTTTATCCCAAGCATGATTCAGTGTGAAACTGAATCATTCAGATTTAGCTGTGAAGATATTCCATTTTCTGCTTCAGGGTTGAGTAATGCACAGCTCTGTGAAATCAACGAATAGGTTTAAGACATGCCACTTAACCTTCAAGTAGAACACTTCAAATAGTAACAGGCTGGTTTATTAGTCTGTTATATTAGTATAGTTATATTAGTCTGGTATCTTTGTCTGTTGCACAATAAGGAACTGTTTTAACATCCATCAATTATTACATCTTTGTTTGTTTTTTAGCATTCTCAACTTTTTAGTGTAACTCAAAAATTATTTTTAAACTATAAGAAACATGAATTAGTCATAAACTGGTTTTCACTGACTTATACCACTCTTCTGATGGCTTATGTGGACAAGGGTACGCACACATTGCTACAAGCTTGTACACTGCCACAAAAAAAACATATGTAAGGCTCATATTTTCACTAATGCTGTCATATTGGCTGCAATAAAACAGTTACAATGAAGATGTGAAAGCTGCGATGAAACAGTCACAACGAAGATACAGTAGTTATGCCAGTCACATAGTGTGTAAATGGCAATTAATTTATGGGAATCTTGATTTTTTTCAGTTGGGGGTACTGCAGAGTTAATATTTTCCCTTTTGGTGTAATCAGCATGTTGGGAAACTGTTTTAATACCCATCATTATTACATCTTTGTTTGTTTTTTTAGTGTAATTCAATCAAAAGTCATTTTTAATTTATTTTAATTTCTAGTTATTTCTGGGGAAAATACCACTTGTGATAAATACAACAACCAAAGTTAATATTGACTACATCAGTTTATTTTACACTTTTATGATTTATTGGGTTGTTAATTGGTCTGTGCTGCTGCTAATTAAGCATTAGGCACTGCCTAATGAAATATAAGAACAGACAAATTACCAAAAAACATACATATTCACCAGCAGTAATAACTTCCTCCTATGCTTAAAATGGTTGTATAAGTAATGCCACTCCAACTGATATGACAGGTTAAGTTAGGTTATTTGATAGAGTAATAAAACATTACTTGTTGCAGTGTTGTATATACTGCAGCATCTATTGCCAATTTGATTCATTGTCAAACACTACCAGTGAGGATGGAATGGAACACTTACTGTTTTATTGTTCTATACAGTGGGACCAACTGATGATGTTACCAACAGCAAATTCAAAATGGGAAGCATTCAAAGAACTTATCTTGGAAGCTACTAGGCTTTACATACCAACTAAGAAATATTGTTCAAGGTTTAGGCCTAAATGGATGTGAGATGAACTAATGAGACATATGGCAGAGAAGAAAAATACATGGGATACTTACAAATTAACACATGACACAGAAGCCTATGATAGATACAAGTTGATATGCAACCAAGTTACAAAGGAGGTTAGGCAGGCGAAGGCAGATTACGAGAAATCTTTGGCAAGGGATGCAAAGAAAAACAGCAAAGAGTTCTTTACTTATGTAAACTCTAGAAGGAAGGGGATGAATCAGATTGGCCCACTTGATATTGATGGGTCAACTGTTGATGATCCTGCTCAGGTAGCTAACAAACTAAATGAATATTTTGCATCAACATTCACACATGAGGAGTTATTCAGCGAGGGGAATGCCAGAGGTGTATTCAACTCTAGTAGTAAGCTACAGAATCTTGAAATAACTGGGAGTAAAGTGGAGGAGAAACTGTTGAAGATAAACACAAGAAAGGCACCCGGGATGGATGGGATCTATCCAGTTATATTAAAGGAGGCAGCAAAGGAAGTAAGCAAACCCTTAGCCATAATTATGAGAGCTTCCTTGGACTCAGGGGAGGTACCCATAGACTGGAAATGTGCAAATGTGACCCTAATTCACAAAGGAGGATCAAAGGCTGACACAAGTAATTATAGACCTGTGAGCTTAACTTCTGTTCCCGGAAAATTAATGGAGGCACTGGTTAAAGAAGCACTGCATGATCATTTAGACAAGACTTCAGTTATAGCTCGGACACAGCATGGTTTTGCTAAGGGGAAGTCTTGCCTGACCAATTTGATTGGATACTATGATGCAGTCACAAAAGAACTGGATGTAGGGAATAGCTTTGATATTATATACTTGGACCTTAGAAAGGCTTTTGATACTGTTGAGCATGGAAGACTGCTACACAAACTGGAGCAGTGTGACATTGGAGGCAAATTGCTGCTATGGATAAAGGGGTGGTTGAGGGGGAGAAGACAGAGAGTGGTAATCAATGGACACTGCTCATCGTGGACTAATGTTATTAGTGGAGTCCCTCAGGGCTCAGTGTTGGGTCCATTATTGTTTTCTGTATTTATAAATAATATTGATGATGGTATATCAAGCTTAATGTCCAAGTTTGCAGACGATACAAAGGTTGGCAGGGTTGTCAAGGACACTACTGACACTATGCTGCAACAGGATCTGGAAAGGTTGAGCAGATGGGCTGAGAGGTGGCAAATGAAGTTTAACATTGACAAATGTAAAGTGCTACACATGGGAAACAGCAACCCCAGAGCAACGTATCAACTCTGTGGTACTACACTGATAGTGGTAGAGAATGAAAGGGACTTGGGGGTGGTTGTGCAGGCAGATATGAAGTTCTCTGAGCAGTGCAGACGGTCTGCAAGAGTAGCTCATGGAGTATTGTCAATGATATACAGGAATTTTTCCAGCAGGGATAAGGAAGTGATTATTCCCTTGTATAAGGCAATGGTCAGGCCACACCTAGAGTACTGTATACAGGTCTGGAGGCCTCATTTCAAGAAGGATGTAGAGCTGCTGGAACGAGTACAGAGAAGGGCAACAAGATTAGTGAATGGAACAGCGGGGTGCTCTTACGAAGAATGGCTTAAGTTTTGCAAATTACAGTGTCTGGAGACTAGGCACCAGCGAGGTGATCTGATAGAGGTGTATAAAGCCTTGAATGGTTTGAGCATGCTCAATGCTGATGGGATTCTTCCTCTAGCTCAGAAGAATCACCTGAGAGGGCATAAATTCAAATTGAGGAAAGACAGATATAGGATAGACGTGCGGAAATTTGCCTTTAGCCAGCGGGTGGTTGGTTGGTGGAACAGACTTCCATCCCTTGTAGTGGAGGTTGATAGCCTAAATAAGTTTAAGGCTCAGCTGGACAGGTATTTTGAACGAACAGAGGGGTGAAGTGGAAGGGGTGTTTTTTTTTGTTTTTTTTTTTGGCTGATTCTGCATAAGCTTGCTTTCTTGCATCAAATGCCTCTACTAATGCTATTGACGGAACAGGTATCCAGTGATCATTTGTAGAGATTATATTTTCAAGAGACATTGTTGTCACATAAACAGAAGTTCTATTTTTATAGATGTATTCACAAATGCATAAGCAACTATTAACTTCGGCATGGCTGTCTATCTGTTCATATTAATCTTACCAAGATAGGCTTAAGTCCTGCAAGTTGGAACATCTGGAGACTACGCACCTGTGAGGTTATCTGATTGAGGTGTATAAGGCCTTAAATGGTTTGAGCAGGCTCAATGCTGATGGGATACTTCTGCTTGCTCAGATTAAGAACCTGAGGGGGCATTTAGGAAAGACAGTTGTAGAATAGATGTACGGAAGTTTTCCTTTAGCCAGCAGGTAGTTGATTGCTGGAACAGACTTCCATCTGTTGTTGTGGAACTTGATAGCTTAAATAAATTTAAGACTGAACTAGACAAACATTTGGAGTGACCAGATGGGTGAAATGGAAAGGGGTTTTTTTTTCTGGCTGGTGCTGTATAAGCTTGCTTTCTTGCATCATATGCCTCAACTAATGCTAATCCATATTTGGTTGCACCAGTGATTTTTTGTTCCTCACGTGTACGCTTAGTTAATGGGGTAAAAAGTGACCCCATTTATCTTAAAAATTGAAAAGAAATAATTCAGAATTGTTCACTTTTTGATGCCACATTTATTTTACATGACTCATTTAGACAGTGCCTCTTTTCATGCAACATGAGGCATGTAAATAGAGGCACAATGGTGCATCCAAAAACACATGCATCAAATCCCTGTGCATGGCTAAGTGCACATGTTTCCCAGTGCTGTTGGTTATCTTCTTGCAAAGTATTGTGTAACACTAGTCTTCAGATCAACAAGTGAATAATTTTGAGGATCAGGTCTTTTGGTCTTTTGTGGAGTACAGAACAAACTGTAAATTTTGTGGAAAACCACAGAAAATTCTCTGCATTCTGCTGATAAAAGTTATAAAAATAGGGAAATGAGTCAAGATGCTCTTCAGTAGTTAGAGTCTAAGTACTCTATGGATTTAAAATTGAATTAAATAATTAAAAGCCTAGGGTCATATTTTCACTGAGAATATACGAAAGTGATTAATTAAAAAAGTGGATCTTCGGCAGATGATACTTACAAATCTATCTGGCCAGTTCACTTATAAATGTTTTCTGTTTATACTGGAGGGAGATGAGCTATGGACCAGAAAAAAAAATAACACACGACAACAGTGTGGTAAGTAAACAAGTTTTTACTTATTATTATTATTACTAGTCATATAATGCAAGGAAGCCTGAGGCTTATGCTGCACCAGCTAAAAAAAAATTTCCAAGTTACCCAGAGAGAGAGAGAGAGAGAAAGAGAAAGTAGAAGGGAATCACCAAGAAGAGAAGAATGATGATATCCAGCTCAGGACCCTGGGTGTGCCAAGCCCATACTCACCAGATGTGAGCCCCTGGGGTTAAATAATTAGCTATACAATATAATATGCCTATTTAGTAAACGGTTCTTATAAAAAATAGTCAGCTTTCTTCTACAAATATTTATCTTGCTAGCAAACACACCTAGAATAATTAATAAAATTATTTTGAATCACTTTAGTAACATTAGGTTTTCTCGGTGTCCCCTGTAGATTTTTCATCCCAGTGTCATTCTTAGTAACCTTCTATCAGTGAGTCCCCATCGGTGTTTTCTTGGTGGGTTATACAGTTTTCTTGAAGCTGAGTTTCTTCTTGAAAAGTTTTGTAGGTATACGTAAGTGAGCACAATATCTTCGGTTATAGGAGTTTTAACTGCTAATGGCTTATGAAATATTCTGAACACTGGTGCCAACAAACCAAATGTGTTTTCCACAATATGGCATGCTCTTGATAACCGATAATTATATACTCTTCTTGGATATTCTATCAGCAAAACTACAGAAAATGGTTTCATGATGTGAGTTGTAAGTGGAAATGCATCATCAGCCCACTAGCACATATGGAGTTAACAAATCAGTCCCCGGAAGCTAAATTAGCTCTGGCAAATGCGATTCCCTATTGATAAGTGCATTGTAAAATGTAGTATATTGGAATAAGTAATGCGCATCTACAACAGTCAGCAATATAATACCATATGTCCCCTTAAGTTATAAAAGGAGGTTCCAATATTTTCTGGGGACTGTAGTATGACATGTTTCCTGTCAAGTGTCCCAGACAATGAGGGAAATTCCATTTGTCACTGAAATCTTAAGCAGTTTGTAGCCATATTTTCCCATATGTCAAGAGCTAAAAAAAAAACAAACAAAAACCTCAGAAAATAAAAAATACCAGTGTTTATTATATATAAAACTTCCATTACAAACTTATAATATTAGTTATTATTTGTCATTTTTCAGGTAACTGAAGATATGACTGTCATGACTAACACTGAGAAACAACTGGATACAGAAAATACCTCATTTTGTGGAGCCACAGCCTGCACAACAGAACAGGCCAAAATGGAAAAAATGACCCAGGTGTTGAAGAAGCTTGTGATTTATTAAAAGCAGTTAAAAATAAGATGGAAAAAAGTGATAAATTTCTAGATTAAACCAGAAGAGTAGCAAGAAAAGTGAACAGCATGTGCTTCTTGCACCTTAAAACATGCTTTGTTGCATGAAACAACACATGTGATGTTGCATCAAAAACAGGCACTGCGTAAACATAGCTTTATTAACACAACTGTGAAAAATTTATAAATCCATAAAATATTTGTTTTTATATTAAAAAACAAATATTTTAAATTATTTTTTGAAAAAAAAAAACAACTCTGTAGCACTTTAGGCATGTTTTTTATCCTCTCTTATTAGTATTAGTAGTAGCAAATGATGCAAGAAAGCAAGCTTATACAGCATCAGCTAGAAAAAGAAAAATCTAATACTTTTCATATAACCTGTCCATCCCCTCTAACAGTTTGTCCAGTTCTTCCTTGAAGTTATTCAAACTACTCACTTCTACAGCACCAGATGGAAGTTTGTTGGAAGTTGTTCCAACAATCAACTATCCCTTGGCGGAAGACAAATTTTTGCATATTTCTCCTGCAACCATCCTTCCTCAATTTGAAGTTATGCCCCCTTGCTCTTAGTGTGAACAAGAGGATGGATTCTATCAGTACTGTTTACTCAATCCATTCAGAGTCTTGAACACCTCAACCAGATCTACTCGCAGGGGTTTAGCCTCCAGATGCTACAATTCATAGAACTGAAGACTTCCTGTAGGTACACTCTTTTGTCCCCTCACTTATGTTGTTGCTCTTCTGCACACCTGTTCCAACAAATCCACACCCTCCCTAAAATAACCTATATTCAGTACTCAAGATGTGGCCTAACCATTGCCTTATAATAGCATTTCCAAAACTGTGTTCTTCAAGATGCGAACAAGTATTCCGTGAAAAATCATAATTAATAATTAAAAAAAAAAAAAAATAAATAAATAAATTTTGCATATTTGTAACGTACATCACTTTTTTATCATTATCATTTTTAACATTATTTTTTTTGGTTATTAATATACTGGCATAGACTAATAATCAAATAGACCATGGAACACTTTATTTTGGCAGGCTTTTGCATAGAGAAGTATGTGTAGAGGTAATGACATCTACGAAAAGTAGCATAAGCCATTCATATGCGATTTAGCCTGGTTTGTTATTTGGTTTTTAGGAGCATTAGCAACTAAGGCCATATTGCTCCGGGGATATGTGGTGGTCATCCCCTGACCTTTCCGCATCCTCCGTATTTGGTGGTCACGGGCTCGAACCCCGGTCTAATCAAGAAGCGTGTGCTACACACTGCTGCTCACCTGGCTACGGAGGCGCTGATTTAGCCTGGAGTCCACAGATTGAAGAAGAGGGGAAGCGAACCAATATCATAACTAAATTCACTTCCATGTATAAATTTTTTTGTGATAATTATCAGTATTTTGAAATATTATTATTAAAATAAATGACCATGGATTTGTGGTTGAAAAAAGGAACTTTAAAACGAGAAGCAAATACTTCTAGTATTGCAACTATGATTGATGGAAATGAACACAATATTGTCACACTTTAAAGTGAGGATGAACAATTGCAACCTTTGTTCCCCAAAAATTGGAAGTGAAAAAACAGGAACCAACTAATAAAAGACCAGAGCGAAAGTATGATGACAGTTATTTGAATTTCGGCATTACATGTGTTGGGTATAAAGATGCTCCTGATGCACATTGTGTTATATGTAATAAAATATTAGCAAACAGTTCTTTGGCTCCCACTAAATTTGTGTTTCGTAGGGGCTTAGAGGGGAACAGGTATCCTGTGTGTTATCAGACACTCAGCCTAAAACACTGATGGATCCAATATCTCTCTATTACAGAAGATTTAGGAGAAGTCCGGTTGGCCTGCCTCCCTAAAATCCACTTATGCACACCTTCTCGATGGTAAGCCCTGTTACGTCACTTAGGTGGCAGCGAACGTGTAGAGTGGTTCTCTTCAAGATGCCTGGTCAGCGTGAAGAGGAAAAGACCAAACCCTCCAGCAATGAGAGCACAACAATACAAATGGCCCTCAGTCCCCAGCAGCTTTCACTCTCCCTCTTACGGAAGCGAGAGGATCAGAGTGGAAGCAGAGGGTGCTAAGGATCTCTGGGTACGACCAGGCTGCCATGCACGGAAATTGAACTTGGCCTGTTATAACGTACGATCACTCATCGGTGAAGACAGGATATTAGAGCTGGAAAAGGAATTAGAAAATGTGAATTGGAATATCATCGGTTTGGCTGAAACAAGAAGAAGAAATGAATCACTTATAAGTTTATCAAGTGGAAATCTGCTGTACACCAGTGGAAACAGTGAAAGGAGTGAAGGTGGAGTTGGGTTTCTGGTCCATAAAGATTTTAAAAACAACATTTTGGAATTCAAAAGTACATCACCAAGGGTGTCAAGACTAATACTCAAGATTTCTAAGAGGTACAAGCTAAAGATTATAATGATTTATGCACCAACATCGAGCCATGATGATGAAGAGGTTGAAGAAATGTACACTGAAATTGAGTCTTCTAGATGATCAGAAAACCCACTACACTATTATTATGGGGGACTTCAATGCTAAGGTTGGAAAAAGGCAAAACAGCGCAGAAAGAGGAACTATAGGAAATTTTGGAATTGGTGAAAGACTTGTGGAATTTGCAGAATCTCAAGGAATGTCAGTAATGAACACTTTTTTCAAGAAAAGGGTGAACAGAAAGTGGACATGGAAGAGTCCAAATAGATTAACAACTAATGAAATCGACTTCATCCTCACTAACAGAAGATATATTGTGAATGATGTTACCGTCCTGAATAAGGTAAATGTTGGAAGTGATCACAGAATGGTAAGATGTACACTTGATATAGATGTAGGAAAGGAAAGGAAAAAACTGACTCGAGTAAATAATACAAAGGTCTTTGAAATAACAGAGGAGGAGAAAAAGCAGTATGTACTGGAACTTAAGAACAAGTTTGAGCTTCTGCAGACTGCTCAGGACCAAGATATCGACGAGGAATATTACAACTTTCTGAAAGTGATAAAGCCCAAGAAACCTATAGGGAAACAGAAATCCAAAGAAGAAAAAATTAGTCAAGAAACACTTGTCATGATGAACCAAAGACGACAAATGAAGAGCAAGAAAAACACTGACAGGGAGAAAATTGAGTATACTGAGTTATGCAAAGCCATTAGAAAGAGACTCAGAGAGGACATAAGAAGATTTAACACAAGAAAAGTAGAACAAGCATTAAGGGAAAACAAATGATTTAAATCAGCAGCCATGAGCAGTAATACAGAAAGACAAATGATACTGAAACTGAAGAATAGCGATGGTGTACTTATAAACAGCAGAGAAGGCATAATTCAAATAGCAGAAGACTACTATAGAGAATTATACAAGGAGCGAGGGAATGATACCAGCAGTGGGGAAGATGGATTGCAAAGTAGCAACACATACGACATACCCGATATTCTTCCTGATGAGGTAGAACATGCATTGAAGAAAATGAAGAATCGGAAAGCCCCGGGGGAAGATGAAGTTACTGTAGAGTTGTTAAAATTGGGAGGAAGAGACATAACACAAAAACTGGCAAGGCTCTTCACAAAGTGCATTAGAAAAGGTGTGATGCCTAAGCAGTGGAATAATGCAATCATAGTTTTGCTGCATAAGAAAGGAGATAAATCAGAAATTGGAAATTATAGATCAATTAGCTTGTTATCCCATATCTACAAGTTGTTCACAAGGGTCATTACTAACAGATTAGAAAGAATACTTGATGAGAATCAACCGAAAGAGCAAGCTGGCTTTAGGACAGGATTCTCAACTATGGATCACCTTCACGTAATATCACAGCTAATGGAGAAAGCAAATGAATATAAAACACCATTATGCATGGCATTTGTGGATTATGAAAAGGCATTTGACTCCATACAGCATAAGGCAATGTTTCGGGCACTGGAAAGACAAGGCATAGATACTCCATATATTATGATTTTGAAGAAAATATATGAGAGTGCTACATCCTTTATTAGACTAGACAAAGACAGTAGCAAATTTAAAATCGAGAAAGGAGTTCGACAAGGAGACACAATATCTCCGAAGCTGTTTACTGCTGCCCTTGAGGAAGCTTTCAGAAGATTAGACTGGTCGCAGAAAGGAGTCATTGTGAACGGAGAGTACCTAAACCATTTACGATTTGCAGATGACATTGTGGTCATAAGCCACGATCCCAAAGAATTAGAGGAAAATCTTAATCAGTTATGCACAGTTAGTAAGGATTTTGGACTAAAGATGAATATGGCTAAAACAAAAGTAATGATGAACAAGTATGCCATGGAAAGGGAAATAATGATTGAAGGAGCAGTAATTGAAAAGGTGGAGTCATATACTTATCTGGGACAAGTTGTTAGCTGTAATAATGATAAATGGCTGGAAGTCAAGAGAAGAATAAATTTTGGATGGATAGCATTCAGGAAATATAGTCACATACTGAAGAGCAATATCCCAGTTTGTCTGAAACGTAAAATAATGAATCAATGTATACTCCCCACCATGACTTATGGAAGTGAAACTTGGGCACTCACCAAAAGAATGGAAGAGAAGCTAAGAACTACACAGCGAAGAATGGAACGAATTATATTGGGAATCAGACTGTTAGATAAGAAGAGAAACACATGGATTAGGCAGCAAACTCAAGTAAAGGACATTCTTATCAAAACTAAAGAACTAAAATGGTCTTGGGCAGGACACATAGCTCGAAGACATGATGACAGATGGACTAAGAAAATAACAGAATGGTACCCAAGAGGAGCTAGAAGAAAACCTGGAAGACAAAGGCGGAGATGGATAGATGAAATTCATGAGTTTTTGAGTAGTAAATGGATGGCCAGTGCTCAAAACAGAAGGAACTGGAAAGTTGCTGGAGAGGCCTTCATCCTGCAGTGGATTGAAAATGGCTGATGATGATGAAGTGTTCCGTAAATATATTGTGAGATGAAAAGTTTTCTGTGACTAAAAAAGTTTGGGAAACTCTGCCTTATACAATGGGATAATCAAAGTTCCTGTATATTGTTGACGAAAACCCCATGAGCAATTACTCCCCAGATCTTTTTCATTCTCCATTACACCAAGTGTGGTACCACACAGTTGGCATGATAATTTGGGATTACTGACACCCATATGAAGCACCTTGCATTTGTCAATGTTAAACTTCAACTTCCACTTCTCACCCCATCTGCCTAATTTATATCAACCTTGTTGCAGTACTATACTCAGATTACTGTCATTAATCCTGCCAACCTTTGTATCATCTGAAAATTTGGACTTTAAGCCTGATATTCCTTCATCAATATCATTAATAAATACTGAAGCACTGTATCCACAAAATCATCAGGAAATGTGTCTGGATTTCTTGTTGATATATATGTTCTGTACACTTTTGTTTTTAGTAATTATTTTTAACTGCCTTACATTTGATTAACAAAATGATGTTTAATCACATTAATCTTCTCTGTATGGCCAAGGTCAGAGGAGCTTACATGGATTGTGAACAATTTTTATCACAGGCTTATTTTAGACAAACTCAGGAAAGTTACATTAAATAATGCTATAAATTTATAAACATAAGAAAAGAAAAACAACTCAAAAAAATAAATAAAAATAAAAATTTAGAGTATTTGAATAGACAGTGACATATTCTAAATACACAGGTTAAGAACATTGAGCATAACTTCAGAACAATAGCTACCAGATAAATAATTAGTCAAAATTGTATCACTCAGCACTTAAGGTTACAGATGGCATCATCCCTACACTTTTGGTCATAACACAGAAGATCAAGATTATGGGTGTTAAGTAACCTGATAGAAGGAATAGGGAAAAAATATATACAATGAAACAAGCCTATTTTGCTTATGCATTATGGAGGGACAGGGGTATGATAGAGATGAAATCCAGAAAACTGCAGAAGTGCAATAGATGGGACCTGCAGCAGCAAGATGTGCATGGAGAGATGTGGAGGTGGGTACTATCATACAGCAGTGGACTTGAGGACAATGGCTGAAAAAGAAGAATTAAGACTTTTATATATTTTAATTATGAAAATAGAAAACTTTAAAATAAAATGTGGTTTTTGTAAAAATCACATTTTACATTGGCCCCAAAAGTAGTATTCTATGTTCTACGTAGAAAAAGGCTTTGTTGCGAGAGAGGAGACATGAATTAAATTCTAAGAATGCAGAATTTTTTTTAAGGAAATAGATTTCGAATTATTGACTTGAATGTTAAAAAGAAGCTTATAATTAAAAATCACACCAAGATCTCTATGCAGAGATACCAATGGAATGATTCAATTTTGGACAACAGGAGAAACAGTAAGCCAATTGAATTTTTTATAGAAACCTATATGAGCTGATTTTTGATGGTTCATTTGGAGATAAAAAAATTTGAAATGATTAACAACTAATGATAATGCACAGTTCAGGAGAAAATTATTTAATTTCACTTCCTCAGCTGTATTCCTCCACAGCTGAGGAAGAGAAATCATCTTGACATCATCAACATAAGATATGACTTCATTTTTTTGGAGGTATAATAGAAGTAAAGAGTAAAATAGTAGAGCACAAAGGATCCCACCATGTAGTATTCCAGCAGAAATAGTTAAGAAACAATTAAATAGGAAATACTTAAGAAACCAAAGAAGGTCACCAGTAATAGAGTATAAATTTTGTAATAAATCATTTAAAATAGATGATTGCAGAGCATAAAATACAGAGGTCAGATCCAGTTAAACGGCTAAGTTGAGCTTGGCAATTAATGACAAATGAACACCAAAAATAATGTTTCTAATAAGTATTAGTGACTGCTAACCCCCCCCCCCCCCACTTTTTTTTTTTTTTTTTTTTGCAATAATGAATGTTGGGTGGTAATTGAAGGATGAATCTGGGAAGTAAGTAAAGGAAGAAGGGCATGATCGAAAGCTTTAAAAATAGAGGAAGACATAGTTACGGGATGCCAATCTTTATTCTCCTCTGACACAGAGACTTTCTCAATGGATGGAACAGAATAGCTGAGCCAAATATCAGGAATAAAACTTCTTTTTAAGGCATCTATTAAAAAAAAAAAAAAGGTAAATGTGTCAACAAATTATAAACTGGAAAAGTTTAGTACAAAACTGAAAATAAAATAGTGGCAATCCATTAATCAGTTTCTAAAGAGACCCATATTGAAGCAAAATGAGGAGTGATAACAGATACAGTATAGATTAATGGACTAAGTTAAGCTGGTAATATAGCTACAAGGATTGGAAAATCTAAACTCCTGGGCAAGCCAAACCAAGATTGAATTGGCAGGAAAAGGTTGCATCTTCCTAAAGTGAGGTATTTTTATAAGTAGGAATTCTGTGATTTTAATTTTCTTACTACTAACAAAGCTACTCTTAGCTTTCCTGTATAAACTAAGTTTTGCAGGATTGGGGTTCTCTGTTTGTGCTTAAACAACTGTTGTTTAATTCTGAATGCAGCATCTACTTCACTCTTCCACCAGAGTTTAGTTATACTAGTAATTTTAGACAATGGACAGATGCTCTTTTGATGACAGTTCATAGCATGATCAAGCAGACAAATTATTAACAAATCCTATGGGAGGAGAGAAGAAGAAGGTCAAGGGCAACTGAAATTTTAGAATCTTTAGTGGAAACACCAGTTGTTCGGCTGGGAAAGTGAGAAACTTTTAGATGAGTAAGGGAAGGATTTTTGTAATTTAAAATTTATAACAGAAAGGAAAATGAGAGTATGATTGGATTCAATAAGTGAATCCCAAGAAAAAATGAGACTGGACTGTAGAAGGGTTTGTAAAGAAAAGATCAAGCTTATTTTTATTTCCAGATAGTCAATTTATAAGCGACAATGTTCATTACAAGAGTTGTAGATTTCAGAGAAAAGAACTATAATTATAATGTAAAGATAAATTAGAGTTACCATACAAAAAAGTATTTAATTTTAGATTAACCTCCCAAATCACCCAAGAGATAAATTCAACATAAATATCTTCATCAGTTTGAGACCATATATAAACATATAATAAATTACAAGAGCAAATCTCAATATAAGTGCAATTTCCTTAAAAGACAAAGTTTGCAGCTATTGAAGGTAAAAGGTTTTTGTGATTTTTAACAAATATTATAATCCCATCTCTGCACTTAGAGGAGTTTACACACAAGATTTACAACTAGCAAAGTTACCAGTCAGTTATCTCGGACATTTTCCCAAGTCCCCAGATATCAAACCAATTAGACAACAGTACAGTTTCAAGTTCAGATAATTTTTTCTTTAAACTATGGATATTTTGACAACAAAGCTTCATTTATACAAAGTTGTTACAGTCAATTTTAATGTTCTTCCTGATTAATGATTTTTTTTCAAAATTTTTTGTAGTTGACATATTATATGCAGCAAAGTATTTCTATTGATCAATACAAATTCTTTACAGATATGAGGTATTACTAAACCACTATGTATAAGCAAAGTGTTATATATTGGACATGTTCATATTATTCCTGATTATAAACTTTTTAATTGCCCCCATGGTTTGAGGGCAGTTAAAAGTTTATTTTTACAATGATTCTTTTGAATCGCCCGCAAACTACTGCACATATGGTCTTACGTCAACATACCCATACATGCCACCAACAGAGTTGTGAAACTGCTAACCTAGAAGAAGAACAATGCAATATACTTTCAAACTGTTAAAGAAGTGAAGTACTATTTCACATCAGATATTGAAATCATTTTAGAAAATAACACTACCTTTCATTATGCTTTTCTGTCTCCACCCTCTGGTAAAACTATCGCCTGTTCAGAAAACAGGCTACCCATTTTCTGCTGTGGAACCAAATACCTTCAAAATCCGTAATGCTGCCTTCCAGTTTCCTACATCTCCCTTATTTATCTTTGACTGGTTAGCAAAAACATGCACTTCAAAATTTTAACGGCTAGACTCTTCCATAATGCAAACTAGGGGGGAACATAATGACTGAATATGTTGCCATAAAACATATAGAGCATGTGCTTTGATAACTGTTTGTGAGAAATGCGCAACAATTTTAAATTCATGTTTATCAGCATGGGCATATAAATATCGAGATTAGGCTTAACTTGATCCTGAATTTTTACTTTTTGTACAATAACTACAAAGACACCTGCAAAATCAAAGAAAACACTACATTCAAAGCTATTGAGATTTTGAGCTGTGTGGGGTCTCAAAGACTCAAAATAATCCATTCTGGGTTAGTAACTGAACTCCTGGTGAATGGGTTTTCATGAAATTTTATATTTGGCTCGTTTAGAAGTATTCGCCACACCATTCCAAATTTATTAAGATGGACAAAAAAGATATCAGACATTTTTTTCTTTTTAAAAATATCTTATATTATTTATTTACTCATTTTTAAAAACATATTTTAGGTATTTGTTTATCTCAGGTTACTTTTGGTGGATTTTCATTACATTTCCTAATGTGTATTTAGAATGCCACATAAAAATAATTAAATAAAATTAATTATAGAAAATTATTAATTTAAGAAAAACATTTTGAATGTACTGAAGTTTAATGCAATAAATACATTACCTAATTTGTTTAAATCTAGTACTTTGGAAATAACAAGTTTTCATTTGTTTGATAGTGTGATTGAAAAACTTAAGTTTTATCATGAAATGGCAGTAATTTCATGGATCAGCCTATGAACACATACATGCTTATACTGACATAATACGTAGCAAACCCATAAACTGGATTACCATAAGAACTGGTTTAATTTTATTATTATTATTATTATTTTACTCTTTTTTTTTTTTTTTTGGCTGGTGCAGCATAAGCCTTAGGCTTCCTTGTGCCACATGGGCAATACTAATGGTAATACCATGGTTGGACTTTTTGTGGTTTGTCCTGGAGATGCCCTTCCTAGCTTTATTTATGGTCTCCCAGAATAAATTTCATTTGTATGAACACATTTGATCTGAGAATTCAGTAGCCTAATGTGTGAAACCATTTAATGTTTTAATTTAATGAAATGATAAGCTTACTTTAAGAAGCCTCCAAAATTATAAATTCAAGAAATTCTTTAATGAAAACCAAGAAAAAAGTAACTATATAAATGGAATATTAGTTTATTTATTTTTTTGCCAATACTGATGATTTTTTCTGTTAGGTGTAAATCTCTTCGCTATGATCAAGAACTGCCCACTGCTAGTATTATCATCATATTCACAAATGAAGTTCTTTCAGCACTTATGAGGACCGTGTATAGTGTTATCAATCGCAGCCCACCATCATTACTTCATGAAATAATATTAGTTGATGATTACAGTGATCGAAGTATGTATAATTTTCAATTAGGAGTTTTGTATAACTTTTATATTCATAATGAAATGTTTTAATTAAATTAGGCATGAAAATAGTTCTTAGAGCAATTTCTGTAAATAACTATTCTTTGTCATATTTAGGATATTTAAGATAAACATTGGCACTACAATACAGAAATTCATACAATACTGGTTTACAAAATTAAATACTGTTATACCACATTAAGGAATTGATAAGCTAATGTTAAAGAGGTGTCAACTGCCATCTTCATTCAAGTAAAAATTTAAGTCTTACAATAAATTGAAAGTGAAAAATTATTCACTATTTATCTATTCTGTATTTTTAATTAATGTATTTATTTTATTTGATAGTTTAATTTTCACTTGAATGAAGATGTCTTTGGTATCTCTTCAGCATTACCTGTTGCAGTTTACAACAATTCCTTTAATGTGGCAATAATAGTGTTCAATTTGTAAATCACTTGATTGCACCACATTTAATTTACATTTTAAGTCCATATGAGGGTTCTCTTGGTTTCGTGAATGTAGAGCACTAAGAGCAAAACTGTTACTCAGAATAGATTTGCAATAAGAATAATGTAAAATGCATTATCAAGGTCCAAAAAGTGATATAAAAACAATAAATATATTTTAAAAACACAATAAATATAGTTAAGACTGCAGTATTTATTAACTTACATAATTATGAAATAACAGTGTAAAAATAAGTAGTATGATATTCAAAAAATTTATGCACAGTGTGGCACACGATGGTACTACATACTAGAGTACACTTGGTCGTCGACTTACGACCTATGCGACTTACGACCACAAAAAAATAATAATAATAATAAATCAGGAAGTCACTACTGAGGACACCCATAACCCAGGTGAGGAGGCACATTGATGACGGGAGGCCTGAAGACAGCACCAGGCACATACACTCAGTCGCTCTCTCACATACACCCAGTCGCTTTCAAGCATCTGTTGCGTGTGGTGTATTAATTAAAATTCTACTGAAATACACATAAAATGTTTAGTAAAAGGAAAATGTCTTCATCTACATATACGCCACTAAGAAGTCAAGGAAAACTATTGATTTAGAGTGTAAAATGAAAATTATCCAGCAGTATGAAGGCGAAAAGAAAGTGAATACGATAGCACGTGACTTGAAGTTATCACATTCCATGGTATCTTATAAATAAACAACTCCTACCTCAACCCAAGAACATGACCCTGACGATGCACAACCCAGCACAAGCAAAGATTAAAAATTGATTTTGTAAATTTCATTTGTATTAATTTTTACATTAATTTTAGATTGTATTTTTTTTTTACAGTACATTATGTACAGTATTATTTTTCACATTATGTACAATATAATTATAGATTGTAGTTTTGTTTTTTTATAAACAGTATGAATAATAAACCAATTAAAATGTAGAGAACGTTTGAATTTAACCTCAGAGAGAGAGAGATAGCCTGGGCGTAGAAACGAAGGTATGTACAGTATCACTAAGTAAAAGATGAAAACATTACTGTCTTTAAAATGAAAAATAAAAGATGATAAAAATTTAAAAGATTATAAAAATAAATTATAAAGATGACGAAAAGATTAGAAAGGTTAAAAATACTGTTAATAAATATATAGCCGACATACGACCAGATCGACTTACGACCTGTCAGTCAGAACAGAAGTCGGTCGTAAGTCGACGACCAACTGTATATGATTTTGGACGTACGTACAGCTACACATACAAAACACATCTCAGGGCTGCTAAACCTACTCTTAATGGTTTCTCATGATGAATCTCGATCATTTCACTGAGCTCTCTTTGTTGCAAAAAGAAGTCACTTAGAAGTTAAAGCTCTGCTAGATTCAGTTTTTGAATAGCTTTGAACATAAACGAATTCAATGTCATTACTTCTTGGCTTTTTTTTTTTTATTCTCATCATGAAGCTCCTCATAGTAGTTTACTCTACTTTATTTTGCAAAGCTCTCTTGATCTTGAAGCTTTGAGCAATGTCTGGTTTATTTTCCAAAAAGACAGTATATTTTGTCGAGAAGTTCAAATATACATCAAAGACGTGTGCTACATTTGAACGTTTCCAAATCATTCATAACCAACTATCTTCTCATCAAATCAAATCCAATCTCATCAAATCCTTTGAAGTCAGTTGCACAATCACTCCACAACTTTTGATACACCTCATTCATAGCTTTAGAGGTGACTTCCTCCCAGGAACCCTCTGTATTCTCAATAGCATGATAGATACTGTAATCCCATTTTTATATGTCACAGTAGCAGAAATACTTTGTTAAGGAGTACAAGTGACTTGTTGATGATATTTTTTCTTCCAGGTGTGAAAATCATCCTTTTTGGATACATCTTTCTAAACAAAAAAGTGTTACATTAATGATAGATGAACAGTTAAAACACCTACAGCACTTGTCTGTCAACTGGGGGCACCACAGAAAATGCTGTAATTCTATTTTTTGAAATATCTGACAAGGGAGAAATAACATTGGTTTCTGGTAGTCCTGTCATATAAAAAATAAAACTATATTCATAGTTTTCAGTTGCAGAATCATCTATACCAGTGTTATCAAAGATATTACAGTGATGGAACCATTATTGGGTAGCATCTACAATATCATAAAAGGAATTGAATCCAATGAAATTTTAACAGCCATAGGCAAAGCAGGGGGGGGGGGGCCGCAATTTTAAGATGTAGGCTATAGCAGGTTAAAGAACTTCTTAGGTTCCATCAACCGGGGTGGACATTACAGGCTATTGGATATTAGTATTAGCAATGGCCACATGGTGCAAGGAAGCCTGTGGCTTATGCTGCACCAGCCAAAAAATAAAATAAAATGAATAATAATAAAAAGCATCCACCACCTATGTAAGTAACTTATTCCAGTAATTTATAACTTGCTGGCTAAAATAAAACTTCTTCCCCTGTAACTTGAAATTATGGCCCATAGTTCTAGAATCATTTATAACTGTGAAAATTTCATCTTCGTTTATTTTACTTATGCCTCTCAGAGCCTCAAACACCTTAATCAAGTCTCCTCTAAGGTCCTCTATTTTCCAAGCTCTGCAACCCACATATTCAAAGTCTTTCCTCACATGGATGCCTTTTTGCCAATCTTCCCAGGCAAGTTGCCCGTCTTTGGACCCTTTCAAGAAGCACAATGTCTTTCTTTAGGTGCGGTCTCCATACTTGAACACAGTATTCCAAGTGTGTTCTAACAATAGCCTTATATAAGGGAATTACGACATCCTTATCTCTACTAGCAATTGTTTGAGAAATCATCAATAGGACACCATGGGCCTTCCTTGCAACCTGTCTACTATGGTCGGAGAACTTCATGTCTGACTGTATCATAACACACAAGTCTCTTTCCTCCACTACTGGCTTTAGTTCAACTCCGCCAAGTGTATAAGTTATTTTGGGGTTACTGTTCCCGATGTGTAATACATTACACTTTGCTGGATTAAACCATAGCTGCCATTTTTCTGACCATCCCTGAAGTCTATCTAGGTCACTGAAGAAACTCTGCTTGGCGGTGATCATTAACTACTCTATCAATCTTTACATTATCTGCAAATTTAGACATCACGCCATCAGGGGTAAAGGAAAGGGTTTTTGCTTCCGTGAAGGTGACTACAGTGGTCTCAGACAATTTTTAAATTCTGTACAGTGAGATCAACTGATGATGTTACCAACAGCAAATTCTAAGTGAGAAGCATTCAAGGAATCAATCGTGGAAGCTACTAAACGTTTCATACCTATTAAGAAATATTGTTCAAGGTTTAGGCCTAAATGGTTGTCAAATGAACTAATGAGACTCATGGCAGAGAAGAAAAATGCATGGGATGCATATAAATTATCAGGTCACACAGAAGCCTATGGCAGATATAAGCTAGTCTGTAATGTAGTCACAAAGGAGGTTAGGCAGGCGAAGGCCGGTTACGAGAAATCTTTGGCAAAGGATGCTAAGAAAAACAGCAAGGATTTCTTTACTTATATAAACTCTAAAAGGAAGGAGATGAATCAGATTGGTCCACTTGATATTGATCCTGTTCAGATAGCAAACAAAGTGAATGAGTATTTTGCATCTACATTCACACATGAGGAGTTATTAAGGATTGAAAATGCCAGAAGGTTTTCAAATTGTAGCAGGGTGCTTAATGATTTTGTAATAACTGAGAGCAAAGTGGAGGAGAAATTGTTGAAGTTAAACATAAGAAAGGCACCTGGGGTGAATGGGATCTATTCAGTTATATTAAAGGAGGCAGCAAAGGAAGTAAGTAAGCAAACCCTTAGCCTTAATTATGAGAGCATCCATGGACTCATGGGAGGTCCCCACGGACTGGAGATGTGCAAATGTATCCCTAATTCACAAAGGGGAATCGAAGGGTGACACGAGTAATTACAGACCAGTTAGTTTAACTTCTGTTCTGGGTAAAATAATGGAGTCACTAGTTAAAGATGCATTGCAGGATCATCTAGACAAGACTGCAGCAATAATTCAAACACAGCATGGGTTTGTTAAGGGAAAGTCCTGTCTGACAAATTTGATTGGATATTATGATGTGGTTACAAAGGAACTGGATGCAAGAAATAATTTTGATATCATATACTTGGATTTCAGGAAAGCTTTTGACACTGTTGCATATGGAAGACTACTGTACAAATTGGAGAAGAATGGTATTAAGGATAAGTTGCTACAATGGATAAAAGGATGGTTGAGTAGGAGAAAACAGAGGGTGGTAATCAATGGCCGCTGCTCTTCGTGGACTAATGTTATTAGTGGAGTCCCACAGGGTTCGGTGTTGGGTCCACTGTTGTTTTGTATATTTATCAATGATATTGATGAAGGTATATCAGGCTTAGTGTCGAAGTTTGCAGATGATACAAAGGTTGGCAGGGTTGTTAATGACAGTGTGCTACTGCAACAGGATCTAGAAAATTTGGGAAGATGGGCTGAGAAGTGGCAACTGAAGTTTAACATTGACAAATGCAAAGTACTGCATATGGGTAGAAGTAACCAAGAGGAACGTTCCAACTGTGTGGTACTACACTTAGGGTGGTAGAAAATGAAAAAAACCTGGGAGTAATTGTGCAGTCAGATATGAAGTTTTCTGAGTAATGCAAACAGGCTGCCAGGGCAGGTCATTGGGTGTTGTCAGTGATATACAGGAATATTGCTAGCAGGGAAAGGAGGTGATTGTCCTTCTGTATAAGGCAATTATCAGGCCATGCCTTGAGTACTGTGTACAGGTCGGGAGGCCTCATTTTAGCAAGGATGTAGATTTGCTTGAGCATGTACAGAGAAGGCAACAAGATTGGTGAGGGGAATGAAGGGATCCCTTACTAAGAGAGGCTTAAGTTCTGCAAATTGCAGTGGCTGGAGACTAACATCATTAATTACATTTTTACGTATTAATTATGTATGTATGGTCTTGGGAAATATTTAGCATTAGTAGAGACATACGATGCAAGAAAACACCTGCGAGATGACTGATTGAGGTGTATAAGGCTTTGAATGGGTTGAGCACACTGAATTCTGAAGGGATTCTTCCACTTGTTCAGATTACAAACCTAAGGGGGCATAAATTGAAATTGAGGAAGGACAGATGTAGAATAGATAATGTGTGGAAATTTACCTTTAGCCAGCGGGTGGTTAATTGCTGGAACAAACTTCCATCTGTCATTGTGGAAGTTGATAGGTTAAATAAATTTAAAGAGGAACTGGACAAACATTTAGAGGGAATGGTTGTGTGAAATTTTTTTTTTTGGCTGATGCTACATAAGCTCATACACTTGCTTTCTTGCATCACATGCCACTATTACTATCCCTTCGTCAATGTCATTTATGAAAATCAAAAACAACAGTGGTCCTGATACTGATCCTTGTGGAACACCCCACTTCTTACATCAACATTTATCACAACCCTCTGCCTCCTGCCCTGAAGCCATCCAGATGTCATTTATGAAAATCAAAAACAGCAGTGGTCCTAATACTGATCCTTGTGGAACCCCATTTCTTATATCAACCCAAACTGAGGAATAACTGTTTATCACAACTCTCTGCCCCCTGCCCTGAAACCATGCTATCCATCTAAGGATATTCCCTGTGATTCCAACCTGTTACAGCTTATAAAGTAACCACTCATGTGGGACTGAGTCAAATACTTTGCTGAAATCCAAATAAACAGTGTCAAAATTATTCCCTAAATCCAGCTCTTGAGTGACCCTATGAAAATAGCTAACCAGATTAGTTAAACATGATTTTTCCCTTTACAACCATGCTGAGTATCCTTCAGAATTCCATTTCTATCTAAATGATCCTGAATTCCACCCTTGATCATTGTCTTCATGATTTTCCCTACTACTAAAGTTAGACTGACTGCCTGGTAATTTCCCACTTCACTCTTAGAACTGCCCTTATGTATTGGAGATACATTGGCACTTTTCCAATCCAGTGGAATCACTCTCGAGTTGAGTGATGCTCTCATAATTAGCCTCAATGGTTCAATGCTCTCACTTGCCACCTCCTCTAAGATTATAGGGTATACCATCAACCCCAGTAGCCTTACTGGACTGTAGGCTCAAAAGTTTTTTCATTAATAAAAAACATGTGATATTTCAACATCATTAATTACATTTTTACATATTCATTACGTATGCCGACCGGGCTAGCTGGGTGGGTAAAGTGCCTGCCTGGCAACCCAAAAGGTCATGGGTTCGAATCCCACCTCGGGCTTGGGTATTACGATGGTGCTGAACTCTCCAGTTAGACCTCATGGCCATGATACACAAAGGAAGCAGGAAAAAACTGGTTCTTTCGTGTATTGCTCACATCATGCAATAAAAAAAAAAAAATTATGTATGTATGGTCTTGGGAAATATTTAGCATTAGCATTACTGGAGGCATACAATGCAAGAAAGCAAGCTTATGCAGCATCAGCCAAAAAAAACCAAAAAAAAACCCTCCCATTTCACCCCTTCATTCGTTCCAAATGTCTGTCCAGCTCAGCCTTAAATTTATTTAGGCTATTAGCTTCCACTACAAAAGATGGAAGCCTGTTCCACCAATCAACTACCTGCTGCCTAAAGACAAATTTCCACTCATTTATTCTACAACTATCTTTCCTCAATTTGAAACTGTGTCCCCTCAGGTTCTTAGTCTGAGCAAGAGGAAAAATCCCATCAGCATTCAGCTTGCTCTACCCATTCAAGGCCTTATACACCTCAATCAGATTACCTCGCAGGTGTCTACTCTCCAGGCGCTGCAATTTGCGGAACTTAAGCCTTTCTTGGTAAGAGCACCCCTTTGTTCCCCTCACCAATCTTGTTGCCCTTCTTTGTACTCGTTCTAGTAAACTCTACATCCTTCCTAAAATGAGGCCTCCAGACCTGTACACAGTACTCTAGGTGAGGTCTGACCATTGCCTTGTGTAATGGGATAATCACCTCTCTGTCCCTGCTAGCAAAATTCATATATGTCATTGACAAGACTCCATGACCTGCCCTGGCAGCAGGTCTGCATTGCTCAGCGAACTTCATATTTGACTGCACAATTACCCCACAGGTCCTTTTCACTTTCCACTTCCCTGAGTGTAGTGCCACACAGTTGGTATATGTCTCTTTGGTTACTGCTACCCATTTGCAGTACTTTGCATTTGTCAATATTAAGCTTCAGTTGCCACTTCTCAGCCCATTTTCCCAACTTATCTAGATCCAGCTGGAGTAGCATACTGTCTTTACTGTTGTTAACCACCCTGCCAACCTTTGTATCATCTGCAAACTTGGACGTTAAACCTGATTCATCAGTATCGTTGATAAGTATACAAAACAACAACGAGCCCTGGGGAACTGCACTAATAATATTTTTCCACGAAGAGCAGTGTTCATTGATTACCACTCTCTGTTGTCTCCTAGTCAACCATCCCTTTATTCATTGTAGCAACTTACCCTTAATGCCATACCTCTCTAATCTGTACAGCAGTCTTCTATGTGTAACAGTATCAAAAGCTTTCCTGAAATCCAAGTATATGATATCAAAATTATTTTTGGCATTCAGTTCCTTTGTGACCACATCATAGTATCCAATCAAATTGGTCAGACAAGACCTCCCTTTAACAAACCCATGGTGTTCTTAACTATTACTGCCATCTTGTCTAGATGATCCTGCAATGCTTCTTTAACCAGTGATTCCATTATTTTCCCCGGAACACAAGTTAAATTAACAAGTCTAATAGGCCTAATGACTCTGATGAGTATAATAAGAAACTGTACAGGGAAATAGAGTGGGTCAGTAAATCAGAGAGTCTTATAATGGGAGATTTATTGGATGATTGTTTTCTACATCAGCATGTTCGGGAGGCAACTAGAGGGAGTTATACTGTTGATTTGATTATCAGTAGTGATTCTTCATGCATTAAGAATCTGCAGATAAATGAACCACTAGGTGGCAGTGATCACAGTGTGCTGAAGTGGGATTTACTCAAAGAGGTAACTACCATTAGGGGTAAAGGGAAGGGTTATTGCTTCCGTAAAGGCGACTACGATGGACTGAGACAGTATTTAAATTCTATACAGTGGGACCAACTCATGATGTTACCAACAGCAAATTCAAAATGGGAAGCATTCAAAGAACTTATCTTGGAAGCTACTAGGCTTTACATACCAACTAAGAAATATTGTTCAAGGTTTAAGCCTAAATGGATGTCAGATGAACTGATGAGGCATATGGCAGAGAAGAAACATGCATGGGATACATACAAATTAACACATGACACAGAAGCCTATGATAGATACAAGTTGATCTGTAACCAAGTTACAAAGGAGGTTAGGCAGGCGAAGGCAGATTACGAGAAATCTTTGGCAAGGGATGCAAAGAAAAACAGCAAAGAGTTCTTTACTTATGTAAACTCTAGAAGGAAGGGGATGAATCAGATTGGTCCACTTGATATCGATGGGTCAACTGTTGATGATCCTGCTCAGGTAGCTAACAAACTAAATGAATATTTTGCATCGACATTCACACATGAGGAGTTATTTAGCGAGGGGAAAGCCAGAGGTGTATTCAACTCTAGCAGTAAGCTAGAGAATCTTGTAATAACTGAGAGTGAAGTGGAGGAGAAATTGTTGAAGATAAACACAAGAAAGGCACCTGGGGTGGATGGGATCTATCCAGTTATATTAAAGGAGGCAGCAAAGGAAGTAAGCAAACCCTTAGCCATAATTATGAGAGCTTCCTTGGACTCAGGGGAGGTACCCATAGACTGGAGATGTGCAAATGTGACCCCAATTCACAAAGGAGGATCAAAAGCTGACACAAGCAATTATAGACCTGTGAGTTTAACTTCTGTTCCAGGAAAATTAATGGAGGCACTAGTTAAAGAAGCACTGCAGGATCATTTAGACAAGACTTCAGTTATAGCTCGGACACAGCATGGTTTTGTTAAGGGGAAGTCTTGCCTGACCAATTTGATTGGATACTATGATGCAGTCACAAAAGAACTGGATGCAGGGAATAACTTTGATATTATATACTTGGATCTTAGAAAGGCTTTTGATACTGTTGCACATGGAAGACTGCTGCACAAATTGGAGCAGTGTAACATTGGAGGCAAATTGCTGCTCTGGGTAAAGGGGTGGCTGAGGGGGAGAAGACAGAGAGTGGTAATCAATGGACACTGCTCGTCGTGGACTAATGTTATTAGTGGAGTCCCTCAGGGCTCAGTGTTGGGTCCATTATTGTTTTCTGTATTCATAAATGATATTGATGATGGTATATCAAGCTTAATGTCGAAGTTTGCAGACGATACAAAGGTAGGCAGGGTTGTCAAGGACACTACTGACACTATGCTGCTGCAACAGGATCTGGAAAGGTTGAGCAGATGGGCTGAGAGGTGGCAAATGAAGTTTAACATTGACAAATGTAAAGTACTACACATGGGAAACAGCAACCCCAGAGCAATGTATCAACTCTGTGGTATTACACTGACAGTGGTAGAGAATGAAAGGGACCTGGGGGTGGTTGTGCAGGCAGATATGAAGTTCTCTGAGCAGTGCAGACGGGCTGCAAGAGTAGCTCATGGTGTATTGTCAATGATATATAGGAATTTTTCTAGCAGGGATAAGGTGGTGATTATTCCCTTGTATAAGGCAATGGTCAGGCCACACCTAGAGTACTGTATACAGGCCTGGAGGCCTCATTTCAAGAAGGATGTAGAGCTGCTGGAACGAGTACAGAGAAGGGCAACAAGATTAGTGAATGGAACAAAGGGGTGCTCTTACGAAGAAAGGCTTAAGATTTGCAAATTACAGTGTCTGGAGACTAGGCACCAGCGAGGTGATCTGATAGAGGTGTATAAAGCATTGAATGGTTTGAGCATGCTCAATGCTGATGGGATTCTTCCTCTCGCTCAGAATAATTACCTGAGAGGGCATAAATTCAAATTGAGGAAAGACAGATGTAGGATAGACGTGCGGAAATTTGCCTTTAGCCAGCGAGTGGTTGGTTGGTGGAACAGACTTCCATCCCTTGTTGTGGAAGTTGATAGCCTAAATAAGTTTAAGGCTCAGCTGGACAGGTATTTTGAACGAACAGAGGGTGTGAAGGGGGAGTGGTTTTTTTTTTTTTTTTTTTGGCTGATGCTGCATAAGCTTGCTTTCTTGCATCAAATGCCTCTACTAATGCTAATGCTAAAGTCTGTAGTTACTTGTGTCACCTTTCAAACTCCCTTTGTGAATTGGTGATTCATTGGCACAGCTTCAGTCCATGGGGACCTCCCCTGAGTCCAAGGAAGCTCTCATAATTATGGCTAAGTAAGGGTTTAGTAAGGAAATAAGGGTTTGCTTACTTCCTTTGCTGCCTTCTTTAATATAACTGGATAGATCCTGTCCACCCCAGGTGCCATCCTTATGTTTAACTTCATCAATTTCTCCTCCACTTCGCTCTCAGTTATTATCAAATCACTTAGCTCCCTGTTAGAATTTGATAAACTTCTGTCTAACAGGGAGCTAAGTGATTTGCCATGATTGAAAATGCTTCTTTTTTTTTTTTATGAAAACCCCAAGCATGAGAGGTATTAGAACCTGTTGTACTTAGTACTGTGCATGGGTTGAAGGTTGAGAAGATGAAAGAAGATACTTGTTGACATTAGACTTGAATTTTTGTAGATTGTAATTTTAAGAAAATATGTATGAAGGGAGGTTGTTCCATAAAACAGAAGGTGAAGGAATAAATGAGGAAGAAGAAGAAAAGTTGGTTCTGTGAGTTTGAAGTTGGACAGGAAAAAGATGCCGACTAGTTACGGCACTGGTTCGGCCTGATATGGAAGAGAGAGTGGGAATTTCAGAAGAACTGTGTCTGTGAAAATATAGGAAAGGCACGCATCAGGAACAGAATGTTTATGAGATGCAGAGTGGAGAGACTTTGTTAGAGATGGGTCATTAATTTACTTTAATTGACTTCTTTTGAATGGAGTCTAGAAGCCTGAGAGAGGTTTTGGAGCAACCACCCCGGATGTGTGAGCGATATTCCATGATAGGGCGAATTTGAGATTTGTACAGAGTAATAGTAATAGCATTTGCTCTATTGTGCAAGGAAGCCACAGGCTTTTGCTGCACCAGCAAAAAAAAAAAAAAAAAAAACACGTAGATAAGAAAACACAAATTATAAGCCTTCCCTCATCACACATGTGAGTATCCAGTAGATCTTTGAATGTATTCAAACTGTTAGCCTCAACTACTTGCGAGGCCAATTTGTTCCGATTATCAACGGCTCCCTGGCTAAAAGAAAACTTCCTACAATCTAATATAAACCTCCAGCCCTGTAATTTGAATTTATGAACCCTTGTTCTGGAATTCTTTATAACAGTGAGAATTCCACCTACATTCATTTTACTAATCCCTCTTAGAACCTTATAAACCTCAATCAGATCACCTCTGAGGTGCCTGGTTGCCAAGCTCTGTAGCCCATATAATCGGAGTCTTTCCTCATACGGTCGTCCTTATTCCAATCTCACCATTCGAGTTGCTTGTCTTTGTACCCTTTCAAGAAGCCCAATGTCTTTTTTCAGATGAGGTCTCCATACTTGAACACAATATTCCAATTGTGATCTTACAAATGCCTTATACAGTGGGATTATGACCTCTCTATCTCTACAGGATAACATTTGATAAATCATTGATAGGACACCATGGGTGCTTGTTGACACTGTTCTGAAAATCTAATTCCCAGATCCCATTCCTCCTCCACTATTTTTAATTCAGTGCCACCAAGTGTATAGTTTATTTATGGGTAGTCTATTACCCTAGTGTAATGCCTTGCATTTAGCAGCATTAAAACATAGCTGCCACTTTTCTGACCATCTTTGAAGTCTGTTCAAGTCATCCCGATCATTAACTACTCTGCCAATCTTTATGTCATCTGCAAATTTCGACATCACGCCTTCTATCCCTTCATTGATTTCATTTATGAAAAAGAAACAACAGTGGTCCAAGAACCGATCCTTGAGAGACTCCACTCTTGATATTACGCCAGTCTGAAGAATATCCATTAATCACAACTCTCTGCCTTCTATCCTGCAGCCACCCAGCAAACCATCTTAGAATCTTACCAATAATTCCATCCTGTTCAAGATTATACAGCAACCTCTCATGAGGGACCAAGTCAAATGTTTTGCTAAAATCCAAATAAACTATGTTGAAATTATTCCCTAAATCCAGCTCATGAGTAACTGTGTCAAAATAACCTACTATGTTAGTAAAACATGATTTACCCTAAATGTTCCTGGACTGCACCGTTAATCACTGCCTCTAACATTTTCCTAGCACTGAAGTCAGACTAACTGGTCTGTAGTTACCACCCTTACTCTTATAACTGCTTTTATGTATTGGCAATGCATTGGCACTTCTTCAATCCGAAGGAATCTCCCCAAGTCCAAAGATGCCCTCATAATTAACCTCAATGGTTCTATACACTTCCTCTTGCTCTTTCTCAGAACTACAGGGTATAGTCCACCAACCCTGAGACCCTTACTTGACTTTATGCTCAAAAGTTTTTCTAATAAACAATCATCTGTAATTACAACATCACTAATTTCATATGGCTCAGCCTCATTCACACAGCCTCTTCTCAGCATGAAGGGTCTTTCATCAGTAAAGACAGATGCAAAGTACCTGTTCAATTCATCTGCAACATCAACTAGGTTGTTTAAGACTTTTTTTTTTTAAGACTAGGTTGTTTAATAACAGTTAATTAACCTCAATGGTTCCATACACTCCCTCTTGCGCTTCCTCAGAACTACAGGGTATATGCCACCAACTCTAAGATCCTTACTTGATTTTATGCTCAAAAGTTTTTCTAATAAACAATCATCTGTAATTACAACATCACTAATTTCATATGGCACAGCCTCTTCTCAGCATGAAGGGTCTTTCATCAGTAAAGACAGATGCAAAGTACCTGTTCAATTCATCTGCAACATCAGCTAGGATGTTTAAGACCTTCCCATATCCAGTGCACAAGGGTCCAATCTGATTCGCTTTTTTCTTCCTTGTATTCACATACATGAAAAATTCCTTGTCCACTTCTTTGCTTTGTTTGCCAATGCTTTCTCATATGTAGCCGTGCCCTCCCTGACCTTATTTGTGGTACTATTACAGATCAACTTGTATCTGTTGTAGGCTTCAGTACTCTGTAACTGTCCCATGATATCTTTTTCTACTCTATTTGACCAGCCAGCTCAGTAGTCATCCATTTCGGCATCATCCATCTCCTGCAATATTTTCTTAAAGGTATGTATGTGTTTATGGTTTCTGTGATTTTTGCTTTAAAAGTATTCCATAATTCGAGTGTATTCAGCATCTTTCGGCTATCTGCCCAGTTCACAGATGCCATATAGTATCTTAAACTGTCAAAGGCCCCACTTCTGAAGTTAAAACCTGTGCCTTTACCTTTAACTGTTGCAACATCTTTCTTTATCTTCCAGCTGACAATTGCATGATCATTTCCTGACAATGGTTCCTGTACTTGAAGCCCTGCAATGTCATCTGAATCATTAGTAATGATAAGGTCAAGAATATTCTCACCCCTAGTTCTTTCTCTAACATGCTGGTACAGATAATAATCATCTAGTTTATTTAAAACAAAGTTTTTTCCCCATTGCGAGTTTCCCTCCCACTTATTCCAATCAATTTGGGGCAGATTAAAGTCATGTAAAATAAGACATTTATGCTTGCTTGCCCATTCCATCTGCATGTAAAGACTCATATTCTTCACAATCTTCTGGTCTGTAGATTACTCCCACTCTTATTGTTACTTTGCTTCCGACTAACTCACACCACACAGATTCTGTGCTGGCAGACATAACTTCAGACTCAGCAAAAGCTATTTTTGTGCTCAGGCTGCTTTTGATAAGAAACATGACCCCTCCACCCTTTCTATCTTCCCTATCTTTCCCGAATACATTATACATACCATAATTGGAACTCGTCATCACCAATTTCCAGGTGGCACCACGTTTCTGTTAGCCCCATTATATCAGCATTAGTTGTCCTCACCAGGAGTTCAAATTCAGCTGTTTTATTGACAACACTCCTAACATTACTGTAGACACAGTTGAGACTAAGTAGTTTTCTATAGTTTACTACCCCGACACTTGAAGTTATTTAGGTTTGTATCCCAGCTGTATCTTCCCTCTCATTTGAAACATTGCTACTCTCAGAATATCCTATCAACATTGGCTATTGTGGCAACAAACAAGAATTTGTGAGGTGAGTGCAACCATTACTTTGGCCCATATCATCAGATAAATGAGGATCTTAATTACCCTTCTCCCCCCCCCTAACAAGCAGTATCCCTGAACCTTTAGTGTATCCTCAATCATACTGGCAAAAATCCTTGCACCACATTTGTTCAAATGAATACCATCTGTACAAAATAGATTCCTACACCTACAAAAGCTGGCAATGCTGATAAAATTTCCCCCTAGAGCCTTGCAGATTCCCTCAAGTTTTGAGTTAATTCACAAGGCTTTCAGCATATAGTCCTCCTGTCGTGTCTGGACAGAATTGCAGACACATACACATTGTGACCTAACTCGTGGCATTTTCTTAGCATAGTCATATTTCTGCAACAGATGGTCAGGTCATTTAATATTGTTAAATATTGGGGTTTAATATTGTTAGAGGCACCTCCATAGCCAGGTGGGAAGGAGCAGCAGTGCGTAGCACACGCTTCTTGATTAGACCGGGGTTCAAGCCCATCACCACCAAATACAGAGGATGCAGAAAGATCAGGGAATGACCACCGCATATCCTGGCGCAATATGGCCTTAGTTACTAATGCTCCTAAAAACCAAATAACAAACAAACAATATTGTTAGTCCTCACATAAATAATAATTCTCTCTTTACCTCCCTTAAAATCTGACAATCTGTTAGTAACATCATCAGTTGTAGCTCCTGGGAAACACATTCTGGTTTTGGACCATCTATTACAAAAAATGTTACCCGTTTCCCTGACAATAGTCACCCAATAAAACTAGATCATCTGGGTCCCAAATCGGGGGTGCATCACTTGGCAGGTCAGGAGATACTTGAGTCTCCCTGATGAGCTCTCAGTTACATTTGTTTCTAGCGGAAGCACTTGTTTTTCAGTGACTTACATTCTTTTTGTAACACACCAATATGTAATTTGAGATCGGTATACTCCTTATATTGGTTGAAAAGAAAAGAATCACCAGATGAGCTAGGTCTGTCTACTCGACCAGTCTTAGAATACTTCCCACAGGCAGTACAAACGATGAAGTCGTGACTCATACTGGAAATGCCTGCAAGTATTTCTGTTCATGTCCTGATGTCCCTGGGCTTTGTATTGTAAGTGGATCTTGTAACAACCATAATTTAATTAAATTTGAGCTTTATAAAGATTACAAAATTAAATTTACAATATATTACAGAACAGAATATTGCAGAAATTAAACCGTTGACAAAAATTTAAACTACAGTACAAAAGTTACAAAATTCATGGGAAAATCAGATAACAAAGGCTATCTGAATATCAAGATTTAGCTTTCCAAATACTTTACAAATTTAAACTTACAATATGGATAGAATAGATGGGTTAAAAGTATTGTATTGTAAGTATACAATACAATACTTTTAGCCACTAGTGAAATTAAATTTAAGCTACCCTGCCAAAATACTGATAGCAAAGGCTATTTAAATATTAAGTTGTGACTTTCCAAATGCTTAACTAAATACAAAAATAAACTAACCCAAGTGACTACAGGAATTCAAACTATATATTAACTACAGTTTAGTATATTAAAATAATAAAAAAAAACTTCAAAATTATTTCAAAAACTAACCTGCAATTAAGAGCTTAAAAAATATGCAGCCTCGATCCCAGAATACTATAGAGTGAGCAGCTGTTTGGAAGAAAAGTAAAAGTGAAAGCAAAAGAGAAAAACCAGTTATTTAGATGCAGAGGAAACAATATTTGCGATGTACTTATGCCAAGAGAGAAAGAGGTCAGGGTAATGCATAATAGAGAGATGTGTGATCTTGTCTAAAAATCTGAACGTTGTCAAAGATAAGCATAAAAGCAGAAGAATTCTTTTCTGCAAGATATGACAGGACTGAGTTTTAGAAGGATTAATAACAATTATTATCTTTGCCCCACTCGATAATTATCTGGAGACAAGCATTTAAGGAATTGTTAGTGGCTATTCGAGAAGTTGAATCTGTTTGTGTGAGACAAGGTTTCTCAAACTGGTAGGTGGAATGCAATGTGCTCTCATCAGCAAAACTATGGATAGCATTTTTGGCTAATGAAAGAAGATCATTATTATACAAGAGGAAAAGAGTAGGAGAAAGAATTGAACCTTGGGGGAACACCAGGCAGAGAGCTGCCTATCATTACCCTTAGTGAGTAGTCAAAAAAAAAACTGGATACCCATTTACAAAAAACAGTTGTCAAACCGTTATGGAAGCTTATTTAGAAGATCTTTATGCCAAATACAATCAAAAGCATTTGAAATGTCAAAAGAAACTGCTTGAGTTTCACCAAACATTTCCATTGAATTTGTCCATAGATGGGTTATGTAAATCAGTACTGGTGATTATTGATCAGATGGAAGGTTTCTAGATAGTCCAGGAGTTTGCGGTTAATGGATTTCTCCATTGCTTTAGAAAGAGTAGAAGTAAGTGCAATGAGACAATAATTAGATGGGAGGGATTTATCACACTATTTAGGAACTGGCTGGATATGAGCAAATTTCCAAGCAGAAAGGAAAACACCAGTGGAATTAGAAAGTGTAAAAAGGTGACACAGAACAGAAGTAAGCTCATTAGCACAGATTTCAAGAACAACTGGAGAAATACCATCAAAAACCTGGCACTTTCTTGGCAACAAGATTGTTCAAAATTCTTCTGACATCCTTTTGATGGAAGACCACAGTCAGCATTGAATGGGATGTACTGGGAACGGTAGCAGGTGATTAACTGAAATCATCAATAGACGAGTTAGAAGAAAAGTGGTATGCTAGCAGGTCAGCTTTATCTTTAGCTGAGATGGCAATAGAACCATCTGGTTTTGACAGAGGTGAGAATAGAAATGTGCAAGATTTGTGGCCTATAGCTTGGGCAAGAGACCAGAATGCTCGTCTTTTCTACTCTTAGCCTGTTCAAAATCTGGTTTGGACTGATTAATAACTGCTTTACAATTGTTACGAGCTTTGGTGTAGGCAGAAAGAACCTGGAGATATGGATGAAAGCTAATTGCGATATGCAACATTCTTATCTTGAACAGTCTTAGCACATATATTGAAAAACCTAGGTTTTTCAATATATGTGCTATAAAGGACAAGATTTTAAGTTGAAGTATGGAATAAAGGATTTCATCCCTACAGGAGTAATTTCACTGACATGATCTCTGAGCAAATATTGACATCAGAAAATTTAAAACGGTAATCACACTATGGAAAAGAAGAAAAGAAATCTCTCGGTTCATCCCATTTTGCATTCTTGTTGTTGTTGTTTTTTGTTATTTGGTTTTTAGGAGCATTAGCAACTAAGGCCATATTGCTCCAGGGATATGCGGTGGTCATTCCCTGACCTTTCAGCATCCTCTGTATTTGGTGGTCACGGGCCTGAACCCCAGTCTAATCAAGAAGCATGTGCTACGCACTGCTGCTCCTGCCTACCTGGCTACGGAGGTGCCTGCATTCTTGTAATACAAAACAACAAGGTTGAGAGTGCTCATGAGAAAAAGGTTTCATTGGGAAAGAGACCATCACCAAGTTGTGATCTTACGTATGTCTGGAGGACCACTCACCTCGATTATGTACTTGGAAGGGTTGGCTGTGTGGAAAAGATCAATCGTGTTGGCTATGTGGTTAGGTGGTTAAGGTCTGTGTAGCTGAGTGGTCAAGCATAACGATACAAAAGTGCATGTATTTTATGTGACTGTAATTCAAGCCTGCGTGACTACTAAATACAATATAATGTTTTTTTCTTTATTCTTTCTACCTTGTAAACTCCTCTGACCTTATACGGTCATCCTGGAATATAAACAGAAATTTTATTTATTTTTATTTACTTTTCCTATCAAAGTTAATAAATTACCCCCAATTTTTAAACGTTACTTTCTGATTTTTTAAACTCTTTTATCCAGATTCTTTGAAATATCGGTTGAGGATAATCTAATAAAATTATGTGAATAATATAAATTATTTATCATTATGACACTAGATAACAAGAAAAGAAGGTATCAAGAAGAAAATCAAAAAAACCTCAGTGGGAAGATTTTGCATTCACTGATAAATATGGCAAACCATTGTGTCTTATTTGCAATGTATCACTTACTCATTATAACGTTAGCAACTTAAAACATCATTACAAGAAAAATCATGCGTGGATTTTGACTTAGTATCCTCTTAATTTAGAATTATGGACAAACAAGCTTAAGTGTATAAAATTGTAGCCTATGTAATCAGCAGACATTATTGGCATCTTTTAGCATGGAAGCTGATATCACAACCAAGGCTAGATTCATTATATCATGGAATATGTTACTTGTACATCTATACATTGAAGGAGAATTTATTAAGAAAAGTATGGAGGAAGTTATTAAAATTTTAGATCCAAATGGTTCAAAACTTTACAGATTAAAAATGCAAATTCTGATTTTGTGTTATGTATTTCTAAAATCAGTAAGGATTTTGAGAGGAGGTTGAAAAGTTATTTAAAATTCAGTTTATCTCTTGTTGAATCCACAGATATTCAAGATAACCCAGAATTAGCTGTGTATGTTCATTGTGTTTCTGCAGATGTAGTTGTGAAAGATGAAATGTTAAATTTAGTAGTGCTTGAATAAGCAACTTTTGGTGTCAGTATAAGAATGCATTTGATACAATACAGCAGGCCCCCGTTATAACGCGGTTCGCTTTACGCTGATTCGCTATAACGCTGTTCTTATATTATAACCCGAATCTGACTATAACGCTGTCAAAACTCACTAGAACGCTATTTTACTAGCATACAGATTGAATTTTTGGCAAATCCGTCTTCAGTCCAGTCTGTTTTGAGCCTTTTTTTTTTTTTTTTTGGCAAAAGGAGAAAATAGCCACCATGAAATTAAATACAGTAATTATTTTTATAATTTCTACTCTATGTACAAAATTGAAACTTTCAATATGCTCTATTTTCTTGGTGTGGATAGTTTCAAGGGAGAAATTCTTTTTTAGTACACAAGCTGAAAAAATTTACCATCCAGTGTCATATGCTGTTACGAAGTCTGCATTTTCTGTTCTGACCTGTAATAGAAAGATACTAAAAATAGATTTACTCCCTATCTCTTCTTTTGTTTTACTGTGGGAACTATAACTTGCGAAATGTTTTTCACACAATCAATCCCATGAGTGCTAAATGCGTTGCTGTTTCTTGTACAGTATTCTCTTGTCTTCTGAACTCCTCTGACCTTGTGGTCATCCGAAGTACATAAAATTTGTTTGTTTTACTGTTTTGGAAATTCCATAAACATTCTCCATGACTCACACCATAATTTATTACAGTATTTTCGTGCAATAAACAACCATTTGATTTTACTGCACGGTAAAATCGAACTTTTCAGATAAATAAAACATTTGTCACCGTCTTCAGCTCACTTGCCAGAGGAATTCTAGATATCATTCAGTGCATACAGTGTTAGACATACAGACAGTTTACTGTACTCGAACATCGTATCACAATCAATGCAACGCAGTTACATTTGCAGAGAGTTATAGCGGATAAGAATGAAAAAGCAACAATGTCTGGATGCAGTGCAAAGATTGGAAAGGTAAGAAAAACATTGAGTTTGAAAATTAAATTAGACGTTTTGAAGAGAATTGATTCCGGTCAAAGACAAGTGGATGTGTGCAATAATTTAAGACTGGCAGGTTCAACTGTAAGAACAATCATAAAAAATAAAGAATCAATTTTAGCAGCTGGAAAAACAGCTGTTCCCCTGCAGGCAACTAAATTGACCAGGGCTAGGCCGGCTATTATGATTGAAATGGAGAAACTTCTACATAATTTTATTGAAGACAACATTCAACATAGAATTCCGTTAAGTTCAATTATTATTAAAGAAAAAGTGAAGAGCCTATATGAAGATTTAAAGGAAGCTCACCCCGAAAAAAACGTGGAACCATTTAACGCTAGTAAGGGCTGGTTTGATAGATTTAGAAAGCGCTATAACCTGCACAACGTAGCAATACAGGGAGAAGCTGCAAGTGCAGATCAACAAGGAGCCGAAACTTTCAAAAAAGAATTTGTTAAAATTATTGAAGAGGGATGTTATACTGCTCAACAAGTTTTTAACATAGATGAAACAGGTCTTTTTTGGAAACGAATGCCTACAAGAAGTTTCATATCGAAAGAAGAAAAAAACATGCCAGGCTTCAAAGCGGCGAAGGATCAGTTAACTTTGTTGTTGGGCGGTAACGCTGCGGAGGATTTTAAATTAAAACCCCTTTTAGTTTACTATTCCGAAAATCCAAGGGCTCTTAAAGGTTTAGCTAAATCAAACCTACCTGTCATCTGGAAGGCTAATAAAAGAGCTTGGGTAACCAGACCACTTTTCATTGATTGGTATGCTGAGTTCTTCTGTCCTGCAGTGGAAAAATATTGTGCAAAAAATAACATTGGGTATAAAGCTATTCTAATCATGGACAATGCACCAGGTCACCCAAGCAAAGAGAGCTTAGAAGACTTGAACAATCACATAAAAGTTTTTTACATGCCTCCAAACACTACATCTCTGATCCAACCAATGGACCAAGGAGTAATTGCCACATTTAAAGCGTACTACATAAGGAACACCTTTTCCCAAGCTATTAAAGCCATCAACACTGAAAATGTACTGAGTTTAAAGGAGTTTTGGAAATCCTATAACATTAAAACCGCCATCTACAACATTTCAAGGGCCTGGGATGAAGTGACTCAGAAAACCATGAATGGAGTGTGGAGGAAAGTTTGGAAAAATTGCATAAAGCATTCCCAGGAACCTGATGATTCCGTTGAAAATGTTAAAACACAAATTGTTGAGCTCGGAAAAGAAGCAGGATTACACGAAATTAACGAAGACATCGTACAAGAGATGATCGACAACGACAGGGATGGCCTCTGTAATGAAGAACTAATGGAAATTATAAAAGAACAAGAGCTTGCTATTGAGGGAGATGATGATCAAGATACTATAGATGAAGAACCGATGAAGTCGCTGACTGCAAAAGGACTTAGTGAAGCTTTTGAACACTTCGAAAAAATGTGTGATTATTTCCGGGAGAACGACCCTGACATGGAACGAAGTGCCAAGGTAATAAGAAATTTGAAGAAAGAAATGAATCCCTACATCTTGTTGTACAATGAGAGGAAGAAGGCCAAAGCACAACCCAAAATCGACTCATTTTTCAGTCCAACAATACGAAAACTCGAGAGCACAGGGCCATCGAATTAATAAATTCATGATTTTCGTTAGTTAATTACCTCATAATTATATGTGTATATAATGTAGAATATTTTATATGTACAAAATTTTGAATATTAAATATTTTTAATCGACATTGGTGCATATTTTCACTACCATTTATTATTGATTAGAAAATATCCTATGGAATAGACCGCAACTCACAAATACATATGTTACCTTATGGGAATATGGCGCTCGCTTAGCGCTGATTCACTTAGCGCTCTGTTTTCCCGGAATGAACTATCAGTGTTAAGTGGGGGTCACCTGTATTTGCAAATGCTGGAGTACCACTAAAAATCTCATGAATATGGCAACTGATGGAGCAGTTCCAATGTTAATTAAAAATGGAGGTCTTATTAGTTTCTTAAAAAGCGATCCAAGAATTGTGAAATTTCTGCCTATCCATTGCACTGTGAACACTTCGTAGCTAAACATTTCAAATATGATAATGTTATGGAAAATGTTTCTACAGGTTGTAAATAATATTTATTCAAATATAAAGAACCATTCCAACTCAAAAATTTCTTTGAACAGTTGGATCTTGAGGATTACCATAATGACGTATCTTTCTACTGCCTTATGAGGCAGTTATCAACCTACAAAGTCTTAAGTCGGTTTGTTGGATTATTCGGACCTTTTGCCAGTTTTCTTATAGAAAAGGAAAAATCTTAATAACAATTGGAAGATGATGATTGGATACAGGATTTGATGTTTTTGACTGATTAACAAACTCAAACATTAACGAACTCTCAACTTAGCACTACCTAGAGAGGATAAAATTGTTTCTGATCTCACACAGATAATTTTATCTTTCAAAAAAATAGAGCTTTTTCAAAATAACCTGATTACAAAAAACATTTAATCAGTTTCCCTATCTGAAGAACAGAATATTGAGGTAAATTTCAAAGATTATTTGATGATTTCAAAGTTAGGTTTCATGATTTTAAGAACTTCAAATTGGGTATTGTTTTTCTTGTAAACTCATATGAGAATGATGCAATCAGTGACCCCAAAAACTTTCCTAAAACTTTTGCTGGAGAAATGGAATTATTAGAAATTCAGAAGGATTAGGGTCTAAAAATGCATCGTAAATCATCATAATCTCAATCAAATTTTGAAAACTTGTTCCAGAATGAAATTGTTCCCATCTCAAAAAAGAATGCTGGTTAGATTAATTTCAGTTTTCAGTACAATATGCTGCTATGAATTGCTATACTCAACAATGAAATTCATAAAATCAAAACACCATGCACAATTAACAAACTGACATTTGACAGAGTTAATTTGTACTGCATTCACAAACTATTAACTGGATTTCAAAAGCCTCATGATGAACAAAATACAAAATCTCTACCAGCAAGTAGTTCAATTATTATTGTGTTAATTAAAAATAAAACTGAATTATAAGATTAATACAGTATATGAATCTATAAATAGAAAATATATTAGTAATATGTAAAATTTATAATAAAAATTATCCATAAAAATATATTTTGAAATTATTAATTATGGTAACCTAGATCAAATCTGATTGTATCTTTCAAACCTTTGAGATTATGATATGCAGCTTCTGTTATTATAAAGTTGGGCATAGTTAGGTAAGGACATTACATGGTTATTTTCCATTAAGATTATTACTATATTTAATACCACTCATATACCATGTGAAATTAATAATATAGTTTATTATGCAATTGCCTAAACTAATGGTAATTCATTAACTACTACTATATACACCATTTAATGAACTTGTTTCCTTTAAACAAAAAGAGAAGTGTATCTATGAATAATTAAATTTTTGAGGTGACCTATACATTAAGGTGAGGTTCCAGGCATCTTGCTGATACCCATCATCAGACCATGCTGCTGACAGACTCGTACTTGCTGATGCTGTCAGAAACCAGAAAGGGATGCACATCAGGTGTCTAGCAGCATCGGCAAGTCTGTCAGCAGCATGGTCTGATGATGGGAAACAGCAAGATGCCTGAAATGTCACCTTAATGTATAGTGGTTTAGGCAATTGCTTAATAAACTATATTATTAATTTGACATGGTATATGAGCGGTATTAAATATAGTAATAATCTTAAAGTTTGGCATGCTATATACTCTTCAAATTTCTTTTTTGTAAGTGTATATTTGGTACTCTAATATATTTGTTATATTAGGGTTTCGTTCAGTTCATTTACAGTTTCTGTAATAATGAGATAGCAAATATGTCAAAAATGGATCTCAGTATATATATCTAATATTAAATATAAAATCAAAACTAATACCGTTTTCAACTTTTTCATTATTCTAATATATATATATACATCACTAAACATATTCTTGATACAATAAACATGAAGCCAAGGTCTCCCAAAATACATTGTAATTAAATTTCACTCTAAGTAGCTTTAAAAAATCATGCATTTTATTGAAAATGCAACAATAATATCAAATTGATGAAAGAAACCATAAAGCAAGTTATAATATTTACAGTGAAATTGAAAAGACTTATGTTCATTATTTGAATTAGCTTTTTTTCATGTCATAATTGCAGGAAATTTGGTACCATTTTTTCATGTCACTGCAGGAAATTTGGTACCATTAATGCTACAAAATGACAGTCAAATAATACTGTTATATTCATTTTAAACTGAATATTAATTTTCAATATGTATGAGCTGAAGGGCATCATCAAGAATAGTTAATTTGTATAACAAATGCATTTTACTGCATTGATTTATTTATAACAATTTAGATTGATTAAAAAAAAAACATTTGTGTTTTTTTTAACTCGCTATTGCTTTCATTAAATGTCTGTGTTTTTAATAAATTTAAATTTTAAGTTTTTTTGCTAATGGTAATTCATTAACTACTACTATATACACAATTAATGAACTTTCTTAAACTCTTGTTTCCTAATTATCATTTTTAACAAAAAGAGAAGTGTATCTATGAATAATTAAAATTTTGAAAGCTTTAAATATCACAACATTCTAAATTAATAAATTATAATTAGTTTCTTTAGTAAATGTATATTTAGCACATATGAATTTCAATTTGTCTGGAGTTCAGGAATTGTTTTACCTTTTGTTTGTAGAAGAGCTGAAGGGAGAGCTAGAAACATACATATCTCATCATTTTAATGCAAAAAAATTAAAACTGTTACGTATGACTGAACGTGAAGGCTTAATACGGGCAAGGTTAGCTGGAGCCAAAGCTGCCACGGGGGATGTGTTAGTTTTCTTAGATTCCCATTGTGAAGCTAATGAGCAGTGGTAAGAAGGACACATCTTTTGATGTAGTTATTAAAAGCCATTTCTTCTTATTGTGGTAGTCATAAACTTTAACCTAATTTTATTTTTTCACTGAGATTTTTTTAATCCCAACTAGAATTCTTGAAATTTGTTTATTTAATTTTTTTTTAAATATTCACAAATTATATAAATAATGTATATAAGAGTCTTTTCACAGCAGCAAGTGATCTCTCATTTTGTGAGGCTATTGCAGTGAGTTACTTCAATGTTACACTACAATTAAATAGCACCATTATAAGAGAAAAGACATTATAGTCTAACTGTTCTTTAAGTTCAGACCTAGACCTATAGTTGAAATAACTGACCTGGTGATTTTACTTGTTTATTCATGGAACCATTGCATCCCCCACCACCACCAGATGGTTGTGTGTCACTGCCATCTTGTTTGTGGGTGGTAGGCACTCCTTGGTACCACATATTATACCCCAGTGACAATTTAACTCACAAGATGGGAGGTGCCTAGTTGTGTTTTAAATCAGATTCACTAAAAAAAACTTGAAAAAAATCAGGTTATATTATATTAATTTTTAAACAGTTGTGAAGTATTTATAGACATTTTTGATGCATTTTTGAATTATATGAAAGTATCTAAAATTTTGGTAATAAGAATTATAACTAGAATGAAGGAACAGATATACAAGGGTTGATCCATAAGTAATGTCTCTTTGAACATAAAAGTATAAATACAACTGATACAAAATTAAAATTTATATCATTTATTAAATAAACACTGCGAAGCATGTATACATTATTAATTTTCAACATTTATAAACAAGGTATCCTTGCTTATCAGTACATTTTTGCCATCATTCTTTCCACCTCACATATGCATTGTAGTAAAAGGGTGGACTCTTCTATTGATGCCAGCCTGTCTGTGTCTTTTTCAGCTTCTCATTATTCAAAAGTGTTTTCCATAAAAATATGTCTAATAGGAAAAAATCAGATGGAGCCAATTCCAGTCTGTATGTATGATGAAGCAAAACTCTCCATCCTAGGTCTCTAGTTTTCATCAGAGTCACATGGGCAGTGTGTGGCTTGGCATTATCATGGTGTAATATGATTTTATGTCCTGGTAGAGTCTTATTTTTGTTTTATAGCCTTATTAAGCTTATCACGTGTTTGGTGATATCTTTCCTTATTTATAGTCTGACCTTTATCTAAAAATTCAACCAGAATTGGGCCTTCTTTGAAAAAAACACATGGCTATAATTTTTTGTGATGATCTAGCTGTTCAAGGATTTTCCTTCACTGAAGATGACAGACATGTCTATTTTATAAACTAGCATAATGAAAGACCCAGTTATTATCACCTATTATCAGGTCTTTAAAAAAAATCCTCTTGAAAGTTATTGTATTCCTTCAACAAATCTTGGCATATCTCCTTCCTGGAGAATTTCATTTTTCTTGTTTACAACTTTGGTATCCATTTGCAGCATATTTTTCTATAATGTAATGTCTCTGAAATGGTTAATACATTTCTGTCTGAACACCCTAGTGCAGTGGTTTTCAAACGCGGTGCCGCAGCACACTAGGGTGCTGCAACAACATTTCAGGGGTGCCTTGTAATTTGGTTTAAGTTACTTAAACTTATTATTTATTATTTTTTTAAATTTATATATTTATTTCACTATAAAAAGGTGTGCGGTATCCATTGTACCATATCTTTTTAATTTTGTAGTGATATACAGGGTGATTCACTACCAGAGTGACAAACTTGCAGGAGGTGTAGGGGGCACAAAGACACTAGGCACCTGGAAGGTGAGATGATCTGATTGAGGTGTATAAGGCCTTGAATGGTTTGAGCAAGCTCAGTGCTGTTGAGATCCTTCCTCTTGCTCAGATTATGCACCCAAGGGAGCATAAATTCAAATTGAGGAAATAGAATGTGCAGAAATTGCCTTTAGCCAGCAGGTGGTTGATTGCTGGAACAAACGTCCATCTGTCATTGTGGAATTTGATAGCTTAAATAAAAAATGAAAGAAGAACTGGACAAACTTTTGGAGTGAATGGATGGGTGAAATAGGGAGTGGTTTTTTTTTTTTGTTTTTTTTTTTTTTTGCTGATGCTGTATAAGCTTGCATCATATGCCTCTACTAAAGCTAATGCCAAGTGGGTTGGGCCAAAAATTTATAAGCATCCCTTTGTATGTCAGTGACTTTTTTCATAGACTGGAAATCATGTCCATAATTTGACTGATGATAGCCCATTACATTCCACTTTTGAGTTCAACATAGTTTTGCTCTGCCCGAACAGCTACAACTTCTCAAGTAGCCACTAGGAGTTCCTTAAATACTGATATCCAACTATAGTGGGAAGAAAACAACTTAGTAACTTCACTCCTAAAATACAGTAATGTCTTATTTCTTACAAAAAGTCTGCTGCTTATCTTTATTAGTATTAGTTGAGGCATATGATGCAAGAAAGCATACTTATATAGCATCTGCCAAAAGAAAATCAAAGGTGAAGGTCATCAGGATGTGTTGCATAATAGTGGTAAAAAGGATATTAATAAGGGACGTGAGAATGTAACTAGAGATAGAGCTGGTTATCATACTGTGACTGAAGAGGAAATAACAACGGCAACTTTTCAAAGGGAGAAAATCTGTTGGTGAAGCAGAAACTGAAGAAAAAGAAGAATGAGATAAATAAGAAAAGGTTAAATTATATGAAGCAAAAGCTATTTCAGTATTTTTATTAAATTTGAAAACTGTAATGAGGAATTAAAAAAATATTTTCACTCTAAGTGAAATGAAGAAGAATATTATAAATGGCAAGATAGTAGAATATTTACTCAACAGAAAATTTCTGCTTTCTTCAAAAAAGCGAATACAGTTGAAGAGGGGCTCTATATATGATTAAATTTAGAGTTATTAACATTTAACTTAATCAAAGTTAATTGTTCAAAAAATCATTATTTGTGCTCTATTGGATTTGATTACCAATCTGCCAGAGTTACCAATCTGCAGCATACATGTTGCCACTTGTGGCACCCATAACTCTTGTCAGTTACCTGTCCCCATTGCAGAAAAATATAATTTTAAAAAAATTATACAAATAATTAAGCTCGAGAAGGAAGTTATGTGTAATTACTACTAAGTAGGTTTAGTAAAGACATTACCACTTGAAGTATTTAATTAATTTATTGGATTGAGAGGACAATTATTATAATAGATTCAAACAGTTCTGACAACCAAATTAATTGGCTACGTTTCAGATTTCTGTGTTGAAATCCATCTTCGGGGCTGGATTTTTGATTTAGGATAAGTTTATAACTCTACCATGGAAGACCAAAATGCTAATTTACTAATACATAGGTTGTTCCAATAAACTGATTAAATACTTCACATGGTAAAGTGTCTTTACTAAACCAAATTATACAACTGATTTCAAAAATCAGAAATTATGTGAGCTTATGTATTAAGAAATTATGTAGTTTAAATTCCACTTTTATTGTCAGAAATTACAACCCGAACTTCAACATGTTGGGAGTTTCCACATACTACCTGTTAGTATTAGTTTAGTGCTGGTAGTAGGGGAACTAATGGCCTCCTTATGACACTAATTTTGTAAGGGTAAACATTGTAATTTTAAGAGAGGTGGCAAGTGAGTGCATGAAACCACTGAGGCTAATTATGAGAGCATCACTCTAAACTCAGGAGAAATTCCTTTGAATTGGAAAAGGGCCAATGTATCTCCATTACATAAATGTGGTTCTAAGAGTGAAGTGGGAAATTACCGACCTGTCAGTCTAACTTCAGCAGTCGGGGAACATCACGGAGGCAATGATCAAGGGTGGAATTCAGGATCATTTAGATAGAAATGAAATTCTGAAGGATATGCAGCATGGTTTTGTAAAGGAAAAATAATGTTTAACTAAACTGGTTATCTATTTTGACATGGTCACTCATGAGCTGGATTTAGGGAATAATTTCAACATTGTGTTTATTTAGACTTCAGCAAAGCATTTGACTCAGTCCCACATGAGTGGTTACTTTATAAGCTGGAACATGTTGGAATCACAGGGAAAATGACGTAGCCAAGTGGTCAGGAGTGCGAGTGCAGTAGCATACACTTTTTGGGGTTCAAGCCCATGACTGCTAAATACAATTAATATTTGTATTGATTGATTTATTGTAAGCTCCACTGACCTGGTGGTTGTGCTGGAGTATAAACAAGAAATTTTTAAAATCCCTAGATGGATAGCAGGATGGCTTCAGGGCAGGAGGCAGAGGGTTGTGATAAATGGCTATTCCTCAGATTGGGTTGATGTAAGAAATAGGGATCCCCAAGGATCAGTATAAGGACCACTGTTGTTTTTGATTTTCATAAATGACATTGATGAAGGGATAGAGGGCATGATGTCTAAATTTGCAGATGATGTAAAGATTAGTAGAGTAGGTAATGATCACCTCCAAGCAGAGCTTCTTCATAGTGACCTAGATAGACTTCAGGGATGGTCAGAAAAGTGGCAGCTATGCTTTAATCCAGCAAAGTGCAAGGTCTTACACCTGGGGAACAGTAACCCAAAGTAACTTATACACTTGGTGGAGTTGAACTAAAGTCAGTAGGTGGAGAAAGGGACTTGTGTTATAATACGATCAGACATGAAGTTCTCCGAGCATTGTAGACTTGTTGCAAGGAAGGCCACGGTGTCCTATCGATGATTTATTGAACAATTGCTAGTAGAGATAAGGACGCCATAATCCCATTATATAAGGCTATTGTTTGACCACACTTGGAATACTGTTTTCAAGTATGGAAACTGCACCTAAAGAAAGACAGACATTGTGCTTCTTGAAAGGGTCCAAAGATGGGTTGGTGAGATTGGCAAAAGAGCATCGTTATGAGAAAAGACTTTGAATATGTGGGTTGCAGAGCTTGGAAACTAGGTACCTTAGAGGAGACTTGATTGAGGTGTTTAAAGCTCTGAGGGGCATAAGCAAAATGAATGAGGATGAAATTTTCACAGTTATCAATGATTCTAGAAGGGGCCATAATTTCAAGTTATGATGTGAGATGTTTAGACTGGATTCTTTACCTATTATGCTATTTAGAGGGGGGAGAGGGGGGGAGAGGTTGTTGTTGTAGATCTGAAATGAAACTAAAAGACGTTTGTCGGGCATTGCTGAACAATTTACATTCAAGGAGTATATGTTTTACTGTAAGTGGTTGCAAGCAGTGCACACACTGTGGAGGATTGTTTCGTGTGACCTATACAAGTTCTAGCTAAGATTACTTCATATTTTCTATTTTTACAAAGGCTAGAAGTCCATAATTGTGGTTCAGGTTTTATTTGAAATAGTTTATTTGTTTGCATTTTCCACAGAAGTGTCCATTGTTCCCTAGATATTCTTCGAATATTATGTCTATAATCAGGATATGGGACTAGATCATTTGTTGAGGCTATGTTGGAAGGATGCTTTGCAACAGCATCATCTGCACATTCATTTCCTGGAATACCACTGTGGCCAGGGATCCATGAGAAGATGACAGTTTTCTGATGCTCATGAAGACGCAACAGCTTATGTTTACCATTTTAAGCTTATGTTTACCTTGTTGACCTATCATCAGTGGGTGGGCAGGTACCCTGGTGTTGCAACCATGCCAACCCAGTTGTGAAGTTAATTTCACATATGAAAAATGCCAAAAGGTTTACAAAATAATACTACATTAAAATTAAATCGATGCATTAGCATTAGTAGGGGCATTTGATGCAAGAAAGCAAGCTTATGCAGCATCAGCCAAAAAAAAAATAAATAATAAATAAATAAAATAAATAAATAAAAAATAACCACTTCCACTTCACCCCTCTGTTCGTTTGAAATACCTGTCCAGCTCAGCCTTAAACTTATTTAGGCTATCAACCTCCACTACAAGGGATGGAAGTCTGTTCCACCAACCAACCAACCACCCGCTGGCTAAAGGCAAATTTCCGCACGTCTATCCTACATCTATCTTTCCTCAATTTGAATTTATGCCCTCTCAGGTGATTATTCTGAGCTAGAGGAAGAATCCCATCAGCATTGAGCATGCTCAAACCATTCAAGGCTTTATACACCTCTATCAGATCACCTCGCTGGTGCCTAGTCTCCAGACACTGTAATTTGCCAAACTTAAGCCTTTCTTCGTAAGAGCACCCCTTTGTTCCATTCACTAATCTTGTTGCCCTTCTCTGTACTCGTTCCAGCAGCTCTACATCCTTCTTGAAATGAGGCCTCCAGACCTGTATACAGTACTCTAGGTGTGGCCTGACCATTGCCTTATACAAGGGAATAATCACCTCCTTATTCCTGCTAGAAAAATTCCTATATATCATTGACAATACACCATGAGCTACTCTTGCAGCCTATCTGCACTGCTCAGAGAACTTCATATCTGCCTGCACAACCACCCCCAGGTCCCTTTCATTCTCTACCACTGTCAGTGTAGTACCACAGAGTTGATACGTTGTTCTGGGGTTGTTGTTTCCCATATGTAGTACTTTACATTTGTCAATGTCTAACTTCATTTGCCACCTCTCAGCCCATCTGCTCAACCTTTCCAGATCCTGTTGCAGCAGCATAGTGTCAGTAGTGTCCTTGACAACCCTGCAAACCTTCGTATCGTCTGCAAACTTGGACATTAAGCTTGATATACCATCATCAATATCATTTATAAATACAGAAAATAATAATGGACCCAATACTGAACCCTGAGGGACTCTACTAATAACATTAGTCCACGATGAGCAGTGTCCATTGATTACCACTCTCTGTCTTCTCCCCCTCAACCACCCCTTTATCCATAGCAGCAATTTGCCTCCAAAGCCACACTGCTCCAATTTGTGCAACAGTATCAAAAGCCTTTCTAAGATCCAAGTATATAATATCAAAGTTATTCCCTGCATCCAGTTCTTTTGTGACTGCATCATAGTATCCAATCAAATTGATCAGGCAAGACTTCCCCTTCACAAATCCATGCTGTGTCCGAGCTATAACTGAAGTCTTGTCTAGATGATCCTGCAGTGCTTCTTTAACCAGTGCCTCCATTAATTTTCCAGGAACAGAAGTTAAACTCACAGGTCTATAATTACTTGTGTCAGCCTTTGATCCTCCTCTGTGAATTGGGGTCACGTTTACACATCTCCAGTCCATGGGTACCTCCCCTGAGTCCAAGGAAGCTCTCATAATTATGGCTAAGGGTTGGCTTACTTCCTTTGCTGCCTCCTTTAAAATAACTGGATAGATCCCATCCACCCCAGGTGCCTTTCTTGTGTTTACCTTCAACAATTTCTCCTCCACTTTACTCTCAGTTATTACAAGATTCTCTAGCTTACTGCCAGAGTTGAATACACCTCTGGCATTCCCCTCGCTGAATAACTCCTCATGTGTGAATGTCGATGCAAAATATTCATTTAGTTTGTTAGCTACCTGAGCAGGATCATGAACAGTTGAACAATCGATATCAAGTGGACCAATCTGATTCATCCCCTTCCTTCTAGAGTTTACATAAGTAAAGAACTCTTTGCTGTTTTTCTTTGCATCCCTTGCCAAAGATTTCTCGTAATCTGCCTTCGCCTGCCTAACCTCCTTTGTAACTTGGTTACAGATCAACTTGTATCTATCATAGGCTTCTGTGTCACGTGTTAATTTGTATGTATCCCATGCATTTTTCTTCTCTGCCATATGTTTCATTAGTTCATCTGACATCCATTTAGGCCTAAACCTTGAACAGTATTTCTTAGTTGGTACGTAAAACCTAGTAGCTTCCAAGATAAATTCTTTGAATGCTTCCCATTTTGAATTTGCTGTTGGTAACATCATCAGTTGGTCCCACTGTATAGAATTTAAATACTGTCTCAGTCCATCCTAGTCGCCTTTACGAAAGCAATAACCCTTCCTTTTACCCCTAATGGTAGTTACCTCTTTGAGTAAATCCCACTTCAGCACACTGTGATCACTGCCACTAGTGGTTCATTTATCTGCAGATTCTTAATGCATGAAGAATCACTACTGATAATCAAATCAAGAGTATTACTCCCTCTAGTTGCCTCCCGAACATGCTGATGTAGAAAGCAATCATCCAATAAATCCACAAAAGCCTTGCTAGCGTGTGAGTGACCAGCCCCCAATTCCAGTCAATATCTGGGAAATTAAAATCCCCCATTATAAGACTCTCTGATTTACTGGCCCACTCTATTTCCCTGTACAGTTTCTTATTATACTCATTAGGCCTATAGCACACTCCTACTCTCAATTTTTATCTCCCAATGCTTATGTCTCACCAAACTGACTCGACACTGCACTGTCCAGCGATGTCGACTGACTTCACTTCCTTGGATTTTATGTGTTTCTTAACTAATAGCATAACCCCTCCTCCCTTCCTATCCTGTCTATCCTTTCTGTAGATATTGTACTCCCCAAATTCCAGTTCTGCATTCCTTATATCTGTGTGACACCACATCTCTGAAATCCCAACAATATCTGCCTTTGATGTTTTGAGCAATACCTCAACTTCATCAAATTTATTTACTAAACTCCTAGCATTGGTGTACATGCAAGTAATCATGCACCTGTTCTTTTTCTTAGCTACCCTAACACAACCCATGTGTTTACTTGTACCCCAATTATTCCCACAGTCTCTGAAATATCCTACATCTTATTTTCCAGCTGCTGCTCATTCCAATAGAAGCAGTGCAAGAATCGCTTTCACCTCTGCCAGTGCCTTTACACTATGATTGTAGTTTTCATTTATGAGCAATATATGGTGTATTTACACTGATATTTTATAGTATATTTTAAGCTCATATCGTATTAATGCCTTGTGCATTTATATTTTAATATAGTATTATTTTGTAAAGATTTTGGCATCTCTCATGTTGTGGAATTAACTTCACAACTGGGTTGGCATGATTGCAACACTAGGACACCTGCCCACCCACTGACGATAGGCCAACAAGCCTTGAAATGGTGCCCTCTGGGTGGTGGTGGTGCCTACTGAGAATAAGTGACACTAGCCTTTACTATTAGCAAAGCATTACTTATTCAAGGTAGTGCAATATATGGAAACTCATTGTGAATGTGGTCACAATATGAGATACAATTAAATCAATGCCTTTACACTACGATTGTAGTTTTTATTTATGAGCAACCTTATGGTGTATTTACACCAATATTTTATAATATATTTTAAGCTCATATCATATACCTTGTGCATAATATCGTATTATGCCTTATGCATTTTAATATAATGAGTAAACTAAAGTATATGTTTTGTTGTTATTTTGCTCTTAGGTTAGAACCCTTACTACAGAGAATTAAAGAATACAGGAAGGCAGTGCTGTGTCCAATAATTGATGTCATTGATGATAAAACTCTGGAATATTATGCTAGTAATGGAGATTATTTTCAAATAGGAGGTTTTACTTGGAGTGGACATTTTACATGGATTGAAATTCCAGAATGGGAAGAGAAAAGGAAAGCCAGTGAAGTTTCACCAACTAGGTTTTGTACTGCTTTTGTATATTTTAACATTTATTACACTTGCTTGGTGTTGCTTTATAATTATCTCTTTTTGGCACAGAAAATGTCTAAATGTATTCTTGTTATTATGAACAAAATTTTTCAATTAATTTTTATAGGTCTCCAACAATGGCTGGAGGATTATTTGCTATGGATAGAAAATATTTTTGGGAGATTGGCAGTTATGATCCTGGTATGGATATCTGGGGAGGAGAAAATTTAGAGATGTCATTTAGGGTGAGATGCAGATCTTAATAATATTCATGTTCGATTAATTTTCCGTCAGTTTTCGCCAAATTTTAAAATTGGAGACATGAAGAAAAATATTGAAATACTGTATTTATTGTTAAAGCAGCAGTGTAGGATGTATACCACTTTTCATTATAGAAAAAACAAGGGTGCAGAAATTGATCAATTCCCAGTTTTTTGAAAAGTGGGTACTGTTCAACTTTGTTCATAGTTTTGAAATTGGAATCTATCACATATATGAAGATACAGTACCTAATGAATGACGTACTCATCTTATAGTCTACACAATGGGCATATTGATTGAGTACACAAAGATAAGTTATTCAGAATGGTTATAGCTGCATGTTGCAAGTAAGAAGTGAAACAACAATTGCTTCAAAATGCCCCACTGAAAGAACATGAAATAGTGTCTGTTTTTCTGATGTAATCAGTAAAGCAGACAATATTTCTTAAAATTGAAGAAAAGCTAGTGGTTTATATATGTGAGTTTAGATTTCAGGTTAGCATTAGCATTAGTAGAGGCATTTGATGCAAGAAAGCAAGCTTATGCAGCATCAGCCAAAAAAATTAAAGTAAAATAAATAAATAAAAAATAACCACTTCCATTTCACCCCTCTGTTCGTTCGAAATACCTGTCCAGCCGAGCCTTAAACTTATTTGGGCTATCAACTTCCACGACAAGGGATGGAAGTCTGTTCCACTTACCAACCACCCGCTGGCTAAAGGCAAATTTCCGCAAATCTATCCTACATCTGTCTTTCCTCAATTTGAATTTATGCCCTCTCAGGTGATTATTCTGAGCAAGAGGAAGAATCCCATCAGCATTGAGCATGCTCAAACCATTCAAGGCTTTGTACACCTCTATCAGATCACCTCGCTGGTGCCTAGTCTCCAGACACTGTAATTCGCAAAACTTAAGCCTTTCTTCGTAAGAGCACCCCTTTGTTCCATAGAGATGTCTAAAGTTTTACAGGTTTATAGAGATGTCTGAAGTTTTTCTTGAAAAGTTATCTGGCAAAAAAATGCAGCAAACAATAATAGCACATTAACTGTCATTAATAGTTAGATGAAAAGTTGCTTATTATTGCATAGCTATCCTGCCATTACTTTTACTGTAAATAGTCCATTTGGGCTATCAGCCTTTCTTTAACTATTTTAATTTTTCTCCACCTATTCTATTTTCTGCTAGATCTTTAGCCCTAGCTAGAATAAGTCCTCTTTCTTCCGACAACCAGTGTATTGACTACAATAGCGATAAAAAAATTCTAATTACAAATATTTCAGTTGATTTCAAATATAATATGAAAAACAAAGACTGCTTAATTGGGCCATAAAAACTTAGCACTAAGTGAATCTGGGGTTGCTTCTTTATAGGCTGATTCGAATCCACATTAGGTGGGAGAGATTTATTCATAGGAAATCACGTAAATAATTATAACTGGTTAGCTCGAACAGTGTTTCTGGCTAATTTTGAGGCACAATTTTTCTGTATAAAGATATTAAATGTAATTGAAACATTCAAATAGAAACTTTAAATACATAAATTATTCCAAAAAAAAAAAAAAAAAAAATGTATGTTCAAGAAAATGCAAGAAAACTTACTTTAAATTATGGAACTTGATAGGCTGTATTTATAATAACAGCTTGCAATACTGTTAATTTTCAGATTGCTCAAGTCCACTAAATGCATGTGGAACAAGCTTAAAGATGGGTGGGAATATTTTTTCACATGTGTCTGAAGCAGCAGCAGAAACTGATCTCTTTTAGGGATGAAGAAAAAATCTAGAAGGGGGGGAGAGAGAGAAAGATGTAGTCCTTCTTGTTATAGATTGCCCTGTAACAGCTCACAGCATTTTCAACTATTTCACGTACATTGAGGGATTTCTTCATATGCACATCATCATTTCAGAAGTAGAAAGGTACTCATCAAGCTTCTGGAAAGCTTCAGCAATGTCTTTAGTGATTGTGGTTTTAGGGGACTCAAGTTCTTTCTTTTCAATGTCTTCAAGAGTTTTCTCCTGTTTAGCAGCCATTTCCATGAGTTCTCTGTTTCTTAAACCATCTTGGTTCTCCATGAGTTCTTATAAGTCTTGAGATTGTATATCATCCAACCCAATATACTTGACAAGCTGTACTATGCTATTTTTAATGTTTTCAATATCAAAGCCATGGAAGCCTCAGCACAGCTTTTCCAAAGCTTTCTCACATTCCCCATCCATTGATTTTTGATAATTTAAGGTAAGTTTTCTTGCATTTTCTTGAACATACATTTTTTTTTTTGGAATAATTTATGTATTTAAAGTTTCTATTTGAATGTTTCAATTACATTTAATATCTTTATACAGAAAAATTGTGCCTCACACACATTTAATATTGTATGCTTTCCAAAATTTCTTAAAGTTTGGTGTATTTTCCCTTAATTTACAGCCTTAATAGCATGAGAGAAATAGCCCTTCAGATATAATAGGCCTTGAAAGTTGCTATTTTACCCTGGTCTACTGGGTGGATAAGAGAGGTGGTGTTAGGAACGTAAAATAGCTTTTATATTGACACTAAACTCATTAAGAGAAATGGTATGACCTGGTGATCAAATCCAGTATCAAAAGATTTGATTGAGAATGTTGTTGGGGCACAGTGCCATTTGACTATTGAACAGAAATAATCTGAAAAACATGTTTTGAAACAAGTTTTCTAGATTATTATTTTGGATCGCTTCTAGTGACCTAAACCTTCTTGTCAGATTTCCATATGATTGGCAACCTTGATTTAATAAATCCCCTAAGAGCATCTAGGATTTTCTGAATGTTGGACTAACAAGGAGTTCAGCTTGAAGTTGCTAGCAGCATTCCTATCCAGAATCACCATTAATCTATCTGAAAAAACTTCAAATCCAGATATATATTTTTCTTCCCTTTAATTAAGTCCTGTTCTGTTCTGTTCTGTTCTATTATCTTCCAGTATAGACCATATTTGTGAACATTTAACACCTCTTGAGGGCAGGGCCTATCTTAGACCTAGGCAAACTAGGCTTGTGCCTAGAGCCTGTAAATGGCAATGGACATAGCCAAAATTGTAACACTTGACATTGTAGGAGCTAAAGTGGAGTCTCAAGGAGTGTTGCCAATTACATTGTTGACATTTTAGTAATACAATGTCATGATAAAAGTATTATGCTTAGGTCTTCTTTCGCACATCCTCACGACTGCTCGAACTTCTTCCGCGACTCCCAATGGGTTCAGGACCCATGGGTTGGAAACCTCTGTTTTACATAAATGGTATATATTCATTTTTGTCATTTTCTGTAGTGAATTTTTATATTTAATTTATGTCTTAATTTTGATTTGATTTTTAGAGTATTAGTTGCTTCAAATCAATGGAAATAATTGAATAAACATCTTATTTTGTAATATAACTGAGTCTCTAAGTAACTAATTAATAATTGATATTCTACAAGTTAATTTTTGTTTTGTGAAATATATTCATCTGTGTCAAATAACAAGTATTCAACTGTATGGTATTGAACAAAAAAGAGCAGAATAGTATAATATCAGTAATTTAAAAAGCAGTTTCAAGGAAGAATTATTGACAAGATGACTTTTTGAATGCACCATTGGCACCATGACTTCACAAAATGGCACCAAAACCTATCCATTCATCATTATTATTTTTATTAATCCAAAAACATTAAATGTCATTTCATAATAAACATTTTTACAGGTCCCCCAAAAATACTTTTGCCTAGGGCCTGCATATCCTCAAGTTAGGCCCTGGTTGAAGGGTGTAGTATCTTCTTCAAAATATCCAAAAGTGCCTTAAATTTTTTTGTCCATCTCCTCCACATCAGCACGGGTCTCAATCGCGATTAAGTCTAAGTCTAGATCAATATAATTTAATTGCACTTAAAAAAATTCTTATCCTCCCACACTCTTAAGATTTTTTCCCCTTGATCTTTATTATGGGTCTGACAGTGGAGGCTACCAAATCAAACATTTTTCACAGGTCGGTGTTGCAAATCCAGTCTTTTTTAGAATATCCAGTTTAATTTAATGCTTTTACAATAGCTTTTTCACCTTAGTGTTATTAGCACTTTCTGACTCACTTGATCACTTTGAGGCCATTTTAAATTTAAAGAGAAGTTGAAACTACTTGTATGATAAACTAAAATCAATCACACAGACACAAAATGCACATAACGGTACATAAGCTAGAACTGACTGTAAACCAAAACTAAACTGCAAACAGCGGTGCTACTAACCAGTGTACAGCTAAAAGGAACTCCCTGATAGACATTTGACAGTGCCTAAAGAGAAGTTTTATAACCAATGCTTCATTAAACCTCTGTTAATTATAAACCCAAGTGGGCACTCCTTTTCCCATAATACTCATAAGTAGATGTATAAAATGTATATTTTATAACATGCAAGAAATGTTGCACTTAACTTCTTCAGTATATTTCCATTTGTGGCATTGAAGGCCATAGGTTTTACTGCCATGTATACAGAAAACTTGTGCAAGTACAAACAACAGCTAATTAACACAGATATAAATTACTTGTTGACATAAAAAATTACTTTTGTCAATTGGAAATGCTTTGCAGCATTTTCAGTTTAGCTGGCAATTTGGCCATTTTCTCAGTAAGTACAATACAAGGCAAGCTTAATAATCGAATTATACTGTATATCTAAGTCAGAAATAGCAAACATTCAAGCAATTCAGAGTTCTAAAAATGTTAGTAGATTGCCAAATTTGGTTATCAACAATCATGTTCAAAGTATTTATTTAAAAAATTTGTTTTTCTACAGGTTTGGATGTGTGGTGGGTCCTTGGAGATTGTTCCTTGTTCGCACGTTGGACATATCTTTCGCAACTTTCATCCATATAGCTTTCCTGGCAATAAAGACACACATGGGATCAACACTGTACGGACAGTGGAGGTGTGGATGGATGAGTACAAGTCCTATTTCTATATGTACCGGCAAGATCTTTTGGTAAACATGCTTAAATATATCCTGTGAATAAATAAATGCTATGAATCATAACAGAAATATGTAATATTGTGGTTAATGTTATATAATGTTAGAGTAGGAAATATATTCCTAAAATTTTGTCCCAAAACTTGGGCCACGTAGCACACTTTGATCATATAACATATTTGGTCATGTAACAATAACATATTTATGTTTATATTTAAATGTTAAGGAACAATTTTGCATATTAAACCTAATTGTATCTTTGGTTTTTTCTGTAGTATCAGTATTTTGGTGGAAATTGAGGGTTTATGTTTCTGCAAAATTTATATGTATTGTGTGACATAAGTGGATACCAATACTGTGATATTGTAAAAGGCTAACATTTGTGTAAATGAATTTTAATTTTTTTTTTTTTTTTTTTGCAGTTTTCTGTGGCTACCAAATGAAGGTGTATGTTATCTTCAGATTCATTCTGTTATGTTTGTAGATATTATATAGGTTCAAAGCTGATGAAGCATAACATTGTTGGTTGCATCAAGTTTTGCAGTGTAAAAGCCTATTTTGGAATGCCTATACATGATCAGGACAAGTTGTGGGTGCCTTTAGACTAGCTTGCAGGATTTTAGCTGGCAAGTTGTTATTTATTGAAATGAGTTGCCTCTATGGGTGGTTGAGATAAATTCAAAACTCAACTGGATAGATACTTATGTGAAGAGGAAATGAAATAAGTGGTGTGTTAATTTTGTGTTTTGGTCAGTGTACGAAAGCCCAGGGTTTCCTTGCACCATAGAGCAAATACTGAATACCTCATTCCTGTTGTAGTAGTTGCAGGTCAACATTAGTGGAGATAACTTCATGATGATTCTAAGTATATGCCTTTTACTATACCTGAAATATGGAGAGGCCCACTTACTTTCATCATCACTGCTACTTTTGTATTGTCAAAGTATCAAAGTTTAAAAAATCTGTGAATCAAAAAAAAAATCTGCATTTATCCTAACTTACCATCCTCTATTGCTGCGGCATTACTCAGTGAAGACCTGCCAGTTTCCAAGCCTCTATGCAGTATTTAAGATGTGGCCTAGCTGTTTCTTTATATAATGGAATAATCACTTCTTTTTCTCTACTGGCAAATTTCTTGCATATAACTGAGAGGACACCATGAACTGTCCTAGAAGAATCTCTACACTGTTCAGAGAACTACATATCAGATTGTATAGTTACTCCCAAATCTCTTCATTAGCAACCGTTTTAAATTTGGTACTACTCAAGTGGTATATTAATTTAGTTTTATTATTACTGAGATACAGTTTTTCGGTGTTATACCTCAGCTGCTATTTCTCAGTCTATTCAAATATTTTTGTAGTTTTTGTTGAAGTAGAATATTCTGGTTATTGTCATTAACCACCTTTCCCATTATGATGACATGTAGTTTACAGTATTATTAATGAATATTAGAAACAGTAAGCAGCCCAGCACTAAATCCTGGGAACCCTCCCCCTCACAATATTAGTCCAAGAAAGCATAATGACAATTTATAACTACTCCATGTCTCTTATCACTTAACCATTATTCATAGTAATAACTTGACTGTAATGCCACTTTGCTCCAATTTATACAACAGTGCTTCATGTGGAACAGTATCAACAGCTTTACTGAAATCAAAGATTATCTAAGGTTATTTTTTACTTCCAATTCTTTAGTGACAACAGCATACTATTTAGTTAATTAGTCAAATATGATCTCCCCTAAATAAAGCCTTAGTGCAATTCCCTCATAATTTAATCCCTGTCTATATGATCCTGTATTATATCTTTATCTAAGGATTCCATATTCGTCCTTGTCACAGAAGTCAAACTTACAAGTGTTTAGTTGCTCGTATTACCCTTTGGGCCACCTTTGTGAATTGGAGAGACATCTGCACATCTTTAACCTGCAGGGATTTTACCTGAGTCCAAAGATACACTCAGTATATATTTATTTTATAGCTAAAAGTTTGATGACATTTTTGCTGCTTCCTTCATTCGGATAGATTCTATTAGCTCCTAGTGTTCACTTTTTAATTACTCATGTAATAGTTTCACTGTTTGCTTCCTTTCAGTTATCATAAAATCATTTAGCATTCAGTACTCTGTTAACAAAGATATAAACTGGACTGATATGGTTGAATCCTTTCATTTTACTCCTAACATATTCAAAGAATTCCTTAATATTGTTTTTTATACTTTTAGTTAAGCACTGCTCACAATCTCACTTAGAATGCATAACCTCCTGAGTAACTATATTGCAGACTAATTTATATATACTATAAATTAGTCTTTAGTGTCCCCTAATAGTTTATAATCCTCTCACACATTTTTTTTTATACCTCTTAGGTCAACTATTCTTTCAACATCCATTTTGGTCTATACCTTAAGAAATACCATTTTGTTAGTATAAAAAGCTTAATACCTTTGAACATATCCCATTCTACAGTTTGTATTTGTTAAAATTACCATTTGATCCCAGAACTTCAAGGGTGTCTAAGACTACTGAAATCGCCCCACTCTTTTCTTTAGCCTTTTTTTTTAATATGTATTTCTTATACCATTTAACATCTCTGATCTTGTGATTTACACCGCCAAAACTTTGTTGTGAGGTGCTGCTCTAATGGGATGTCTGGCCACCAACTATGAATTGAGCAATAATCACTGAATCAACCACTTGGATGGTGGTGGGCACCACATTACAAATAAATAGCATTATACTTATCATTTGAGAAGTACAGTCAGTCCTCGTATAACACATGTTTACACTACACAAATTCGATTATACATGATTTATAAATAGGGGAACAATATCTTATATAACATGAACCGAATTCGCTTATGCACGATTCGCCTTTGTGTTTACAAGAAATGGCAGTCGAACGTGGAATCACCCCAACTGAACGCAACACGATAGGAATGAAGAGAAGATTCTGAAAATGTATTTATGTTTTTTTTATATCAGTGAATGGGAAACGCATTTCACCATAATAAGGTAAAAACCCACACAATTCCAGCTATCGGTATTATCGCAAATGCAATTAGATCGAGTTTACTACCAGTTTATAACAAATTCCACTAGCAGGAACGCAACTGGAAATTGTTTTATGGGAGTAACCCCCAGAAATGTGCTTTAGTAAAATGTGAGGTGTTAATAGTGTATCTCTGCCTTTACGGTGTTGTTTATTCAGTTGCTACACGCGCGCAGCTTTGTTTATGTGTATCAAGCGTGCCTCCTCATTTTGTAATTGTGCTTTATTCCCTAATAATGAGTAAAATACTTAAAAGGTGTGAAAAGGAAGCGTCCTGGTGAAGACACTGCAGATTCAGAGAGAAAAAGAAAAGCAATATCGATAAACAGAGGTGGATTGGGTCCAAAATTCTTACCTGGGAAAATTTGTAGTGGCCTCATACTATGGTTTATGGCCAAAATCACACCAGCCTCCAGCCCACCAAGGTTTCCCCCGGTAAGGCTTATGGCCAGTCCGCCTCTGTCGATAGAGAAAAAATATGAAATTATGAAACGCTTTGATCGAAATGAAAGACCATGTGATATTGCACATGCTACAGGCCTAAATGAGGCAATGCCAAGAATTAGAAAGATGCATAAAAACAACTTTCATAGCAGGAACAACCCAAAATGTAATTAAAATCCATTAGATCAAGACACAAAGAATTGGAAGAGATGGAACGGCTGTCATTTGTTTCGATAGAAAATCAAACAAAAAACAAGTTTGCTTACGATAGAAGCAAAAGAGTAGGCGAGCAAAGTGGAAGAGAAATTGTTAAGTTAAACATAAGAAAAGCACCTGGGGTGGATGGGATCTATCCAGTTATATTAAAGGAGGCAGCAAAGCAACTAAGCAAACCCTTAGCCATAATTATGAGAGCGTCCTTGGACTCAGGGGAGGTTCCAACGGACTGGAGATGTGCAAATGTATCCCCAATTCACAAAGGGGGAGTCGAAGGGTGACACGAGTAATTACAGACCATTTAGTTTAACTTCTGTTCCTGGTAAAATAATGGAGTCACTGGTTAAAGATGCATTGCAGGATCATCTAGACAAGACTGCAGCAATAATTCAGACACAGCATGGGTTTGTTAAGGGAAAGTCTTGTCTGACAAATTTGATAGGATATTATGATGTGGTTACAAAGGAACTGGATGCAAAAAATAATTTTGATATCATATATTTGGATTTCAGGAAAGCTTTTGACACTGTTGCGCATGGAAGACTATTGTACAAATTGGAGCAGAATGGTATTAAGGGTAAGTTGCTACAATGGATAAAAGGATGGTTAAGTGGGAGAAGACAGAGGGTGGTAATCAATGGGTGCTGCTCTTCGTGGATTAATGTTATTAGTGGAGTCCCACAGGGTTCGGTGTTAGGTCCACTGTTGTTTTGTATATTTATCAATGATATTGATGAAGGTATATCAGGCTTAATGTCGAAGTTTGCAGATGATACAAAGGTTGGCAGGGTTGTTAATGACAGTAATGGCAGTGTGCTACTGCAACAGGATCTGGATAATTTGGGCAGATGGGCTAAGAAGTGGCAACTGAAGTTTAACCTTGACAAATGCAAAGTACTGCATATGGGTAGAAGTAACCCCAGAGAAACGTACCAACTGTGTGGTACTACACTTAAGGTGGTAGAAAATGAAAAAGACCTGGGAGTAATTGTGCAGGCAGATATGAAGTTTTCTGAGCAATGCAGACAGGCTGCCAGGGCAGGTCATGGGGTTTTGTCAATGATAGATAGGAATTTTGCTAGCAGGGAAAAGGAGGTGATTATCCCTCTGTATAAGGCAATGGTCAGGCCACACCTTGAGTACTGCATACAGGTCTGGAGGCCTCATTTTAGGAAGGATGTAGTTTTACTTGAGCGTGTACAGAGAAGGGCAACAAGATTGGTGATGGAAATGAAGGGATCCTCTTATCAAGAGAGGCTTAAGTTCTGCAAATTGCAGTGGGGTTGAGCACGCTGAATTCTGATGGGATCCTTCCACTTGTTCAGATTACGAACCTAAGGGGGCATAAATTCAAATTAAAAAAGGACAGATGTGCGGAAATTTGCCTTTAGCCAGCGTGTGGTTAATTGCTGGAACAAACTTCCATCTGTCGTTGTGGAAGTTGATAGGTTGAATAAATTTAAGGAGGAACTGGACAGGCATTTGGAGGGAATGGTGTGATTTTTTTTTTTGGCTGATGCTGCATAAGCTCATACACTTGCTTTCTTGCATCACATGCCACTACTACTACTACTACTACTCTGTAGCCAGGTGGGAAGGAGCAGCAGGGCGTAGCACATGCTTCTTGATTAGACCGGGGTTCAAGCCTGTCACCACCAAATACGGAGGATGCGGAAAGGTCAGGGAATGACCAAGCATATCTCGGAGCAGTATGGCCTTAGTTGCTAATGCTCCTAAAAACCAAATAAACAAACAGAAGCAAAAGCATTAGCAATATTTTTTTACGTAATAGTCGTAATAAAATATGTATTTTATTACGATAATTTATTGTGTTTGGTAATGTTTTGGTTACAAATGTGTGTTCAATCTTGGGTGGTCGGCACCTAACCCTATTTTTCCCATAGGGCCTGTTGTTTATATTGCACAAGGGTTTCTAGGAACACAACTGTTGTGCTATACGAGGACTGACTGTACTGTTTATTCATACTGTAACACTAGATTAAATAATAGACTGCAACCTGAGAGATTGATGCAGGACTCTTTTAGTGCAATTTTTCTCAAGCAATTCACCACATAAGTCAAATTTCAAATTATTATTTTAATAGTGCATGAGCTTGTTACTCATATCCATGTGGGATAGTTATGTGTAGCTTGTATTCACAGGCCAGTTTGTAAATTGTGGGATGAAAAACCCAGAATAACTCACAGGGGAAAACTCCTACTCCCTTTCTTGAGATTGGCTAAAAATCCAATAATTTTATCGATTAATAAATTATTAATCCAATAATTAGTAAAATAATTTACAATAAAAAATATAACACTGTTTTCAGTAAATTTTTAATGTAAAAAAATTAGGGTTCAAGTTACACCATTATAGGATAGAATATATTAAATCTGTTTGCTCAAGAAAAGTCCTTTAATTATATGTGTATTAAAGGATTTTTAAAGTTAGCTATGATTATAAATTGTATTTGGATGCAATAACTTTTATAAATTTTTTTAGGGTATTGAATATGGAGATATATCAAGTAGGCTAGCCCTAAAGGAGAAACTTAAATGTAAACCTTTTAGCTGGTACTTGAAAAATATTTATCCTCAGAAGTTTGTTCTTGACGAGAACGTTATTGGCTATGGAACAGTAAGTATAAAAATGTTAATCTTGAAGAATTTAATGTGTCAATGTACTTAATTTTTTTGAATTTTGCATTTAGGATAGATCTGTTTTAATTAAATTTTAATTTTGCTGTTTTTCTGCTCTCTATTGTAATTTATAATGTATAATATATTCAATAATTAATTTTATGCTTATTCTAGTTCATATTTTTGCCAGACACATGAGAATTATCTTTTTTTTAGTTAACAGAAGGTATTCTTTCCACAAAGTATCATTTTCTTCTTCCTTTTCAGTTCCTGTAGGGCATTCTTTTTTTCTTATCTTTCTTTCTATCATTTCTGTGGGCTTAAACTATGTTATCAGGAAAAAAAACATTAAATGCAGACTTGTATCTCACTATACTTCCACCATATGTCGCATAAAAGTATAAACAAAAATGTTTTTACTCTCATACAGTGGCCTGTTTATTTTTTTGGAAAGGGTGGGGGAAAGGTTAAACTCAGGTCCAGAAATTTCTTAGAAGCTAAGAAGTTTCAATGTAGGCTTCACATTATGGGAGTGAATTTGAAAAATGGCTAAATTTCAAGTTTTATGTATGCTTCATTTATTTGTAGAATTGAAGGTTTCTTAAGCTTACAATAATTACAGTGAAGTTGTAAACTCTTCTGGGTATGGATGGTTGTACCAAGTATTAAAAGAATTTCATTTATTTATAAAAATTTTCCTCCTTTCCTGCAGTTGACATAACTTTCAGGAATAATTCTGTGCTTGCCTGGAGATTATTAATGCTGTTTGTCAATCAGTTTGCAGACTTTAAGAAAGGATAGACTTCTTGATGCATTAGAAACAACTACTAATTATTAGAGAGAGCTGGTAAAGTTGGGACTTGGAAATTTTTACTTTATAGACGATGAATGAATCACATAGCATAACCAAATGAATTATCAAATAGTTTATATAACTGGCAACAAAAATCTACATATCTAAATATCTGTGCTACAAAAATCATAGAATAATAAAATTCTGCTGTGTGTTGGTAGATCTAAATGATTTTTTTTATGGTCAGAATTATGACTTTAATAAATTTTATAATCATAGTTATAGTTATGGGAGTGAGATTTGTGGGGGGAAAACTTAAAAAGCTGTTTATCTGTTTAGTGGTATCTATTCTGTTGCAGATGGCCCTCTGCAACAGAAATTTAAAGTAAAATTTGTACTTTGCTAGTAATAAAGTTCATAATTTCGCTGTTACAGGTAATCATAAACTCGATCAGTGAAGCACATATAAAACTTGTGATTTTATATGTGCTTCACTACTACAAATAATCACAAATTCACCATGGTTTTATTTCTGTTTTACTGCTACAAGTGGTTTGCATTACCACTTGTAGCAGTAAAACAGAAGCAGAGCAGCGGGTATCACTGGTGCAGCAGTTCACTTTACAAAAGAGAAGCATAGCTAAGCCTGTTTATGAAAAGTTCCACAAGCAAAGATATTTGGTGTAAAATTACACAGAGCAGGTATGAAAATGGGAGGGGGGAGTATGTCATAATGATATCATTGGTGTCGTTTAACTCTGGTTGGAGACCCATGATGTGGCCATCTACAAACTAGGGATAGCAATGCTGAAAGATTGCTGCAAAATATATATTGACGCTGGAGAAAATCATGTGAAAAATACATATTAATCTTTGTTACTCTTTCTTTCTTTAATGGTTATGTCATGAACCTATCAACCATCCCTTGTATATGTATGTCTTCCCTGGGTTATGCAGAATCAATTAATGAAATCCAACATTATGTGAAAAACCTTCAATAATACATTTTAAAAATCTGAGATATATGTATTGTGGTTGCATTCTTCATACACTGGTGTGCAAAATTTAAGGACCAATCAGGTTTTCACCTGTAGCTTCTCATAGGAGTGGCCTGGATATGGGAAAAGCATACCAAAGGAACCTCATGAGGTACAGAAATGATGAGGGAAACAACACTGACACAACAACGGAAACAAAACAGTACAGAGGGACTTTATTCAAAAATGGTAACATAGCACTGGCTGCCATGATACAGTGCCAATGCGCCATAAAACACCAAATCAAATCAAATCAAAATCAAAAGCCATGATACAGATGCATCACTGCCAAAGATGGAACAAAGGGAAGAAGTGGTCCTCAGTAGGAGATATGGCCACCCCTAATGCCGATACAGGCTTTGCACCACCTGTTCATACTTAGAACAATGTTGTTAAGTTCTTGCAGTAACATTGTCCATTCCTCTTTCAGTGCCATCTTCAGCTGGTGAACATTTTCTGGTGGATGTGGACATGCTGCTAGGCATTTCCCCAGAGCGTCCCATATGTGTTCGATGGGATTTAGATCGGTAGAACAGGCAGGCCAATCCATACGAACAATGTCCTCACTTTCCAAAAGCATATCACAGCTGCAGTGCGATGGGGTGTGACGTTATCATCCATAAACATGAACTCGGGGCCAATGGCACCTCAGAACAGATGCACATAGGGAAGGACAATACAGTAGCATGCATCAGTTACAGTACCACCTTCCAGTATCTGAAGTTGTGTACATCCTTCCAAGATAATGCCTCCCCAGATGAGAACACATCGACCGCCATATCAATCCCTTTCATTGATGTTTGCGGAGTGATACCGTGTGGCAACCTCGCGCCAGATTAGCTGACATCCAGAATCACTGCTGAGACTGAATCTACTCTCATCAGTAAAGAGTACTTTAAGTAAAGATTTTGTGGTTGTAACCTTTAGAAATAGTGTTGGTCCTTAAGTTTTGCACATCTGTATATAATATCAACACATTTCACAGCATTTTCATCCCATTTTATTTTGACTGTGCATAGCTAGTACTTTTTCACAAAATCATAACTTTTACTCCAACAACATGGCTGAAAAGCATGCAAAATTTATTTTAAAGGTGCTAGTGCTCTGAAGAAGAGATGTATGATTATGCTTGTTGAGGGAAAACTTGTTAAACATTATGAAAAAAAATAACACTATTAGCTATTATCTGTACATTATATAAACCATTGTTAAGCATTATGAAAGTGGCCAATCAGTAACTTTCACATTGTGTATCAGTATGGCTAAGTTGCCAGTGAACACTATAGCAAAAGACAAAGAGCATATTAAAAACATGGAAAAGGTTCTGGACCTATGAAATGATTGCAAAGTTGTGCCCTGAATTGCTTTACAAGATGGCAAATTATTAATTTTACAAATCAAGGATTAAAATCAATTTTTAAAGATTATTTTATGAAATAAGTAAAATATTTAATTTTAATTATTTTATTTTATTTACTGTATGCATCAGGTTTTTTTCTTTAACAGACTACCAAAACTAAGGTATGTAGGTAAAAATAATTTAAATTGATGATATTAAATTATTTTTATTATTTGCAGAATAGCTTCAACGTATATAATATGCCAATTGTACATATGTACTTAAGTACATGTGTACAGATTTACTTATGATAATTTCCAACATGCAGTGGCAGACAAAAACTGCATCACTTGTGAATTTTACAAATAATGTGGTTCGCGCTGCATTGTGAGTTGCAGAAATGTTTGAAATGCATTTGTTAAATGGGATATATATCTCAATGCATGAAATCCAATAAAAAAACACTATGCCTGATGTACCTAATTGCCATAAATATCTTCCCAAAGGGTAAAATGCAGAATTAATGGAAATCATGCAAATTGCAATCGTGACAACCAGACATACATTTTATTGCATTTACATGTACAAACTGAAATGACAAGTTAACGTAATAGTAGTATGTACTGTAAATCAGCAAAACAAGCCCTCAATATTTTGTTGTTAGAGGAACTCAAGCTGCAATTACAGCCTTGCAACGATCTGGCATGGAGTTACCACGATGTAGTAACTCTATGCCAGATCATTGCAAGGCTGTGTGGTACCACACCCTTACACAATGTTCTCCTGCAGCTGAATCTTACTTGTTGGCTTCTTCTGAGCAATTTTAGACGACATTATATACCAGCAATTTTCAATAGGGTTCAAATCTGAACTGTTGCCGGGTGAGTCCAACACTGTAATGCCAGCATTTCTGAGGTATGACTCACCTCAAGGAAGAAAAACGAGGGAAAATATTGGTGTATATTTTTTAAGCCTTGTGAGACAAGAAGACAAACTCATCATTAAATCTAAATAGCACAAAACTTACCAATTTTGCTGTGTGGCAAGGTGCTCAGTCCTGTTGAAAAATGAAGTTTTGGACGTCTCTATGGTGATCCTTAATAATGGCTTTCAGGCACTTCTCCAAGATAGCACTGTAGGTTTCTGCATTAGCCATTCCGTTAATAAACTTAATTTGCCCACCCCTTTGCTTCTTATGCATCCCCAGACCATCTGACCAGTGGGGAACTTTACAGTCAGTGTTATGCAGTCAGGATGGTATGTCTCCAATTTTCATCTTCTGATATATCACTCCCATCCGAGCCATGCAGGTTGAATTTCAATTCGTCAGAAAAGATGATGGTGTCCCATTGCTCTTTTGTCCATGAAACGTGTTTTAGCCCAACCAAGTCGCTTCTTCCTAATTTGTTGGGTCAACAAAGGCTTCTTGAGCTGATAAGCATGCAGACCACATTCCGAAAGCCATCTTTGGATAGTTCGTGTACTTGTTGCAACTCCAGAGGCCATCTCAAAGTCCAGTTTTAGATCAAGAGCACTAGCATGGCAATTACAAAGGCATAACCATTTCAAATATCGATCTTGGGAAGGCATAGTCACTCTCTTACGGCCTGATCCAGGCCTTCTCTTCACGTCACCGGTTTCACGCTTTAATTTCAGCACTCGGGTTACTGTTGACTGGTGGCAGCCTATTTTATCAGCAAAAGCATGCATAGATAGCCCTTCCTGGGACAGCGCAACAGCTACACTTTTTTTTTCTTGGTGTCAAGTGAACATGTGGAGCCATGCTTACACCTCCACAAAACCGAATACTAATGAGTGTGTATTTATAGAAACGACTGATGCAGTACCTTGCAATTACTGTCTGATGCAATACCTTTGCTTTGCAACAAACAAAATGACTGTAATCAAACAATATCTTATATGTTTCACTACAAATGTTACTTTTTCTAAGGTGATGCAGTTTTTTTGTTCTCCCCCTGTATGTAAAATTTAACTTACATAAGGGTTTGAAGAATCAGACCCTTTGGAAAGTTGAGGGCTATCTGTATACTGTATTTGATTATACAGATAAACAAGTGGAGATGGGGGAAACCCCTGGTGCCGTCAGACAACTAACACTATACAGATAAACGTGTTGTGTTAAGCACGTGCAAAATACAGTGCATGCTGCTTATTGTGATCACTGATAATGTTATCATTCATGTAATGTTATTATTATTATTATTATTATTATTTTTTTTTTTTTTTTTTTGAAGTCCTGATCAATGTATACTAATACATAGAAAAATCTCTGTTTATTGTATTCAGCACTTCGGTTTACATTATCACATTTTTGCATTATCATTATTTACTCATGTGCAGTAGAAGTGATTATGTAACATCCTGATTTTTTCTTGAACTCCAACATTTTGCATTTCTAGTTACTGCTGTTGCTTTATACGGTTCATATGGTTGTGTATCTGTACTAGTACCAACATTATTGTTTTACAGTAGAGCATTAATCCTTTTGTAATTCTTGATTTTAATATTTTCTTTTAATTGTTTTTAATGGTTTGTATTGATTTCCAGAAACATTATGATGGTTTCACTTTTATTGATGACTTTCTTGTAGAAATGGTGTAAGTCAGATACATAATATTTATATTATTTATTAGTATTTATTTATATAATATTATATATGCATTTCTGTACTGCACCAATAAGCAGCTCTGAACAGCTGCATTTTTGTTTCATCAGTTATTGTTATCAATTAACATGTTCACTGCTTCCTGAATGCAAATATGCAGCTTCTGATTTTAATCTACTTAGAGAGAAAACCACTCTACTTTTAGAACTTGTTTTTTGAATTTGACTGAAGAAAAATCAGATATTTTTGTCACACAACCTTCATTGGAGGCTGATTAATTCAATCATAATGAGAAGAAAGCCCAAAAATGTTTCTGCCCTTTTCAGTCCAGATTGACTCAATCTTGGGTCAGAAAGGTTGTCGGAAAAGTCAGCAGTGAAAGTTAAGCTGTATCCTGAAGTGATCACAATAGGTGGCATCAACTGTATTAATGACCTACAACATGAATGATTATAATCTTAATCAAATTCCTGTAAGGAAAAAAAAAACCTGTAAACCACTTTGTTTTGGAAACTCTCACTATCTTCAACACAGACATAGCAACAAAAGCTCTCATCTTTATGTAACACTACCACTGTGATTTCACCCACTTACATACAACTTGTATGTAATTTGTTTTAGGTAACTTTTTTACACTGGTTAAGAAACTAAGTAAACCTTAGAATTTATGGTCTAAACCATGGATGATTATGAAGAGGAATATTTATGGTCTAAACCATGGATGATTATGAAGAGGAATATGTGCATGTTTTACTTGTATATGCAATGGCAAAATGGATATGACTTATTTTAATGGATACATGAATGATATAGTTTTTATATAAATTATGATATTACTTAATCAAATATCTGGCTTGTTAGAACAACTAACCTAAAATGTCAACTGGTGTAACTCAGTTTAGCATTTCATACTGATATATATTTAAATCAGCATGTTTATGATTTTGAGTTTGATTCTTGAGACTTGTTTTTTTGTTTACATAATTTTTGTATTGAATTACTTTAGTAACTATGCTACTTCTAGGTTCGCAATCCTATTTCACGTTTGTGTCTAGATACTTTGAATCGAAATGAAGAGAAATCATCTCCTCTTGGCTTATTTCCATGCAAAAGTCATAAAGGCGTAGTTATGAACCAAGTGAGTTTTATTATTTGCTTAGCTGTAAATGGAGATACCTCTACTAGTAATGTGTTCAACAGTTTTTATTGTTTTGTTTTTAATCAATCTGGATGGATCAATTTCAAATTTATCCACCCAGAAGGAGTTTATATATTTAGTTTATATATGTAAAGATGTAGTTATTTATATAAAAAAGAAATTATTACATTTTCAAGTCCCAAACAACTCATTTACTCTGAGATAACCAGCTTCAGAATACAAGATGCAACTATACTGCATATAGCTTTCCTTCCCCCTGTGTTATAGTAAAGCTATGGTTCCTTTCAATAGTTGCTACTGCTGTGTGCCAAAATCTGGAAAATAGTAGTAGTGGCAAGTGATGCAAGAAAACAAGCTTATATAGCATTAGCCAAAAAAAAAAAAAAAACGTACACCCACACCTCACCCATGCTTACCCTCCAAGAATTTGTCTAGTTCTTCCTTGAATTTATGTTGTTGTTGTTGTTGTTGTTTGGTTTTTAGAAACATTAGCAACTAAGGCCATATTGCTCCGGGATATGCGGTGGTCATTCCCTGACCTTTCCGCATCCTCCATATTTGGTGGTGATGGGCTCGAACCCCGGTCTAATCAAGAAGCGTGTGCTACGCACTGCTGCTCCTTCCCACCTGGCTACGGAGGCGCCTTCCTTGAATTTATTCAAAGAAGGACGAAATTTTCAAGATTATAAATGATGCTAGAACTAGGGGACATAAATTCAAGTTACGGGGGGAAATGTTTAGATTGGACTGCAGGAAGTTTTATTTTAGCCAGCGAGTTATAAATTACTGGAATAAGTTGCCTTCATGGGTGGTAGAGGCCGACAGTTTGGGGAAATTCAAAGGTCATCTGGATAGCCCCTCGACGTGGGCACCTGTACGTGGTGAGGGGACCTCCCAGTGACGCTGCTGGACTTCCAGACTAGCATCACTGGGATCCAACGCCCACAGCCCACAGCCCAGGTTCCAGGCTTACATCAATGGAATTCGGCGTGTTTGCCGTGCGCTGCAACCCGTGGAAATTCGGAAAGGGGGATCCTGGTGGTTGAGGGGCCCAGCTTCAATACACCACTTTGGCCCCTGCTTCGACAAGACAGGTGGTCCTGGAAGGCCCGGCTAGGATCAATCGGCTAGTAGGCTCGCCTGCGAGGGTTAACCGTGTCAATGCCACGCCCCTACCCTCATGGTCCGAGGGACAGGATTCAGGCTGGCGGCGGTGCGGGTATAGTGTCTGGGTAGCCCTGGCGTCCCACTCCCGAGCGCATTTATTGCATGCCGGGTAGTGGGCGTCCCTTTGGGCTCCGTGTTGGGTGGGGAGCCCGGGCACTGAACAATTTAATAAACTCCATGAATCCTGATAAACTAACTTCTTCAGGGGCCCCAACCCGGTCCCTATCTGAAAACAGAGACAGAGAGTCAGATAGCATTATTGCTACAAAGAGGCAGCGAACCGAATTACCATCAGGGCCAGTCCCAAGGTTCTTAATCATGCATTCTACCAATGAGACACCGATTGGTAAAATGTCACCCTTTTTCATTCAAAAAGGGTTAGATGGGTTAGCAGGTTCACCCAAATCAGTTAAAAGGCTTCGTTCTGGAGACCTTTTAATTGAAACTAAAAATGACAGGCAATCAGAACATCTACTCCGAACAACATCAATCAGAGGAATCCCTATAACTGTGACACCACACAGAACACTCAATTCATCGAGAGGTGTCATTTCGGAGTGGGACCTTCTCGACGTAACCGAGGAGGAAATCTGCTCCGAATTAAAACCACAGGGAGTGATTGCCGTCAAGAGAATCACTGCGCGAAGGGATGGAAAAATTGTTAAAACCAGGAGCGTTATCCTGACTTTTAACTCTCCTAAACCTCCTGATGAGATTAAAGCTGGATACATCAACTGTTCAGTGCGTCCATACGTTCCGAACCCTTTACGGTGTTTTAAATGCCAGAAGTATGGACATTCTCAAATGGCCTGCCGTGGAGTCCTAGCATGCGCTCGATGCGGTGCAAAGGACCACGAAACAACAGCATGTTCAGCCGTAAAACCCACCTGTATTAACTGTGAAGGCGAACACCCGGCCTATTCACGAGCATGCCAGAGGTGGAAAGAAGAAAAAGAAATTCAACGGCTGAAGGCAGAGCTAAATATATCATACCAGGAGGCAAGGAAATCGGTCAAACCCCTGAATATCAACAAACCTACCTACGCCCAGAAGGTAGCAGGGAGATGTTCCGTCGGAACTCAGACGGACATGACCATTCCTCAAAGGAGTCTTTCACTCCCATCGCGCATTATCTCTTGAGTTCACAAAAACCTGCACAGAAGGACCAATCAGCTGCCACTCCTATATCGGTACCTCCTAATGCTCCACAAGCAACAAAGATAATTATGAAAGATAAGAATAAAAAAGGGGAAGTCCCCCCTAGTACCCAAGAAAAGATGGATGTCGAGCAGAAGGAGGTACCCGAAGATTCAGTCTTGGAACTCTTTGCGGAGGAAGAAATGGACACGGGACAGCGTCCATTCTTCCCCAAAAAAGATAAATCCAAGACTGATAAAAGTAAGCCCTCAGCACCTCGGAAGCCGCCTGATGGACCCACCAAGCCAAAATAATGGCTAAATTCCTACAGTGGAATTGTCATGGATTCCGGCGAAATATTGATGACATCAAGGCTCTCCTGCAAAAGCACGAGCCAGTTTGCTTTTGCTTGCAGGAGACATACCTAAAGGCAAATGACGATCCCACAATGCATAACACCACAATTTTTCGTAAGGATAGAATTACGGATGGCTCTGTACATGGGGGAGTGGCTATCCTTGTGGCTAACCAGACCCCAGTGCAGCCCTTACTAATTACAACTAGCATAGAGGCTGTTGCAATTCGCCTTACGGTGGGATTTTTATTAACTGTGTGCTCTATCTATTTGCCACCTGGGACTGACATCTCCCAGGCAGACCTTGATGATCTTCTAACGCAGTTGCCTCCCCCTTTATTACTTCTCAGGGATATGAATGGACATAACACCCTGTGGGGTAGTGCTAACATCAACGGAAGGGGACGAGTCATAGAGCGTATGCTCAATGACAATGACCTTTCCCTTCTAAATACTGGAACAAACACCTTCTTCCACATGCCTACCCGTACTTTTTCTGCCATTGATCTCTCTATCTGCTCCCCTTCTCTACTCCCTTCACTCACTTGGGAGGTGGAGGAGAATCCATACGGAAGCGATCACTTCCCCGTGATAACCTTGTTACACAGTGGGAGACCATGTCTTCCTTTTAGGTTACCACGGTGGAAGATTGATCAGGCTGACTGGACTGCCTTCCAACATCAGGCAAATTTTGATCTTAGCACAGTCAGTCAAGAGTCTATCAATGATGCAGTTAAGTACATCACAGAAAATATTGTCCAAGCAGCTGCGAATGCTGTTCTAAAAACATCGGCCCGGTTTCCACCATTTCCTAAACCTTGGTGGAATTCACAATGCACAGCAGCAAAAAAGGCTCAAAACAAAGCGTGGGGGATATTCCGCTGATATCCTACCACGACCAACCTTATAGCCTTTAAACGTGCACGAGCCAATGCACGATATATCCGCCGTCAGAGTCAAAAGGAATCGTGGATCCGTTTTACATCATCTATTAACCAGTCTACCAACTCTAAGGTAGTCTGGGATAAAATCCGGAAAATGAAGGGAAAATATACATCCCACCCTTCTTCAATCCTAGATTATAATGGATGCGCTATTGCAGATCCAACTGCAATAGCCAATGCTCTTGGGGAAACATTCTCTAACATCTCCGCAACATCCTCGTACTCCCCAGAGTTCCTGGTCCTGAAATATAAAATCGAAAAACAGGCACTTAACTTTAAATCTAAGAGTATTTATCCCTACAACGGGGATTTCACTATTCAAGAACTGGAAAGAGCCCTCGCTCTTTCCAAAGCAAGTGCCGTTGGACCAGATGGCATCCATTATGAAATGATTAAAAATCTTTCACCAAAATCTATGGATTGTCTGCTCCTTCTGTATAACAGAATCTTTACTGAAGGCCAGTTTCCGGACTCCTGGCGAAAGGCAATCGTTCTTGCCTTCCCTAAGCCAGGAAAGGATCTAAAAGTCACCACCAACTATCGTCCTATTGCTCTGACTAGCTGTCTGTGCAAAATCCTGGAGAGAATGGTTAATTCTCGTTTAATATGGTATCTAGAATCAAATGACCTTCTCTCCAACATCCAGTGCGGCTTCCGAAGGAACCGGTCCACTTTGGACCATCTTATTAGATTGGAAGCATCCATCCGGGATGCTTTCCTAAAACGCGAACACTTGGTGTCGGTGTTCTTTGACATGGAGAAAGCGTATGACACAACTTGGAGATTTGGCATTTTAAAAGATCTGCATAGCCTTGGCCTTAGGGGGCAACTCCCCATTTTTATTAAAAACTTTTTAGCCAATTGAACTTTCCAAGTACGTGTGGGATCCTTACTCTCTCGTCCCTTCAGCCAAGAGGAGGGAGTACCACAAGGATCAGTATTAAGTGTCACGCTTTTTGCCATCAAAGTCAATTCCATCACAGAACAACTTCCTCCAACTGTAAACTGTGCCCTCTATGTTGATGACTTTAGCATATTTTGTCAGTCGTGCAACATGAGGGTTATTGAAAGACAACTGCAGAAAGCCATTGATCGCCTTAATTCCTGGGCACTTGCTAATGGCTTCAGGTTCTCGCCGGAGAAGACCGTTTGCGTGCACTTTTGTCGCAAGCGTAATCTTCATCCTGAACCTGAATTAAGGCTCGGACAAAATGTTATTCCAGTAGTGTCAGACACAAAATTCTTGGGACTTGTGTTTGATAAAAAGTTGACCTTTCTCGAACATATTCGTCAACTTCGTACAAAATGCACGAGGGGACTCAATATCCTCCGCTCTCTCTCCTCAACGCGTTGGGGCGCAGATCGATGCACCCTACTACGGCTTTACCGTGCACTTGTACGACCCAAATTAGACTACGGATCCCAGGTATACTCTTCAGCTAGAGATAGTGTCCTCCGATGGCTGGACCCTGTCCACCATCAGGCTATCCGTATCGCTACTGGAGCTTTTCGAACATCTCCTGTCCAGAGCTTATACGTCGAAGCAAACGAACCATCGTTATCCCTTTGACGTAAGCAGTTATCTTTAAACTATGCTTTAAAGTTGAAATCCCTGCCAGACCATCCTACGTGGGCATCCGTTTTTGAGCCACGTTGGGAAAACTTGTACAATACCCGTCAGACTGCCAACCGACCTTTTGGTATTCGTGTCCAAGAGCTAATCAGAGAATTTAACGTCATGGTAGACAAGGTGGCACAAACACCAAAAGAAACTCCTCCACCCTGGCATGCTCATCCCCCACCGTGCGACTTTTCCCTTAAGAAATGGGTAAAGTCTGAGACCTCATCATCTGTCTACCAGCAGCTCTACTCTGCACACCAAGCTGAGTACTCAGACTTCCTGCCCGTTTACACAGACGGCTCGAAGTCTGAATCGTGCGTAGGATCTGCTGCTGTCTTTCCGGACACTATAATATCTCAGCAGATTCCTCCCGAATCCAGCATATACACTGCAGAGCTGTATGCTATAGAGCTAGCCTTGGATCACATTCGAACATGTCAATTCCAAAGGTCAATAATATATTCCGATTCTTTGAGTGTATTACAGGCTTTATTATCTACGAGACATAATTCTCATCCAGTTCTTTGTCGGGTTCAGCAGAAGAGACATTCTCTTCATGAATGCAAGTTTGATATCCGCTTCTGCTGGATTCCTAGCCACATTGGGATAAAGGGAAATGATTTGGCTGACGCTGCAGCCAAATCAGCAACACCCACTCATAATCGTTGCCTGTCAGTCCCCTATACAGACTACAGGCAAATAATACGCAAAAAGATATATTCCCAATGGCAAGAACTATGGCACAGACAGAGAACAAATAAATTATATCAAATAAAGCCTGCAATACAAACTTGGCAGTCTAGTCTGCGCAGGAATCGGAGCGAGGAAGTTGTTCTTGCTCGACTCCGCATAGGTCACAGTCATCTGACACATTCTTTTCTGCTGAGGGCGGATGACCCTCCTATGTGCGAGTCTTGTGACACCGTTTTAACTCTAAAGCATATTTTAATAGATTACGTTCATTTTATCCATGTTCGCAATATACATTTTACCGCTTTTACTCATCCGACTGAGCCTTATAAACTCAGTCGGATTTTATCAGACAACGACCACGTGTCGGCAGTTTTTAAATTTTTAAAAGCTATTAATATATATCCACATATATAAATAACAATTTGACGAGGTAACCTTTTTAAAGGTTACCAGAATTTATCTTTATTGTTATTTTAATCGTTTCTTGGCGCAGTATAACCTTAGTTGTTTTTGCGCCAATAAAATCAAATCAAATCAAAATCTGGATAGTACTTTCAGGTAAGGGAAGCGCATAGGATGATAGGTTTAATTTCCTTTTTTTTATTAATTATTATTATTTTATTTTATTTATTTTTTGTTTTTATCATTGTTTTGTTCGGATTTTTTTTTTTTTTTTGGCTGGTGCAGCATAAGCCATAGGCTTTCTTGCACCGTGCGGCCATTACTAATACTAATACTATTCTAATAATCAACCACTTGCTGGCTAAGGCAAACTTCTGCACATCTATCCTGCAACCATCCTTCCTCAATTTGAATTTTAGCCCCCTTGTATGTAGCAAAAGGAAGAATGTCATCTACATTCAACTTACTCAATCCATTCAAGGCTTTAAACACCTCAGTCAGATTCTAGGTGCCTAGTCTCCAGATGCCGCAATTTGCAGAACCGAAGCCAAAGTTTTTTTAGGTAAGGGGCGTTGTTCCCTTCACCAATCTGGTTGCCCTTCTCTGCACTCATTCCAGCAGATCTACATCCTTCGTAAAGTGAGACCTCCAGACCTGTAAGGGTACTCGAGTTATGACCTAACCATATACAAAGGGATAATGATAATCACCTCCTTATCCCTACTAGTGAGGTTTCTGTATATTATTGACAGCACTCATGAGCTGTCCTGGCAGCACGCTTGCACCGTTCAGAGAATTTCATATCTGACTGCACAGTTACCCCAAGGTCTTTTTCATTTTGTACTGCCTTGAGTATAGTTCCACACAGTTGATAAGTTACTCTGAGATTACTGCTATCCACATGCAGTACCTTACATTTGTTACATTTGTCAATGTTAAACTTCATCTGCCATTTCTTGGCTCATTGACCTAATTTTTCTAAATCTTGTTGCATTAGCATACCATCATTACTATTATTAACTGCTCTACCAACCTTTGTATCATATGCAAACTTCGACATTAAGCCTGATATACCTTTATTAATATCATTAATAAATATTGAAAACAACAATGTGCTCAGCACTAAACCGAGGAACTCCGCTGATAATATTAGTCTGCAAAGAGCAGTGCCCATTGATAACCAGTCTGTCTTCTTCCACTTAACCATCCCTTTATCCAAAGCAGTAACTTGTCCTTAATGCCACATTGCTCCAGTTTGTACAGCAGTCTTTTATGTGCAACAGTATCAAAAGCCTTCCTGAAATCCTAGTATGTGATATTAAAATTATTTTTTGCATCCAGTGTTTTATACTTGTGGTATAAAACAAAAAATAAAAAAGTGTTCATGTAAGTTTACATGTTGTATCATCAAGGTAATTTGTATGTTGTTATGATCCAATGAAATGTTACTGCTTAAAATAGAGTCGATTCCGGTTATTTGGGACACATTGGGACTAGTGCATTTTGGCCCGATTAAGCGGCTGCCCCAATTATCCGAAGTTTCACGTAAGTAGTTAAAAATACAATTTACCCCCCCCCCCCTTTACAATTAGTTCACTGTACAATCAAAACACGTTACGACGAACTCAAAATAGTACAGTACCGTTCACTATACGATGTGCAGTAAGCGCCGGTCATTATGATCACGTTTGTGAATTGAATTTTAATTCTATTAAACAGCGATTCTAATTAGTGAAAATAGGAGGAATATTATCCACAGGCTATAAAAGTAAAGATATATTAAGCACAAATTTACCCTTTATTACCTTACCAATTAAAAAATTAAATGATACGTGATGATCAGAATAATTAATACATACTGTAATATGTACATACTAACTAAACTAGTTGACATTTCTGTTTACTGACATTTGTTGGTGGGGGCTGAAATTTAAAACAGTAAAAAGATAAGCAATCAATAACAAAGAACACAGCACACACAAATTGCAAGTAACACAACACGTGCAAGTGAGAACGGAGTAACAAATTAGGAAGCTTTAAAAATAGGAATGAAGAGAAGATTCTGAAAATAATTTTTTTTATATGATTGAAGATACCATGGAAGTGTAAACACATTTTACCATAATAACCCACAGAATTCCAGCTGTTGGTATTACCGCAAATTCAATAAGATCGAGTTTACTGTCCGTTTATTGCACTAACAGAAAAGCCCAATAAAAGGTGACTGCTAATTGTTTTTATTGTTTTATGGTTGTGACCTCCAGAAATCCGACCGAACTACGTGGTACGGTCGGAGACAATCGTAGGGTAATCTCCAGTGCTGTGGTCTCCTGCCCCGATTAAACGGCATTTTGTCCCAATTAAGCGAAGTAAACCCTGGCTATTTTCTCGATTGGTTTTTGTTTTTTAAGATTTGTCCCAAATAAACGGCTGCCCCGATTAACCGGTGGCCCAAATAACCGGAATCCACTGTATTTAATACATTTATAGTAGAAGCTGTATGAATTTGTGAAAATGGATTTACAGTAGTGCTCAAAAAATTGCATTACCTCATTTTTTAGGTTGTTTGTCCTTATACTGGCAGCTAATCTTTTATAAATAGCTGAAAGGACATAAATAATAATAATACACATATGAAACTGTTAATTGCAGAAAAATTTACTTTTATGCCTTATGGGTAAAAATATAACGAAATAAGTAATTTTCTCCAAAATAACATCATGTTACTTATAGTTCATATAATAACAAAAATTCTATCAACTTGTTGATATAACAAAAGTTATATCAACAAAATGCACTAATATTTTGTTGGTCCATCCCTTGCTTTGATAACTGCTGCACATCATTATGGCATCGACTGGATAAGGTTTTGGGAAATCCCATGGCACCAAATAGGGTTTAATGTCTCTTGCAGCTCTCTTAAGTGTTTTTGGTTTCTTTTGCATTTCTGAAATACCCATTTTTTTCCAAATGGTTTTCAACTGGATTGAGATCTGGATGGTTCCCAGGCCATGTTATGTGCAAATTGATTTTTCCTTCAACCATTTTTGGTATGAAACATGTATGATACCTATGGGCATAAAGACAGTGAAATAAAACACATTTATTTAAGCAAGAACATTTCATAAATTTAAAACTTTTGCTAATTTTATGAAGTAGAACTAGATAGAACTAATTTTTTGCCAATTTTATGAATACAATTATTGATTGACTGAAATACAAGAAATGCATTAAAATTTATGACATTGACTTCTTCACATACTTCATACTTGGCTGCTGGTTAGCCTTGGACATGTTCTTTCTCTTTCAAAACAAATAACTGACATAGTCAATTTCAGATGGCCTTGGTTGAGCTTGTGCTTAATATCACACATCTTTTGTTTACATATGCAACTGGCCTGATATGTTTTTGGCCTGAAACAGGGGAAGTTGCATATGTTGCATTTACCTTCAACTTAAGGAACAAAAAGTGTAGGGTGTTAAACAATTACAAAATTCTGGGTGGTGTGTTTAATTATTTTTGGCATACATGTGGTGTGGCAGTATCAAAAAAGTTTGAAAACACTGGATTGAGAGTGTCTGTTATCAAATGCAGTGAGCAGTCAGAGAGAAGAGAAGAATTTTTTTACAATTGGGAGGAGGAATCTTATAAACTCCTCCTACCCAGTTGCAAAAATCAGAAGGTAGACGGCAAGATGGAAGCTTGCTTAGAACCCCTTTATGCCAAACACAATCAAAAGACTTAGAAATGTCAAGAGCAACCACTTGAATTTCTTCAGACTTTTTAAAGATTTTTGCCTACATACTAGCAACACAGTATGACCTTACCTGAGTGATCAGTTTGAAAGTAGAGAGTTAGACATGCCACATATATGCAATTCTATGTGCACACTAATCACTCTATACCAGTTCTTATGGTTTCTGTCTTATGACCTCTGACCCTATGTGATTTTCTCAGACCATAAACTTTATTTCATTATAAACCAAGATATCGCCAGTAGATGGAATTCATAGTGTGGTGTGGTGTAGTGATTTTTGAGTTACCATTCAGACAAATTTAAATCCATCCAGAAAATTTAATGGATTTTCATTATATAGCAAAGTGTTTATTCTAATAATTATTTACTTGCATATCATTTTTGCAATTATTCCCTTTATGAGGAACTTTACAAGGTAACCATGTCTGTGTTTTTAATAGTAAATGGTAGATATTTTAAAAGTTTGATAACAGTGACATTTGAGATAAAGTCAAGATTGTATTTTGAAAATTGCGCAGGGTGTCTCTTAATACATATAAAATCCAACTGATGCTATTATTAGCAGCTAAGCATGGACATTGTTTTTTTTTTTTTTTTCATCTACACTAAGCATGAGATAGAAAAAACCAGCACATTGTTTCAACAAATTTTATTAATTGGTGAAACATGTAGTTTTTTTTTGTTTTTTTCCATTAATCTGAATCTATTAAAATGTATGCTTTGTCATTTTTAGCATAGGCCAAGGAAATTTGCAGAATTCATTCACAGCTTACAAGTTGCATGTTGATAAAACAGGTAGTTTTCATTATTAATAGAAAATCCAACACAGATAGCTGGTTAGGTTTTTCAGAGCAGATATCTTTTATTATGACATGTCATGATAAAAGATATTTGACATGTTAATTTGCCTGTCAACTAATTTCATTCACTGAAGTTATAAATTCATATTGTGAGTTCTTATATCCCTAACTCCTATCTCCCGAAACTGCTTGGGAATACTTACATTTGGCTGCAAATTCTTCCAGGCCCCTCCATGGCATATTCAGGAATATGCTTATGGTTGGCTATAACGATTATCCAAATATTTCTTTGTTCAGTTTTAGAATTGGTTAAGGAAATTTGTCAATTTAATTCACAGGAAAGAAAAATCAGCTTTATTCTAAATCTGGCAGTTGAATTTTGGAATGTTTGGAATGTTTTCTTAACCTAAAATGATATCCAAGCTCTAATAAATGGCAATAAGGTCACAAAAGTTTCATCTCACACAGATCTTGGTCTCACCTGGGACGAAAACCTTACTTTCCAGGATTTCATATATACAGAAAGGAAAACATATGCAGCTTTCTGGGCGATCAGGCAGGAGCTTGTTTGCTGCCAAAATACGTCCCTAATATGCAAATATATTGAAAGGTGTCTCATGCCCATCACTTTATATGCATCTGAGTTATTGTCCTCAGCCCCATCAAGTATTGTAAAAAAATACCAGACAATTGAATATTGGGTTCTGAGGTGGTTGAACAGGACCCATGGGAACCCGTTCACCATCTCTAGGTCTATTCTACGTGCAAACATGAACATGACACCGTGGAAAATCAAAATTCTGGAAAAGAACCTCATCACTCTTGCCAAACTGTTAACTAATAGGATTGATTCTCCCAACGTGCAAGAAATAATCTTAGCCTCAAGCACCCATCCAAGAGAGCGACATAAACAACAATATAGGTTGACTCTCACTAACCTTGTCCGCCTTAGAGATATGTTCCCAGCAAACAATATGGAACATTTCAACAATCTGCAAATTAACCCCAATGAACTATTGGATGATAAAAAAATACAGGAAGAATTGCATAGAAGCACCGACCTCCAGTGAATCTCGACAAACACGATCAAGTCACTCCATTTACCAGTCCATCACATGCCATTGACAGACGCACAAAATTCTCTGAAGTTCAAGACTTTATGGCTGTCTTTTAATAGACTGTAAACTGAATTTATATTGTAAACTTAATTAATTCCCAGTATATATGTTTAAATATGTATACACATGTTATCCCAACTTCAGGTTGTCAAACATTATCTATTGTCCTTGTAATGTACAGTATGTATGTATGTCTGTCTTTTTCACTTATAATTCTATGTACACCCTTCTAGCCCACTAGCTGTACAGGGGGTGAAATCAAGCTTAATAATAATAATAAAATAGCCAAATACAGTAAACCCCCACTATTTGCGGGGGTTACGTTCCTGAGAAATGTCACGAATACTGAGTTATGGCTCCCATAATAATAAAGGGGTTCCGTTCCAAAGTATGAAATATATAAGAAAAACTAGTCTAAAATTTTGTCTATGTATGTATTATATGTACCTTCATAATATGACTATGTACATAGTGAAATGCAAGCATATGGCATCGAAATGAAAATAAGAAACAATTTAATATTAAATGTAATATTTATTAGAAATTTCAAACAAATCTTTCAAACCAGTGCCTTTGCTAGCAAAAAAACTTATCTCGCCAGTGCTATCACCAGTTTCGCTAAAGTGTTGATAAAGGAGTTTTGCGTTTTCACGAATGATGAGTGAACTTAACGGAATTTTATTTTGAGTTCGGTCTTCTATCCACAGATTTAAAGCCTTTTCCATTTTTTCTAATTTAACATCACGAGTTACAGAGCAAATTTTTGGAGCAATTAGCACGTTTTCACGGACACTATGGCGGATTTTTTGATTGATCGTACCGTTGACTCATTGATTTTATAATGTTTTGCCACTGAGGAGACACTTTCACCATTAGAAATTTTATCTAATAACTCAATTTTATTCGCTAATGTCATCACCTTCTTTGATATTTTCACATTTCTCTTGTTATTCGTAGCCATATTTTTGTAGGGGTTAGAAAGAACTTGTCCACAATAAAGTCACTTTCTTCCGACACTCGAAAAAGTCTGTTTTACACTGCAGAACGGCAGATTTATCATTTTTGTAAGCATATCAATTTATAAATTGATAAATTTATTCAATTTATAAGCATATAAATTAAAATCAAATGACGAAACCTTCCATGACAAGTGCATAACACATACTGAACAAGGATTAGCGAGAAACATCCACGCTCGCGATTTTGTCACCCCTCTCCCCCCACCCACTGAGCGCTGTTTTGACCGGGAAAGATAATTTTAGCCATGCCCATGTTTTTTATGGCGGAAAATATTCACGGCGCTTTAAAATTCACATTTTTTAGGTTTCATTTTATATTAAATCGACGATCGCAAATAGTGGGGGTTTACTGTACATCCTCACACACCTAACCATTTTCTCAATCCTAACCTACAAATAGGTTATGTTTGAGAAAAATTGCCTAAGAAATTTACAGGGAAGGATAGTCACTGAACTAATTTGTGTATTTGCTGCAAAGCCATTCCTTTTCCCTAAATCTTCATGCAGAATTTGATGAATTGTCTCCTTATTCATGTCCAACTCATCAGCCATCATTCTGAGGGTCAAACATTGATCTCTTGCAATAATTTCCTTCGTTTGCAACTCTGTCCTCATTTCGAGAGGTTAAGGGATGCCCACTTCTTGAGTCATCGCAAACATCCTCACTTCTGTCTTATACCGTTCATACCCATTAGTACGACTTAATGTTTCAGCACAATAAACAGTTTTTAATATCGGGTTTCTATTGCAGATTTTCCCAAAATTTGATATTTGTTCGTTGCTCCATTGCAAAATCATGACACAGAACGTTAATGCTATTAATGAAACTGGTTGTTACTTGCAAACTGTCACCTTACTGGGCAATATATGCTGGAAGAAGTTAGAACTAACATACCACATCCCTTTATTTTCACTCATCAAACATGACCGCAACAGCACCAGTCCGGAACTTTATTACCATACCTCATATATATATATATAGCGTAATATTGCCTAAGTTGCTGATGGGCCTAAACCTAGAACAACCAACCTATTCTATACAGTATGGGTGGTAGCCAGACCTTGATCCATGAGCAGAAAATGGGGAACTTAATACCATGAACTGCATTTCTTGGAGAAACATCAGCTGAAGCAATTTAAGCTTGAAAATAATAGTTTGTATTTAACAGGAAATGAAAGAACTCACGAATAGTAACTGAATATCTAATGATTTTAATACCCAATGGATATCTTTCAAGAAATATGCATGTTCTCAAGTCTTTAAAAACCATCTTATTTGGCTCTCAAAAAGGTGTTCTCTATATTTGTATTTTATTCTAAAGTTTGGAATGGGACAACTGTTTCTACATGATCATGATTGCTAAGTTAATCAAATGAAACAAAATACGCATATTATTTTATTTATTTATTTTTTTTTTATGAAAACCCCAAACACGAGAGGTATTAGAACCTATAGTACTTAGTACCTTGCATGGTTGGAGGTTGAGAAGACAAAAGAAGATATTTGTTGACATAGACTTGAACTTCTGTAGACTAATTTTCAGGAAATACTTATGGGGAAAGGTTGTTCCAGAAAACGGCAGTGGAATGAATAAAAGAGGAAGATGAAAAGTTGGTTCTGTGAGTTTGAAGTTGGACAGTAAATAGATGTTGGCTGGTGGCGGCACGTGTTCAGAGTGTTTTGAAAGAGAGAGAGCAAGAATTATAGAAGCCAATTCAGAAGAACAATACCCATGGAAATATCTGTAGAAAAGGCATTCAGTAGAAACAGTACGACTATGTGACAGAGAGTGGAGAGACTCTGTTAGAGATGAGTCATTAATTAACCTAACTGCACTCTTCTGAATGGAATCTAGAAGCCTGAGAGAGGTTTTGGGAGCATTGCCCTGATGTGGGAATAGTATTCATGGTAGAGCAGATTTGTGATTTGTACAGCATGAACAGCTGTTTGGAAGAAAAGTAACGCTGAGAGCGAAAGAGAAAACAAAGTTTTTTAGATGCAGAGGAAGCAATATTTGTAATTGTGCTTGTGCCAAGAGAGATTAGAAGTCAGGGTAATTCCCAAAAGAGATCATCTTGCATAGAAATCAGAGTGTAACCAAAGATAAGCATAGGAGCAGAAGAATCCTTTTTCAACTAAGTTGTCTTTGTTCCACTGGAGAATTACCCGGAGATTGGCATTTAAGGAATTGGTAGTGGATATTCAAGACGTTGAAGCTGACTGAGCAGGGCAAGGTTTCTCAAACTGGAAAGTGGAATGCAATGTACTATCATCAAAACTATGGATAGGATTTCCAATCAACAGAAAAAGGTCATTAATATACAAGAGGAAAGAACTGAACCTTGGGGGAAACCAGTGGAGAAGTTAGAAGGCAGAGAGCCGTCTACCATCACCCTCAGTGAGCAGTCAGAAAAAAAAAACTGGATAACCAAATACAAAAAACAGTTGGCAAACCATAAGAATCTTGTTTAGAAGACCTTTAATGCAGACACGATCGAAAGCCTTTATGATGTTAAGAGCAACTGTTGTGTTTCACCGAACTTTTCCATTGAATTTGTCCATAAATGGATAATTAATCAGATTTCCCCTTATCAAACCTGAAAAAGAGCACCACCATGAACTGGAGAACAGTTAAGTTCTCCAGTTCATGGTGGTGCTCTTTTTCATTAAGCACATAACCAAACTGCCTGTATACTGGCTTTTCTAGATTAATAATACATACAATATCAAAAATCTGCCATATTGGAGGAAGTTGCAAATACTGAAATGGATCATCTGTAGTCCTTAAATAAATTGTCATAAAGAAGTAATATTTCATTCTTATGTTATTTTTTGACACAGAAAAACAAATTTTTAGTGTCATGCTACAGGGAAAGCAAGTTATGCAAGAATCTTAGTGCCACATTAATTTAAACACATTAGTGCATGATATCACCAGTTAAAATAATATTTACACATGCTTTTGTTAAATCTAAAAATTATAGTTGAAGGCTTTTACTATTATTGCTGAAATATGCAGAGAAGGATTTTAATTTTTATATAGACAAGGTTTTTAATTGATTTTTAAGATGTTGTCACTCACGCCCACTGGTGAACTCCGAAAAGAGGAGAACTGTGCAGAGGTATCTCCTGACAGCAATGAAAAATACAAGAAAGTACTGATGTCAAAGTGCCATGGAAAGAAAGATGATCAGGCATGGAGTCATGAAAAGGTATTTTGATTTTTGTGTTAATATCAAACCTAAAAAAATATTATTTTTTTTCTGAAATTAGAAATGCAAATGAGTATTATATCAGAAATGAAACAGTATGATTCTATCTTTTGGCATTTAATTTAGTATTTAAAATGTAGTATAATTTCATAAATATGGCAACACTGGGATTTATTCCTTGCTAAATTATTGAAACTTAATCTATACAGCTTTACTGGTAGTAAAGTGTACAGACCGCCTGTTGTAAAGAAAAAGATTATTCCATGTTCTAATAGAGTGAAGCTTTATTGCTGTTATGGCAATTATAGTATATTGCTCACCTTCATGAAACTTTCTGTTATGTCACATCCTAAGGCTTACATTAAACAAAAAAAAGAGCACGTGTGTACTCTGTCTGCACGAAAGATGTTTTATGTGAAAACATCTTACTGAATTTGTCATGAAAATGTGATTTGGTAAAGTAGTGGGCTCATGCCCGCTACTTACTTTACCGAATCAATGTTAGTGACTGCAATAGCATTATTTAGGAAGTGATGTAATTTGCATCATTTCCGTTTCACATTTTTGTGACAAATTTGGTAGAGTAAGTACTTACTCTACTGAATCAGCATTAGTGACTGCATCAACGTCATTGAGGAAGTGGCATAATTTGCGTAATTTCCGTTTCACATTTTCATGTAACGAAAAATTTGGTACAAATTTGTCACTTCCTGTAAGATCATTTAGGAAGTGACAAAATTTGCATAATTTCCATTTCAAATTTTCATGTCCAACTGGTTTTATTTCAGTTTGAAATTTAGTAGGTACCGGAAAAGATATTTTCACATCAACAAGTTAGCTAATGTATGCAGCATACTTTTTGGGCATATTAGCAAAAAATAATAATTAATGATATATATATATATATATATATATATTTTAATAGTTATATTAGTGATAAAAGGGCATACCCGAGCCACAACTTATATCTTGTAATGCCTTTAAGCTGTCCTACACTCTTTATTTTTATTTCTCCGAAATTATTAGGGCAATCCGAGGACGTAGGAGAAACTATTTCTTATCTATACCACTATTTTTCGCCTTTGTGGAGTTCAGGTTCTATTTTTCCTACTCCTTTAGTTTTTCTTCTTACTATCTGCATGTTTCTCTTTGCGTTAATTTAATTTAATTATTTATTTTTACCGTATCCATCACATAGGGGGCACCACATATTATTTTGACGACTATTACATTATGTCCTAGATACGGTCAAATGTAGTATGTATTATATATTTAATCTTGTTTTAATCCTTAAATTACGTTCTCTGTCGGGTCAACGATGATTAATATATGCTTACATTTATATTTTACTTATATTTCTTACCTTTGATTCTAATATTTCAAAATTTTTCTTAATTAATTATCTTCATTCGATTTATTTATATTCAATTTATGTTCGGCCTATACTGGTTTATATTTGGTTTAGATTTAAATTACTTAGCATATATTGATCATCACAGAAACAGAGAACTTCTTGTCGTTTTTTGCCTTCATTCTGGGTGGTTGGCCCCAGTTGAAGTCATCTAGATTGTCGGTAAAAAGCGATAATAATAATAATAATTTTTTTTTTTTTTTTGCGTTTTCTTAAGTCCTTGATGGTATTCTTATTATTGGATTGATTTACTTTTTCTAATGATATTCTATATATATATATATATATATATGAAAAAAAAGCAATGACTTTTGACTTTTATATATGAACCAAAAGCATTTCATTTCTGCCCATTTGCTATGTTTCCATTCATCCATCCAGTCAGTGCATGCAAAAATTATATCTAGTGCTTCAACTACAATATATGGTATATGGATAGTGTTATGTGATATGTATGAAAAAAAAAAAATAAATAATAATAATTGCTGGATTTCTACTGATCCAGTTTTAATATGAAATTTGGGATAGCTTTGCGGCACATTTTTCTAAAAGAACCAGATATAAATTTTTTTAAAAATCCATCCATTAGGAGTTGAGTTATTACATGCAGATGAACATGGCAAAGAAAATAGGCACATTATGCATATATGCTATTTCTCCTTAAAATTAAAAAAATAATAAATAAAAAAAAATAGTTAATACAATTTATTATAAAGAATGACACTAATTAAAAACACAGGTTATTATAAAGTAAATTTGTTTGGAAAATTGGTTAGTTTATCATTAATAAGCTAAGACTTCCACACAATACAGCCAACATTACAATGCTACAGGCTGTGCAGTATGACATAGGTGGATTGTCATGCTGATAACAAAAGGGCTCTCTTCCCAATGTAGGAAGAGAAAAATTGTCTAGAGTGTCAGTGTAATGTATGATATTCATTTTTTCCAGGAAAAGTGACCTGTTTGTGGAACGATGAATGACAAGGACTGCACATTGGGACATTTCACCCATTCTTTGAGCATTATTGGTGTGAGTAGCATGAACAGTTTGATTCTCATAATATCAAGATCATTCTTGAAGAATGGTTCTTCAAGCTAGAACCATTCTGGCTTGAAGCCTCCCACATTTTTACTTAGGGCTTCAGTATTAATATTAATGGGGAACCTATATTCATCTTATTATTAGGAAAGCCACAATTTATCTATCATTCAAACATTTGAATGGTCTTGGTGTACTGAAGTAAAAGTTGGTTGGGAGGGGCATCGTCTTAATTGATAAAAATTTTTGATATGGCATACCCACAGAAACAGTATACTCCACTCCTTGGCTTTGCCCCTACCCCACATGTACACACTACTCAGACTCCTTCCGGTCACAGATAGCAAAATACAAGCAGGGAGATTATATGCTAGCTGATCCACCTCCTACAGCATTACCAATAGGTTTAGTTTGGTGGATTATCTAGTGTCTGGCTTATTGAAGCCATTCTAACCCTTTTCAGTGCAGCATTTTTTATGCTGTCCTTTCCACGCATCCAGCTCAAAAATCAAAATGACTACTGGAAAAGCGCTGTTCAAAAATTATTTATTTAGTATTAGTAATGGCCGCATGGTGCAAGAAAGCCTATGGCTTAAGCTGCACCAGCCAAAAAAAAAAAAAAAAAAAACCGAATAAAACAATGATAAAAAAATAATAATAATAATAAATAAATAAATAAATAATAATTAATAAAAGAAAAGGAAATTAAACCTATCGTCCTATGCACTTCCCTGACCCAAAGGTACTATCCAGATTACCTTTGAATTTCCCCAAACTGTCAGCCTCTACCACCCACGTAGGCAACTTATTCCAGTAATTTATAACTCTCTGGCTAAAATAAAACTTCCTGCAGTCCAATCTAAACATTTCCCCCATAACTTGAATTTATGTCCCCTAGTTCTAGAATCATTTATAATCTTGAAAATTTTGTCCTCATTCATTTTACTGATGCCTCTCAGAGCTTTAAACACCTCAATCAAATCTCCTCTAAGGTGTCTAGTTTCCAAACTCTGCAACCCATATATTCGAAGTCTTTCTTCATAAGGACACCCTTTTGCCGATCTCACCAGGCGAGTTTACTCGTCTTTGTACCCTTTCAAGAAGCTCGATGTCTTTCTTTAGGTGCGGTCTCCATACTTGAACACACTATTCCAAGTGTGGTCTAACCAAAGCCTTATATAATGGGATTATCACTTCCCTATCTCTACTTGCAAAAGTTCGATAGGACACCATGGGCCTTCTTTGCAACCTGTTTACAATGCTCAGAGAATTTCATGTCTGACTGTATCGCAATACCCAAGTCCCTTTCCTCCAGTACTGGGTTTAGTTGAATTCCACCAAGTGAATAAGTTATTCTGGGATTACTGTTTCCCAGGTGTAATACCTTACACTTTGTTGGATTAAAGCATAGCTGCCATTTTTCTGACCATTCCTGAAGTCTATCTAGGTCTCTCTAAAGAAGCTCAGCTTGACAGTGTTCATTAACTACTCTACCAATTTTAACATCTGCAAATTTAGACATGTCCTCTATCCCTTCATCGATGTCATTTATGAAAATTAAAAACAATTTTTGGATTTACATGAATAAAACATTTTAAAAACTGTTTTGACATTTTAAATGTGATGATTTTAGTGTATGGTATTTCTTGAAACATTCACTAGGATGTGATCCTGGTTTTCTGGATTGTGTCTTACAATACTAAACTGTTTCTTTTCTCCTACCTTTAAACACTTCTGTCACTAAAAATACCACAGTCTCTCTTCTTATTTGGATTTTCATTTTCATCACAAATTGAGGGCGGCCATTCAATTGTTTCCTACATGTAAACTTGATAGCCTTTTTCTAGAAAGGTGTGCTTATTTCAGAGAACGAGAACTCCTACTAGTTAAACAAGAAACTTTTTTAGAAACTACTTGTGACAATGATTCTTTTGAGATGGATCTGCCACCTTCAAGTTGGCAGATCCATCTCAGAAGTTCACAATTGAGAATTGAAGAATTGCTCCATCTCAAAAGTTCACAATTGAAGCTGTTCACAATTGAGAATTCTAAAAGCAAGAAAAACTTTCTTCACTATTTCCTTGATTTTTTTTTGAGTGAACAAATAACTTGCACTGTAATGGTCAGCTCTGTCTAAAGGCGCCTCCGTAGCCAGGTGGGCAGGAGCAGCAGTGCGTAGCACACGCTTCTTGATTAGACCGGGGTTCGAGCCCGTGCCCACCAAATACGGAGAATGCGGAAAGGTCAGGGAATGACCACCGCATATCCCCGGAGCAATATGGCCTTAGTTGCTAACGCTCCTAAAAAAAAAAAAAAAAAAAAAAAAAAAACATCTGTCTAAAGCACCCATATTTCTTGTATATTTACAAATGGTGACTGGCTTTTAGTTTGAAAGCTTTCCCCCTCTTTTATTTTTCCTGTTGTCACCTCAGTTTCAGTATTAAAGAAAGCAGAAAGCATCTAAGTACAGGTAGGCCCCACTTTACGACACTTAATTTTACACTGTTTCACATTAATGCCCTTTTAAAATAATAATGAAAAAAAAAAAAAAAAACACATAAAAAGCAATTTGAAAATGCAAGCATAAATGCAGGCCATGAAATGTGTACATAGGTAGCACTAGTGTCAACATTAATTGCTTTCTCCTCATCTGCCATTGTGCATGTGTTGTTAGCTGTGTCTTAAATTTTAATAATTTCCTGTGTTCATTATTGCCTTATTATTTTAAATAAATTGTGCAACTATGTCTTCTAAGTGTAGTGGTGAATCTGTGTCTGCACATCTCTAATGATTGAAGTGAAAATGTACATTATTCATTAGTACCTGCCCGGCAACCCGAAGGTCGCGGGTTCGATTCCCGCCTCGGGCTTGGATCAAAGTACTGCAAAAACCTTGGGAGGTGCAATATGGCCACAGAAGCCGATGCGCCAACAACTACCAAATCAAAAAAAAAAAAAAAAAAAAAAAAACATTATTCATTGTATGGAATGTGGTGAGCGGCATTTGGAGGTGTGCAAGACCTTAAACTTAGTACCTTCTATTGTTACGACCATTATGAATAATGTTGAGAAGATCAAGCAGTCACATACGGGAATTGTTAATATAGGTGTTTTGAGAACAACTTATTCAAGGAGTGAGATAATGGAGAAGTTATTAGTGCTGTGGATAGACAATATGAACCAAAATAGTGGTTTTGGACAAGGCTAGGAGCTTGTTCAATGAAATTAATGATGAATTGGGAGGGACTGAATCATTTTTGGCTAGCAGGGGCTGGTTTTTCTGGTTCAAAAACTGGACCAGAATTTACAATATAAAAATTACTGGTGAGGTGGCTATCACTGACACTGCAGGTGCTAAGGAATATTCTCCCATATTTCAAAGGATGAAGGCTGTTACACCCCAGATTTGGTCTTTAATGTTGATGAAACGACGCTGTACTGGAAGAAGATGCCTGGTAGTAGGACGTACATAGCCTGTGAAGAGAGGTCTGCCCCTAGTTTTAAAGCTGAAAAAGATTGGCTTACGTTATTTCTGAGTGGTAATGCATCAAGCACTTTTAAGTTAAAGCTAATGGTGTACCATTCTGAGAATCCACGTGTTATGAGAAGGGCATTGGTAAGACTGTCCTATTTTCTGGTGTTCTAATAAGAAGGCGTGGGTGACCCAGACCCTTTTTAGTGAATGGTACACTTCATACTTTTGTGCAGCAAACAACTTGCCCAGAAATGTTGTTTTAGTCCTTGACAATGCTCCAGGACATGCAGCCAACCTTGAAGATATCCCTAACGATGTTCTGAATGAAGATCATTTATTTGCCACCCAACACCACCTCACCATTGCAGCCAATGGATCATGGCGTTATTGCGACCTTCAAGGCATACTATTTATGTACAACCTTCAAAGGGATTGTTGAGACAGTGTAGGGACCTAATTCAGTGAGGGACTACTGGAGGTCCTACAACATCCTTAATTAAGGCCATAAGTAACATTGCTGCAGCCTGGAAAGAAGTGTTGCAATCATGCATGAACGGCGTTTAGAGAAAATTGTGGCCTGATGCAGTGTCTTACTTCCTTGAGTTTGAGCCAGTTTCAGCAGTGGCTGAAGATGTCATTCGGATAGCTAAGGGTGTTTGCCTTGATAAGGTTGACATTGATGATGTCAGTGAGTTGCTGCAAAGCCACTCACTGACATCTTATAGTGTCAGTGAGAGGCTTATAGTGAACCTCTTTTAAAGGAGTTGGCTGCACAACTGGCTAAACAGGATTCTGAGGAGGAGGAAGAGCACGAGATTGTGCCAATTAGGACCCTCAGCACAAAGACACTTCAATCAGCTTTGGCACAAATACAAACAGGCTGTGAAACTCTATAATGACCCAGACTGGGGATGCAGCTCTTCCATCCAAAGAGCTGTTACTAACATATTGAAGCTCTACTACAATATGTTAGAAGAGAAAGAGAAAGACTCACCAGACACCATTGCTGCAGTTCTTTTCTAGGGCTAAAGAACCTGCAGAACTGGTCGACCCTCCATCAGGCCTATCCCATTAATGCTGCCCCATTATGCCACTGTCAAAGAACTTCAATAAGGGGGCAGACAGCGGCATTACTACATACTTCAAAGATGGCTCTACTGGAATGAAGTACTAAATTAAATTTTTATTTTATTACTTATATTTTATCTATAAATTATTTATATCTCATAATTATAAAATAACCACAAATATTTAATATAAAATACATTTATATTAACTGTTATGGTTCAATCTCATTTAAATACATTATAATTCTTCCTCGATTTACACTACTTCAGCTAATGACCCTGAGGATGTGGAACATACCCCGGTGTAAAGCAGGGCCTACCTGTACAGTTCTTTTGTCTTTCCATGCTAACACTCCAACTCTCTTTAACACTCTTTCAAAAACTAATGATTCTGTGTTTTTCAGTTTTCTTCAGTGGTAGTAATCCTTTTCTGTTTCCCATAACAATGTCTGTTAGGTGTATATTTATGTTTTTCTGGTAGTTAAATAGTAGTGTAAAATCAGTGAACAAATGAAATCCACTAGCCTCAATACTGTGAAGCACTATGCTTCAGGAGAAAGTCATGCCTGGTCTTATCAAGCTATGAGTAGTAGGCTTTCTAAAATATGGCACAATAGCTGATATGTAACCTGTTCTGTTCAGTTAAAACAAATACACAAAGGCCCACTTTGTTGGCTTTTGAGGGTTATAAAATTTGAATGATATTTTACTCTTGAAAAGAACAGTACTTTCATCTAATGCAGTATCTCTGCCTGAAACAAATGTTTATGAAATCTGGATAATCAATATTTTTTACTTTATATCCCGTTTTGAATTCCTTTTGTGTGCTCTTTGCTGATGGGCAGAGATAAGACATCCAAAATATCTGCAGAAATCTCTTCCTACTAAATACATTTTTGAAACATGGAATTCTATCTGTCCATTCTTCATTCCTTTACATGAGTTTTTTTTTGTTTAGTCCCATGTTAATAATAACACAAAACATCTTTAGTCCATTTAGTGAAACTGAAAATGATATGCAACTGGGCTTACTTAGCATATTTATATGATTCTTTCAAAATTTTTTCAAATAAACAATTGGTAATAACAGCTGAAAATATTTAGTTTTTGTTTTTGGAACACTTGATTTACCTGACCAAAATCCACAGTTTGAAACAGTAAAGGGAAAACATTTGAATGATAGATAAATGGTATTTCAAGTAAGCAAGCTTGCTTGCTTGAAACACACTTCATCTTGCTTTGTCTTCAGTTTCCTACACTACCTTTGATTGACAGATTATCATCAACTTCTTCATCATTTCTACTAGATACATTGTTTGGATTGAAAATAACATTATCATCACTAGTGACAAAAGTGAATTACACCCTGAATCAGAAAGTTCTAACACCTTCTCAGTTTCTTTGTCAGAAAGTCCTTTACATGATGTCACTACTATAACTAAATACTTCACTTCTAACACAGAATACAAGGTACTTTGTGACCACTAAAACAAAAAACAACTGCTATTAAGTGACAATTGCTTATTAAGTGAATATAAATATTTATTTAGTTTTTAAGATTGTTTATTGTTTTCATCAGTTTGGTCACAGCAAACTTTTGGAGACTTTTTGGGCGAGCTGCCTCTAGTTGTCCGGTCTTCAACAGCTTCTTCCAAGTTCTTCATGCTCATGCCAGTGTCGCTCTTGATGGTGTAGAGCCAGCGTGTTCTTTGCTGATCTTTTCTCTTTGTTCCACTGACCCTTACTAGCATTATCGGTTTATTCTTGAGCTCGTTCATAAAGTTTTCTGGTGAAAAATATTGGAGTAGGTCACCAAATCTTTCTCCAGTGGTGGTGCTGTTATATGGCTGCATAGGTCTTTACTAATTAAAGCTCAGCCTTTAAAAATCTATATCTTTTCTGATAAGGTGATATTTTGTTTCAAAATTAGATGCAACTAATCAATGTGACAAGCCCCTCCATTTAATTAAAATCTCCAGCATCCATAACTTGTAGAATTTAAAAAGCAGCTCTTCAAACTTTCAAATACTAGTGCTATGCTAAAACAAAGGCAGCTGGAATTGACGGTTAGAACAAAGAATGCTCTAACTGCCAAAACAGACTTATCATAAATTTAGCATAATTACCTTTCCATGATTATAAATCAAACCTGATGAACCTTATCACACAGTACTTGAGTTTCACAAAAGAATTTAAAATAAACACTTTAAAATCATATTTATAAACTAATTAGCAAGAGCACATATAAAAGCAATCATCACAGCTACACATTAGTGCCACCTAATGTGTAGCTTATATGGATTATAAACAGATGGCAGTACAATAATTATGTCAGCAAGACAGGAAAACAAATTTTATAATCAGCAAAACCTGAAAGTCATGGCCTCCACAACATTAGATGGAAGTGGAATTTTATATAAGCTGTATCCTCGAAATGCAAAGAATATTGGAGCTCCCCATGATTGCCACCACAACTTCAAAAGACATGACCCATGCTGCATGGCAGCAGATTGCAGAGCTTTGCTCTTGAGACCAAACATTATTTTCACCACTGCAAGCATCTATTAAGCAGAGTGTATCACACCGGGTGATGAGTCTTCAACTGCCTAGTATTACTTGATTACACAGAGGATCAGCTGTTCCTCTCTTGACTCCTGCTTATGTTGGTTCACAGCTGTGCAGTCACCTCCAGTATATTACCGTAGATTGTTGTACTTCTAGATTTTGCACCCATAGTCCCACCATTATGAAGGTTCAATGGTATCAAAATAGTAAAGCTTAAAACAAAAAATGTGCGTAGCGAAATTTGCTTACAACAAAATGTTTGCTTAACAGTTTGCCTTCTAGTTGGTGCATTCATTAAAAAAAATGTAATGAAAGTTCTATTTTTGGCATACTGGATAGTTCAAGATTTCCCCCAGCATCTGTGTAGTTTTTTAATTGTAAATTGTCTTTTGTTAATTATGATTTACATCTCATGTCTCATTTGTTGAAAATTCTTGTGCTGTTGTAATTTTTTTTTACCTATCATACCAACTTCCCTCAATTTTGCATAAGGAAAACTGACAACAAAACACAATTTTCAGAAAAACACACAATGCACATTGAGCCAAATTATAGAATTTCACTAGTGCAGAGATATGGCCCGTATTCATCCACTGTCCTAATTCAAATTCCCACCAGCACTGAAGGGTGGATGAGGGTTGCTTGTACACCCCAGCAATTCCAAAAAAGATGCCATCACTTTCATGACACCTATTAGAAGCTAAGCAAACAATCTTTCTTAATCTGCAGTAAGTAGGACTTCATAAATCTGGCATCTTTCAGACATAGCACATGGTGGATTTTTGAAAATTATGCGCAGTGCTAAGTATTCAGGGATAATTCATATTATGTATGTATTCTCTACTTGGCAAACTCTGGTGATCTGATAGCATAATTTAATGCAGTCACATTATCAGATACATAATTTTAATTTCATCAATGTGAATTTGGTGAAAGTATGCATTTTTGCTAGCTAAATAATCTAAAACTGTTATCAGAAATCAGATAATAAATGATATGTGACAATTGTAACATCTATGCTGCTTCTGGTATGGGTGTTGCAAATGTCCAGTAATTTTTTTTACATGAAGTATAAATGGTACAATATGATTTTGAAATCAAATCCTCTTTAAAACTAAATATATATCGCTGTACTACTAAGTACTATACTGTGAACTAGTTTTGAATTTCTTGCAAAATGAATAATTTTATACGTTGCAAATACAGGGTAACAACAGCACAGTCTAAGAAATATATAAAACACAAAGAAATTTGTGTTTGAAAATGCAAAGAATAATGAAACACTGTACGAATGTGGCACCTGTGGTCCTTTAAAGTCCATCCAGTGTATTTCTCCTCTGCCCTTGTAGGTCAACCACTCTTAGGGAAATATTTGAAGTAATGTCTAGCTTCCAGCTAGGTGTGGTAAAATTTAAATTTTGACTTGTTTTTTGGGAATGGGGATGTGACATGAGTCCCAGAAAGCTAAATTTCATAACATCGTAAGAAATTTTAATTTTTAATTGTGCATTGCAATTTTAGCAGCATTTTCAAATAAGTCCTATTATTAAAAATTAGTCCTATATGTAAAATGATGTTTAAATATGTTTATCTGTGAAATGATGTTTAAATATTTGCTAGTTCAGGTTATACATTTATATTTTTTAGGGAGGACCAATTAAACATATTGCTACTGGGATGTGTCTTGATGCACAGAATCGTAAAGGTGGGCAAGATGTATTTGTTACAAAGTGTACTGGTGGGCACTATCAAATTTGGTGGTTTGAAAATTATCAAGATATGGATATACAAGTAGAATTTCAAAGGCCATAACTGGAGAGATGTCTATTCTTAGTGTTGTTGAAAAATATCAGATGTTTATATAGCTTTGTAATTAAAGACATCATTATTTGCAAAGAGTGGTGACAGGGTCCAGATTTAATTTCCATGAATCTCAATTCCCCCCCCCCCCTTATTTTTTTATAGATGGAATACTTTAAATTGTGTAGCCTAAGATTTTACAATATTGTGTGCATTTCATTGCTTTTTTTAGTATATTTGCGACTTTACTGTTAAAATCTGTTGTAAAGGGGAGAAAAAAACTTGGTTACTAAAAATAAATCCTTGGGTTTTCAGTAATATATTTTGGTACTTGAACAGTAAATACGTTTTTTTCTGAGATATAAGTGAAGTGCCATAATCAGTGCACATATTCCAAACAATTATTTTTTGTATATAAAGTAGTAGTATATATATATATATTTTTAGGCAAATAGTGCCAACTGTTAATAAATATATTGCAAGTGGCCTTTATAAAGAATCTGTGATGTATATGTTCAACACAAGGGTAACAATTTTTGCCTTATAGGTTACAAATATAATTTTGTATTTGTTTCAACTGTTGAAAAGATCTAGTAGTGAGAAGTCATTTTCAGTATATAGGGTGATTAAATTCATGATTAAATGGCTTAACTGTTGATAGAAATGATGTACTTTACTACTTTGAAGCTGTGACAAACTCTTGTTAAAAATTAAAATTTTATTTCTACTAGAAGTCCTTTATTGCAAACTTCCTTCATTACAAAAATTGTAGTGGTCTTTTTTTTTTTTTTTTGAAGAAATAATCTCTAACTGATTGCTTGAATAAGTTATCAGAAAAAAAGTGAATCAAATGAGGTGTTTACCTCTCTCAATTTACATCCCATCAGAGAAATTTTAAGAATATTTGTAGCTCTTTAAATATGTAGATTGCAATATACAAACAGCCCTCTTGACAGTCGTGTCCCAGTGCCCAGGAAGAGGCAGATTACAGGTTTTCTGAGAGTCAAAATATAGTTTCTAAATTTTGTAGTAAACATGGACTAATTAAAATAACCAAAAAAGCAAATGAATGCAAGATTACTTTTACATTCCATTCTAAGTAACCGCATATTAATTGCCACACCATTCATATGGCAGCTCATATTAACATGACTGAAAAATAATCTGACGTTGTTTTTAGATATATATACCATGTTATTCATAAGGTTTTTAGGACAAAATTAAAAACCCAGCATATGAATATTTAAAATTATTATTTTTCCTGATTGTTAATAGTATTACATATTTATAATGTCAATAATCATTAAAAACAAAATCAGCTTGTGTAACCACTTAGGTTTGATTTTCACACTCAACATTTAGAGTTTAAAACAGTCAAGAATGTATACTTAATATTAATAACATATTATTTTTCTTGAAATTATTGTAATGGAAAGGTACAGTAAACTCCAGCTAGAGTGGGATGCATCTTATATAAAGTTTGGAAACTGCTATCTTATGCTGAGGAAGCCTTCAATTCTACCCATTCTTGTTATGAATTGTGCCATTAAGCTATATATATATATATATTGCCAAGCAATGTATTGCAACAGAAATACTACCACAAAGGTGATATTTTATATCACAATTTCTAATCAGGATCTATTGTTAAGTTTTTACCAGAAATAAAGGAGATTCTGAAGTAAAAAAAAAGTATGAATTGTGCCTTTTAGCTATAAATACACCGTACACAAGGGTGCCCATACAGATTCCTCACTTGTATCCCTTTAGATTTTTGCTATGTTAAAGATAGTTTTTAGATACTTTTTTCACTTATAGTTTTATTTTTTTTTATGTTAAGAAATATTATTTTAGTATGTTTTTTTTTTCTAATAGAAATAAATTCTGCTACAAAAGAAGGAATTTTCATTATTTTAATCCATCTGTAATTTCCACATATACTTGTGCCATGTGTCTGAATTTGTGTGGGGGTGGAATCATCCTGATCTATAGCATTACATTCTATGTTCTGCAATGGCACTCAACTATTCCATGGTGTCTGAGATTGATTATCACCAACTTATTTAGAAACTGAACACATATTCAATTTCTAACCTCCAGTCATAAAATTTCATGGAAATAAAGTGCTTATTGAAACAACTTCATGGATGATATTGGACAGTTTTTAATAAAGAAGCAGTGTGATAATTATTATGCAACAAAAGGATTTAAAATAGAGACAAATGGGTTCTCTTTCCATTTTTAATATATTATTACAAAATTTTTCAAATTTAAACGAAAGTAAATGTCAGTTGTCATTAACACCTACATGATTAGATTTTTTATTCCCCATTCAAATGTCATGTCTGAAAAAGTTTAGTGAAGCAGTCCAACCTATAGTATGTATATGACTGATGGTACATATACCATAGGTTGGGCTGCATTGAAACTTTTTTTTTTTTTTATAGCAAATCTGGTAGTTTATTTAACTATCTAAATTATATGCTTACTGTATATGGGTCAATAGAGAAGAAAATGCCAAATGAAATGAAAAATATATACAAAATAAGTTGACCTAACTCAGCATGGATAAGATTTAAAGTACTGCCTTGCAAGCGGATTTTTTTTTTAGAAAGAATACAAAATTTATAACTATAGTACAAATTCCTAATATTTACCAACACATATTCTCAATTATCTTTTTGATAAGGTCAAATCTTCAAGAATATTTTATTAACAAATAAAAGTTATGAGTGGTCAAATGTACAAGTTCCAGCATAGGCATAGCATTCAGTAGTTACTTTATTTGTAAAATAATAAGAGAAGTTTACCTCAATATAGTACGTAGAACACTTCCGTATGATACTCTCCAGAAATTAAAACGAAAAACTTACATTAGAGTACAAATAGTTTAAAAAATAATTTAACACTAACTCAATTTAACGCAATTAAAAATAAGAAAATTAAAAGAATTTAACGAAAAAAATTGTAAAACGATTTTCCTTCCTGAAACTGACAACGCTTTTCGACCGTATGTCATGATCACAGGAATGAAAATTACCGAATAGGGGCGAGTATGAAACTTAAATAGGGATTATTTGTCTTCGCGCATGCACGTAAAAGTCCACGAATCGGAGATGAGATGTGGCCGACGAACATTAACAGAATTTTTGTGTGATTTAATTTCTAAGGTTTCTGCAATTAATAGTCTCGTACAATTACATTGGACACTAAGTCCAACGAAGCCAAAATACTTAGTGTTCAACGTAATTATACGCAACTATTAATTGCAGAACCCGTAGAAATTAAATTACATGAAAATTCTGTTAATGTTCGTCGGCCATATCTCACATCCGATTCGTGGGCTTTTACGCGCATGTGCGAAGACAAATAATCACTATTTAAGTTCCATACTCACCCCTATTCGGTATTTTCATTCCTGTGATCACGAAATACGGTCGAAAAGCGTTGTTAGCTCTAGGAAGCAAAATCGTTTTGCAATTTTTTTCGTTAAATTCTTTTAATTAATTTTCTTATTTTTAATTGTGTTAAATTATATATAATCAGTAAGTTTCCACCCCAGTGACAAACTTTTTATTTATATATCTCATTTATATCACTTTGTTCAGTTTTTCTGTCAACAGAATCAAGGAATAACATATAACAGAAACTCTTATAATATCATGATTTGCAAAACGACAGCATCAATTAATCATTTGCATCAATTTTGTATTTAAAAATGAACTCATTACATTCTGGTTTTGGAGATTTTTTGAACAATTATATGATTTATCTTTGTAGATGAAATATTCAAGGCAAATATCATGAACAAACGTATATTCAAGAATAGTATGGATAATGTATAATAGATTACGAATTTCAGTAGCCTGCTACATTAGAATTTAGCTATACCAAATTCTTTAATATATTTGATGCTGAATGCGAAGGAAATCTAACATCACATGACCATCACTGACACTTCTTAGAGCTTGCTGTGGTGCCATTCTACAATGCTTTGCTTCTGTTATTAAAAAATCTGGTTAGCCCCCCCCCAATAATATATGAGTGTCCCATATATTATTATATTTAAATATATATATATTGTTATGATGGAAATACTACTGTAAAAGAGATATTGTTATTAATAGTTTATTTCTCATCTGGTTAACCACTAAATAGAGGAGTTTTTATGGTATTATATTAGAATTTTATTCCCTTTAATGGTGTTAATGCATCTTTTTAATTAAAGAATGGTCTTTAATACTCCAAACTTGTAATCAACTTATGTAAAGATGAGAATTACAAAAAAATCCATTGTTTGATAATTTTAAAACATTTTTAAGTAACTGGTTATTGTCAAGAGCCATGAAAAAATCCTTGTATTTTTAGATAAAATTATTTCCCCACTTCAGAAATGATTACTGATTTGAACATATTTTAGAGCATGTTGGTGTCAGAAAAAATGAATAATCCTATTTCAGCCCTGTGCAATAAGTTCTGATTGTGATTTATGCTGACAGTATTTGTATGAGTCACCACTAATTTTTGCATTAATGTAGAGCTGACTGTCTCTATTTTTAAAGTAATATTAACAGTGAATCCTAGTTACTTGTCTAGGCTTCTGAAGGGACTTTGTTTTTAAATATGTATACAAACTGCACATATTGTAAAAATGCACACAAGATTTATTTAGCATGATAGGTTACTGATATTCAAAGTATTATTTATATATTTACATTTTGATATAGGGATGGTGCCTGTTTATAATTTTTACATCTGATTGTAGTCATGAAATAAAAACTCCCTTTGGTCTTTCAAAACTGTCATACAGTGAAATGTTAGTATGTATAACAAACCTATTAATTAACTATTAAGATTATCCTTAAACTTATACTAAGTAAAAATTGGAGGAGCATCTATGTGAGCAGCCTTTGAATCTGTATTGTCTTTTTTTTTCATCCCTGTATATAAGTGAAGCACCTTTCAATCATCCTCCAACAATCTTGATAGATATATTTTGTCACAAAGAAAACAAAAAAAAAAAAAGATTAATCTTACCTTACTTCAAAGTACAGGTTTTATCTCAACCCTTTAACAGGATGTCCTGCTTGTAATTTCATCAGTATTCTGTATTACTGTGTAGACACTGCTACTTAGACTGTGCAGTTAAATGTGAAATGTTATTTGATATTTAATTTTTTCCCCCCATAACTGCAATTCAATAATTTCAAGAAAAAGGTTACACTACACTTTCACACCCACAGCAAGCAGTTAGAAATGGGGTTTCTTGGATTTAGGTGCACTGCATCATCACACATTGTACCATAACTACATTATGCCACATTGGTAAAGTCACTTAAAAGGGTAAGCTACAAAATATACAAATTCATTTACTACAGTAAATAAATGTTAGGTCTAGTAGATATCCAAATTTTTTCTTTAAACTATTATGCTGACATTTCACTGTATGCATAAATCAAGAATACTTAATGTAAAGGTGCGTTTGCAGCTACTTTATTTTTTTTTAACTGAAAACCTCTCTCTCTTCTTTTTAATCATTAATCAGATTCTAAATATGTTTAATAAATCATTTTATAAAGACAAACAGCCCAAAATGGCAAGGTATTCCTATACAGAGTATAAAGCAATTTTCATTTAAACAATAGAAAATTGGTAAATCTTGCATGATATTTATTGAGAGTATGAAGTAATCTGAGTAAACAGCTATAGTAACATAAGCTTTTCATCGCTGCAATTATTATTTTTTTCCAGTATGAGCCACAAGGTTATTTTTATTCTTGATTATAATTGCAGACTCACTCTTTATCACTGCCCTGTATTTTGTTAGTATGCTTAGATGGACTTTGCCTGTTTCAAGAAATTTATACTTGTCCACAAAAGAATCCTGTTTCATTAGTTGTAAAAAATTAGTTGTTAAACTTCAATTTAAACCAAAAATTTTTATGTGGTGGGGGAGTTTACAAGCTAAAGAGAATACAAGAACAGCACTATTTGGCAGCCTTGTGGGCACTAGATACTCAAAAAATGTACTTTGGTACTCTTGTGTTTAACCACTTGGCTATAATCACTTTTTTTTTTAATCTTGGTATTTATTCAACCATTCTTATAGCTCTCCACTTCTACAAAGTTAGATTACAGTTTATTTCCATAGCTAATTGTTCTGACTTAAAGAAAAATTTTCTAGTCCACATCTATCCTTTCTTAACTTAAATACACATCAGGTTTGGGTCACTTCAAAAAGAAAAGATTTACAGGTTTACTCAATTCTTTTTAAAGCGTTAAAAACCTCTATCATTTTCCCACAGAGATGCTGTGTTTTCAAACTTTGCAACTTAAAAACTTGAATCTTTCCCTATAAGAATACCTCTTCATGCAAATAATTAACTTTACTGCTCTTTGTTTTACCTTTTCCCACAAATACACATCTTTCCTGAAATAGGGTTTCCAGAAACATAATAGTACTTGGTGTAGCCCAAAACTTCTATGCATCATATGTGGAATCCTCTATGCACATCACACGTGGAATCCTTTCATGTGTGATTTCATTTTTTCATGCCAGATTGTAAAATTATCCCTAAATCACTTTCTTCAGCTACCTTATGTTTGTTGCTCCCTAAACAATATGTAAATCTGTGTTTCAGTTACACAAGTGCAGAATCTTGCATTTACTAGCATTGTATTTTAACTGCCATTCTTTGGAGTATTTGAACAATTATCTAGGTTGTTTTGAAACAGCATAGCCTGGTTGCTATTATTGTAACTACAAACTTGAATATTAGACTTGTTATACCCAGATCAACATCAGAAGCAATAACTAATTAAAAACTAAACCTATGGTATCCCTGCCCTAATTAGAGTCTCAAAGTCTCAAATACTATTAAAATAAATAAAATTTCATAATTTATTATTACATCTTTTTTTTTCCCATAATGAATTTTTTTTTTTTTTTGGAGATAGGGATATAAAATTTAGAACTACGCTAAAATATGGTACAGCTTATGTCCACCATTCCCTTTGTAATCCCAGTTCAACAATACAGACACTTTGGAGTTAACAAAAACAAGAAGTGTGGTATGATTTGAAAATACTTTTACAAATGAGTTTTGTTATATATGTTGGTCATCTAATGAAAGGAGAGAGAGAGAGAAATTTAAGTAATTACTAATCTCATGCTTGAAATGTTATTGTGATATACTTTCTGCTAACACTATTTTCAATACCATTCTGGCATACCAGAATGTTTCTGAAATCCATTTGTAACTGCTGCTATTTTGTTAATAAAATCAGTTACCAAATGAAAAGCTCCTAATATTTATCATTCTAATCAACATATAAAGGCCATTTTTAAATGCCTTCCAAAGAGATAACTATAATGATTATTTTATACACAGCTCTGATTTACAGATGCTTGCATACCTGCCAACTTTTATGAATCACAATTTGTAAAACTTTTAAAACAAATCTGTCTTTCAGCCAGGAACATCAGAATATTCTATAAATTTTTGTTTGATCATAAATCAAATTAATGTGTATCATTATCAGAACAACCATAAAATTACATATATTGTAAATGAAGTTATTATATGCTTCATTTACATGTTCTAAAATACTTTAGAACATGTTTCATCAGAAATGTCTTCAAAACAAGTGAACTGGTGGGGGCATTATTGTTCAACAAGAACCAGCTGCCTTCTCTTGAAATTGTGTCCTTTCATGGGAAATGTGCTTCAGTAGTCTTTGAAGCATCTGTAATGTAAAACACAGCACTGACTCTCTCTCCCCCTTCAGGTACAAATTCCTTGGGAATCACACCCTGTTTGTTGAAAAACACAATCAGCATCACCTTCATCCTGGATGTCTGTAAATGAAACATTTTTAGCCTTGGTGATGATTTTGAAGTCCACTGCATGCTTTGACACTTCATCTCTGGGTCATACTGAGCCACCCAACACTCATCTCCAGTGACAGTAGTCAAGGAAATCAGGACTGTCTTGCCAGGTCTTCACATGACACTCCTTGTTGCTTTTGCTCGTTCGTGAGGCTGTTCAGTGCAGATGTTTCACACCTTCCTTTACCGTAAATCTTCACACAGAATTTGACAAATTGTCTCCATATCCAACTCATCAGCCATTGTTCTCAGGATCAAATGATATCTTTCTACAATTTCCAGAACTTTTGCAACTCTATTCTCATTTCGAGCAGTTGATGGTCGCCCACTTCTTGGATCATCGCAAAAATCTTCACATCTGTCTTTGAACTACTTATACCATTCAAACACATGGTACAACTTAACATTTGATTACCATAAACAGTTTTGAACACTTCATTCATTTCTGTTGCAGATTTTCCCAGTTTAAAGCAAAACTTGATATTCATTTGTTACTCCATTGAAAAATCATGACACAGAACATTAACACTATTAATGAAACTGGTTGTTACTTGCAACCTGTCAGCATACTAAACAATTTCTGTACCACCATCTGTTGGAGGAAGTTTGAAATACAACATACCACTTCTGTTTATTCTATTACTAGGTGGTAAATGACTCATCAACCAGTGTAATACAACCACTTTGCTTATTGGAGGCTTGAAGTGGTGGAACCCTCTCCAGAGCTAAGTTCCAGTCAATCCTTCCCCATCTCTTCCATTATGCAGTAAGATTGATGACTTCAGGTTATGATGAACATCATGGCGAGGTTCAATATTTCTTACATTTTGAGGGTACAGCTCTAAAACTGTGTACCCTTGAAATCTAAGGGTACAGCACTAAAACGGTGTTCGCAGGCCGGTCGCTAGTTAGTACACAGGAATGAACCAATCGGTAACTCTAGAAGGCTTCCGGATCAGCTAGTGTATAATTTTGCTACCTCTACTCTGCCAGATAGTGACTGGAGGGAGTCCAAGTAGTGTATATGCGGGGGGCATTGTTGAAGCTACGTTATGTCAAGGATCTGGGTATATTCTTATCATGTGCGCCATATCCAAAAATTTCATTACTTCATACAGCATGTCTGATCCACTTTTACTTATTATTGAATACACAATGAATTATCAAACTAATAGAGTAAGCTTATCTGCAAAAAGATCTAAACCTCCCAAACACTTCCTAATTCAATCTCAACGATGTCCATTTCCACTTGCAGTCTGCCAAACCCCATGTACTTTTTCTGACAGAGTCTCAGTTATCGGTTGATTCAACTACTGCTCATCTCAGTTGCCCAAACTATACGCTGTATGATTCCTTTCGCCTCAAATGTGGTACTTGTGCATATGTCCGTTCCGATATTCCCCGTCAGAGACTTGGTATTTGGAATCTCCTCTTTTCGATCTTCTCTGGCTTAAAATCTCTCTACCTCATTGTGTCAAATTCATCTGTTGTCTATACTGTTCTCCTAACTCCACTAATCACTTGGAGCTCTTTGACTTCCTCTCTTTGCAACTCGACTTTCTCCAGTCCAACTTTCCTAACAGTGAGGTAATTTTCCTTGTTGATTTAATGTTCACAACTCTAGCTGGCTTCCGTTTTCTAGTCACACCGACCCAGCTGGTCGAGATGCTGAGGCTTTTGCAATTACTGATAACCTTGCACAGATTGTTCATTTAACTACGATACTGGACAATCCTAACCATACAGCCAACACACGTGATCTTTTTCTCACAAACAACCCTTCTAAGTACATGGTTGAAGTGAGTGGTCCTTTAGGCACCTCAGATCACAACTTGGTGATTGTCTCTTCTCCAATGGAAACTTTATCTCATGGCTATGCCCAACCTCGTATTCTTTGGCATTACCAGAATGCAAAATGGGATGACCTGCGAGATTTATTTTCTTCTTTTCCTTGGTCAGATTACTGTTTCAAAACTTCTGATGTCAACATTTGCTCAAATCATATCAGTGAAATTATTCTTGCAGGAATGGAATCCTTTATCCCACACTCCACTTTAAAATCTCATCCTTTATCTAAACCTTGGTTTTCCAATAAATGCGCAAAGGCTGTTCAAGAGAAGAACATTGCATATCGTAATTGGCTTGTTTCTAATTCTTCAGTTTCATTTTCTGCCTACACCAAAGCTCGCAACAATTGTAAAGCAGTTATTAATCAGTCCAAACTAGAGCTTGAACAGGCTAAGAGTAGAAAACTTGTTTCTTGCCCTAATGGTAGCCAAGCATTCTGGTCTTTTGCCAAAGCTATTGGCCACAACTTTTGCCCATCTCTGCTCCGACCTCTATTCAAACTAGATGGTTCTGTTGTCACTTCAGCCAAGGATAAAGCTGACCTGCTAGCATCCCATTTTTTTTCCAACTCACGTATTAATGATCTTGGTAAAACACCTCCCACCATTCCCAACACTCTCCATTCAATGCCTCCTGCTGTCTTCCATCAAAAGGATGTGAGAAGGATTTTGACGAATCTTGATGCTAAGAAAGCTCCAGGTCCCGATGATATTTCTCCACTTGTCCTCCAAACCTGTGCTCCTGAACTTCTGTTCTTTGCCACCTTTTTTCACTTTTTATTCAAAGGTGCTTTTCCTTCTGCTTGGAAATTTGCTCATATCCAGCCAGTTCCTAAAAAGGGTGACAAATCCATACCATCCAATTATCGTCCCATTGCAATTACTTCTACTCTTTCTAAAGTAATGGAGAAATCAATTAACCGCCAACTCTTAAACTACCTAGAAACCTTCCATCTGATTAACGATCGCCAGTATGGATTCCGTCAGTGTCGATCCACTGGTGATATTTTGGCTTTCGCTACCCACTTGTGGACAAATTCAATGGAAAAGTTCGGTGAAACACAAGCAGTTGCTCTTGCCATCTCAAAGGCTTTCAATCATGTTTGGCATAAAGTTTTCCTAAAGAAGCTTCCATCTTATGGTTTGCCAACTGTTTTTTGTAATTGGTTTATCCAGTTTTCTCTCTGATCGCTGATTGAGGGTGATGGTAGATGGCTCTCTGTCTTCTAACTTCTCCACTAATGCTGGTGTCCCCCAAGGTTCAGTTCTTTCCCCCACTCTTTTCCTCTTGTATATTAATGACCTTCTTCCATTGACTGAAAATCCTATCCATAGTTTTGCCGATGATAGCACATTGCATTCCACTTTCCATTTTGAGAAACCTTGTCCTGCTCAATCAGCTTCAACTTCTCGAAAATTTGCTCCTAATTCCTTAAATGCCAATCTCCAGGTAATTCTCCAGTGGGGCAAAGACAACTTTGTTGATTTCAATCTTTGTAAAACTCAGTCTTGTCTTATAGCTTGCAAAAAGGATTCTTCTGCTCCTATGCTTATCTTTGGTGACACTCCGATTTCTAGGCAAAATGAAATATTTCTTTTGGGGATTACCCTGACTTCTAATCTCTCTTGGCACAAGCACATTACAAATATTGCTTCCTCTGCATCTAAAAAACTTGGTTTTCTCTTTCGCTGTCGCCATTACTTTTCTTCCAAACAGCTGCTCACTCTGTATAAATCGCAAATCCGCCCTAACATGGAATATTGTTCCCACATCTGGGGTGGTGCCCCCAAAACCTCTCTCAGGCTTCTTGATTCCATTCAGAAGACAGCAGTTAGGTTAATTAATGATTCATCTCTAACAGAGACTCTCCACTCGGTCTCATAGACATACTGTTTCTGCTGCATGCCTCTTCTACAGATACTTCCATGGGCACTCTTCCTGAATTGGCTTCTATAATTCCCGCTCTCTCTTTCAAAACAGTTCAAACACATGCAGCCACCTGCCAACATTCATTTACTGTCCAACTTCGGACTCGCAGAACCAACTTTTCACCTTCTTCGTTTATTCATTCAACTGCCGTTTTTCCAGAACAACCTTCCTTGTTATGTCATATTTCCTGAAAATCACAGTCTTCAGAAGTTGAACGTTGACATTGGACTTGAACAAGTCCAATGTCAACAAATATCTTCTTTCGTCTTCTCAACCTCCAACTCAAGCACGGTACTAAGTACTATAGGTTCTAATACATCTTGTGTTTGGGGTTTACAAAAAAAAAAAAAAATTCAGAGGCTGTTTGTCCTACTGATGATGATTTTGAAGAAACAGCGCAAAAATAGTATGAAGAGTGTGATAGTGATGCTAGTGAAATAGGGATGCCGGTAATGATTTTGCAATTGAAAGTGAGCATGATACAGCATCCAAAATATTGGATGATAATGAGAGCAACAGCGAAAATCCTGATCCAGATAATCAAGAAAATGAAAATGAAATATCAAATAAAAATTATATAGGCAAAAGCCGTTTAAAATAGTCGGCACTATTTTAAACTGCTTTTAAAATAGTCGTTTAAAATAGTGCAAATAAGTTGCACCTACATGTGGTAGAACACAAAACATAACATAGTTTTACAACTTCCTGGTCTGAAAGGACATGCTCATTTTCTTGGTAATCAATCAAACCCTTTAGCAGTGTGGAATTTACTATTTAGTACGGACATGTTTGAACATGTTTTTTGTTGGACAAGTGTGAAAATTCATGGTTACCACAAAAATAGAAATGCCAAAACAGAAGTGAAATTGTTGACAAGGATTTGACAGAAATCGCAGCATTCTTGGGTATGCTGATTTATATGCTGTGTTCAACTCAAATTGTGAATGTATCCATACTATTTTTGCAAGAGATGGCACCGAAAGAGACATTTTCTGGTGCATAATGAGTAAAGACAGATTTGCAGTACCTTTGGCATGCCTTTGTATTGATAATCCTGATTTCATTTCGGCTTCAATTTCAGAACTTTTTGAGAAATTTATTATAAACTGCCAAAGTGTATACACAATTGGAAGTTCAGCATGTATTGCTGAAATGTTGGTTGGTTTTTGGGGAAGGTGTAATTTCGAATGTTTTTGCCAAACAAACCCGATAAATATGGCAATCAAATTGATGTTTCTCACAGATGCCAGAAATGGTTATTTGTACAATAACTACATATATAGTGGCAAAGACTCTGATGGGAAAGGGCTAACAGAAGAGGAAAGAGAGCTGCCAAAACCAACCCAATTTGTTATAAGACTTTCATGTCCATTGTTCAAAACAAACCGAAATGTCATTGCAGACAATTGGTTTTCTTCAGTTGAATTAGTGCAACTTCTAAAGAGCAATGGTTTGACTGCTGTGGGAACAACCATGAAAAAAATAAAAGGGAAATTACCCCCAATTTCCTACCAAACAGAAAAAGAGAAGTTGGAACCACACTTTATGGTTTTACAAAAGATATTACTTTGTTATCATACACTGGTAAAAAAGGAGAGGCCAGTATTCTCATCTCATCGATGCACCACAGTAGAGAGACTGATCCAGCTATGAATAAACCAGAAATATCTTTTTACAATCGAAAAAAAAAAAAGGTGGTGCAGACTCACTAGATGAAAAATGTTCTAATAGCACTACAAGTTGTCACACAGAAAGATGGCAGGTGTCAATACTTTTCAGAATTTTAGATGTTGCTTGCACTAATGCAGTGGTGTCAACCTATGACCTGTATCTGGCCCACGCATGGAAGGGGAACTAAAACAGCATTTTAGAGAGTCGTGCCACTGTGTGTACAGGCATGCAAGCGGCGAGCTCGACTGTATCCAACGTGTACATGTAGTCCAGTGCAGTCATATATATGCTAAATATAGTTATGTACATATCAATCTTTTCACATTGTGAAATTCTACTATTTTGATATAACTTATTCATCGGATTGGATTATTGTTAGTTTGCATTGAATTAAAAAATCATCCTTAAAAATGTTCCAAAAGAGGAAAGTCAATTTGGAGTATCGTGTTTTTAATCAAAGGTGGATTGAAGACTATTTCTTCATTGAACACGATGAAAAAGCAGTGTGTTTGGTGTGTAAGGAGACTGTCAGTTTATAAAAAATATAATTTAAAACGACACTATGATTCCAAGCATAACTGTTATATAAAGGAGCACTGCGAAAAGAAAAGTGTTCAAAGTTACAAAACAAATTAAGAAAACAACAAAACACGCTGAAAAGGTATCAGTCAAGAAATGTATCTGCTATAAGTGACAGGTTATCAAGCTGCACATTTGATCACTTTTGAAAGTAAACCGGTCAGTGGTGGTGAATTTGTTAAAAATTACCCCAGGGGCTCACACATCTGGTGAGTATGGGCTTGGCAAACCCAGAATCCTGAGCTGGATATCATCATTCTTCTTTCTTGGTGATTCCCTTCTATTTCTCTCTCAGGGTAACACAGGATTTTTTTTTTTGGCTGGTGCAGCATAACCCTCCTTATGGCTTAGTAATAATAATAATAATAAAAAGTTGTGGAAGAAATTTGTCCGGAGAAACGAACAATTATACAAGACAGTTTGTCTCAACTAGTTTGATTAAATATTAAAAACCTGGTAGGAGTCAATTGACAGTGCAAAAAATATGACTGGTAAAAATATTGGACTTATGGGTGGAATAACCAAGAAAGTGATAGATATAGGAGCTGAACCTCTGATTGGAATTCACTGCATTGTGCATCAAGAAGCTCTCTGTGGGAAAGTATTGCATCTCCAACACATTATGAATGTAATTATTTCAACTGTAAATTTTATAAGATCACATGGCCTTAATCACTGCATGTTTCAGAAATTGAAGTGGAATACGAAGATGTAATTTTACATAGTGCAGTGGGATGGCTTAGTCGTGGCAAAGTGTTATATTCTTTCTTTCTGGAAACCAATAAAACAACTCTCAAACATGGAGTGGCTGGTTGATCTTGCAATTCTTACAGATATTTCTAGTCATTTAAATGCTCTTAATTTGGAACTACAAGGGAAAGGAAAGTTGGTCTTTGATTTGTATGGTGACATCAAATCATTTCAGAATAAAGCTGTTATTATTTAAATCCAAATTAAGCAAGACAATTTAGTTCACTTTGAGTGTTGTATCGAGCTAAAAGAGAAACATGCATTTTCAATGAATCGTGATGCAATTACTTTTTGAAGAGTTTGGAAGTCAATTTGCTGATATAGGAGCCCATGAAAAAGACATCAGTTTGTTTGAGAATCCATTTATTTCTATGGCTGAAAACTAAAATCCCAGCTTGCAACTTGAAATAACTGACCTTCAAGCCAAAACATGGTTCAAAAAATACGTATATGGACTGCAAAAATAAGTTACTTGAATTCTACAAGGCCCTGCCATCTGAAGATTTTACACTAATAAACGAAAATGCCACGAAAATGGCCACTTTGTTCCAATCAACGTATGTTTGCAAGTAAATTTTTTTCATGCATGAAATCAAATAAATATTTAAAAAGAAATAGAATAACAGACGAGCATCTTCGTTCCATATTGAGAACTGGCATCACAAATTTTCAATAAAATTTTGAACAATTATCTAAAAATATCCAGCCTCAGTCATCTCATTAAATATTAAGTTTAGTTCAGTAAATGTTATTGTGTATCGTACTTAATAAAATTTTTGAATATTTTCAGTTTTAGGTGTATCATTATATTTATTTATTCACCTTAATACTGAAAATCAGTAATCCTTTTCAGCTTGTAAATTTTGTCAAGTGAGCATTTATAAGAAAAAGTAAAGTATTATTTAAAAAAACAAAAGTCATATTTTTATAATTTTAATGAAATTAAAAAATAAATCACTGACATAGACTTGTTACACATAAAAGTGTTGGGAGTTTAATTTTTTTAAGTACAACCTGAAAAAAAAAAAGGTAACATGAAAAGAGAAACTTCCTTTTACAAGTAACACTAATTTTTCTCAAATCACTCAGTGCAGCCCATGAAATAAATCTATCTTTGAATATGGCCCCTGCACGGGAAAAGGTTGGGCACCACTGCACTAAATGTATACATAATCCATAATAGGCCATAATCTTATACAGACAATCCCCGAATACCACAAAAATCAAATTTTTTGAAACAACTTGCAAAGCAAATGGTTGAACCACATATGAGAAGAAGGGAAGCAAATCCACATGTGCCTAGAGAAATAAAATTTTGCATATGCCGCATTCTAGGTACTGAAGATATGGCTGTTTTAGATCTGGTTGATAAAGACATTCTGGAAAAACGTAAAATCTGTTCAATTTGTCCAAAAAAGAAGAATGACAAAATACCTCTGTAATTCATGTAAGAAGCCTATATGTTTTCAATGTGCAAAAAGACTGTGCCTCCGATGTATAGAAAATGTCTAAATAAGTGTATATTTAGTCTCTGTAATTATATTGTTAGTTTGTTGTTTATTTAGTGTTTTTTATATATAATGCTTACTTAGTCTTTATTCAACATATTTAAAAAACTTAATCCTTATAATTGTTTGTTTAGTTTTTTTCCCTGCAAAATACAGTAGACATGCATTTCTTACGTATTTTTGTACCTCTAAATAATATTTTTTCCCCCTCAAAAATAGTGTATTATTTTCATACTTTTTGTGGATTTATATTTATCATAAATAAGTATATTATAAGTGTCCAAAATATAATTTGAATTTAAAATAAAAACACGTATGAAAAAATAATTTTGTTCCAAGGTAGTCTCACAGATGACATGTCAGTATGTATGTCAGCACTTAAGGGTTAAAAATGAAAGCAGGGAGACATTTCATAACTCTAATCATTAAAACTAAAATTACTAAGACTATTATTAGTTTTTTCAAAAATTAGGCAAATATTATAGTTACAAAACATTCAAGGCATTTTTGAGAGCAGATTTTACTAACATGAGCAATATTAAAATTAAATTTAGTTACACTCTTTTAACATTACTGTATATTATCATGCACTTTTAGTACTTCTGGGATCTCCTCTATTAATTCACAAAGTTTTGAAGCGATCCCCATATCTTCATCATTTAGTTCAACTGTTACTTTTGCAATGTATGAAATAAAGGCATCTTCTATTACACATGGCGAATTTTCAAGGTGTTTCTTCACCTGGAGGAAATCATGCTGATCACAGTAGAACTAGATATTTAAAAAAATATTAAAATAAATATAGAACTGGGACATATTTCAATACAGTAGTTGGAATCAATTAAAAATTGTACAAACACAATAAAAATCTGAATTTTAAATATATCATTAAACAAATTTATTTATACACCTTGCACTAACTACAAGAAAAAGCATGGTAGTACTTGTGCCTGTAGGAAATATATGTGCCTGTACTGAAAGCAAAAGAGAAAATCCAGTTTTTTGATGCATAGGAAACAACATCTGAGATATGCTTATGTCAAGAGAGATCATTTGACCGTTGGTGTTTGTGGCAAGCAGACATGCCTTGTGAAGCTCTTCATAGCAATAGCAAAGAAGTAAGAGGAGATTAGAGCAGGATTTCAGTGGTTATTTAGTTTATTGTAAAGTTTATTTTGATAAGTTTTTTTCCCCTGTAATAGTTTGATTTTTTAAAAATTTCTTTTATTAATATTTAGTAAATTTTACAATGGCTGTTACAAGATCTGCCTTGAACACTTCATTGGAGGTTGCCATGACTCATATGGAAATAGCCGATGACGATTTCCGGGCGATTCATGATTTTATCCCTTGCAGAACCTGTGGCATGTATTCCAAGGTCGACCTAGTGGATAATCATAGCTCACCGGGAGATTCTTTTCTTTGTCACCATTGTAAGAAGTGTAGCAATCTTAAGTTAAAATTTGGTGCACTGCTAGAACACTTTGAGTCACTGAAAAAAATGGGTGCTAAGTATAATGAGTGGGAGCAATCTACAGGCCAGGTGATTGTGACAATTATGATGAGAGCCTCTACATGCAAATGGAATGGGCAAGTAATCGTGAATGTCTTATTATGGGTGATTTTAATTTGCCTCTAATTGATTGGAGCAAATGGGAAGGAAACTCCACATGGAGGGCAAAATTTTTAAATCAACTAGATTATTATTATTTGTATCAACATGTCATGGAAAGTACTAGGGAAAAGAATATTCTAGACCTCATCATCACTCATGAACCACATGACATAATAGGGCTGACAGTACAGGAACCAGTAAGCAGGAAGTGATCACAGAGTTCTACAGTGGACGATGAAAAGAGAGGTAGCAGTAGTTAAAGGCAAAGGAATGGGTTATAATTTCAAGAAAGGAAATTACACCAGCTTAAGATGCTACATGGCCTCTATTAACTGGGGTAGGTATCTCACAGTGAGCAAATACAACTGAATTATGGTATACCTTAAAAACATTAAGCACAGAAGCCTTGAATACTTGTATACTATTAAAAAAATACTCCATGAGGAAGATTCCAAGTTGGATGAATAAGGAAGTTGCCAGATTACTTGAGCAGAAAAAGATGGCAGGGAAAAGTTGAAAAGCAATAAATGTACTGAAGCCTATAACAGCTACAAATCTGAAATAGTGGCACAGAAAAGTTAGGCTGGCAAAGGCAGATTATGAGAAATCACTGGCAAGGAGAGCAAAGAGTGGGGATAAGGAATTCTTCACACATATAAATGGAAAGAAGAGAAGGACAAACCAGATGAAACCCTTACGTAATGGGCTTCGGACAGTATTAGATACCCCAGCTGAATTACAGATGAACTCAACAGTTACTTTGCATCGATATATACAGAAAAAAAACCCTTTGATATTATGCGAGTGAAGTTGAAAAACATGTAATTAATAATTGTGAAATTTAACATGTTTATTTAAAGAAAAAACTTTCAAGCCTTCAGGCCAGTAAGGCTCCTCGGGTTGACGACACATACCCCATAACCTTAAGGGAGCCGGCAAGTGAATGCATTGAACCATTGAGGCTAATTATGAGAGCATCACTGGACTCAGGAGTGATTCCACTGGTTTGGAAAAGTGCCTCCAATACATAAGGGCGATTCTAAGGGTGAAGTGAGAAATTACCGTCCAGTCAGTCTAACTTCAATAGTAGGGAATATCATGGAGACAATGATGAAGGGTGGAATTCAGGATCATTTAGATAGAAATGGAATTCTAAAGGATACTCAGCATGGTTTTGTAAACAGAAAATCATGTTTAACTAATCTGGTTAGCTATTTTGACAGGGTCACTCAAGAGCTGGACTTAGGGAATAATTTCAACATTTTTTTTTTGGATTTCAGCAAAGCATTTCATTCGGTCCCACATGAGCGGTTACTTTATAAGCTGGAACATGTTGGAATCACAGGAAAACTCCTTAGATGGATAGCTGGATGGCTTCAGGGCAGGAAGCAGAGGATTGTGATAAATGAATATTCCTCAGATTGGATGGATGTAAGAAGTGGGGTTCCCCAAGGATCAATATGAGAACCACTGCTAATTTTTATTTTCATAAATGACATCGATGAAGGGATAGAGGGCGCGATGTCTAAATTTGCAGATGATGCAAATCATCTGCAAATTTGCAAAGTCGTACACCCGGGAAACAGTAACCCCAAAATAACTTATACACTTGGTGGAGTTGAACCAAAGTCAGTAGGGGAAGAAAGGGACATGAAGTTCTCTGAGCATTGCACAGGTTGCAAGGAAGGCCCATGGTGTCCTATTGATGATTTATCAAACAATTACTAGTAGAGATAAGAATGTCATAATCCCATTATATAAGACTATTGTTAGACCACACTTGGAATACTGTGTTCAAGTATGGACACCATACCTAAGGAAAGACATTGTGCTTCTTGAAAGGATCCAAAGATGGGTAACTCACCTGGTGAGATTGGCAAAAGGGCATCGAGCTGCGACAACTTCTAGAGTGGTTCTCAATTGGATCGGCCTGGATGGAATGTCGGAGTTAACAAGAATAGCTACTCCGCCACGAGCAGGAGAATTTGAACTCCTATCTCGTCTGTACATCACATAATTTGAAAATTTTGGTGAAATTTGGGGAGACAAGAAAGTTTCCTGTAGGCATACACCTATGGGATTGAATTGAGCTAGTAAATCCCTTAAGTCATCAGAATGACTACTTAGTCCTCTGCAGTTCCATTGTATGATGTTATACATTATTTAGATTTAGCTGAGGATGATTCGTCTGACTGTTTTTTGTTCGTGGGACATTTCTTCCGGTCTTTTTTTGGGAATGTGGGGCGTCCAATATCCATGGTGTCATCTGCATGGAGTTCTAGAATGGGCTCCTCGTTACTTAGCAGCTCATCTACATCCATATTATTGGTAGGCGATTCCATTTTTTTTGAGACTGAGTGAGATTTTAATTGTTCTTTTTCAACTGAGACTAATGGGGTATGAGTAGGAATACTGATTGGAGTATTTGTGGCTTCGCTAGTTTTTTTCGGAGGATTATCTTTTTTAGAGGTTGAAAGTGTAACTTTAAGCCAATTCGCTAGAGAGGTATTAGGCGGAACTGATACATCCGTTTGAGCTGCAGTAGAAACAAAGTTTCTAGTTCGAGCGGCATAAGAACGACCACTAGGCATGGTCAACATAACTTGTCTACGTGCCTCAGGAAACGTGACTTTATTTTCAATTTTGTATTTTTGTATTTTCTTTCCTGTTATCCATAGCTCACAAGTTTTGGAAAAGGCTGGATGGCTTCCTTTGCAATTTGGACAAACAGGAGTTTTGACTGAACAATCCGCTTGGGTGTGATCTTTAGAGCCACAGATGGGACATGTGGCTTCCCCGCGACAAGCCTGCTGGGAATGGCCGTATTTCTGACATTTAAAGCAACGAACAGGATTCGGGATGTATGGTCGAATCCGGCAGTTTAAATAACCAGCTTTAATAGAGGATGGTAAGTCTGGAGTGCTAAATGTCAGAATGATGGATCTTGTTGGAGTAAGATTTCCATCTTTTTTCGTCATGATCCGTTTTACATTTACTACTTTCTGACTGCTGAGTTCTTGGAGTAGTTCTTCTTCGGAGACTGTAATTAGGTCCCACTCGCTGATGACACCTTTTGATGAATTTAGAGTTTTGTGGGGAGTAATTTCTACTGTCAACCCACCAAATGTTGTTGTTTTTAACAGCCGCTCAGAATGTTTAGAGGTGGCTGTTTCAATCAGAAGGTCTCCGGATTGCAGTCTTTTAACCATTTTTGGTGATCCAGCAATTGACTCCAAGATTTTCTGAATTAAGAATGGTGACAACTTACCCACAGGTTGGGCAGATAGGGAATGGATCACCAGGAAGTTTGGGCAATCGTCATGACATTCTGCTTCTCTTCGCAGTCTTTTAGGTTGACTTGAGTCATGGTCAGGTTTAGAATCTTCCGCTCTTGAGCTCAAAGGCTCTAAGTTTGGATAATGATTTTTATCCATGATCACTCCTTTTTGCCCTGGGGGTTTGCCTTTACCACCCAGGTTACCGGCCCCGCCACGGGGAGGCAGGAGCAGTGCTGCTTGGTGGCCAAGCGTAGAGTTAGTAAGTTAGTACGGCTAGCTAAATTAAAGAAAAAGGTACTTGCCTTCTTCTGGGCTCTCTTCTTAGTGTTTTTAAGTAAGTAGAGCTACTTAACAGAAAATTTTAATTCTAAGAGAAAAATAAGGAAAACTCTGTCACTTGGAGGAAAATCGCTTTATACACATGCAAGAATCGCTTGGCCACGGAAACGCTTGGCACCCGGGGCCCTGAGGGGTGGGATGGACCTCTCCCCGCCCTCTCAGATCCAATTGCTTTGTTGGCAATTGACATCCATTTTTTTTTTTTTTTTTAATGCTTACCTATGCATTATTGTTAATTCTACGTGTCTTGTTATTTGAAACAAGTTTTGTTTTTCGCAGCTTGTGGTAGCAGCTTTGCACTTGCTGGTTATGTACATATGTTTATAGATTAGATTACTTGTGCAGAGACATTTTCTCTGCATATTAATTAATTATTGTTTAATACTTAACTTATTATTTTGATCTGTTATACTTAGATTTAAATTTAGAATTGCTTTTGATTCGGTTAACTAATTTATTTGTACAGTATTTATTGGTTTTGCCTTTGGCATATCTTTGCCTTGGGTGAGTTCTGTTTGTCTCTTTGTGTTTTGTATATATGTTTCTACATTTCTTCTGGTTGACTATTTCTATTAATTTCTTGGTTGACTAATTTTTCAGCCAAGATTTTAATTACTTATTTTGTAAATATTGTATATTTTACTCTCTGCTTATGCAGTGTAATTTGTTAATATGTTTACTGCTATGTTTCATATTGGTGACATAAGTATTTATTATTTATCTTAATTTATTCTTTTAAGTGGCTATCTAATAGCCACTTGTACATTACCTTTGTTCTTTCCTTGAGACTTTTCTTTTTCCCCTTGTCGGTGCAAGTTGGGCTTCCTTCCTGGCTAGGGGAATCTTTCTTTCAAATGTACAAGCCTTCAGGCTTCAAAATTTTACCTCTTCAAGCTCTCTCGCTTGTTAGATTTTCCAACTAGTGTTTTCCTCTTTCCTGTTTCTTCTTTTTCCTGAGAGAGTGTTTTGCTCTCATTTCTTCTTCTACTTTCTTTTCTCCTACTTTATCCTCCCTATTCATTATTTACTATAACCGGGATTCCACTTGTTGGAATCCCACTAAGTGTAATTTAGATAGTTCCTGGAGCGCCTCCACGTGGCTAGGGACGGGAGTCGGGACGCAGGTAGCTTGCTCCCTGCCTCCCGGCTGCTAAGACTCCAGGGCCGGCAAACAACAACCATCACAACACACATATATACTTACACACACACACACTTGCCGGCTATAAATAACCTACAGATGCTACAGCGGTATATAGGGGTAACCGTGGAGGCCGCAATCAATACAAGAATACCTTGTCCCCTTGTCTAAGTTCAAACTCACAGAACCAACTCTGCTTCTTCCTCATTTATTCATTCAGTTTCCATTTTCTGGAACAACCTTCCTTCTAATGTATTTCCTGAAAATTACAATCAACAGACGTTCAAGTCTAATGTCAACAAGTATCATCTTTCAACTTTTCAACATTCAAACCCATGCACGGTACTAAGTACTATAGATTCTTAAAAAAAAAAGAAAGAAAAAAAAGTACCTGTACATAACAATGGTCCTTGAGAATCAAAAAAATTTAGTATGGAAAATATTTATTTAACATGATATATTGTAAGATAGTAAACTAATTATAAGGAATTGTGAGAGATGTGGTTTCTTTCTTTGGCAATTCTTTACTTTTTATTTAATTTTATTTTAAATTATTGTTTATTATTAGTTATATTTTGTAGTTTACAATAATCTACCTATGTAAATCTAAGCAGATGCCAATAAAAAAAATTTTTGTGAGAACCCCCAGGGGTTTGCATACCACCGGTTGGGAACTGCTGATGTATAGGATATAGTTGTATAATGTATAGGAAGGAAGGAAGGAAGATTATTTCAAAGAACAGAAGTAGAAGAGATAAACATGGAAAGGTTAGTTCTGTGAGTTTGGAGTTGGAGAGTGAATGGATGTTGTTTAGTCGAGGCACAAGTTCAGATTAGTTTGGAAGAGAACAGCGAAATTACTGATGCCAATTCGGGAGGACAGTGCCCAAGGAAATATTTACAGAAATGGCACATAACAGGTGAACATATTTAGTATATATCAATTTACTATTAAGTTAAAAGAACATTTCATTACTTAGAATCTGCAATTACTTTTAATAAATCACTTTTTCTCTGTCTTTAAAAAAATTTACAAATTTTTATAAATAGGACATTAAAAAACAGTGGCAGTGGACCATATGTAGCAAATAATATATAAATTTATAAATAAAATATCTTATTAACTTTTACTAATTTAAGTAAAAATTTAAGCATTAAGGAAAAAAAAAACATTCAAGACAAACAAATCTCAAAATACATTTAGAAAAATTAAGTTGCTATTTACCTCAAAAATTTTTCCTTCTTCAGTTTCTACTTCTTGAACATCTTCTGCACCAGCCTCAATAGCAACTTCTGTGGCTTTATCAACACTAAGTAGTGCTCCATCATGGGTACCAGTTATCTTAAAAATCCCTTTTTTATCAAAGAAGAGACGACTTCGCCCTTCTTCTTTGATTCCAATACCGTAATTCCTACAGAAAACGTTTCTCTTAATTAAATGAAATGTGTGTGCATGTGAGAGAGAGACATCTATTATATCAATACTTTTATAATACTTTTGGATTCTGAAAGCTCCCTTGCTATAATCCCAGACTCTGAAATCTATCCATGCAGACGACAAAATAAAAATCTGAATTACTAAAATTCTCTTTGGCAAATCCGAGAAAATCATTTTTTATTATATAAGTTACGTCTTGAAAATGGCAACATGCTTGTTCTTTCAAAGTTTGGGATAGAGAAAGTAAGCTGTTCATGCCAGTGATGGGTGAATAATCAAATTCAATTAACTCGACACAATTACAAAAAAAAAAAAAAAAAAAAGAAAAATGTAATGAGTTGCCTATCAGCAGAATATACAAAATCAACATAGTTGGCTTTGATCTCATAAGCTATGATACTATTATCACAACTTGCCTTGATCTTGCACTACAAAATCTTTTGCTCATTACTAGGAAATATTTGATCAATAGTGCATAATTTGAAAATACGGAGATATAATATTGGTCTGCTGACGAGGCTACTAGGAGACGGTCGTGTTCAAAGCCGCTAAGTGGATTTTTCTTATTTATTGATTTGAAACTATTGTTTTTCTAAAACTTTTGATTTAAATTTAGTAGTATAACATTATTTTGTGATTTTCTGATTACTTTGGTGTATTTATTCTTTACTCGGCCTTGTAATTGCATAAAAGTATCGGTAAGGGTATCCAAGTGTTTGCAACTCCGCTGAACGAGAAGTTCTTTAGCCATATTTAGCCGCTTGATTGAATATTTTTTACATCTAATTATTTCTGTAAGTAGCTTATAGACCTAGTAAGGATCATTAGTTTATTCTGAATTGAGACAGCGAGATTTGAAAGTTAATTAATACTTAAGTGTCCGTAGATATAAAGTTCGTAAGTTGCCGCCTTTGTGATACGATAGTTATATACCGTACTAGATAGTGTTAGTTTAACTTCGTTAGCAGTTAAATTGTACTTTTAAATAAATACATATAACGACTTAGATTACAAACGTAACATAATTAATTATATTTAACATAATTAATAACATAACAATTAATTATAATTAATTAATAAATTAATAGAATCATGACTCAGACCAGAGCAGCAAAGCAAAAGGCTCAAGCTAATGGAAGTGCTGTGGCTCAGAGCAGAACTGAGGGGGGCAGTTGTCCTCTGACTCACAGTCTTATAAAATGCACTGTTTGCTTGATGTTTGCAGAGCAATAGGGTACGGGACATGGGGGATGTCTTTGTGTGTGCGCGATGCAAGGAGTGTATCGATATCAGGCAACAACTCAGCGTTCTTCTGGGCCTATATGAGAGCTTGAAGGACAGGGTGGATGCCCTCGAAGAAACTAAATTGAGGGGCCCATCAAGCTCTCAGCTGCCCACTTCAACGCCAGAGTTTGCACTTGGGCATCACGTGACACAGAGGCAACCCCCAAGGCAGAATGCGCTGGTCCCGAAGGAACTAGTAGTTGTTGGTGACTCTATTGTCAGGGAAACGGGGAACATGCTTTGTAAAAAGGATAGGTTGAACAGGACCAGGGTATGTCTCTGCCACTGGCAAAGGTTGATGACGTTGTAGAGCGAATATCATCTTTTAAGGGCACAAAAGGTGATATAGTTGTACACGTTGGCATTACTGATATTAAGAGTAGGAGACCGGCAGAATTACTTAACAAGTACAGGTCACTGTTGAACAAAAGCCGAGAATTAGGCTTGAATTTGAAAGTGTCTGCAATTCTGCCCAAAAACGATAGGAGGGAGTATATGATGAGAGCCTTGTCGATCAATTCGGCCCTGGAAAGATTGTGCAAGGCTCAAGGGGTAGAATTTTTTTCAGCCTGGACTGTACTTGTTAACAGGAGAGATTGCTTCTACAGGGATGGGATACACTTAAATAGAAAGGGTGCAAGAATATTTGCTGATGCTATCGAGGCAGTGTTAGGTGGGTCGGAAAACTGCTAGCTTGGGGGGAGACAAAGACCAATAGATTGACAGTAGCCACTGGCAGAGGTGATATGCAAGTTGATATGCAACCAAGTTACAAAGGAGGTTAGGCAGGCGAAGGCAGATTACGAGAAATCCTTGGCAAGGGATGCAAAGAAAAACAGCAAAGAGTGCTTTACTTATGTAAACTCTAGAAGGAAGGGGATGAATCAGATTGGTCCACTTGATATTGATGGGTCAACTGTAGCTACCTGCTCAGGTAGCTAACAAACTAAATGAATTGCATTAGCATTAGTAGAGGCATTTGATGCAAAGCAAGCAAGCTTATGCAACATCAGCCAAAAAAAAAAAAAACCCACTTCCACTTCACCCCTCTGTCCGTTCAAAATACCTGTCCAGCTGAGCCTTAAACTTATTTAGGCTATCAACCTCCACCACAAGGGATGGAAGTCTGTTCCACCAACCAACCACCCGCTGGCTAAAGGCAAATTTCCGCATACCAAATTTAATTTAAAAAAATTGGATCAGTAAAAATCGGACAATTATTATTTCTTTGTCTGTTGATCTCTACGTGATAATTTGACTTCCAGTCAATGGACTTTGCTCTTTCAGAATGTTTGCTTTTTTTTTTTTTTTTTTTTTTTTTTCCTGTTCAAATCACATAGACTATCCATATCTTGTACGTACTATGGAAAATATGTTGTAGCTGAAGCAGTTGATATTATGTTTGTTGTCATGTACTGTTTCGAAGAATAAATAGAGAATTTGGCAAATGCACAGAAATGAAATGCTTTCTCAGTTTGTATGTAAAAGTTGCTTTTTGCAAAAATCTTTTTTTTTTTTTTTTTTTATTATATATAATGCACTGTGTATATTAACTAACTTGATTTTTTTTGGCTGACTTTGTTTCCTCACATCATTTGCTACTACTAACTTCACACACTAAGGCATAGGTTGATTATTGTCTGTATTTATATTAACATTAACATTAGTAGAGGCATTTCATGCAAGAAAGCAAGCTTATGCAGCATCAGCCAAAAAAAAAAAAAAAAAACTCACTTCCACTTCACCCCTCTGTTCGTTCAAAATACCTGTCCAGCTGAGCCTTAAACTTATTTAGGCTATCAACCTCCACCACAAGGGATGGAAGTCTGTTCCACCAACCAACCACCCGCTGGCTAAAGGCAAATTTCCGCACGTCTATCCTACATCTGTCTTTCCTCAATTTGAATTTATGCCCTCTCAGGTGATTTTTCTGAGCTAGAGGAAGAATCCCATCAGCATTGAGCATGCTTAAACCATTCAAGGCTTTATACACCTCTATCAGATCACCTCGCTGTTGCCTAGTCTCCAGACACTGTAATTTGCAAAACTTAAGCTTTTCTTCGTAAGAGCACCCCTTTGTTCCATTCACTAATCTTGTTGCCCTTCTCTGTACTCGTTCCAGCAGCTCTACATCCTTCTTGAAATGAGGCCTCCAGACCTGTATACAGTACTCTAGGTGTGGCTTGACCATCTTATCCCTGCTGGAAAAATTCCTGTATATCATTGACAATACTCCATGAGCTACTCTTGCAGCCCGTCTGCACTGCTCAGAGAACTTCATATCTGCCTGCACAACCACCCCCAGGTCCCTTTCATTCTCTACCACTGTCAGTGTAGTACCACAGAGTTGATACGCTGCTCTGGGATTGCTGTTTCCCATGTGTAGTACTTTACATTTGTCAATGTTAAACTTCATTTGCCACCTCTCAGCCCATCTGCTCAACCTTTCCAGATCCTGTTGCAGCAGCATAGTGTCAGTAGTGTCCTTCACAACCCTGCCAACCTTTGTATCATCTGCAAACAGTGGACATTAAGCTTGATATACCATCATCAATATCATTTATAAATACAGAAAACAATAATGGACCCAACACTGAGCCCTGAGGGACTCCACTAATAACATTAGTCCACGATGAGCAGTGTCCATTGATTACCACTCTCTGTCTTCTCCACCTCAACCACCCCTTTATCCATAGCAGCAATTGGCCTCCAATGTCACACTGCTCCAATTTGTGTAGCAGTCTTCCATGTGCAACAGTATCAAAAGCCTTTCTAAGATCCAAGTATATAATATCAAAGTTATTCCCTGCATCCAGTTCTCTTGTGACTGCATCATAGTATCCAATCAAATTGGTCAGGCAAGACTTCCCCTTAACAAAACCATGCTGTGTCTGAGCTATAACTGATGTCTTGTCTAAATGATCCTGCAGTGCTTCTTTAACCAGTGCCTCCATTAATTTTCCTGGAACAGAAGTTAAGCTCACAGGTCTATAATTACTTGTGTCAGCCTTTGATCCTCCTTTGTGAATTGGGGTCACATTTGCACATTTCCAGTCTATGGGTACCTCCCCTGAGTCCAAGGAAGCTCTCATAATTATGGCTAAGGATTTGCTCACTTCCTTTGCTGCCTCCTTTAATATAACTGGATAGATCCCATCCACCCCAGGTGCCTTTCTTGTGTTTATCTTCAACAGTTTCTCCTCCACTTTACTCCAAGTTTTTTCAAGATTCTGTAGCTTACTGCTAGAGTTGAATACACCTCTGGCATTCCCCTTGCTGAATAACTCCTCATGTGTGAATGTCGATGCAAAATATTCATTTAGTTTGTTAGCTACCTGAGCAGGATCATCAACAGTTGACCCATCAATATCAAGTGGACCAATCTGATTCATCCCCTTCCTTCTAGAGTTTACATAAGTAAAGAACTCTTGGCTGTTTTTCTTTGCATCCCTTGCCAAGGATTTCTCGTAATCTGCCTTCGCCTGCCTAACCTCCTTTGTAACTTGGTTGCATATCAACTTGTATCTATCATAGGCTTCTGTGTCATGTGTTAATTTGTAAGTATCCCATGCATTTTTCTTCTCTGCCATATGCCTCATTAGTTCATCTGACATCCATTTTGGCCGAAACCTTGAACAATATTTCTTAGTTGGTATGTAAAGCCTAGTAGCTTCCAAGATAAGTTCTTTGAATGCTTCCCATTTTGAATTTGCTGTTGGTAACATCATCAGTTGGTCCCACTGTATAGAATTTAAATACTGTCTCAGTCCATCGTAGTCGCCTTTACGGAAGCAATAACCCTTCCCTTTACCCCTAATGGTAGTTACCTCTTTGAGTAAATCCAACTTCAGCACACTGTGATCTCTGCCACCTAGTGGTTCATTTATCTGCAGATTCTTAATGCATGAAGAATCACTGCTGATAATCAAATCAAGAGTATTACTCCCTCTAGTTGCCTCCCGAACATGCTGATGTAGAAAACAATCATCGAATAAATCCACAAAAGCCCTGCTAGTGTGTGAGTAACCAGCCCCCAAATTGCAGTCAATATCTGGGAAATTAAAATCTCCCATTATAAGACTCTCTGATTTACTGGCCCACTCTATTTCCCTGTACAGTTCCTTATTATACTCATCAGAGTCATTAGGCCTATAGCACACTCCTACTCTCAATTTTGATCTCCCAATGCTTATGTCACACCAAACTGACTCAACACTGCACTGTCCGGCGATGTCACTGGCTTCACTTCCTTGGTTTTTATGTGTTTCTTAACTAATAGCATAACCCCTCCCCCCTTCCTATCCTGTCTATCCTTTCTGTAGACGTTGTACTCCCCAAATTGCAGTTCTGCATCCCTTATATCTGTGTGACACCACGTCTCTGATATCCCAACAATATCTGCCTTTGATGTTTTGAGCAATACCTCAAATTCATCAAATTTATTTACTAAACTCCTAGCATTGGTGTACACGCAAGTATACCTGCACCTGTTTCTATTCTTAGCTACCCTAACACAACCCATGTGTTTACTTGTACCGCAATGGCTCCCAGAAGTCTCTGAAATACCATTCATCTTGTTTTTCAGGCTTCTGCTCATTCTAATAGAAGCAGTGCAAGAATCTCTTTCACCTCTGCCAGTGGCTACTGTCAATCTATTGGTCTTTGTCTCCCCCCAAGCTAGCAGTTTTCCGACCCACCTAACACTGCCTCGATAGCATCAGCAAATATTTTGCATCGACATTCACACACGAGGAGTTATTCAGCGAGGGGAATGCCAGAGGTGTATTCAACTCTAGCAGTAAGCTACAGAATCTTGAAATAACTGGGAGTAAAGTGGAGGAGAAATTGTTGAAGATAAACACAAGAAAGGCACCCGGGGTGCATGGGATCTATCCAGTTATATTAAAGGAGGCAGCAAAGGAAATAAGCAAACCCTTAGCCATAATTATGAGAGCTTCCTTGGACTCAGGGGAGGTACCCATAGACTGGAAATGTGCAAATGTGACCCCAATTCACAAAGGAGGATCAAAGGCTGACACAAGTAATTATAGACCTGTGAGCTTAACTTCTGTTCCAGGAAAATTAATGGAGGCACTGGTTAAAGAAGCACTGCAGGATCATTTAGACAAGACTTCAGTTATAGCTTGGACACAGCATGGTTTTGTTAAGGGGAAGTCTTGCCTGACCAATTTGATTGGATACTATGATGCAGTCACAAGAGAACTGGATGCAGGGAATAGCTTTGATATTATATACTTGGATCTTAGAAAGGCTTTTGATACTGTTGCACATGGAAGACTGCTACACAAATTGGAGCAGTGTGACATTGGAGGCAAATTGCTGCTATGGATAAAAGGGTGGTTGAGGGGGAGAAGACAGAGAGTGGTAATCAATGGACACTGCTCATCGTGGACTAATGTTATTAGTGGAGTCCCTCAGGGCTCAGTGTTGGGTCCATTATTGTTTTCTGTATTTATAAATGATATTGATGATGGTATATCAAGCTTAATGTCCAAGTTTGCAGACGATACAAAGGTTGGCAGGGTTGTCAAGGACACTACTGACACTATGCTGCTGCAACAGGATCTGGAAAGGTTGAGCAGATGGGCTGAGAGGTGGCAAATGAAGTTTAACATTGACAAATGTAAAGTACTACACATGGGAAACAGCAACCCCAGAGCAACGTATCAACTCTGTGGTAGAGAATGAAAGGGACTTGGGGGTGGTTGTGCAGGCAGATATGAAGTTCTCTGAGCAGTGCAGACGGGCTGCAAGAGTAGCTCATGGAGTATTGTCAGTGATATACAGGAATTTTTCCAGCAGGGATAAGGAGGTGATTATTCCCTTGTATAAGGCAATGGTCAGGCCACACCTAGAGTACTGTATACAGGTCTGGAGGCCTCATTTCAAGAAGGATGTAGAGCTGCTGGAACGAGTACAGAGAAGGGCAACAAGATTAGTGAATGGAACAAAGGGGTGCTCTTATGAAGAAAGGCTTAAGTTTTGCAAATTACAGTGTCTGGAGACTAGGCACCAGCGAGGTGATCTGATAGAGGTGTATAAAGCCTTGAATGGTTTGAGCATGCTCAATGCTGATGGGATTCCTCCTCTAGCTCAGAATAATCACCTGAGAGGGCATAAATTCAAACTGAGGAAAGACAGATGTAGGATTGACGTGCGGAAATTTGCCTTTAGCCAGTGGGTGGTTAGTTGGTGGAACAGACTTCCATCCCTTGTCGTAGAGGTTGATAGCTTAAATAAGTTTAAGGCTCAGCTGGACAGGTATTTTGAACGAACAGAGGGGTGAAGTGGAAGTGGTTTTTTTTTGTTTTTTTTGGCTGATGCTGCATAAGCTTGCTTTCTTGCATCAAATGCCTCTACTAATGCTAATACGTGTCAGCTAATCAAACACTGAGTGAAAGCAAACTATAAAAATCCCCAAAATTTTTAATTAGTATTTCATCTACTGGGATCCTATCTCTTCAGGAAACACAAAACTTAGTGAAAGAAGGATAATTGAAAAGCTGTAGCACTTCAATAATTCCTGAATACCATCATTTAGCAGTATTTATGTTTGGCTTACATTTAACGTTTGTAGAGTTAGCATATAATTTTGAATCACGCACTGTCAAGCGTTTCCTAGTAGAAGAAACAAAATGTCCAGCAGGTACTTAAATTCTGTTAGTGTTTTTTTATTTTATCTTACAAAATTTTATCACTCTTTAAATGTGCTTAACTGGCATAGGAGACAAGGTAGTCTCAGTGAGCATATGTCTTTTTTATTGGTGCATTTCGAAGTTAATTTTCAAATAATTGAAACTGATACATTACCTATAACTGAGTACTGCACTGTTTGAAGATAACAAAGAACTGAAACCTATGTTAGCATAATTATGCATATTTCTGATTTGGAAATGTACATAACGGAGTCAAACAATTTGTGGTATTTTCTTACCACCTCTTCAGTGACTGCAAAAAGATAACTGAGGGTTGTTATTATGAAATTCTTAAAATTTTTAGGAATTTAAAATTTTATAGTAGAATTAAGTTTTAGTAAATCAAACTTAGATCTAATTCAAGGAATTTTGTTTTAAGGTTAATTTTATGAAAATAAATATCAATAATACTTAAGCAATTACCAGCAGTCTTTGCAATATCACCATCACAAAAGGTCACTTTGGTTACAAAGAACTTGGGTGAAACACACACACACACATGTGTGTGTGTGTGTGTGTGTGTGTGTGTGTGTGTGTGTGTGTGTGTGTGTGTGTGTGTGTGTGTGTGTGTGTGTGTGTGTGTGTGTGTGTGTGTGTGTGTGTGTGTATTATATATATGAATAGTGTGTGTGTGTGTATATATATATATATATACACACACACTATTCAGGAATTTGTTGCTCCTATACTTAACTTCAATGACACTCAGATTTTTGGATGAGATCACAATCTCTATTAGGGATTACCCAGACTTCTCCTTCTCTCTCTTGGCAGAAGCACATCATAAATACTGCTTCCTCTGCATCTAAAAATCTGGATTTTTTTTTTTTTTTTTTGCTCTTGGTATTACTTTTCTTCTAAACTCACTGTACAAATATGAAATCTGCCCTATCATGGAATATTATTTCCACATCTGGGGTGGTGTCCCTCAAAACCTCTCAAGAATCTTCAGCCCATTCAAAAGATAGAAGTCCAGGTTAATTAATGACCCATCTCTTACAAAGCCTCTTCACTCTGTCTTGTAGATATTGTTTCTGCAGCATGCATTTTCTATAGATAGTTCCAAGGACACTGTTCTTCTGAAATGGAATCTGTAATTCCCTTGCTATCTTTCAAACCATGTGCAGCAAACAGTCAGCATACATTCAATGTCCAAGTCCAAACTCACAGAACTAATTTTTTTTTTGTTTTCTTATTCTTCATTTATCGCTTCTACTTCTGTTTTCAAGAACAATCTTCCCTCACAGGAAACTACAATTTACAGAAACCCAAGTCTGTTAAATACTGTCTTCTAAACCTTCAACTCATACATGGTACTATGTAAGGTTATAATACTTTTCATGTTTGGGGGTTTGATAAAAAAAAAAAAAATATATATATATCCAGAAATTAGAAATAAAAATTTCTAATTTCTGCCTCCACTATGTTTAACCAATTTCAAATAATACTTCTAAAACAGGTACCACTTAGGGGTTAAAATTTATTATTTAAAAACCTTTGTTTCAGTAGAATTAAAACGGCCAACTTATTTATTTATTCATATATCAAAACCACCTCTGATTAGTTTTATCAATACCAATTTTGATCCAGTCCCCCCCCCCAACACACACCACCCATCAGAAACTACAGTTAGTTCAGTATTCAATATACCTAGAGCAGGGGTCCCAAACTTTTAAAGAAGAGAGCCACATGTGAATTTTTGGAATATTTGGCAGGCCGGAGAAAATTCCTAATTACTGAAAACTACATTCTCTGCATAACAATAAAGTTATGCAGAGAAACAAATTTTATACCTACCTATCTCTACAGATTTAAAAATAAATTGATGGATATATAATATAAAATATACCAGTTTGTTTATATCAAATTTTAATTATTACTTATTTATTGTACTAATCACAAAAATACAGTTTAGTAATATAACAAAATTATAATTAATGCAATTAATGTGGTTGTAGAGTGTGACTAAGTTTCATAATATCAGGTTTTAAAGTACTAGTTCTAATTCTTAAAAAGTCATGTAAATGCGGGTCAGTTAGACATGATCGTATTTTTGATTTTACATATTTAATTTTTGAAAAGGTCTGCTCGCATATACATGTACTTCCGAAAATTGATATAACCTTTCTTGAAAAATTTTTAATTTTTGGATAATCTGACTGAGACAATGTTGAATAAAATTGAATTAGATTTTCATTTTTAAATATTGTATTCAATGCATCATTAGTTTGAAGATCTACCAACTCTGATTGTAAATTCTCATCAACATCACTGATGGGTACGTCAAACGGATTTTGAAAAAATTCAAACACCTTTTATTTATTTTTAAAATCAGAAAATCTAGCCGCAAAATTAACATTTTGAACAAAATTTTCAGTGGAAAAATTACAACTAGGCATATTTTTAGATAAATTATTGTGACATGGAAAATGTGAAAAATTATTCTGAAGTAGTTGACTTTTAAATAACTCCAGATTTGTTTCAAATGCTTTGACATTATAATACAATTCATTGACAAGTTTTTCTCGTACTTGTAGTTTTATATTAAGAAAATTCGGGTATTCACATATATCTGTTAAAAAGTCAAGGTTCCACAACCATTTGAGATCTGACAGGTCTGGAACAGGTTTCAATTTTTCATTCATTAACAGATCTATTTCAATTCTAAGTTCAAAAAATCTCTTCAACACGTTGCCGCAACTCAACCATCATACTTCAGTGTGATACAACAAATCACCGTATTCGGCCTGAATAGCTTCAAGAAAATTTTTGAATTGCCGATGATTCAGACCAGTCTTGCGAATAAAATTTACTGTTGATATTACTGTTGACATGACAAACTACGCCCAAAAATTTTCTGCCCAAAGACTGCTGGTGAATTATACAATGAAATTGTATTAGTTTTTTTAATATTTTTACTCTCAAGATATTTATGAAGCTGACCCAAGAATCTAATTTTAGTACCGACCATATTTTTAGCGCCATCTATTGTAACTGCTCATAGCAAATCCCAATTCAATTTGGGGCCGTCAATTGCTTCTGACACACTCAAAAATATATTTTCACCTGTTGTTGTATCTTTCAAACTTTTTAATGTAACTAGCTCTTCAGTTACTGCAAAATCTTGATTTACACCTCGGTTATAAATCAGTAACTGCTATTGAAAAAAATGTGTGAATTCACGAACATTTTCTACGAGTTGATTTTGAACAACATCTCCTAAATCTTCAATTCTTCTCATTACAGTTGATGAAGATAACTAACTTACAGATGCAAAATTCTTTACTTTCTCAGAACATACTTCTGCAATTGCCAAACAAATTCGTTTTACAAATTCTCCATCTGTAAAGGTCATTCCTTCTTCGGCAATGATTTGGGAGGCTCGACAACTAGCTCTAACTGCAGATAAATTTTGATGAGTAAAAGTTCTAATCTGTTGTTGACTTTGAAAAGTTTTGGTTAGTTCTTGGAGTTTTTTCTGCCACAAAGCTCCTTGAAATTTATCATAATTTGAGGAATGTTTTGTGGTGTAGTGACATTTCACATTATATTCCTTGAACACCGACAAGGCTTCATTGCAAATAAGACACATGAAAGCATCATTGAGCAGTGCAAAAAAGTAATTAATTGCCACCGCTCATTAAAAACGCAACACTCAGCATCAATTTTTCTTTTTTTTCGATATGACTTTTATGGAGTCACTGGAATGAAAAAAAAAACACTCGTGAATATTGAAGTAAGTAAGCACTGACATGTCTTAAAATTTTATGAAATATTTTAACATAAAGGTTATTATCATATTCATATCATGTGAAATTAATAATATAGTGTATTACGCTGTTTGCCTAATAAATTACATTATTATATTATAAAACGTATAGTTTTATATTATAATAAAAAACTATATTATTAATTACAATATAGTTTAATAAGGTGATGTTTCTGGTATCTTACCAAAACCCATCATCAGACCATGCTATGGGGAGAACAGAAAGGGCTACAAATTTGAATATTTTAGGATATTACAGTTACAATTACTAATATTACAATTTGCAAATTACGATTCTCAAGTATTAAGTTTTGCATTGCTGTTACAATAGAAAACAGAAAATTTAAGATAATACAAAGAGATTAAATTCATATCTGCTGACAGCCTCCTCTTGCTGATGCTACCAGAAACTTTATGTGCATACAGGCTGCCAGCAGTTAATTTATAGCAGAGGGATTCACTCCATTAACCAATAGGATAGTGTCATGTTTTTATCCTGGATCTGGGGTTCTTGTATAGTAGAAGCCAGAGGTGACCTTTGCTCCCATACCCTGAAATTAGGGTTCGTGTGCAGCCTGGTTCAGGATCTTACCGATACCAATCATCAGACCATGCTGCTAGTGTCAGCCAAGTTTAATCCTGGATCCAGGATTCTTGTGTAGTGGAAGCCTAGGGTGACCTTTGCTCCCATACTCTGGACATCAGGGTTGGTGTGCAGGCTGGTAAGGGATTACGAAATCCCTAATTACTGCCTCTAACGCCTCTTGCTATTTAATGACAAGGTCAAGATTAATGGATTATTTTAATGATGTTTCAAAGAATAGCTTTCAGTGGAAATAACAGAATTAATATCTAACAAGACTATGCTGACGACAGAGGCATCAACACTATTAATGAACTGATGAATGTTAAAATAATCTGTAAAATGTGTTTTTCATAAATTTTATTGTAAATGTTTATATTGTATCTAATATAAACATTAATTTTTACGATCTAATTTAAATATCCGCAGGCCGGATAAAATTCTTTCAAGGGCCAGATCGTCCTGCAGGCCGTAGTTTGGGGACCTCTGACCTAGAGGATGGCAGAAGACAGGTACTACATACTCCAAACTCATCAAGAGGAGCAAAAACATTGAAAAATTATTAGTCAGAATCATAAGTTCATAATGATGAAAAAACTTACAGCAACCTCAAAGGATTTGTATTTGCTAAAGGAGATATTCAGATATTCCAAAGCATACCAAGGAGCAAATACCATTTTTTTATACACTAATAATTTATTTTTCAGGCCTTTCTCAATGTTTTATCTAGTTTCATTAATATAAATTTCTTAATTACTCCTGGGATCAGCTTAGGTCAAACCCTGTTTATTTCATTAAGAAAATTTGCTATTCTTATTTTATAGTAATAAGACCGGTCCTGTGTTCATGCTTAAACGTGAACATGGTACAGCTTGCCAACTTTACAGCTCTATAACATCATATTTTAGTAGATAAATTTTCTGCTATTTATCATATAAGAAATATGAGGGGTGATCATTTAATTCGCAGGCTGGTGCAAGATCTTATCTTAACTGTCATCAACTGAATCTTCTGTGGATTTCTCCTCGAAACATTCTCCCTTGAACATTACACACTTTCACTGCTGTCATACCCATGCCTTGCAAGCCATTTTTTGAAAGACTGCGAAGTGCTTCTGTTGTGGCTGCAAGCATCATTGTTGGACATGAAATGCTTGCCTTTCAGGGCTTTCTTCATAAGCGAAACAGGAAAAAAATCACACGGGGCTAAGTTTAGTGAATAAGGGGGATGTGGCAGAACCTCGGCACCTATGGCAGTGATCACTGGCTGCACAATATTAGTTGTGTGGGGCTTGGCATTGTCATGATGGAGAAACCACTTCACAACAGAAAGTTCTTGACATTTCTCACGAATGTCATGGTGAAGTTTGACTGGGAACTTCAGAGTATGCTTCCTTATTCATAACTGTTCCAGGAGGAACAAATGTGTAACAAGAATGTCTTTTATGTCAAAAAATGCAAGAACCATTTGTTTGTCAGCCGAATGAGAAGCTCAAAATTTCTTAGGTCTTGGTGAATCAGAATGTTTCCACTCACTTGACTGTTGTTTTGTCTCTGAATTATAATGAAAAATGCAAGTTTCATCCCAAGTCACTTTTTGATTTAAGAAGTTTTGATCCTGTGTTTCAAAATGATCAAGCATTTCTTTGCACAAGTCTACTCTTTGCTATTTATGTTCTGAAGTCAAATTGTGTGGAATCCAGTCAGGTGATCTTTCACAATATTGTGAGTGCCACCGTATGAAATGGACATTCTAACAGCTAATTCATGAAGTGTAATTCGCCTATCTTCATCCAAGATTTCCTGGGCTTTTACGATTTGCTCAGGAGTTGTTGAGAAGGAAGGCTGACTAGGTCATCTGCAAAAGATCATGGCCTTAATCGTTTGTGCCATTAAATATGGCCATCCTACCAAGCCACGCAATACCACCATACACTTCATTCATCTCTTTGTTTCCAATGCATTTAAGCTTTGTCTGACACAATAGCAAATCACATATTGCTGTTCAATTTATGTCCGACATGATACTTGCTTCAAAACGATCATCAGTGACACACAACTAAAAAGCTCTCTTCACACAACACTAGCTCAACAAGTACTGGCATGTAAAAACAGAGTCTGCTCAGCAGCGATCAGGGAGAGTGCCTCTAGCAGCAGTTGTGGAAAGTTCGCGTGATAAACAAAATCTTGCACCAGTCCGGAAATTAAATGATCACTCCTCATAATTTTAAATATGTAATAACCTGATTTTCAAACTTACTTGAATTTTTTGCATATTTGTCTAAGATCATGTAGTGTTTCCTGATATCTGTCTGTTTCAATTTCAAGTACAAAAATACAGGCACCAGGACCAAGGATTTCCAAAACACAACATTTGACTTTACCTGCCTTCAAAAAAAAAAAAATGTTTTGTATATAGTCTAAAAAACATGTTAAATATATACCGAGTGATCACTGAATTATGACCACCTACCTAGTACTTCATAGGTCCTCCTTTTGCCCTCAGTACAGCAGCTATTCGATGTGGCATTGATTCAACAAGATGTTGGAAGCATTCGGGAGGTATGGCCAACCAAGCTGTGTGTAATGCGGTCAGCAATGCAGGTATGGAGGTGATTGGTGTATCCAGATGCCTGATATGCCTTTCCATAATGTCCTACAAGTGCTCTATGGGATTGATATCGGGAGAGTTCAGAGGCCAATCAATATACTGGAAGTCAGAACTGTGTTGCTCAAACCATTCCTGCACATGTGCCCGATGGCTTGGCACATTGTCATCTTGGAAAACACCATCACCATTTGGGAAAAAGTGTAACATAGCAAGATGTACACAATCAGCAAGCAGTTGACGATAGCAGAGACCACTGATACGTTGTTTCACATGCACCAGGTGTCCAGGTTACTGCCAGTGAAACATGCCCCACACCATACAACCGCCTCCACCGGCCTGCACTTTTGATACCATGCATGATGGATCAAGAGCCTCGTGTCGACACCAAATCCATACATGACCATCCACGGTGTGGAGTAAATAACGTGACTCATCCGACCAGCACACCTTCTTCCAGTCTTCGAACGTCCAACGTGTAGGCTCTTTGCACCAGACGAGTCTTTTACACCGATGAACCTTGGTTAGGAGAGGGTACTGTAAGGGTCGTCTGCTGGTATAGCCCATACGTGCAATACGTGGTCATGCCAGTTGTTCCGGGTTGGCCCATTGGGTAATCAACTCTTCAACAGTGCTGCACCTGTTCACCTGTACGAGTCATTGGACCCGGCACTCACCTCTAACATCAACCTTTCGCTGATCTTTGCAGTTTTGCCATCAGGTTGTTGTTTGACCGTTTTGATGCCAGTCCTGGTACACTTTAACTACGGCGGCTCTCCAGCACCCTACCAGTTCAGCCATTTGGGAAATCGAGGCACCAACTCATCGAGCACCCACAATCCGTCCTTTATCAAAGGCCGATAAATCCTTCCTTTTACCCATCACGCTTGGAATTTTACTACCTTCTGAACCACTGACACCTTATCTATGCTCGTACCTCACGTGGTCAACAGGTCGCATTCAGTTTTCATAGGAGTGGTCATAATTCAGTGATTATTCAGTGTATATAAACACACTACTAGAACTTTGTTCTAATATCAACAATTTTCAAATTTGTTCTAATATCAAATGTAACTGCTCATCTGTTTTTGGCAAAGAATAAAATGGAAAGCTTCAAATGCAAAGCCCAACCAAAATTTTGTATAATACTTTTCAAATAAATCTGGTTTAATTTATGTCAGCATTTCTTTAAAATGCCTTCACTAAGATGAAGAGCTTCAGCATAACAACAGTCTTTATCGTCTTGGGTTATAACCCAAAGACATGGAACATAAAATGTAACAGGAAGTACAGGGAAGAGAGAAGGGGAAGTGTGGTTGTGCTTCTTATCAAAAGTAGCATGAGGGCAAAAAGAGCTTTAGCAGATTCAGAAGTTATTTCTGACAGCATTGAATCTGTGTACTGTGAGTTAGTTGGAAGAAAGGTATAATGAGTGGGAATAATATACAAGCCAGAAGATTATGAAGAGTATGATGACAATCTATACATGCTGATGGAATGTGTAAGCAAGTTCGAGTGTCTTATTATGTGATTTCAATTTGCTCCTAATTGATTGGAGTAAGTGGGAGGGAAACTCACCATGGGGAACAATTTTTTTAAAATAAACTTGAATGATTAGACTATGTATATAAAGTGCTTAGCATCATAATACACAGCCATTTCTGAATAAACAGAAAATTTTTAAGGTGGCATCGTTTTAGGTTATATCTCATATTGTGAATGCCTTCACAACGAGTTGCCATGATATTGCACTACTTCGAATAAGTAACGCTTCACCTAAGGAGAAGACTAGTGTTACTTATTCTCAGATAGGTACCACCACCCAGACAGCACTGTTTCAGGGCTATTTGGCCCTTCGTCAGTGAGTGGGTAGGTACCCAAGTGATGCAATGATGGCAAAAACAGTTATGAAGTATAACTCCACAATATGAGAGATGCCTGATGGTGTATGATGTATTTAGGCTAAGGCGCATTTAGGGCTAGAGCCTCAAGCTGCGAACAAATTTAGACTATGTATATAAAGTGCTTAGCATCATAATACACAGCCATTTCTGAATAAACAGAAAATTTTTAAGGTGGCATCGTTTTAGGTTATATCTCATATTGTGAATGCCTTCACAACGAGTTGCCATGATATTGCACTACTTCGAATAAGTAACGCTTCACCTAAGGAGAAGACTAGTGTTACTTATTCTCAGATAGGTACCACCTATCTGTCTGGGTGGTGGTACCTATCTGAGAATAAGTAACACTAGTCTTCTCCTTAGGTGAAGCGTTACTTATTCGAAGTAGTGCAATATCATGGCAACTCGTTGTGAAGGCATTCACAATATGAGATATAACCTAAAACGATGCCACCTTAAAAATTTTCTGTTTATTCAGAAATGGCTGTGTATTATGATGCTAAGCACTTTATATACATAGTCTAAATTTGTTCGCAGCTTGAGGCTCTAGCCCTAAATGCGCCTTAGTCTAAATACATCATACACCATCAGGCATCTCTCATATTGTGGAGTTATACTTCATAACTGTTTTTGCCATCATTGCATCACTTGGGTACCTACCCACTCACTGACGAAGGGCCAAATAGCCCTGAAACAGTGCTGTCTGGGTGGTGGTACCTATCTGAGAATAAGTAACACTAGTCTTCTCCTTAGGTGAAGCGTTACTTATTCGAAGTAGTGCAATATCATGGCAACTCGTTGTGAAGGCATTCACAATATGAGATATAACCTAAAACGATGCCACCTTAAAAATTTTCTGTTTATTCAGAAATGGCTGTGTATTATGATGCTAAGCACTTTATATACATAGTCTAAATTTGTTCGCAGCTTGAGGCTCTAGCCCTAAATGCGCCTTAGTCTAAATACTTGAATGATTATTATTTGTACCAGCATGTTAGAGAAAATACTAGGGGTAAGAATATTCTAGACCTAATCATTACTCACAAATCAGATGACATCACAGAGCTCACAATACGGGAAGTATTGCCAGGTAGTGATCACACACAGTCGACAGCTGGATGATTAAAACATGTTGCCGTTGTTAAAGGTATGAAAAGGGAACTATGACAGTTTAAGACATTATATAGCATCTATCAACTGGGCAAAGTGTAGAGGGAGGATGAATACATTAGAATTATGGAATACCTTTAAATCAACAGTCACAGGAACCATGAATCCATATATACGAGGGGGTGTTTGAACAGTTTGTAGCCTGAGTATGAAAGGGTAGTTGTAGTGTTAAAAATTTCATTTAATGCATAACACTTCAAATAGTAACTCACCAAGTTTCTTGCAGTTTCAATTACATCTTTTTTTAATTACAGGCCCTAAGGTTAACAAGGTCGTGTAAAAGAGGAAAGATGGACAAAATTAGTCACTGTGCAGTCATCCAATATTTTGGGGAAAAAAGGGACTAACACCAAAGGCAATTCATGAGGATATGATTACAACACTGGAGGAAGATGCTCCTTTCTATTCCATGGATAAGAAGTGGGCAGCAGAATTTAAATGAGGGAGAGAGCTTAGAGGATTACTCATGCTGTAGAAGACCTGCAACATCTATCACTCCAGGAGTTGACAGAGTGCATGATCTGGTGATGAGTGATTGACAAGTGACAATTCGGTATACTGCCAGCATCTTGGACATCTCATTTGAATGCATGTACTACATAACAACAGAGGCTCTTGCTATGAAAAATGTGTACAACTGCTATCAAGTCAAGTGACCATTACATCGTTTTTCAAGCAGATCCAGCAATTTCCTTGCAAGGTTTGAAAAACGATGAAAAACTTTTGCCTCAATGGATAAGACAATGACCCTTCACTTTCAATACGAAGAGTATGATGACAATCTATACATGCTGATGGAATGTGTAAGCAAGTTCGAGTGTCTTATTATGTGATTTCAATTTGATAAAAAAGGAGCAGTTCAAACAGTGAAAACAGCTTTTCTCCCCTTCCAAAAAATCCAAGTTGATTCCTTCTACTAGGAAGGTGATTGCATCAGTTTTTTTGGATGCTGATGGAGTTTTGCTAGTGGATTACCTTCAGAAAGGCCAGGCAGTCAGAGGGGCATATTATGCAAACCTTGTGAGGCGTTTGTATGAAAACAGAGACAAATGCCGATGGAAACCCAGTAAAGGAATCTCATTCCACCAGGAACATCTGCCTGCTCATAAGTCTGTCACTGCCATGACTGCAGTGCATGAGTGTGGCTTTGAAATCATGGGCCATCCCCCAGATTCACCAGCTCTAGTACCATCAGACTTTCTTAGGGGGATTCCTAGGTATGTGACGCCTAGGTGCCAATTGAAATTTGGCACCCCTTTAAAATTTTCTTTATATGTGTGTGTAAGTTTCAGGTTTTCAGGCACCCCTTGAATGTTGGCTCCCGGGTGCAGTGCACCCCTTGCACTCTTGGGACAGCTTGCCCCTGCTTTCACCTATTTTGTAATTGAAAAATACTTGGCTGCATCCATTTTCCTACCAGCAGTGATGTCACTGCTGTAGCAGATGCATTCCTATAGGCCCAAGAGAAAACTTTTGTTGCAGATGGAATCAATGAATTGCATCGTCAATGGCAAAAGTGTATTCACTCCAAAGGGGAGGACTATGTTGAAAAGTAACATATTACCAGACTCCTCAAATACATCCATCATACTCAGACCATGAACTTTTCAAATGCCCCTTGTACCATTAAAAAGGTGCTTCCGTTGCCAGGTGGGCAGGAGCAGCAGTGCGTAGCACACATTTCTTGATTAGACTGGGGGTTTGAGCCCGTGACCACCAAATACGGCGAATGCGGAGAGGTCAGGGAATGACCACCGCATATCCCCGGAGCAATATGGCCTTAGTTGCTAATGATCCTAAAAACCAAATAATAACAACCATTAAAAAAATACAGCACCGGGAGGATGCTGAGATGGATGAATACAGCAGTGAACAGTCTAACAAAGCAGAAAAAGAATGGTATGGAAAAATTAGTATCAGTGATAGCCATGTAGTTGAAGGAAGACACTGGCTTTTGCTGTGCTGGCCAAAAAAAAAAAAAAAAATTATTTGCTTCTCTCTTCCCATAGTTAATTATCCAGTTGACTCTTTAATTTATTCAAACTGTCAGCCTCAACTATCTGCAAAGGCAATCAATGACTCGCAGGCTAAAAGAAAACTTCCTACAATCTAGTCTAAACCTCTTCCCCAGTAATTTTAATTTATGCCCCCTAGTTGTGTAATTCTTTATAACAGTGAAAATTCAGCTTTCATTCATTTTACTAACCCCTCTCAGAGCCTTATAAACCTCAATCAGGTCACCTCTGAGGGGTCTGGCTGCCAAGCTTTTGCTGATCTCACCATGCGAGTTGCCTGCCTTTAGTCCCTTTCAAGAAGCTCAATGTCTTTTTTTGCAGATGAGGTCTCCATAATACTTGAACACAGTATTCCAAATGTGGTCTTACAATTGCCTTATACAATGGGTCTATGACCTGAATATCACTACAGGATAATGTTCGATAAATCGATAGGACACCATGGGCTTTCTTTGCTGACTGTTTACACTGCTCAGAAAACTTAATATTTGCCTGTATTATAACTCCCAGGCCCCTCTCTTCCTCTACTGTTTTTAATTCAACCTCACCAAATGTATAATTTATTTGTGGAATGCTATTCCCCATGAGTGTGGGGAATTCCATTCTTGACCATTCTTGCAGCCTGTTCAAGTAATCCTGAAGGAGTGCTGCTTGGTACTGATCATTAACTACTCTACAAATCTTTATGCCGGCTGCAAATTTTGACATCACACCTTCTATTCCTTCATCAATGTCGTTTATGAAAATCAAAAACAAGAGGTCTAAGAACCAATCCTTGGGGACTCCACTTCTGATTTTACACCAATCTGAAGAATATCCATTAATCATAGCCCTCTGCCTTCTGCCCTGCAGCCATCCATCTTTGAATTTTTCCAGTAATCCCATCATGTTCCAGCTTATACAGTAACCTCTCATGAGGGATTGAGTCAAATGCCTTGCTAACATCCAAATAAACTATGTTGAAACTGTTCCCTATATCCAGCTCATGAGTAACTGTCAAAATAGCCTACTAAGTTAGTTAAACACTATGTTCCTTTAACAAAATCATGTTGTGTGTTATTCAGAATGCTATATCAATCTAAATGTCCCTGGATTGCACTCCTAACATTGCCTCTAGTTACAGAACAATGAAAAGTACTGAAGCTTACAACAGCTGAAAGTTGATCTGTAACAGTACTATAGAAAATGTTAAGAGTGGCAAGGGCTGGGTACAAGAAAAAACTGGATAAGAAAGCAAATAGGAACAAGGATTTTTAAGTGTAAAAATCCTTGTCTATGTGGGTACAAAGAAGAGGAAAACAAATCATATCAGATCCTTGTGTAAAGGGTGTGGGGAAAGGATTAAATAATATCCCAACTTGAGGTTGATTGCTGTAGCAAACTTCCATCTGTTGTTGTGGAAGTTGATAACTTAAATAAATTCAAGGAAGAACTGGACAAACTTTTGGAATGAATTAATGGGAGATTTTTTTTTTTACTGGTGCTATATAAGCTTGCTTTCTTGCACCATATGCCACTACTAATGCTAAGTTATCTTAATTACTATTTATATTACATCATGAAAATTTACACTCATATCAAATGAAGAAATAAATCACATAGGAAATAAATGGCAATAGGAAAAGCAATATGAGAGAAGCAGTATGTGTCCCATGGACAGAAGTTATATATTTTGTACAACTGGTTTCCATGATGCATGTCTCAAAAAAAAAAAAAAAAAAAAGGGGGGGGGGGTGTAGGCAGGAAAATCTGGTTTCTATTTACATTAAATTGATTATTCACAGTGAAATATTGATTTCTGTTTCTTTAACTTTACACAAAATATTTTAGATTAGATTAACAGATTTTAGAATTATTTACCAAGGTCTTCTTAATGGCATTCTCAACAGTAGAATTTGGCATGTTAGCATCCCTTGCTTGCTGCCATATATTAGCAAGCTTACTGTTCAGCTTAGGATTAGGACCACCCTCTACATAAACAAATGTTATTTAAAAATCACAAGTGTTATTTTAAAATTTTAAATGTAATTAAGAAATTAAATATTTAAGAGATCTAGTAAGAAAATGACACTCTTTATAATAAAATGATTGCAAATACAGGTGATTCTTTAGTTGTGCTACCTAAAACAAATAGACATAGGGGCATGGAATTTTACCTATGCATTTTTAGGTATAGGTAAAAGCAGCATGTGTAGATGTTTGTCCAAATGTGTACAATGCATTACTACCCTTAAAGCTTTCATCCTGGAGAGTTATCTTAAATCAACAACATATTTATGCAGAAGCAGTTTAAATGTGAATTTGCACAAAAAAGCACTAAGAAATAAGAGCATCTTGAAAGAAAAGAAAATGAAGGTGATAAAGTTAAGCAGGCAAGAAATGTGACTGATTACTGATATAAGTTCTGATGGAATATTTTTTAAAATTAAAATCTTTCCACAAAAATAGCTCTTGAAAATCCCTTAAAACTCACAGTACAAACTGATATTTCATATGGTGCTTACCAGAAATTGGTTAAAAAATAAAACTTTTACCCATATAAAGTGAAGGCAATATATCAGTTAAATAAACCAACAAAGAAAACCAAGCAGTGATCAGTTGTAAATAGATTCTGCAACACATCACTGTTTGGGCTAAACATTCTGAACATGAAATTTTTCACAGATGAGGCTTAATTTCATCTTGTTATTATGGTACCCAACCTGGATCCATCAGACACCAAAATACATGCATATGGGCAACTGAAAATGTGCATCTTCAAGTAGCCAGATGATAAAGAATGTGGAGGTAATGTAATCCCCACACATGAAGATCTTCAATGACAGTGAGGTGAGGTGATTATCCCCTTGTATAAGACAGTGGTCAGGCCACACCTTGAATACTGCATATAGGTTTGGAGGCCTCATTTTAGGAAGGATGTAGAGCTGCTATGAACGAGTAAAGAGAAGGACAAGATTGGTGAGAGGAACAAAGGGTTGGTCTTACCAAGAAAAGCTTAAGTTTTGCAAATTGCAGCATCTGGAGACTAGGCACCTGCGTGGGATCTGATTGAAGTGTATAAGGCCTTGAATAGTTTGAGCAAGTTCAATGCCGATGGGATTCTTCCTCTTGCTCAGATTATACATCTCAGGGGGCATAAATTCAAATTTAGGAAACACAGTTATAGAACAGATGTGTGGAAATTTGCCTTTAGCCAGCAGGTTTATTGCTGGAACAAACTTCCATTTGTCATTGTGGAATTTGATAGCTTAAATAAATTCAAGGAACTGGACAAAGGTTGGGAGCAAATTGATGCGTGAAATGGGAAGGGGTTTTTTTTTTTTTTTTTTTTTGGCTGACGGTACAAGCTTGCTTTCTTGCATCACATGCCTCTATTAATGCTAATGCTAAATTGAATACTTTCAAAAGGAATCTCAGCTGCCACAAAATCTCCACACCTTTCAGGAATTATAAAACAACATTGCTGAGTCTATTAATGGGATTACTCAAGATATGCCTTACTGTATTATAAAGAACATGTGTGGACATATTTGGTATTAGTAGTGGAAAATTATGAAATGAAGCATGCTTATACTGCATTAGCAAAAAAAAAAAAAAACTCACCTATAACCAAATTGTTTGTCCAATTACACTGGTCAGCAAAAAAATCAAATTTTTTTCACTCCCTATTAAAATTCAGAGCAATTCTTGTAGATTTGATGTTGCTGAATTCAAATATAGCAACCATATTGATGTAACACTCACCAATTTTAAGGGAGAAGGGATTAATGTCAAAAATTAAGTTTCTAGTAAAAAAGATTTCATATATTTTAGGGAAATGTTACATACAATACTAAATATTACATACAGTACAATGGGTCTATTAACCTTATTCTATTTACAAAAATGTTTATCTGATAACAAAATACTTTTATTGTTTTTTGGTTTCGTCCATTGGTGTCTCCTGTATGAGATTCCAACAGTAGTCTGCCAACATATTTGGACTCCATTTTCCCTGGTATCTTTTTCCCATTTGAGAAATATCTTGGTGAAACCTTTTACCATGTTTATCGGACTGCACCCAAGTTTTCAGGGGGAAAAGTCTAAATGGGAATGTTGGAAATGAAGCTTAAACAACATGTTCCATCCCAACTCTCCATATGCTAAAATTAGATCATCTGCAATTTCACTGTAATTTTGTGATTTCTCATTGCCTAAAAAGTTCCAGCAGACTTTTTTTTTAATACCTTCCAATCTCTTATTTCTGTAGCATTTAATTTTTTAGTGAATTCATCTTGGAATAGCAGTTTGATTTAAGGACTACAAAAATTCCCTCCTTCAATCTTGGCCTTACTGATTCGAGGAAACTTTTTCCTCAAACAGGAAAATCCTTCTCTTTTGTCCATTGCTTTCACAAATATTTTTACCTAACCTAGCTTGATGTGTAATGGAGGTAAACAGATTTTTGACTTATCCACAAAAGGAGGATGTGCCACACTTTACTGGCCTGGTGTAGTTTCTGAACGGTCGGCCCATTTTTTTTACCCCATAGTGGCAATCCTTCACTCGGCTGTCCCTCTTGCATAAAAAGCAGAAGTATTTAGTGTATCCACTTTGCAACCCAGTTGGCAAAACTATCCCTTTTAGGTCAACACAGATTAATTCCAGGACACTGTTACAATAAACCAAAGCACTATCCATGAAGTAATAGGTTGTTATGCTAAATTGCCTCTTCCTATAAAAAGATGCCTTGACAAGAAGATTCCACTGCTGAAATCGTGATCCTAGATTTTGAGCCTTGGTTTTGGAGAGGTCCAAATCTCTGACCAAATCGTTCAATTCTCCCTTAGTGATTAGATGCAGCTTTGCAGTATCAAGAATTGAAAACTCTGGATACATACTTGTTCATATTTTGGAGACTCCTTTTCCGATTCTGAATCAGAGTCAAGTCCATAAGTTTCTGGTGGCTTTGGCACTGTAACAGTGCGAGGACCAGGCCTTAGAGCAGAAGGTATGTTGGGATACACTGCTTTATGCTTGGATTTCCCAGGGTCATTAACTAGAAATATTGGTCATGCAAAAGTAACAATCATTTATGTGGTTGTGAGGTTCCCACCATACCAATGGAATAGCAAAAGGCATCAATTTATGACTACCACTACACCAGCCTGTCAATATCCTTGAACATGAGCTACAGGAAATTATATAGAGCACATACTTTATCATGATCTCTGACCTTACATCTAAAATAGAGTTCACAGACTTTTGTCACAAGTTGTGACACTGGCTTCTGCTGCGATTTTAATACGGCTTCTCTGCAAATGTAGTAAAAGCTATCAAGCTTATTTCAGTAAGAACGTGACAAATTTCATGTACGGTTGAGGTACTTGCACATAAGAACACAATTAAGTAATTGTAGATTTTATTTCTAATTTAAACGTAGTTCATGATTCACACTTATTTACAAACACTAATACACTAAATCACTTGTTCACTACTCACTCTCTGAAAGACTTTTTGAAATACAAAAATGCTTTCTTGGTGTGGAACCCACTCATATTATACCAGGACTAATGTTATTAGTGGAGTTTCAAAAGGTTCAGTTTTGTATCCATTTTTACTTTCTGTATTTATTAATGATACTGCTGAAGGTACATCAGACTTAATGTCTATGTTAGCAGATGATACAAAAGTTGGCAGGGTGGTTAATGACAGTAATGAAGGTATACTGCTGCTGCAAGATCTAGAAAAATTAGGCGGATGTGCTGAAAACATGGCAATGGAAGTTTAACATTGACAAACAAAAGGTATTCCATACGGGTAGCAGTAATCCCAGAGTAACATACCAACTGTGTGGTACTACATTCAGAGTAGTGAAAAGAACCTGGGGTAATTGTGCAGTCAGTTATAAAGTTCTCTGACCAATTCAGACAGGCTGCCAAGATAGCTCATGGAGTTTTGTCAATGATATATAAGAATTTTGCTAGCAGGGATAAGGAGATGATTATCCCATTGTATAAAGCAATTGTCAGGCCACATCTTGGGCACTGCACATAAGTCTAGATGCCTCATTTTAGGAAGGATGTAGAGCTTCTGGAACAGGCACAGAGAGGGGCAACGAGATTGGTGAGGGGAATAAAGGGATGCTCTTACCAAGAAAGCTTCAATTTTGCAAACTGCAACATCTGGAGGCTAGGCACCTGCAAGATGATCTGATTGAGTGTTTAAGGCTTTGAATGGCTTGAGCAAACTCAACACTGATGGGATTCTTCCTATTGTTCAGACTGTGTGTGAGAGAGCATAAATTCAAATTGAGGAGGGATGGTTACAGAATAGATGTGTGGAAGTTTGCCTTCAGCCAATGGGTGGTTGATTGCTGGATCATACTTCCACCCACTGGTGTGCATGTGGATAGTTTAATAAATTCAAGGATGAATTATACAAACTATTGGTTAGTATTTGATTTTTTGAATTATGCTTTTAGTGTACTAATTTTTGATCTTATATCAGTATATTGCAATGCTTCATTTTTTTTATAGTTGAAAATTTTGCAAATGTGTTTTTGGCCACTAAAAGTACTGATTAGTTTTATTATAAAACATTCATTAATTATACTTAAATTTTCAGGATAATTGAGGTAACATAAAATTGAAACATAACACAATTAATCTCTGCAAAATTTGTTTGTGGAGGCATTAATTGTATAAAACTTTGGCATTTCTCCAACAAAATTTTAAGCCAATATTTAGAAAAAAAAAAACCACACTTTGAAATTAACATATTCCAATGAAAAAAAAGCAAGAAATATTTATTTATTTTGCCTGTATATGTGTTAAGAATATATTATATACACAAAGCAGTAACATGAAATCATTCATGATAACTATACTGAGAGATTGATAAAGAACTGGACTAATATTTTTTGACCAGATGATGTCAGTGCACAATGCAGTGTACTGCAAGAACTTCGGGACATACTTCCTTTGGGGGGGGGGGGTATAAAACCTCTATCTTCCAACCATGGAGGTAGCACCATCAGTGGCACAGGATACCAAATTTTCCAATGGTACTTGTTTTTCATCAAATTGTGTTTTTACCGCAGCAAAAATTGATGCTCCAGTATAGTCAGTTTCTATGGATTTTACAAACATCTCTTCATGCAATTTACAATCATCATCAAAATAACAAGCATATGCCATTAGAAGGGCCTTGTTGTTAGTAACTGTGGATTCATCAATCTGCATTTCTCCAACCATGGAGGTTGGAGAAATGCAGATTGATGAATCCACAGTTACTTTGACCAGATGATGGATGGGATCTATCCAGTTATATTAAAGGAGGCAGCAAAGGAAGTAAGCAAACCCTTAGCCATAATTATGAGAGCTTCCTTGGACTCAGGGGAGGTACCCATAGTTTACAAACTAAATTAGCTGCTCTTCAACGTTAACGATTCATCTTCGAACTTAATCGTTGCTCAATGGCAATGCTTTTAAAATACTGGAAGGATTTTGATGTAACACTGTTAAAATTACAGTCTCTAATGAGGGTCGTATCATCACCACCGTAATAATAATGCCTTATTACTGCATGTTTGACATCATTATAAGTGGGCCATAAGAAGTACAGAAAGCTACATTGCTGCACACAATTGAAGAAAGCAAATGTATGCTGCAAGGGTCAATATGAAAAAAAAACTAATAATAAAATAATCAGTTTTGCTACTTAAGTGTGATAATTTTTTTTAATCATAACACTGAAAAAACAAAGACACATTTTATAGTTAATTATTTTATTACATTTTGAATGTTTTACATGTAATATGTAATCCAACTAATGTATACATTTATTCATTTAATCTAATTATTTGATGCTATAGCTGAACAGAAATTATTTAATTATTTTACTTTAAATTTAGCTCTTTTTCAATGTTTGAAGTTTACGTTTATATGTTGCTTTTAATACATCATTTTTCTTTTTACAATAATTGTTGAGAAAAATATTGATAATGGTATTAATTAGCAAATTTAAAATTATTTCTACAAAATGACCATTTTTTGCATTCAAAGAAAATTCCATAGTTTCAAAGAAATTTGACATAAGTAATGATAAGAAATCTCTCTGATTATGTAACTTCAAGAATTCTTTCTCTAGGGCTTGTGACAATATAATGGTATGAAGAAATCAAAACGAATGGTATCAAAAGCTGTATGAAGATGTTCAGCACCTTCAAATGATGGATAATAAAATTTTTTTTATCAGAGTTAGGTTGGTTTAACCAGTTATTGCGAATATATTTAAAAATATGAATTGCATCTATAACAAAAAAGGGGACGTGACAAATCAACGGGATTAGGATAATCAATACTTAGTTGTGGAGGATATGTAAATAGTGAAATACTTTTACTATTAATTGAATTATTATCACTTACAATTGCTACAACATTATAACCAATTTTTTCCAAATCCACAATAATTTTTTTTCAAAACTGAATGCCATTTTTCTGCACTAATTTTTTTCACGGAAAAAGACATCTTTGTAATTTGACAATAAGTTTTGAATCATAAATACATATGCACTTGTAGCTGCGTCAGTACTATATTGTTTTCTACATCAGCATGTTCAGGAGGCAACTAGAGGGAGTAATACTCTTGATATGATTATCAGCAGTGATTCTTCATGCATTAAGAATCTGCAGATAAATGAACCACTAGGTGGCAGTGATCACAGTGTGCTGAAGTGGGATTTACTCAAAGAGGTAACTACCATTAGGGGTAAAGGGAAGGGTTATTGCTTCCGTAAAGGCGACTACGATGGACTGAGACAGTATTTAAATTCTATACAGTGGGACCAACTCATGATGTTACCAACAGCAAATTCAAAATGGGAAGCATTCAAAGAACTTATCTTGGAAGCTACTAGGCTTTACATACCAACTAAGAAATATTGTTCAAGGTTTAGGCCAAAATGGATGTCAGATGAACTAATGAGGCATATGGCAGAGAAGAAAAATGCATGGGATACTTACAAATTAACACATGACACAGAAGCCTATGATAGATACAAGTTGATATGCAACCAAGTTACAAAGGAGGTTAGGCAGGCGAAGGCAGATTACGAGAAATCTTTTGCAAGGGATGCAAAGAAAAACAGCAAAGAGTTCTTTACTTATGTAAACTCTAGAAGGAAGGGGATGAATCAGATTGGTCCACTTGATATTGATGGGTCAACTGTTGATGATCCTGCTCAGGTAGCTAACAAACTAAATCAATATTTTGCATCGACATTCACACATGAGGAGCTATTCAGCAAGGGGAATGCCAGAGGTGTATTCAACTCTAGCAGTAAGCTACAGAATCTTGAAATAACTGGGAGTAAAGTGGAGGAGAAACTGTTGAAGATAAACACAAGAAAGGCACCCGGGGTGGATGGGATCTATCCAGTTATATTAAAGGAAGCAGCAAAGGAAGTAAGCAAACCCTTAGCCATAATTATGAGAGCTTCCTTGGACTCAGGGGAGGTACCCATAGACTGGAAATGTGCAAATGTGACCCCAATTCACAAAGGAGGATCAAAGGCTGACACAAGTAATTATAGACCTGTGAGCTTAACTTCTGTTCCAGGAAAATTAATGGAGGCACTGGTTAAAGAAGCATTGCAGGATCATTTAGACAAGACTTCAGTTATAGCTCAGACACAGCATGGTTTTGTTAAGGGGAAGTCTTGCCTGACCAATTTGATTGGATACTATGATGCAGTCACAAAAGAACTGGATGCAGGGAATAACTTTGATATTATATACTTGGATCTTAGAAAGGCTTTTGATACTGTTGCACATGGAAGACTGCTACACAAATTGGAGCAGTGTGACATTGGAGGCAAATTGCTGCTATGGATAAAGGGGTGGTTGAGGGGGAGAAGACAGAGAGTGGTAATCAATGGACACTGCTCATTGTGGACTAATGTTATTAGTGGAGTCCCTCGGGGCTCAGTGTTGGGTCCGTTATTCTTTTCTGTATTTATAAATGATATTGATGATGGTATATCAAGCTTAATGTCCAAGTTTACAGATGATACAAAGGTTGGCAGGGTTGTCAAGGACACTACTGACACTATGCTGCTGCAACAGGATCTGGAAAGGTTGAGCAGATGGGCTGAGAGGTGGCAAATGAAGTTTAACATTGATAAATGTAAAGTACCACACATGGGAAACAGCAACCCCAGAGCAACGTATCAACTCCGTGGTATACTACACTGACAGTGGTAGAGAATGAAAGGGACTTGGGGGTGGTTGTGCAGGCAGATATGAAGTTCTCTGAGCAGTGCAGACGGGCTGCAAGAGTAGCTCATGGAGTATTGTCAATGATATACAGGAATTTTTCCAGCAGGGATAAGGAGGTGATTATTCCATTGTATAAGGCAATGGTCAAGCCACACCTAGAGTACTGTATACAGGTCTGGAGGCCTCATTTCAAGAAGGATGTAGAGCTGCTGGAACGAGTACAGAGAAGGGCAACAAGATTAGTGAATGGAACAAAGGGGTGCTCTTACGAAGAAAAGCTTAAGTTTTGCAAATTACAGTGTCTGGAGACTAGGCAACAGCGAGGTGATCTGATAGAGGTGTATAAAGCCTTGAATGGTTTAAGCATGCTCAATGCTGATGGGATTCTTCCTCTAGCTCAGAAAAATCACCTGAGAGGGCATAAATTCAAATTGAGGAAAGACAGATGTAGGATAGACGTGCGGAAATTTGCCTTTAGCCAGCGGGTGGTTGGTTGGTGGAACAGACTTCCATCCCTTGTGGTGGAGGTTGATAGCCTAAATAAGTTTAAGGCTCAGCTGGACAGGTATTTTGAACGAACAGAGGGGTGAAGTGGAAGTGAGTTTTTTTTTTTTTTTTTTGGCTGATGCTGCATAAGCTTGCTTTCTTGCATCAAATGCCTCTACTAATGTTAATGTTAATATAAATACAGACAATAATCAACCTATGCCTTAGTGTGTGAAGTTAGTAGTAGCAAATGATGTGAGGAAACAAAGTCAGCCAAAAAAAATCAAGTTAGTTAATATACACAGTGCATTATATATAATAAAAAAAAAAAAAAAAAAAGATTTTTGCAAAAAGCAACTTTTACATACAAACTGAGAAAGCATTTCATTTCTGTGCATTTGCCAAATTCTCTATTTATTCTTCGAAACAGTACATGACAACAAACATAATATCAACTGCTTCAGCTACAACATATTTTGGATAGTACGTACAAGATATGGATAGTCTATGTGATTTGAACAGGAAAAAAAAAAAAAAAAAAAAAAAAAGCAAACATTCTGAAAGAGCAAAGTCCATTGACTGGAAGTCAAATTATCACGTAGAGATCAACAGACAAAGAAATAATAATTGTCCGATTTTTACTGATCCAATTTTTTTAAATTAAATTTGGTATGGCCTGAAAAATCTTGCTAAAAGGTCCAAATATAAACTTTCATGAAAATTTCACTAGAAACCAAATTATTACAGGAGAAAAGAGGTGAAGACAACAGGTAAGTTATACATTTATGCTAATGCACCTAAAAAAATATTCACCTCATCTGTCCATCAGATCTAATAAGTCTGACTCTTCCTTAAATGTATTCAAACTACTCACTTCCACAACATGAGATGGTGTTTGGGTCCAAAAATAAATTATTCTCTGGTTGAGAGCAAATTTTTCCTTATCTATCCTGCAGCCATCCTTTCTCATATTATGTCCTATTCTGTATGTCATCTGAGCAAGAGTTATGATGTCATCTGCACTAATTTACTCAATCCATTTGCCTTAAACACTTCAGTAAGGTGTTCCTTATACGTGCCTAGTTTCCAGATGCTGCAATTTGAAAAACTGAAGTTTTTGTGGTAAGAATACCCTCTTGTGTTCTTGCCTAGTCTGGTTGCTCTTCTCTGCACCTGTTCCAAGAGGTCCACATCCTTAAAATCAGGCTTCCAGACCTGTATACAATACCCAACATGTAGCCTACTATTATCAGTAATCTTGGAACCCATCGTGTGGAGACCTTAGACATGTGCAGATGGTCGTGTAAAATGCTTCTGGCAGACCCATAACCAATTCCCACTGCATTTGCAATGAAATGAATTGCCACACAACGAATTGGTAAAATATATAACTGACCCCATGACATCTCCTAGCATGCCATCTGCACTGCTCAGAGAACTTCAACATCTGACTGTACAATTACCTCAGGTCTATTTTGTTTGCCACCACCATGAGTGTGGTACCACTGAATTGGTATGTTATTTTGGGATTATTACTGCCCATATATAGTAACTTGCAGTCATCAATGTTAAACCTCGGGTGTTTTTTTGTGCTCCAATTAGGTTGTGCCACACTCACCACCATGGTGAGTGTGGCACAACCTAATTGGTGTGGAATTACTGCTGCCCATAGGTTGTATCTTGCATTCATCAATGTTAAAACTAAATTGCCACTTCTCGGTCTGTCTAATTTTTCTAGGTCTTGTTGCAGTCATAACCACTCTGCCAACCTCTAAAGAAGTTGACAGCGTAACAAACTTAGAGAAGTTGACAGCATAACAAACAAGAACAGCAATTCAGGTATGTTGGTATTTTTTATTTTTTATTATTTATTAACATTTGGTCTATAAATATTAATCAGTTAACTATTAAAATCTGTATATTAATTAATGAATAAAGATTGTTAAGCAAACTTCAAGTTTAATTAAAGAAAATCTCTGTATAATTTACCTGGCATTTACAGTCACTGAAGTGGTACAGGAAGTACCACAAAATGTCTGAGAATTATCTGCATTCCTTTAATAAATTAAAGCCAGATTAGACTCTATGCAGGTTGAAGTGTTTAGATTTTCACTCTTCACTATTATATTGTCCTAAAAGTGGCACAATTAAGAGTAGATACCTGACACAGCAGTATATTGCTTTGATATATTTACAAATAGATTTAAATGCAATAAACGAAAAGAGAAATAATTACAGTAAAGAAATGCAATCAAAGATAAAAAAATTTACTTCTTACAGTAACTGTGTTTTTCCAGGAGCCCAAGCAAACTTCTGGAGTAACTGCACCCTATCTATCCTTGTGTGGGACACCTTGGGTGACCCTACCTTGCAGGCGGATGCATTAAGATATACGTTAGTATTAAATTGGCCTATTTGGACACTTGATGCATCAAGAGCGTTAACTCTTTCCTTCAACAATTCAATTTCATCCATCAGAACCATCACTTAAATCCATCACTTTCTTTGCTTCTAACACACATATAAAATGGCATCTCTTATGGCATTAATATGTCCAACTACAAGTACAATGACTTCTACACACAGTATACAGAGTACGACAAAGCCTTAATTTGTAGAACTGACTTCAGTAATTCTCTGAGTCAAAGTATTTTTGCTTACTCTGGACTATTTGCTTTGCTACTTATTCCAAGCCATAATCTTGACTAAAAATTAAATTAAAACTGCAGCACAGCACTATACCTCAATAATATGGTAATACAATGGAATTCGTGATTTTTTGATGAAGCATGATGTTGTTGAAGATCATCTTTTAAGGGCACAAAAGGTGATATTGTTATTCACGTTAGCACAAATGACATTACGAGTAGCAGATATGTGGACTTACTTCACAAGTACAGGTAAAGGTTGGAAAAAATTAAAAAATTTAAAAAATGGCGAGTGTGACGGGCACACACGGTAGATGGTTTTAGGTGAAACATCCTTGGCAAAATACAGCCATTTGAATGGCTACAATCAAATAGCAACTGCAGGAAGTATGATTGCAACAATATAAGTATTTAGAAGTTGGTTTATGCATAGGAACAGCACATACATCATTTCTACTACCAAGGTAGTATTGAATGCATCATTTAATTATATCTCATATTGTGACACAAGTTGCCATGGTTTTGCACTACCTTGAATAAGTAACACTTCACCAATGGAGAAGACTAATATTACTTAATCTTGGCAGATACCACCACCCAGAGAGCACCGTTTCAAAGCTTGTTGACTTACTCACCAGTGGGCAGGCAGGTACTATGCTGTAATAGTGCCAACCAAGTTATGGGGTGCAGATGTGGGAGACCACTGGTGGCAACTTACACAAATCACTATGCCACTAAAAAAACACTATGCCACTAACCCAGTTAGGAAGTATAACTCCACAATAGGAGAGATGCTTGATGGTGTGCGTTGTTTAATCTAAAAATATTTCTTGGCTAAATGCCTAAGAGTATGAAGAAGTTGATTTATGCATGGGTACTACATGTTAGTAGAACTACTACTTGGTAGTAGAAATGATGTATACTACACATACATCGTACACTGAAATTGAGAGTCTTCTAGATGAGCAGAAAACCCACTACACTATTATTATGGGCCACTTCAATGCTAAGGTTGGAAAAAGGCAAAACAGCGCAGAAAGAGGAACTATAGGAAATTTTGGAATTGGTGAAAGAAATAAAAGAGGTGAAAGACTTGTGGAATTTGCAGAATCTCAAGGACTGTCAGTAATGAACACTTTTTTTTCAAGAAAAGGGTGAACAGAAAGTGGACATGGAAGAGTCCAAATGGATTAACAACTAATGAAATCGACTTCATCCTCACTAACAGAAGATATATTGTGAGTGATGTTACCGTCCTGAATAAGGTAAATGTTGGAAGTGATCACAGAATGGTAAGATGTACACTTGATATAGATGTAGGAAAGGAAAGGAAAAAACTGACTCGAGTAAATAATACAAAGGTCTTTGAAATAACAGAGGAGAAGAAAAAGCAGCATGTACTGGAACTTAAGAACAAGTTTGAGCTTCTGCAGACTGCTCAGGACCAAGATATCGACGAGGAATATTACAACTTTCTGAAAGTGATAAAGCCCAAGAAACCTATAGGGAAACAGAAATCCAAAGAGGAAAAAATTAGTCAAGAAACACTTGTCATGATGAACCAAAGACGACAAATGAAGAGCAAGAAAAACCCTGACAGGGAGAAAATTGAGTATACTGAGTTATGCAAAGCCATTAGAAAGAGACTCAGAGAGGACATAAGAAGATTTAACACAAGAAAAGTAGAACAAGCATTAAGGGAAAACAAAGGATTTAAATCAGCAGCCATGAGCAGTAATACAGAAAGACAAATGATACTGGAACTGAAGAATAGCGATGGTGTACTTATAAACAGCAGAGAAGGCATAATTCAAATAGCAGAAGACTACTATAGAGAATTATACAAGGAGCGAGGGAATGATACCAGCAGTGGGGAAGATGGATTGCAAAGTAGCAACACATACGACATACCCGATATTCTTCCTGATGAGGTAGAACATGCATTGAAGAAAATGAAGAATCGGAAAGCCCCGGGGGAAGATGAAGTTACTGTAGAGTTGTTAAAATTGGGAGGAAGAGACATAACACAAAAACTGGCAAGGCTCTTCACAAAGTGCATTAGAAAAGGTGTGATGCCTAAGCAGTGGAATAATGCAATCATAGTTTTGCTGCATAAGAAAGGAGATAAATCAGAAATTGGAAATTATAGACCAATTAGCTTGTTATCCCATATCTACAAGTTGTTCACAAGGGTCATTACTAACAGATTAGAAAGAATACTTGATGAGAATCAACCGAAAGAGCAAGCTGGCTTTAGGACAGGATTCTCAACTATGGATCACCTTCACGTAATATCACAGCTAATGGAGAAAGCAAATGAATATAAAACACCATTATGCCTGGCATTTGTGGATTATGAAAAGGCATTTGACTCCATACAGCATAAGGCAATGTTTCGGGCACTGGAAAGACAAGGCATAGATACCCCATATATTATGATTTTGAAGAAAATATATGAGAGTGCTACCTCCTTTATTAGACTAGACAAAGACAGTAGGAAATTTAAAATTGAGAAAGGAGTTCGACAAGGAGACACAATATCTCCGAAGCTGTTTACTGCTGCCCTTGAGGAAGCTTTCAGAAGATTAGACTGGTCGCAGAAAGGAGTCACTGTGAACGGAGAGTACCTAAACCATTTACGATTTGCAGATGACATTGTGGTCATAAGCCACGATCCCAAAGAATTAGAGGAAAATCTTAATCAGTTATGCACAGTTAGTAAGGATTTTGGACTAAAGATGAATATGGCTAAAACAAAAGTAATGATGAACAAGTATGCCACGGAAAGGGAAATAATGATTGAAGGAGCAGTAATTGAAAAGGTGGAGTCATATACTTATCTGGGACAAGTTATTAGCTGTAATAATGATAAATGGCTGGAAGTCAAGAGAAGAATAAATTTTGGATGGATAGCATTCAGGAAATATAGTCACATACTGAAGAGCAATATCCCAGTTTGTCTGAAACGTAAAATAATGAATCAATGTATACTCCCCACCATGACTTATGGAAGTGAAACTTGGGCACTCACCAAAAGAATGGAAGAGAAGCTAAGAACTACACAGCGAAGAATGGAACGAATTATATTGGGAATCAGACTGTTAGATAAGAAGAGAAACATATGGATTAGGCAGCAAACTCAAGTAAAGGACATTCTTATCAAAACTAAAGAACTAAAATGGTCTTGGGCAGGACACATAGCTCGAAGACATGATGACAGATGGACTAAGAAAATAACAGAATGGTACCCAAGAGGAGCTAGAAGAAAACCTGGAAGACAAAGGCGGAGATGGATAGATGAAATTCATGAGTTTTTGAGTAGTAAATGGATGGCCAGTGCTCAAAACAGAAGGAACTGGAAAGTTGCTGGAGAGGCCTTCATCCTGCAGTGGATTGAAAATGGCTGATGATGATGACACATACATCATTTCTACCAACAAGGCAGTATATGAATGCATCATCTAATTATATCTCATATTGTGAATACATACTCACAATATGAGATATAATTATTCACAGTATTCACAACATGAGATATAATTAAACGATGCATTCATACTACCTTAGCAGTAGAAATGATGCATGTGAAGTACCCATGCATAAATCAACTTCTTCATACTCTTAGGCATTTAGCCTAGAAATATTTTTAGAATATATGTATTTGATTACAAATACTTGTTGCAGCGTCTCATTACAAATACTTGTATTTTTGCAATCATACAAGTATGATTGCAATACAATATTTTGTACACGTTGGCACTAATGATACTAAGAGTAGCAGATCTGCAGATTTACTTAACAAGTACAGGCCAGTGTTGAAAAAAGGTTGTGAGTTAGGGTTAAATTTGAAAGTGTCTGCAATTCTACCCAGACACAATAGGAGGGAGTACATGATGAGAGCCTTGTCGGCACCTCCATAGCCAGGTGGGCGGGAGTAGCAGTGTGTAGCACATGCTTCTTGATTAGACCGGGGTTCAAGCCCGTGACCACCAAATATGGAGAATGCTGAAAGGCCAGGGAATGACCACTGGAGCAATATGGAGTTGCTAATGCTCCTAAAAACCAAAAATAACAATAACAGAGCCTTGTTAATCAATTTGGCCCTGCAGAGATTGTGCAAGGTTCATGGGGTAGAATATTTTTCAGCATGGTCTGTGTTTGTTAACAGGAGAGACTGCTTTGACAGGGATGAGATACACTTAAATAGAAGGGGTGCAAGAGTGTTTGCTTATGCTATCGAGGCAGTGTTAGGTGGGTTGGAAACCTCCTAGCCTGAGGGAGGGGATTCACAGACTAAAAGATTAATAGTAGCCCCAGGCAGAGGTAAAAGTGATTCTTGCACTGCTTCTATTAGAATGACAGCAGCCTGGAGGGCAGGGTGCTGGGTTTTCAGGTGGGAATCATCATGGAGCAAATAAATACATAGGCTGTTTTAGGGTAACTAAGAGTAAGAACAGGTGCATGTACACCAATAGGAGAATAGTAAATAAATTTGATGAATTTGAAGTGCTGGTCAAGACATACTTGGGATATCAGAGACGTAGTGTCGCACAGATATAAGCAGTGCAGAATTGGAATTTGGGGAGTACAATGCGTACAGAAAGAATAGACAGGACAGGAAGGGAGGAGGGGTTATGCTGTTAGTTAAGAAACACATAAAATCTAAGGAAGTACATTCGGTTGACACAGATGGACAGTGCAATATTGAGTCAGTTTGGTGTGACATAAGCACTGAGAAAGCAAAAACAAGAGCAGGAGCGTGAGACCAATTTGGTTGAGTACTGTGATGTGGTCGCAGGAGAGCTGAATGCAAGAAGTAGTTTTAATATAGTGTACAGTAATACCCCGAAGTTACGCGATAGGTGGGTCCGACGAAAATCGCGTAAGTCGAATTCGCGTAAGTCGGGATACAACTTTGCATATAAATACATATAAATTTTGCTTAATTGGGACCAAGGACTAACAAAAACACTAGTTTAGAAGAAAAATATTAATAAAATTGCAGTTCTTTATACATATTAATACAAAATATGTATTAAAAAAACAAATGACTTACGTTAAAAAGTTATTTCGATGTTGATGGCTTCATAAAATCTAACAAATTCATCTGACGACACAGCGCGTTCTTTTTTTCACGCAGAATTTCTTCGTAGCAAGCTAATAATTTTTTTTATTCCTTGCTTTGTAGCTATAACGCGTTCTTCGTTCCATGTGCTTTTCGCCATTGCTTCATTTAGGCCTGTAGCACGTGCAATATCACATGGTCTTTCATTTCGCTCAAAGCGTTTCACAATTTCATATTTTTTTTCTATCGACAGAGGCGGACTGGCCATAAGCCTTACCGGGGAAACCCCGGTGGGCCAGTGTGATTTTGGCCATAAACCATAGTATGAGGCCACTATAAATTTTCCCGGGTAAGAATTTTTGACCCAGTCTGCCTCTGTTTATCGATAATTGCTTTTCTTTTTCTCTCTGAATCTGCAGTGTCTTCACCAGGACGCTTCCTTTTCACACCTTTTAAGTATTTTACTCATTTTTAGGGAATAAAGCACAATTACAAAACGAGGAGGCACGCTTGATACGCATAAACAAAGCTGCGCGCATGTAGCAACTGAATAAACAACACCATAAAGGCAGAGATACGCTATTAACACCTCACATTTCTAGGGGTTACTACCATAAAACAATAAAAATCCAGTTGCGTTTCTGCTAGTGAAATCTGTTATAAACTGGTAGTAAACTCGATCTAATTGCATTTGCGATTATACCGATAGCTGGAATTGTGTTGGTTTTTACATTATTATGGTGAAATGTGTTTTTCCCTTCACTGATATAAAAAACATAAAAGCAGCAAAGTTGAATTTTGTTCACCTTTCGCTCTCATTCTCCGCCGTCGCACCGTATATCGATAACATATGAAAAACGACCTTGAAGATAGTGGGCGGCAGCGTTGCCAAACGAAAAAATCAAGAACCGCGTAACTCAGAGTTCGCGTAAGTCGGGGTATTACTGTACTTGGATTTCAGCAAGGGTTCTGATACTGTTGCACATGGAAGCAAATTGGAGCAGTATGGCATTAAGGGCAAGTTGCTACAATGGATAAAAGAATGTTTGAGTGGGAGAAGACAGAGATTGGTAATAATGGAGACACTGCTCTTTGTGGACTAATGTTATTAGTGGAGTCCTCCAGGGTTCGGTGTTGGGCCCATTGTTGTTTTCTGTATTTATCAATGATATTGATGAAGGTATATCAGGGTTAATGTCCAAGTGTGCAGATCATACAAAGGGTGGCAGGGTTGTTAATGACAGTAATGGCAGTGTGCTACTGCAACAGGATCTAGGAAAGTTGAACAGATGGGCTGATAGGTGGCAACAGAAGTTTAACATTGACAAATGTAACATACTGCATATGGGTAACAGTAACCCCAGAGTCACATACCACCTGGGTGGTACTATACTCAGATTAGTGGAGAATGAGAAGGACCTTGGGGGTAATTGTGCAGTCAGATATGAAGTTTTTTGGGAAGTGCAGACAGGTGGCAAGAGTAGCTCATAGTGTCTTGTCAATGATATACGGTAATTTTTCTAGCAGGATAAGGAGGTAATTATCCTTTTGTATAAGGCAAAGGTCAGGCTACACCTTGAGTACTGTATACAGGTCTGGAGGCCTCATTTTAGCAAGGATGTAGAGTTGCTAGAACAAGTAGGGCAACAAGATTGGTGAGAGGAACAAAGGTTGCTCTTACCAAGAAAGGCTTAAGTTCTGAAACTGCAGCATCTGGAAATTAGGCACCTGCAAGGTGATCTGATTGAGGTGTATAAGGCCTTGAATGGTTTGAGTAGGCTCAATGCTGATGGGATTCTTCCTCTTGCTCAGATTACAAACCTGAGGGGGCATAAACTTAAATTAAGAAAAAACAGTTGTAGATTAATGTGCAGAAATTTGCCTTTAGCCAGCAGGTAGTTGATTCCTGGAACAAACTTGCATCTGTTGTTGTTGTGGAAGTCGACATCTTAAATAAATCCAAGGAGGAGCTGGACAAACTTATGGAGGGAATGGATGGGTGAAATGAAATGGGAAGGTTTTTTTTTTGGCTGATGCTACATAAGCTTGCTTTCTTGCATCATATGCCTCTACTAATGCTAGGCCTAATGACTAAATGAGTACAACAAACAATTGTATAGAGAAATAGAGTGGACCAGTAAATCAGAATGTCTTATAATGGGGGATTATAAATTCCTAGTTATTGACTGCAACTTGTGGTTTGGTCACCCAACACTAGCAGACTTTTGTGGATTTATTTGATGACTGTTTTCTGCAGCAGCAGCATATTGAAGAGGCAACCAGTGAGAGTAATACTCTTGATCTGGTTATCAGCAGTAATTATTCGTGCATTAAGAATTTCCAGATAAATGAACCACTAGGTGGAAGTGACAGCTGTGTACTGATGTGGGATTTACTTAAAGATATACCGTATTTCCCCATGTATAAGACGCACCTTTTTTCGAAAAATTTGGGGTTTTTGTAGATTTTTTTTTACTTGCATTTCCCACTTTTTCGCGCTTGTTGTCTTTGCGCTAATTGTTCCACACTTGTTACCGGTACATTAGGTTACGTTTAGCCACGTTCTGCCCAGAAATAGCTCAGAAAAGATTTTTGTACAGTGCTGAATTCAAGTTAAAAGTGATCCAGTTTGCAAAAGTGAATGGAAATCGTGCTACTGAACGTAAATTTGGTACTCCTCCAACTGGGAAAACAATCCAAGACTGGCTACAGGAAGAAGAAACCCTATTGAAAACGCCACGGCAGAAGAAGGCCATGAGAGGCAAGTCAGCAAAATGGCCTGATTTAGAGAGGGAATTGAAGATAAGGATTGAATAGCAAAGGGCAATTGGAATTCCTGTGTCCACAAAGGTGGTTCAGCATGAGGCAAGAAGAACTGCTAATGAAAAAGAAGTTACTGATTTCAAAGGAGGACACAATTGGTGCTTCAGGTTCATGAAACGGAATGGACTAAGCACGTGTACACGCACCAGACTTGCCCAAAAGATGCCTGAAAGCTATGAGCAGAAGGTCCTTGAATTTCATCGTTTTGTCATTCAATGTCGGAAGACATCAGTTTGAGTTGGGACAGATTGCAAATATGGACAAAGTCCTCCTTCAATTTGATGTCCCAAGAAACAGAACTGTTGATAAGAAGGGGGTGAAAACTAACTGTGAAGACAAGTGGACATGAAAAGAGCCATTATACAGTTGTTCAGGCTTGTTGTGCCGACGGAACCAAGCTGCCTCCTATGCTGATTTTCAAATGCAAAACAATGCCAAAAGAAGACTTCCTCGAGGAGTGATTGCCCACGTTCATGACAAGAGTTGGATGGATCAGGATTGGATGAAGATCTGGTTTGAGAAAGTTTGGAGCAGGAGACCAGGTGGGCTCTTATGCAAACCTGCCCTATTGATGCTTGATCAGTTCAGGGCACACATAACAAAAAATACAAAGATTGCTGCAGAGCAAAAAGCAAAACTTGCCGTCATACCTGGAGGCTTGACATCCCAGCTCCAACCACTTGATGTCAGAATTAACAAACCATTCAAAGCTGCCATGAGAGACGAATGGAACCAATGGATGAAGTCTTCTGGGGACAATTTGACACCAGCAGGAAGAGTAAAGAAACCAACTATAGGAGAAGTTTGTAACTGGGTGAAAAGATCCTGGAATAATATCAAGATTGAGATCGTTGTCAAGTCATTTAAGAAGTGTGGCATTTCAAATGCCATAGATGGAACTCAGGATGAGGCAATATATGAAGACAGTGATTCGTCATCAGACACAGATGAGGACAAGCTAATGGATGGGAGTTTTGACAGTGATAAGTTGTATGAATTTTATGATGAATAAAACTTGAGTTCGATAACTTTACGTAATACATTTTTTTTTTCAAATTTCGGGCCCCAAAATTAAGGTGCATCTCATACATGAGAAAATACAGTAACTACCATCGGAGGTAAAGCGAAGTGTTTTTGCTTTCGTAAAGATGACTACAGTGGTCTCAGACAATTTTTAAGTTCTATACAGTGGAACCAAAAGCAAATTGGAGGGAGTATATGATGAGAGCCCTGTCGATCAATTCGGCCCTAGAAAGATTGCGCAAGGCTCAAGGGGTAGAATTTTTTTCAGCCTGGTCTGTACTTGTTAACAGGAGAGACTGCTTCTACAGGGATCGGATACACTTAAATAGAAAGGGTGCAAGAATGTTTGCTGATGCTATCGAGGCAGCATTAGGTGGGTCGGAAAACTGCTAGCTTGGAAGGATACAAAGACTAATAGATTAACAGTAGCCACTGGCAGAGGTGAAAGTGATTCTTGCACTGCTTCTATTGGAATGAGCAGCAGCATGGAAAATAAGATGCAGGATATTTCAGACTGCTAGGAGTCATTGCGTTACAAGTAAACACATGGGTTGTGTTAGAGTAGCTAAGAAAAGGAACAGGTGCATGTACACTTGCGTGTACACCAATGCTAGGAGTTGGGTAAATAAATTTGATGAATTTGAGGTATTGCTCAAAGCATCAAAGGCGGATATTGTTGGGATATCAGAGACGTGGTGTCACACAGATATAAGTAATGCAGAACTGGAATTTGGGGAGTACAATGTCTACAGAAAGGATAGACAGGATAGGAAGGGAGGAGGGGTTATGCTATTAGTTAAGAAACACATAAAATCCAAGGAAGTGAAGCCCGTCGACATCGCTGGATAGGTGTCGAGACAGTTTGGTGTGACGTAAGCACTGGGAGATAAAAATTGAGAGTAGAAATGAGCTATGGGCCTAATGACTCTAATGAGTATAACAAGAAACTGTACAGGGAAATAGAGTGGGCCAGTAAATCAGAGAGTCTTATAATCGGGGATTTTAATTTACCAGCTATTGACTGGAATTTGTAGGTTGGTCACTCACACACTAGCAAGGCTTTTGTGGATTTATTCGATGATTGTTTTCTAAATCAGCATGTTCGGGAGGCAACTAGGGGGAGCAATACTCTTGATTTGATTATCAGTAGTGATTCTTCATGCATTAAGAATCTGCAGATACAGGACCAATTAGATGGCAGTGATCACAGTGTGCTGAAGTGGGATTTACTCAAGGAGGTAACTCCAATCAGGGGTTAAGGGAAGGATTATTGCTTTCGTAAAGGTGACTACGATGGTCTGAGACAGTATTTAAATTCTATACAGTGGGACCAACTGATGATGTTACCAACAGCAAACTCAAAATGGGAAGCATTCAAAGAACTTATCTTGGAAGCTGCTAGGCTTTACATACCAACTAAGAAATATTGTTCAAGGTTCAGGCCTAAATGGATGTTAGATGAACTAATGAGACATATGGCAGAGAAGAAAAATGCATGGGATACATATAAATTAACAAGTGACACAGAAGCCTATGATAGATATAAGTTGATCTGTAACCAAGTTACAAAGGAGGTTAGGCAGGCGAAGGCAGATTACGAGAAATCTTTGGCAAGGGATGCAAAGAAAAACAGCAAGGAGTTGTTTACTTATGTAAACTCTAGAAGGAAGGGGATGAATCAGATTGGTCCACTTGATATCGATGGTTCAACTGTTCATGATCCTGCTCAGGTAGCTAACAAACTAAATTAATATTTTCCATCTACATTCACACATGAAGAGTTATTCAGGAAGGGAAATGCCACAGATGAAGTAAACACTGGCAGTGAGCTAGATGATCTTGTAATAATTGAGAGTAAAGTGGAGTAGAAATTGTTGAAGATAAATACAAGAAAGGCACCTTGGGTGGTTGGGATCTATCCAGTTATATTAAAGGAGGCAGCAAAGGAAGTAAGCAATCCGTTAGCCATAATTATGAGAGCTTCCTTGGACTCAGGGGAGGTACCCACAGACTGGAGATGTGCAAATGTAACCCCAATTCACAAAGGAGGATCAAAGGCTGACACAAGTAATTATACACCTGTGAGTTTAACTTCTGTTCCAGGAAAATTAATGGAAGCACTGGTTAAAGAAGCACTGCAGGATCATCTTGACAAGAATTCAGTTATAGCTCAGACACAGCATAGTTTTGTTAAGAGAAGGTCTTGTCTGATCAATTTGATTGGATACTATGATGTAGTCACAAAAGGATTGGATGCAGTGAATAACTTTGATATTATATATTTGGATCTTAGAAAGGATTTTGATACTGTTGCACATGGAAGACTGCTACACAAATTGGAGCAGTGTGGCATTGGTGGCAAATTGTTGCTATGGATAAAGGGATGGTTGAGTGGCAGAAGACAGAGTGGTAATTAATGGACACTGCTCATTGTGGACTAAATGTTATTAGTGGAGTCCCTCAGGGTTCAGTGTTGGGTCCATTGTTATTTTCTGTATTTATAAATAATATTGATGATGATATATCAAGCTTAATTTTCAAGTTTGCAGACGATACAAAGGTTGGCAGGGTTGTTAAGGATGCTACTGACGCCATGCTGCTGCAACAGGATCTGGAAAGGTTGAGCAGATGGGCTGAGAGGTGGCAAATAAGTTTAACATTGACAAATGTAAAGTACTACACATAGGAAACAGCAACCCCAGAGCAACGTATCAACTCTGTGGTACTACACTGAAAGTGGTAGAGAATGAAAAGTACCTAGGGGTAATTGTGCAGGCAGATATGAAGTTCTCTGAGCAGTGCAGACGGGCTGCAAGAGTAGCTCATGGTGTCTTATCAATGACATACAGGAATTTTTCTAGCAGGGATAGGGAAGTGATTATTCCCTTGTATAAGGCAATGGTCAGGCCACACCTTGAGTACTGTATACAGGTCTGGCGGCCCCATTTCAAGAAGGATGTAGAGCTGCTGGAATGAGTACAGAGAAGGGCAACAAGATTAGTGAACGGAAGGAAGGGTTGCTCTTACGAAGAAAGGCTTAAGTTTTGCAAATTACAGTGTCTGGAGACTAGGCACCGGCGAGGTGATCTGATAGAGGTGTACAAAGCCTTGAATGGTTTCAGCATGCTCAATGCTGATGGGATACTGCCTCTTGCTCAGAATAATCACCTGAGAGGGCATAAATTCAAATTAAGGAAAGACATATGTAGGATAGATGTGCGGAAATTTGCCTTTAGCCAGCGGGTAGTTGGTTGGTGGAAGAGACTTCCATCCCATGTTGTGGAGGTTGATAGCCTGAATAAGTTTAAGGCTCAGCTGGACAGGTATTTCAAACGAACGGAGGGGTGAAGTGGAAGGGTTTTTTTTTTTTTTTTTTGGCTGATGCTGCATAAGCTTGCTTTCTTGCGTCATATGCCTCTACTAATGCTAATGCTAATTCTAAATGGGATGCATTCAAGGAATTAATCATGGAAGGTACTAGGCTTTTCATACCGATTAAGAAATACTGTTCAAGGTTTAGGCCTAAATGGATGTCAGATGAACTCATAAGACTCGTGTCACAATAAAAAATCATGGGACGCATATAAATTCTTACCACATCTGGATATATTCTTACCACATGTACGCCATATCCAAAAATTTCATTACTTCATACAGCATGTCCCATCTACTTTTTCTTACTATTGAATACACCATGAATTGTCAAACTAATAGAGCAAGCTTATCTGCGAAAAGATCTAAACCTCCCAAGGACTTCCTAATTCATTTCACAAATAAACGTGGTCTAAATTCTAATCTCAAAGATGTCCATTTCCACTTGCAGTCTGCCAAACCTCATGTACTTTTTCTGACAGAATCTCAGTTATCGGTTGATTCATCTACTGCTCATCTCAGATGCCCAAATTATTCGCTGTATGATTCCTTTCGCTTCAAAGGTGGTACTTGTGCATATGTCCGTTCTGATATTCCCTGTCAGAGACTTGGCAATTTGGAATCTCCTCTCTTTGATCTTCTCTGGCTTAAAATCTCTCTACCTCATTGTGTCAAATTCATCTGTTGTCTCTACCATTCTCCCAACTCCACTAATCACTTGGAGCTCTTTGACTTCCTCTGTTTGCAACTTGACTTTCTCCAGTCCAACTTTCCTAACAGTGAAGTAATTTTCTTGGTGATTTTAATGTTCACAACTCCAGCTGGCTTCCGTTTTCTAGTCACACCGAACCAGCAGGTCGAGATGCTGAGGCTTTTGCAATTACTAATGACCTAGCACAGATTGTTCATTTACCTACAAGAATACCAGACAATCCTAATCATACAGCCAATATGCTTGATCTTTTTCTCACAAACAACCCTTCTAAGTACACGATCGAAGTGAGAGGTCCTTTAGGCACTTCAGATCACAACTTGGTGATTGTCTCTTCTCCAATGGAACCTTTATCTCATGACTATTCCCAACCACGTGTTGTTTGGCATTACAAGAATGCAAAATGGGATGACCTGCGAGACTTCTTCTCTTCTTTTCCTTGGTCGGATTACTGTTTCAAAACTTCTGATGTCAACGTTTGCTCAGATCGTGTCAGTGAAATTATTCTTGCAGGAATGGAATTCCTTATCCCACACTCCACTTTAAAATCTCGTCCTTTATCTAAACCTTGGTTTTCCAATAAATGTGCTAAGGCTGTCCAAGAGAAGAATGTTGCATATCGTAATTGGCTTGTTTCTAATTCTTCAGTTTCATTTACTGCCTACACCAAAGCTCGCAACAGTTGTAAAGCAGTTATTAATCAGTCCAAACTAGAGTTTGAACAGGCTAAGAGTAGAAAACTTGCTTCTTGCCCTAATGGTAGCCGAGCATTCTGGTCTCTTGCCAAAACTATTGGCCGCAATTTTTGCCCATCTTTGCTCCCACCTCTGTCCAAACCAGATGGTTCTGTTGCCACTTCAGCCAAGGATAAAGCTGACCTGCTAGCATCCCATTTTCCTTCCAGCTCATGTATTAATGATCTTGGTAAAACACCAACCACCATTCCCAACACGCTCCATTCAATGCCTCCTGTGGTCTTCCGTCAAAAGGATATCAGAAGGATTTTGATGAATCTTGATGCTAAGAAAGCTCCAGGTCCCGATGGTATTTCTCCACTTGTTCTCAAAACCTGTGCTCCTGAACTTACTCCTATTCTTTGCCGCCTTTTTTCACTTTCTTATTATTCCAAAGGTGTTTTTCCTTCTGCTTGGAAATTTGCTCATATCCAGCCAGTTCCTAAAAAGGGTGACAAATCCCTCCCATCCAATTATTGTCCCATTGCAATTACTTCTACTCTTTCTAAAGTAATTAGCATTAGCATTAGTAGAGGCATATGATGCAAGAAAGCAAGCTTATTCAGCATCAGCCAAAAAAAAAAAAAAAAAAAAACCCTCTCCCATTTCACCCCTCCGTTCGTTCGAAATACCTGTCCAGTTGAGCTTTAAATTTGTTTAGGCTATCAACTTCAACAACAAGTGATGGAAGTCGGTTCCACCAACCAACAACCCGCTGGCCAAAGGCAAATTTCCGCACATCTATCCGACATCCGTCCTTCCTCAATTTGAATTTATGCCCTCTGAGGTGATTATTCTGAGAAAGATGAAGAATCCCATTGGCATTGAGCATGCTCAAACCATTCAAAGCCTTATACACCTCTATCAGATCACCTCGCCGGTGCCTAGTCTCCAGACTCTGTAATTTGCAAAACTTAAGCCTTTCTTCGTAAGAGCAACCCTTTGTTCCATTTACTAATCTTGTTGCCATTCTCTGTACCCGTTCCAGCAGCTCTATATCCTTCTTGAAATGAGGCCTCCAGACCTGTATACAGTACTCAAGATGTGGCCTAACCATTGCCTTATACAAGGGAATAATCACCTCCTTATCCCTGCTAGAAAAATTCCTGTATATCATTGACAAGACACCATGAGCTACTCTTGCAGCTCGTCTGCACTGCTCAGAGAACTTCATATCTGCCTGCACAATTACCCCCAGGTCCTTTTCATTCTCCACCACTGTCAGTGTAGTACCGCAGAGTTGATACATTGCTCTGGCGTTACTGTTACCCATATGTAGTACTTTACATTTGTCAATGTTAAACTTCATTTGCCACCTCTCAGCCCATCTGTTCAACCTTTCCAGATCCTGTTGCAGCAGCATAGCATCAGTAGTGTCCTTAACGACCCTGCCAACCTTTGTATCATCTGCAAACTTAGACATTAAACTTGATATCCCATCATCAATATCATTCATAAACACCGAAAACAACAATGGACCCAACACTGAACCTTGAGGAACTCCACTAATAACATTAGTCCACGTTGAGCAGTGTCCATTGATTACCACTCTCTGTCTTCTGCCACTCAACCATCCCCTTATCCATAGCAGCAATTTGCCTCCAATGCCACAATGCTCCAATTTGTGCAGCAGTCTTCCATGTGCAACAGTATCAAAAGCCTTTCTAAGATCCAAATATATAATATCAAAGTTATTCCCTGCATCCAGTTCTTTTGTGACTACATCATAGTATCCAATCAAATTGGTCAGGCAAGACCTGCCCTTAACAAAACCATGCTGCGTCTGAGCTATAACTGAATTCTTGTCTAGATGATCCTGCAGTGCTTCTTTAACCAGTGCCTCCATTAATTTACCTGGAACAGAAGTTAAACTAACTGGAGAAATCAATTAACCACCAACTCTTAAACTACCTAGAAACCTTCCGTCTGATCAACGATCACCAGTATGGATTCCGTTAGTGTCGATCCACTGGAGATATTCTGGCTTATGTTACCCATTATGGACTAATTCAATGGAAAGGTTCGGTGAAACACAAGTAGTTGCTCTTGACATCTCAAAGGCTTTAGATCGTGTTTGGCATAAAGGTCTTCTAAACAAGCTTCCATCTTATGGTTTGCCAACTGTTTTTAGTAATTGGTTATCCAGTTTTCTCTCTGATCGCTTACTGAGGGTGATGGTAGATGGCTCTCTGTCTTCTAACTTCTCCACTAATGCCGGTGTCCCCCAAGGTTCAGTTCTTTCCCCCACTCTTTTCCTCTTGTATATCAATGACCTTCTTCCATTGACTGGAAATCCTATCCGTAGTTTTGCCGATGATAGCACATTGCATTCAACTTTCCATTTTGAGAAACCTTGTCCTGCTCAATCAGCTTCAACTTCTCGAAAATATGCTACCAATTCCTTAAATGCCGATCTTCATGTAATTCTCCAGTGGGGCAAAGACAACTAGTTGATTTCAACCCTTCTAAAACTCAGTCTTGTCTTATATCTCGCAAAAAGGATTCTTCTGCTCCTATGCTTATCTTTAGTGACACTCCGATTTCTAGGCAAAATGATATATCTCTTTTGGGGATTACCCTGACTTCTAATCTCTCTTGGCACAAGCACATTACAAATATTGCTTCCTCTGCATCTAAAAAACTTGGTTTTCTCTTTAGCTCTCGGCATTACTTTTCTTCCAAACAGCTGCTCAGTCTGTATAAATCGCAAATCTGCCCTGCCATGGAATATTGTTCCCACATCTGGGGTGGTGCCCCCAAAACCTCTCTCAGGCTTCTTGATTCCATTCAGAAGAGGGCAGTTAGGTTAATGATTCCTCTCTAACAGAGTCTCTCCACTCGCTTTCTCATAGACACACTGTTTCTGCTGGATGCCTCTTCTACAGATACTTCCATGGGCACTGTTCTTCTGAATTGGCTTCTATAATTCCTGCTCTCTCTTTCAAAACAGTCCGAACACGTGCCGCCACTAGCCAACATCCATTTACTGTCCAACTTCAAACTCACAGAACCAACTTTTCATCTTCCTCATTTATTCATTCAACTGCCGTTTTCTGGAACAACCTTCCTCCATACGTATTTCCTGAAAATTACAATCTACAGAAGTTCAAGTCCAATGTCAACAAATATCTTCTTTCGTCTTCTTAACCTCAAACCCAAGCACGGTACTAAGTACTATAGGTTCTAATACCTCTCATGTTTGGGGTTCACATAAAAAAAAATAAAAAAAAAATTATCAAGTGACACAGAAGACTATGGTACATATAAGCCAGTCTAATCAAGTCACAAACGAGGTTAAGCAAGCAAAGGCAGATTACGAGAAATCTCTGGCAAAGGACACTAAGAAAAACAGCAAGGAATGCTTTACTTATATAAACTCTAGAAGGAAGGGGGATGAATCAGATTGGGCCACTTGATATCAATGGCTCAACTGTTGATGATCCTGCTCAGATATCTGACAAACTGAATGAGTATTTTGCATCTACATTCACACATGAGGAATTCTGTAGGGAAGTGGAGGGCAGTAGCTTATTAAACTCTAAAAGGGAGCTTAATGATTTTGTAATAACTGAGAGAAAAATGGAGGAGATATTGTTGAAGTTAAACATAAGGAAGGAACATGGGGTGGATGGGATTTATCCAATTATATTAGAGGTGGCAAATGAAGCAAGCAAAACACTTAGCAATCATTATGAGGCATCCTTGGACTCAGGGGAGGTTCCCACAGAGTGGACATGTGCCAATGTATCCCCAATTCACAAAGGGTAACACAAGTAATTACAGACTAGTTAGTTGAACTTCTATTCCAGGGAAAATAATGGAGTCACTGGTTAAAGATGCATTGCAGGACCATCTAGACAAAACTGCAGTAACAATTCATTCACAGCATGAGTTTAAGGGAAAGTCTTGTATGACAAATTTGAGTGGATACTATGTGGTTACAAAGGAACTGGATACAAAATATAATTTTGATATCATATACTGTACTTCAATTTCAGGAAAGATTTTTATACTGTTGCACCTGGAAGACTACTGTACAAATTGGACCAGTATGATATTAAGGGTAAGTTGCTACAAGGGATAAAAGGGTGGTTGGGTGGAAGAAGACAGAGTGGTAATCAATGGACACTGCTCTTTGTGGACTAATGTTATTAGTGGAGTCCCACAGTGTTTGGTGTTGGGCCCACTGTTGGTTTGTATAGTTATCAATGATAATAATGAAGGTATATCAGGCTTAGTGCCGAAGTTTGCAGATGATTCAAAGGTTGGCAGGATTGTTAATGACAGTAATGGCAGTGTGCTACTGCAACAGGATCTAGAAAATTTGGGCAGATGGGCTGAGAAGTGGCAACTGAAGTTTAACATTGACCTATGCAAAGGGTGAAGGTAAAGAAAGCCAACACGAGAACGACGAGAAACATCGAATAACTTACGCGGAATATTAGTCTCCCGATACGGCAATCTAGCACTGCTCGCTCGGTAAACAGACGGTAGGAGTTATCGGTCTGAAGAAAAGTCGAGAACAATATATTGATTGACAGGTAGGCGTGGAAAACGATGTGCTGATTGGTGCGCGAACACAACACACGATAACATCGGTTTAGTATCACTTTAGTAACACTCAGAAGCACTAATGGTAACTTGCCCTAATCGCACATGCCCTAATGAACGGTGAAAAAAGGTTAGGTTACCTCCACTATGGGAGCTTGAACCTCTCCCGAAGCGGAGGGGGTAACCTAACCATTTTTCTTTAGAATCAATCATATTTAGAAATAAATTCATAAAAAATAATCTTAAATTATAGGTGAAACCACATACCTTTGAGTAGGACTGTTAATCTCTCAATACTCAATTGTAAATGATTATAATATAAACTTAATTGCCTTGTATTGTCATAAATGAATCAAGTTAAAATAACTATTAATTAAAAAAAAATACTGTTTCAATTCTCAATACTATTTCAATTCTCATGATGGCTTGTGGTGTTTTTCCGTGATTCTTTCCAATTCCCTTGACGAGATATGAGAGTTGAATACATGCTTACTTTAATTAATAGTTATTTTAACTTGATTCATTTATGACAATACATGGGGAATAAGTTCATATTATAATCATTCGCGATTGAGTGTTGAGAGATTAACAGTTCTACTCAAAGGCATGAGGTTTTCACCTATAATTTAAGATTATTATAATAACAATAGGACTTATTGGGCTCCATAATCCCTTTTGATTTGAATTCATAAAAAAATAAATTTTTTTATGACAGTATTTTTATTTTCGATTTCAGCTCCAGACTGACAACACCCACCATAGCCGCCGTAGCCTAGTGGTTAGGTGCGCAGGTGCATAAGTACACATGCCTTGAGTGACAAGGGTTCAAGCCCTTGACTGCTAAATACGGTGCTGTTTCTTGTACTCAGTCTATCTTGTGAACTCCTCTGACCGTTTGGTCGTCCCGGAGTATAAACAGAAAATTTATTTATTTATTTATCTACCGAGCGAGCAGCACTAGAGTGCCGTACCAGGAAATTAATTTTTCGCGTAAGTTATCCGACGTTTCCCGTCATTTAGAAGTAACCCTCGAGGAACGTACCAACTGTGTGGTACTACACTTAGGGTGGTAGAAAATGAAAAAGACCTGGGAGTAATTGTGCAGTCAGGTATGATGTTTTCTGAACAGTGCAGACACACTGCAAGAGCAGGTCATGGGGTTTTGTCAATGATATATACAGGAATTTTGCTAGCAGGGAAAAGGATGTGATCATCCCTTTGTATAAGGCAATAGTCAGGCCATGCCTTGAGTAATGCGTACAGGTCTGGAGGCCTCATTTTAGGAAGGATGTAGATTTGCTTGAGCATGTACAGAGAAGGCCAACAAGATTGGTGAGGGGAATGAAGAGATCCGCTTACCAAGATAGGCTTAAGTTCTGCAAACTGCAATGTCTGAAGACTAAGCACCAGCGAGTTGATCTGATTGAGGCGAATGTGGCCTTGAATGTTTTGTGCAAGCTCGATGCTGATGGGATTCTCCCTCTTGCTAAGATTGCACACCTGAGGTGTCATAAATTCAAGTTGAGAAAAGATAGTTGTAGAAGAGATGTGTGGAAATTTGCCTTTAGCTAGCGGGTGGTTAATTGCTGGAACAAACTGCCACCTGTTGTGGAAGTTGATAGCTTAAATAAATTCAAGAAAGAACTGGACAAACTTTTGGAGCAAATGGATAGGAGAAATGGGAAGGGCTTTTTTTTTTTTTTTTTTTTCTGGTTGATGCTGTATGAGCATGCTTTCTTGCATCCTATGCCTCTACTAATGCTAATGCAAACTCAATGCTGATGGATTCTTTCTCTTGCTCAGAGTATGCACAATGAGGGGGACCATTTCATATTGAGGAAGAATGGTTGCAGAGCAGATGTGCAGATTTCCTTCAGCCAACGGGTGGTTGATTGCTGGAACAGTTTTCCATCCACTGTTGTGGAAGTGGACAGTTTTAATAATTTTCTGGAAGAACTAGACAAACTGTTGAAAGGGATGGATAGGTGAAATGGGATTTTTTTTTTTTTTTGGTTGATGAGCTAAGGTAAAGAAAGCCAACACGAGAATGACAAGAAACGTTGGATAACTTACGTGGAAAATTAGTTTCCCAACACCGGACTCTAGCGCTGCTCGCTCAGTAAACAGACGGTAGGTGTTATCGGGCTGGAGCCGAAATCAAGAAGGATATACTGATTGACAGGTAGGCGTGGCAAACGATGAAATGATTGGTGGTGGGTGCGACAGAGGACAAGCTACTGTGTAGTCATTGGTTGGCATTATAATGCGTATTTATGAGTAAAGAACGGTGCATAATAGTTTTGTAATGAACGGTAAACAGGTAATCATAGCGATGAATCTTTTAAAGATGGAAGAAATCTGTAAGGAAAATAAGACGTTGGTTGATTTTTTGATGAAAACAAAATTAATATAAGTTTTGTTCTGTTCATTTTTATGTTCTTCATTATGTTTTTTTCTCATTATTAAAAGCGGATATTTGGAGTTCATGAGTGTTTTTACTGTACTGTTGATTTAAATTTGGTTACGAAAAAAGGAAAATGTTTCTTTATTTTTCGTTATATTTCTTAACCTGACCTTAAATGGTAGGTTAGGAAATAACAGAAACGGTTTCCTTATATTTAGTGACCTAACCTTAAACATTAGGTTATGAAATAATATAAGAAAAGAAAGAAAGATTCTATATATATAGTGAATAGCTGCTGTGGTGCTGACTGATGTTATGATACGGGTGTATCCGCACGAGTGTCTTTAAAAATAAAAGTACTGTAATAAAAAAATAATATTTTGTTAAAAAACAATTTATGCGCTAGTCCACATGATACTAAAGAAAAAAGGTTAGGTTACCCCCTCTATTTCTGGAGGGGTTCAAGCTCCCATGGGATTCAAGTGGAGGTAACTTGACCTTTTTTTTTCACCATTATGGAAAGTGTTCATTAGGGCAAATTACCATTAGTGCTACTAAAATTATACTAACCCGATTTTATCGTGTGTTGTGTTCGCGCACCAATCAGCATATCGTTTGCCAAGTCTACCTGTCAATCAATATATCGTTCTCGACTTTGCTCCAGACTGATAACACCTACCGTCTGTTTACTGAGTGAGCAGCGCTAGAGTGCTGTATCGGGAAACTAATTTTCCACGTAAGTTATCCGACGTTTCTCGTCGTTCTCGTGTTGGCTTTCTTTACCTTCGCTGGTTGATGCTGTATAAACTTCTTTCTTGATTATTTGCCACTATTAATACTAATAGTGTAATCAATGGACACTGCTCATCGTGGACTAATGTTATTAGTGGAGTCGCTCAGTGTTGGGTCCATTATTGTTTTCTGTATTTATAAATGATATTGATGATGGTATATCAAGCTTAATGTCCAAGTTTGCAGATGATACAAAGGTTGGCAGGGTTGTCAAGGACACTACTGACACTATGCTGCTGCAACAGGATCTGGAAAGGTTGAGCAGATGGGCTGAGAGGTGGCAAATGAAGTTTAACATTGACAAATGTAAAGTACTACACATGGGAAACAGCAACCCCAGAGCAACGTATCAACTCTGTGGTACTACACTGACAGTGGTAGAGAATGAAAGGGACTTGGGGGTGGTTGTGCAGGCAGATATGAAGTTCTCTGAGCAGTGCAGACGGGCTGCAAGAGTAGCTCATGGAGTATTGTCAATGATATACAGGAATTTTTCCAGCAGGGATAAGGAGGTGATTATTCCATTGTATAAGGCAATGGTCGGGCCACACCTAGAGTACTGTATACAGGTCTGGAGGACTCATTTCAAGAAGGATGTAGAGCTGCTGGAACGAGTACAGAGAAGGGCAACAAGATTAGTGAATGGAACAAAGGGGTGCTCTTACGAAGAAAGGCTTAAGTTTTGCAAATTACAGTGTCTGGAGACTAGGCACCAGCGAGGTGATCTGATAGAGGTGTATAAAGCCTTGAATGGTTTAAGCATGCTCAATGCTGATGGGATTCTTCCTCTAGCTCAGAAAAATCACCTGAGAGGGCATAAATTCAAAACGAGGAAAGACAGATGTAGGATAGACGTGAGGAAATTTGCCTTTAGCCAGCGGGTGGTTGGTTGGTGGAACAGACTTCCATCCCTTGTGGTGGAGGTTGATAGCCTAAATACGTTTAAGGCTCAGCTGGACAAGTATTTGGAATGAACAGAGGGGTGAAGTGGAAGTGGGGTTTTTTTTTTTTTTTTTTTGGCTGATGCTGCATAAGCTTGCTTTCTTGCATCAAATGCCTCTACTAATGCTAATGCTATTATTAATACTAATACTGTACTAGGTTTGAGCATGCTCAATGCTGATGGGATTCTTCCTCTTGCTCAGAATAATCACCTGAGAGGGCATAAATTCAAATTTAGGAAAGACAGATGTATAGACGTGAGGAAATTTGCCTTTAGCCAGCGGGTGGTTGGTTGGTAGAACAGACTTCCATCCCTTGTTGTGGAGGTTGATAGCCTGAATAAGTTTAAGGCTTAGCTGGACAGGTATTTCAAACGAACAGAGGGGTGAAGTGGAAGTGGTTATTTTTTATTTATTTACTTATTTTTTATTTTTTTATTTTTTATTTTTTGGCTGATGCTACATAAGCTTGCTTTCTTGCATCAAATGCCTCTACTAATGCTATTCAGCATTAGTATTAATAGTGGCAAATACTATTTTTTTTTTTTTTTTTTTGATTTGGTAGTTGTTGGCGCATCGGCTTCTGTGGCCATATTGCACCTCCCAAGGTTTTTGCAGTACTTTGATCCAAGCCCGAGGCGGGAATCGAACCCGCGACCTTTGGGTTGCCGGGCAGGTATTTTACCCACTCGGCTAGCCCGGTCGGCGCAAATACTATTGTATACTATAATATTAATAGTGGCAGCTCTCCTTTATCATTTCTATTTTTCCAGAATAATGTACATCAATATTACATAAATTTAGGCATTTACAGCTTATAATATATACAACATGTTTATACAGTCTTGATGTATCTCACTAAAATACTCAAGTCACATTACACTGCATAACATATACTTTACATTATTATTATTATTAGCCATATGGTGCAAGGAAGCCTGAGGCTTATGCTGCACCAGCCAAAAAAAAAAAAAATTTCCCGACTTACCCTGAGAGAGAGAGTGTCAGAAGTAGAAAGGAATCACCAAGAAAGAGAAGAATGATGATATCCAGCTCAGGACCCTGGGTTTGCCAAGCCCATACTCACCAGATGTGAGCCCCTGGGGTTATATAGTAACATAGTTGTGTGTTTATATTTACAAGAAAAGGGTCCAAGAACAGTATCCCAGAAATTTTCTTAAGGAAATTCAATAGACCCGGCCAGACCAGACCCCTCTTAGTGAATGTAAATATCTTTATCCTTGTGAATAACTTTAGGGGCAATGAAAAGTGTTCCAGCTGGTGGTCCACTAATCTCATGGAGAAACTATCAGAGAAAACTATGAAATATAATCCTTCAACAACAATACTTTCACAAACTTTGTGTGCACCTTATACAATGATTTACAAGTTTTAGAATTTTCTGTAGAGTTCCAATGTAAGTATCTATAGAGAAAAGTCAAGCAGCATAAACTGAATGTCAAAGCAACAAAGGGTGGAGAGAATTTGCAAGGGACTGGTCTTTCCTTAACCTGACTGCTCTCTTTTCAATAGAGAACAGAAGCTTCAAAGGTTTTTCAAAGATGAGCATCAGAGCAGTAGGCTCTTTTTTTTGGGAGAAATAAGATGGGACTGAGTTTTAGGATTATATTAGCATAGGAATATGATGCAAGAGAGCAAGCTTATAATACAGCATCAGCCAAAAAAAAAAAAAAAAAAAAAAAACACCACTACCCATTACACCAATCCATTCATTCCAAACATTTGCCTGGTTCTTCCTTGAATTTATTTAAGCTATCAACTTGCACACAACAGATGGAAGTCTGTTCCAACAATCAACTACCCACTGGTTAAACACAAACTTCTACACTCTATTCTACAACTGTCTTTCCTCAATTTGAGTTTATGTCCCCTCAAGTTCATAATCATAGCAAGAGGAAGAATCCCATCAACATTAAGCTTGCTCAAACCGTTCAAGACCTTATACACCTCAATCAGATCACCTCGCAGGTGTCTAGTCACCAGATGCTGCAATTTGCAGAACTTAAGTCTTTTTGGTAACAGCATCCCTTTGTCCCCCTCGCCAGCCTCATTGCCCTTCTCTGTACTCATCCTAGCAACTCAACATCCTTCCTAAAAATGAGGCCTCCAGACCTGTATACAATACTCAAGGTGTGGCCTGACCATTGTCTTATACAAAGGAATAATTACCTCCATATCCTTGCTAGCAAAATTCCTGTATATCATTAACAAGACCCCATGACCTGCTCTGGCAACCTCTCTACACTTCTCAGAAAACTTCATACCCGACTGCAAAATTACCCCATGTCTTTTTCATTCTAAACTACCCTGAGTGTAGTACCACACTGATGGTACGTTTCTCTGGGGTTACTACTACCCATATACAGTAGTTTGCATTTGTCAATGTTAAACTTCAGTTGCCACTTCTCAGCCCATCTACCCAACTTTTCTAGATTCTGTTGCAGTAGCATACTGTCATTAACAATGCTGCAAAAACTTGTATCATCTGCAAACTTCAACATCAAACCTGATGATTAATTACAAGATTAATTCTTCATCAACATCATTGATAAATATAGAAGACAACAATGGGCTGACCCCTGGGGGACTCCACAAGGAGTGGTGTCCATTGATTACCACTTTCCATCTTCTCCCACTCAACCATTCTTTTATCCATTGTAGCAACTTGCTCTTAGAGCTATACAGCTCCAATTTTCATAGCATTCTTCCATGTCCAACAGTATCAAAAACTTTCCTGAAATCCAAGTATATGATATCAAAATTATTTTTTGCCTCCAGTTCCTTTGTGACCACAGCATAGTATCAAATCAAACTGGTCAGACAAGACTTCCCCCCTTAATAAACCCATGCTGTGTCTGAATTATTACTGCAGTCTTCTCTAGATGATCCTGCAATGATTCTTTAACTAGTGACTCCATTATTTTCTCCGGAACAGAAGTTAAATTAACAAGTCTGTAATTACTCATGCCATCCTTTGATCACCCTTTTTGAATTAGGGATACATTTGCACATCTCCAGTCCATGGGAACCTTCCCTGAATCCAAGAATGCTGTAATAACTACTAAGTGTTTGCTTACTTCCTTTGTCACCTCCTTTAATATAACTGGATAGATCCCATCCACCCAAGGTGTCTTTCTTATGTTTAACTTCAACAAATTTCGCCTTCACTTTGCTCGCAGTTGTTACAAAATCATTTAGCTCCTTGTTTAATAAGCTTTTCTCCTCCACTTCCCTACAGAATTCCTCATGTGTGAATGTAGATGCAAAATATTCATTCAGTTTGTCAGATATCTGAGCAGGATCATCAACAGTTGAACAATCGATATCAAGTGGATGAATCCGATTCAACTCCTTCCTTGTAGAGTTTAAATAAGCTTTGTGGCTTTTCTTTGCATCCTTTGCCAAATATTTCTCATAATCTGCCTTTGCTTGCCTAACCTCCTTTATGACTTGATTACAGACTGGCTTATATCTGCTTTTGGCTTCTGTTCTGCCTGATAATCTGTATTCATCCCATGCATTTTTCTTCTCTGACACGTCTCATTAGTTCATCTGACATGTATTTAGGCCTAAACCTTGAAGATTATTTCTTAGTTGGTATGAAACGCTTAGTGGCTTACAACATTAATTCCTTCAATGCTTCCTCTATATAGAATTTGTTGTTGGTAACATCATCAGTTGGGCCACTGATAAAATTTTAAAACTGTCTGAGGCCACTGTAGTCACACCTACAAAAGCGAAATCCCTTACCTTTACCCCTGCTGGTGGTCATGTCTTTAAATAAATCCCACATCAATACACTGTGATCACTGCCACCCAGTGGTTCCTTTATCTGGAAATTCATAATGCAGGAATAATCATAGCTGATAATCAGATCTAGAATATTACTCCTTCTGGTTGCCTCTCAAACATGCTGTTGTAGAAAACAATCATCCAATAAATTCACAAAAGTCTTGCTAGTGTGCGAGTGACCAGACCACAAGTTCCAGTCAATATGTGGGAAGTTAAAATTAACATTAGTATTAATTAGCATTGAGGTTAAATAAGTTATCTTCATCTCACTACAAAATTACCTTGAGATCTGTACTGGCGGTGGATATTTGAGAATTTGAAGCTGTTTGTGCTGAGCAATGTTTCTCAAACAGGAAGGTGGAATGTAGTGTGCTATCATCAGCAAAAATATGGAAAGGATTCCTGATGGAGGCAGTGGAAGAATGTCACAAATATATATACAAGTGTTTCAAAGAAAGTAAATCAAAGAGTTCTGAACAATTAGTGATGTTGGAAGAATGATAGAGGAAACAGATTATTTGGCAGAATGGGGTGAACAGATTTTAAGCCAGAGGAGATTCCAAATTAGGAAAGATCTGACAAGGACCATCAAAAACAACATGTGCAAAAGTACCACTTTTGAAGTGAAAAGAATAAAAGAATACATGTACACATGTATTGTATCTTATGTAAGGCAGTTCCCAAACTAATCCAACTCTGCCATGGTACACTGTGATGATACAGAAACTCTGCAGAAATGTGTGTAATGCCATGTTTGTGCTCTGTATGTGTTCTTATGTTGTTTAGTTGCTTCTGGTCACTTTGCTACCAGGAAGCAACAAGCACCAGAGAGGTGTGTCCTGATACTCAAATATGGCACGAGGAGGTGGGCCACAACTGAGCGCAAACTGCAGCAAACACTGAGTGTCGTGTACTGAATGTCCAAATCATTCAAAATATGAGCAAATAAAATAGTAAAGTAATAAAAATTATAAAAATAAAAAAAATTAAAAAGTTAAAAAAAGGATACAAATATTAAAAATAAAAATAACTAAATAAAGTAAAATAAAATGAAGAAAAATTAAATAAAAATAATAGAAATAAGGAATTGATCATTATCAGCCATTTTCAATATGGGATGAAGGCCTCTCCAGCAACTTTCCAGTTCCTTCTGTTTTGTGCAATGGCCATCGATTTACTACCCACAAACTATCTGTCCATCTCTGTTGTTGTCTTCCAGGTTTTCTTTTAGCTCTTCTTGGGTACCATTCTGTTATTTTCTTAATCCATCTGTCATCATGTCTTCAAGCTACGTGTCCTGCCCAAGACCACCATTTCAGTCCTTTAGTTTTGATAAAATGTCCTCTATTTGTGTTTGCTGCCTAATCCATGTGTTTCTCTTCTTATCTAACAGTCTGATTCCTAATTTGTTCCATTCTTTGCTGTGTAGTTCTCAGCTTCTCTTCCATTCTTTTAGTGAATGTATACTCCCCACCATGACTTATGGTGGGGAGTATACATTGGTTCCGGTTCATTATTTTACATTTCAGACAAATTGGGATATTGCTCCTCAGTATGTGACTATATTTTCTGAATCCATCCAAAATTTATTCTTCTATTGACTTCCACCTTTTCAATTACTGCTGCTTCAATCATATCCCTTTCAGGGGCATACTTGTTCATCATTACTTTTGTTTTAGCCATATTTATCTTTAGTCCAAAATCCTTACTATCTCTGCATAAATGATTAAGATTTTCCTGTAATTCTTTGGGATTGTGGCTTATGATCACAGTCATCTGCAAATCGTAAATGGTTTAGGTACTCTCCATTCACAATGACTCCTTTCTGCAACAAGTCATCTTCTTAAAGCTTCCTCAAGGGCAGCAATACACAACTTCGAAGATAGTGTCTCTTTGTCGAACTCCTTTCTCAATTTTAAATTGTTACTGTCTTTGTTTAGCTTAATAAAGGAGGTAGCGTTCTCATATATTTTCTTCAAAATCATAATGTATTGGTATTTATGCCTTGACTTTCCAGTTCCAGAAACATTGCCTTATGCTGTATGGAGTCAAATGCTTTTCATAATTCACAAATGGCAGGCATAATGGTGTTTTATATTTATTTGCTTTCTCCATTAGCTGTGATATTATATGAAGTTGATCCATAATTGAGAATCCTGTCCTAAAGCCAGCTTGCTGTTTCGGTTGATTCTCAAAGTATTCTTTCTAATCTGTTAGTAATGACCCTTGTGAACAACTTGTAGATGTGGGATGACAAGCAAAACTATGATTGTATTATTCCACTCCTTAGGCATCATGCATTTTCTAATGGATTTTGTGAATTGTCTTGCCAGTTTCTATGTCATGTCTCTTCCTCCCAATTTTAACAGCTCTACAGTAACTTCATCTTCACATGGGGGTTTCCGATTCTTCATTTTCTTCAACGCATGTTCTACCTCATCAGGAAGGATATCAGATATGCTGTATGTGTTACTAATTTGCGATCCATCTTCCCCACTGCTCGCATCATTCCCTCACTCCTTATATAACCCTTTATAGTAGTCTTCTGCCTTCTCTGCTATTTATAAGTACACCATCACTATTCTTCAGTTTCAGTATCATTTGTCTTTCTGTATTACTGCTCATGGCTGCTGATTTAAGTCCTTTGTTTTCCCTTAATGCCTGCTCTACTTTTCTTGTGTTAAATCTTCTTATGTCCTCTCTAAGTCTCTTTTTAATGGCTTTGCATAACTCAGTATATTCAATTTTGTCCTTGTCAGTGTTTATCTTGCTCTTCATTTGTCATCATCATCAGTTCATCATGACAAGTATTTCTTGACTAATTTTTTCTTCTTTGGATTTCTGTTTACCTATAGGTTTCTTGGGCTTTATCACTTTCAGTAAGTTGTAGTATTCCTCGTTGATATCTTGGTCCTGAAAGGTCTGCAGAAGCTCAAACTTGTTCTCAAGTTCCAGTATATACTGCTTTTTCTCCTCTTCTGTTATCTCAAAGACATTCGTATTATTTACTCAAGTCAGTTTTTTCCTTTTCTTACATCTATATCAAATATGCATCTTACAATTCTGTGATCACTTCCAACATTTACCTTGTTCAGGATGGTAACATCATTCACAATTTCATTCACAAGGAATTGATAGCACACTAGAAAAAAAAAATAAAGATAAAATAAATAAAATTCCTGCACCAATGCAAGGCTGGTGCCAGCAATAAGAAACACAATAGAGGAAAGAATAACAGTAAAAGAACAAGGAAAAATAAAAAGTAAACAAGTAAACATTCGATAGAGGGCCAGAAGGAAAAGACATGAATTAAATTAAAAGAGGAGAGAGGGATGAGATAAAGATTCAACACAGGATAACCTGTGTCAGCAGATGATTCCACCTCAGGACCAGCCTGAGGCCAGCAGGACACAGAAGTCAGGAAAGCTGTCAGGACACAGCGATATCGTTCAGCAGCGTACAAACAAGAATAGAAACTGTCCAAGTTGAAGGTGGCGGTGAAGATGGTACCTGAGCTAAAAGATGCTGGTAGTGGCAATGGTGCTGGTATCACGAAATGGCAACAATGGAGGTGGTCTGAACTGAAAGTAGAGCTGGAAAGTAGTAGTTCCCGAAATTGAAGAACTACAGATATATAGGAATTTTGCTAGCAGGACTAAGGAGGTGATTATCCCCTTGTATAAGGCAATTGTCAGGCCACACCTTGAGTACTGCACAGAGGTTTGGAGGCCTCATTTTAGGAAAGATATTGAGCTACTAGAACGAATATAGAGAAGGGCAACAAGATTAGTGAGTGGAACAAAGGGTTACTGTTACGAAGATAGGCTTAACTTCTGCAAATTGAAGCGTCTGGAGACTAGGCACCTGTGAGGTGATCTGATTGAGGTGTATAAGGCCTTGAACGGTTTGAGCAAGCTCAATGCTGATGGGATTCTTCCTCTTGCTCAGATTATAAACCTGAGGGGGCATAAATTCAAATTGAGCAAAGACGGGTGTAGAATAGATGTGCAGAAATTTCCTGTTAGCCAGTAGGTGGTTGATTGCTGGAACAAACTTCCATATGTCGTTGTGGAAGTTGACAGCTTCAATAAATTCAAGGCTGAACTAGACAAACTTTTGGAGTGAATGGGTGGGTGAAATGGGAAGAGGTTTTTTTTTTTTTTTTTTTGTCTGATGCTAAATAAGCTTGCTTTCTTGCATCATATGCCTCAACTAATGCTATTTTTAAGCAGCATGTAGTTATGTATCATAATTATTTCCAGGTTGCAGAAAAGAAAAGCTTAATTTAAAACATTATTTAGTGATCCAACATTTGTGCAATTTTAATGGTCAAAATTATATCTGCACAGAAAAGCAATCAATATACTATAAAAGTTTATAAACTATTTGTGTTTGCTGACAAGACAGTGTGATTAGGGTTGCCAAATGATGGTTTTTGAATAGTGAACCATTTCTATAAGCCAGAAGCTAGTTTTATTGTTGAATCTGTTGCATAAAAGCAATTTATTTAATTTTTAAAACTACTTAGGAGTGGAAAAAATTTTATTTTAAATTTAACACATAAATGATACATGCTTTGTATAAAATGAGTTGTGATAAACACATACAATAATGGTAAATGATACTTGGTAAAACAAATATGTTGCACAACTCTCTGAATTGTAGCATTATGTTGCTATTGGGCTTACACTGTAAGTGGAGTCCTCTAAGGCAGCATTTCCCAAACTGAGGTCCATAGACCAGTTTCGCGGGATCCACAAAATAGACCCTCTGCAACTGGTCAAATTATTCATTCTATGTGTAGTAAATTAATGATAAAGTTATTATTATATATTTATGTAAAAATAAGAATAACATTGAGTTCTTTTAAACATAAACCTTTTTTCTTTTCAAAAAACCCAGTGTTCATAATATATATATATATATATATATATATATATACAGGGTGATTCACTACCAGTGCGACAAACTTGCAGGAGGTGTAGGGGGCACAAAGACGAATCAGAATCACATAGCATTGCAGGGTCCGAAATGCCTTCGTCATGCGGTAGAAGACGTTGAATGGGAAGTCGCATGAACAGCGATCCCGCTGGAAGTCAGCATTTGCAAACCGGTTCCCGAGGCAGTAGGATGGACAAGTATTCAAACGTTGAACTGGCTGATATGCACCTCGTGTGTGGAACTGCGGACTGTAATGGGTGTGCCGCTCTGCGCTTGTACTAGGAACATTTCACGCACAGGCGTGCTCCTCATCATACAATTTTCGCACGTGTGCACAGAAGGTTACGTGAGACTGGTTGTTTCACAAGAGGTACCGTGAATCGAGAGCGAACAACGGGACACCAGACAATGAGGAGAATGTCCTACGTCTTGCAGAAGGCAATCCGAGTACGAGTACTCAAGCAATAGGCCAACGATTGGGTATTTCCCAATCCACCGTATGGAGGATACTGTCAACAAACCAAATGAGTTCATACCATCTGCAACGCGTTCAATCATTGGAGCCTGCGGATTATCCACTCCGGAGGACTTTTGCTACTTGGTTTCTTCAACAGAAACAGTTCGCAAATGCTGACCTTCAGCAGGATCGCTGTTCACGCGACCTCCCGTTCAACGTCCTCTACTGCATGACGAAGGCATTTCGGACCCTGCAATGCTATGCGATGCGATTCCGATTCGTCTTTGTGCCCCCTACACCTCCTGCAAGTTTGTTGCACTGGTAGTGAATCACCCTGTATACACACAAACACACATATATACATACAGCACTGCCACTTTATTAGGTACAGCCCTGCTGTGCACACAAATAGTTTGTCCCACAACGTTGCAAGTCACATGACCACAGTTGTGGATATAAATGCAGCAGAACAACCTTTCTAGTATCAGTTAAGCATACAAACCACTGCAAGAATGGGGAAAAGGAGTGATCTAAAGGACTTCATCTCTGAAACGGCAGTTCTCCTGAACTTTTCACGCACCACAGTTTCAAGGGTGTATCGAGAATGGTGCAACGAACAGAAAACATCCTAACTGCACTCCTGTGGAAGAAAATCGCTTGTTGATGAGAGAGGTCAGAGGAGAATGGCTAGAATTGTGCAAGCAAACAGACAGGCCACAATGGCGCACATCATGTCAGAATACAACCTTGGTACGCAGAACAAAATATTGCAATGGACCACTAGTCACACTTTGTCGCGAATGGGCTACAACAGCCGACTGCCACATTGTGTACCTTTGTTATCAATGAAGAGCAAGAGAGCACGGCTCCTGTAGGCACAGCAACACCAGCACTGGACTATCGAGGATTGGAAAACAGTTGCTTGGTCTGACAAGTCGAAGTTCCTGGTGCATCATTTTGACGGAAAGCTCAGAATTTGGTGAAAACAACATGAATCCATGGACCTGTCATGTCTGACGACTATTGTGCAAGGTGGTGGGGGCAGTGTTATGGTGTGGGGAATGTTTTCTTGGCAGATGTTGGGTCCATTGATACCCATAGCTTCACGTCTGAATGCCACATCGTACCTAAACATCATTGCTGACCAAGTGCATCCATTCATGTTGACAGTTTATCCTCAGTCAGATGGTTACATCCAGCAGGACAATGCGCCGGTGCACAAAGCCCGAATCACTATGGAATGGCAGACTTTTCTTTGCTGCAGTGGCCCGCTCAGTCCGCGGATCTTAATCCTATTGAACATCTTTGGGATGAACTGGAAAGGGCTGTTCACTGCAGGCCTACACCTCCGTCGAATCTCAAGGAACTGAGATTCGATGGAGGTGTAGGCCTGCAGTGAACATGTCTGATGGTACTCCATTCCTGCACGTTTTCAGCATCTTGTTCAATCCATGCCTAGACAAATTCAGGTTGTTCTGAAGGCTAAAGGAGGCTCAACACACTACTAGGTAGGTGTACCTAATAAAGCGGCAGCACAGTGTATATATATAGGGGTCCGCAAACTTTTTTTGATTTTTGAAGGGATCCGTAGATCTCAGTAGTTTGGGAACCACTGCTCTAAGGAAATAGTGCCAAATGTCATGTTTTGGCCTGCATACATAAATGCAACACAGTTTTTCATGTGGTATTGTTTCCTTGCTGTAGGTTATACACATGTGGCAAAATCAGTGTCAGGTTTAGTGCTACTGTTGCAGAGCACAATAAATTATGTAACTATGTTTTTAACAATGGCAGGCTGACAAACAGATGCCAGACATTCTTATGCAAGTTTTTTCTAGCATAGGGTAAAATGTAATGATATTAAAACAGTAGAATCACCATGCTGAGAACAAGAAGTAAAAGGTACTTAACACGCAAGATACATGTCAGAAAGTGTGAATCTTTAAAAAATAAAATTACAAAATAAGGCTAACTGCCAGATGTTGAAATTAAGTCTGTTAAAATTAGTACTAAGTAAATTTACTCTAAAAATAAGAAATTTTATATGAAAAAAAAAGCATTTTAATTTTTCCATTCTAACCATTCTGCATCATAATTCATAATTCTACTGCATCAAATTAGTTGCATTATGTAACAGAACCACATCACAACATGAACTGTCTAATATTTTTTTAAAAAAATGCTAATACAGTTAAAATAACAATTTTCTTTCTTTTTTTTTTTGTATTGCACAGCCTCATTGCTGTTACAGGACAATTTTTGAAAGGGCAGTTTTTTTTTTTTTTTTGCTTGTTTTTCAGATCTGGCATCCCTAACTGAGAACCTAATTTATGGATATGCTGCAGCTAATTCTTGATCAGAAAGAATCCTACCTTTCAATAAAGTAAGGCTCATCCCCATTTTATTAATATTGCTATTATTACTAAAACATTCCTGAAATGTTGTAATGTCAAAGAATGCAAGTTATATGATTCCCCAGACTTAACCCTTGAACTTTTTTGCACACATTGGTAGATTAAGTTATAGGGGTAGAACAAATAGAGGTTCAGAATGTTGAAGGTTTAAGGCACTGTATCTATGTTACAATACCTGACATGCTGATTGGGGTTGTTTTACCTTGAAAGCTGCTTAGTCCTCATTACATACCTGAGGTGTGCATAACAAAACTTTGCATCTGACTATATGCGCGTATATAACGTGAATAAGCATGTGCCTCATTTTTTACATCACAATGGATAATTTTAAATATGTATTTAGACACGTTTCCCACTAAATAATACATTAAAATCGGGTAGTTTACCTTTTACTGCCTTCCTAATACCTTGGCATATCCTTGCAAATATTTTGGATTTCTGCATGTCTTTAGCAGCTTTAATGTGCCTAATATTTTGCCATTTACTATGTCCTTTACTTCTTGCAGGTATCAAGTATGCTGATGTTTTGGGCACAATACGAATAGCGGGAGCAACAGAAGCGTGTAGGGAGCAAACAAATACTGAATTAATGGGATTATACACTTTTGAAAGTAATGTCTTCATAGACTGCATTTCAAATATACCACGTGAAGTTAAACTACTTTTTCGAAAAGCTGTATGGAAGAAAGACTGACTGTTGTGTTTTTCCGTACTGTAGAAAGGTATAGAATAAAATTGAGAGAGGCCAATAAATTTATGAAAAAATCGAGCTTGGTAGAAACACTTAACTGGAAATCGAGATAATAGAATATCAGTCACTCTTTCGTGTGCAGGCCTCAGGACACACAGCATATTGCTAATTAAATTTTTTTTATTGAAAAAAAGCAATCTTTAATTTCAATCGTACACCCTACCACACACTAACGTAAAATAGAAGCACATCAGCGCCACACAGAATATTCAACCCTACCCATTTCATTTTTTGGTTAGTGAACGGCGTTTTATTTACTGTATACAGTATAGGGATTTATTTATATAAAAGCAACGACTACCCTCCGTGACCACCTGTGGTCAAAAGAATTACACACACAGTTAAAAATATTCCCCTGAAAGGAGCTGACGTCGATAAAACTAGAAACCCCCAAAACCAACGTCAACGTATTCTTGTGTCAGTGTGCAAAATAGGTTTCAATGACCCTCTTCTTTTTCTGAATTTTCAAACCTAACAATCGAAAATAGTTCAAAATTCTGGTGAATGAGAGAATATTTAAATAAATACAGATTACATTCCATTACAATTATAATTTTTATTATTTAAAGCAGTTACTACTTAATTACAAAAGGTATATACTATAACTGAATATAAAAATTAAAAAGAAACAATATTTATAACGGCAACGCTACTTCAACTAAATTTAAGAACACAAAGTTTTCCAGCTTTGGCTAACGGAAATTCTCAATGTTGTTGTTGTTCTTTAGTGTCTCAGGCGATTATCGTCTTCGGCCATATTGTGCCGTAGATAATATGTCGGTAAATTGCACAAGTTTTCTGGTCGATTTGATGCTTGTTGTACGAAAAACCAGAGCTTTCAAGAAAAAAAATAATAATAAAAAATATGCTACCCTTGCCTGAACCGAATAACTCAGACAAAGTACGTAAAATGGCCATAAAAATGGTTGGTGATTTTTTATTATTATTAAAATCAGTTTATTTCCCAAAAACCTTGGGTCACCCCGGGACGGCTCTACGCTAGAAGGGTGTGAATACAGACTAAGGTGCGAGGAACACAATGTACAATAAACAAGGGTACATTCGTGCTCGACCCGAGACTTTTACAGATTAAATAAACAAAAATGTACAAAATATACAGTAATATACATGATTACTTGAAGACAGAAAGTCTTTGTCATATACAAAGAGGCAAGTTAAAAAAAAATAATAAATAAAATAATAATAAATAAAAAAAAAAAAAAAGGTCTGTCCAGGAGCAGGTGAGTATTATAGGTTCATAATCTGGTAACAGTTCTTGAGGATTTCCTTCCTGTAGGGCTTGTCTTCACAGAACCTATCAGGGTGGATCCTAAATTTATTGAAGATCCGAAGACAATTGGCTGGAAACATGTTCCTCAGGGAATCGATGTTTGACAGCATAAGACGTAGAGGGAAACAGGAGTCGGGGTGCTCCCCCCTCGCCTTTCTCGGGCCAGAGATTAATGCGGATACTGATGGAGCATCAATTCGCCTCGTTAGAAGCCGTGCAAGCGTGAGAACATTTTTTGTCATGATGATATGTCTCCAGGGAGTGGTGCCTAGATTTGCTTGTAGGATAGATCTGGAGATAGTTAGGGGATGGCCTACCACCATGTTCATCCATCTAAGCAACCAGTACTCTAAACTAAGATACTTCTGAACGTATGAGGCAGGGGCAGATGACCAAATTTCAGAAGCATAGAGAGGAATCGGCGTAATACACCTCAGGATGTGCCGAACAAGCAGCGCTGGCTGATGCACACCAACGAGCTCTTGACGCACTGCCCAAAGAGCAGCATACGTCTTCTGCCTCATCCTGGCAAAGTGAGGCTGAAATGTGAGCCCAACGTCCCAGGTGAGGCCAAGATCAGTATGAGAGGTCACCTTTTGCACCGGTTCCCCACTCACAAAGATTTGGATATCATTTTTGGCTTTCTTCTTGGTTATCGTCAGTTGTGCTGATTTGGAAGGGCTCAGATGCAGTCCTATTGTGGCAAGATAACTTTCCAAGCTCGATATCTGCCTAGAAGCTTGTTGGTTGATGTCATGAATCTGATGATTATGATCTGAGCTCACGTAGAACTTCAGATCGTCGGCATAAGAAACAAAGTTCGGATTCTGAGCAAGGAAAGGCTCCAAAACTGCTGCAAACAGGATAGCTGACAGTACACTTCCTTGTGGAATGCCTCTTGAGACGTCAATAGTTACTTGAAAGTCATTGTGGGTCACAGACAGATGTCTAGGAAGTAAAATAGACTTCAAAATTTGAAGCAAGGTTTCCGCCAGGCCGAAGTAGTGTTTCAGAATGGTAAAAAGAGCTGGGAGGTGTATTCTGTCATAAGCCGATTTTATGTCGAGGAATATGATGTCAATCTGTGATTTGTTGTTTTTAAGAGAGTGCTGAATTCTGAAGAGGGTATCAAGAAGATTGGTAGTTGTCGATCTCCTTTGTAGAACGGTATGGAGGTACTCGGACCTGTGTGCAAAGCAATGCTGGGCAATTGTTGGCTGAATTACTTTTTCGAAAATTTTGAGTAAAGAACAGCTGATGGATATTGGTCTCAGGTCTTTAGGAGATTTCGGTTTCTTGATCTTTGGAATGGGCTTAACATGGTAAGTTTTCCAAATTGAAGGAACTATTCCAGATTGCAGGATTTGTCTGAAAAGGTGAAGGAGAAGGTCGACTATATATGGGCTGCAAATTTTGATAATAAAGAGTGGGAAACCATCCGGACCTACAGTGGCTTTGTTGGGTAGTTTATTGATGACATCAATTAGGGTCTCTCTAGTTATTTCTATTTCAGACAAGTGTGCCCTAGGTAACCAGTCCTCCTGCGAGAGAAAGGAATCAGAGTCAGGAAAATCTGCCTGCTGTAAGCTGCACTGTGCCCATTCCTGTACAAGCTTTTTGTCAATGGCTAGAGGATGATGATTCGAAAGGATCCTTCTACCACTCTTCAACCTATTGAGAACAGCTTGGTTAAGGACCAGCCTTTTCTTTTTCAAGAAGCAAGCTCTTTCTTTCTTAAAGATGGAATGGTCTGAGGGAAGTTGAGTTTTCTGCCATTTCCGGTAGGCCTTCTGCTTCTTGATGAAAGCCATCTTAGTTTCCTTATTGAAACCCCGATTCGACCTGTTACCACTCCTGGTGATTCTGGCTGCACCATGTAGTGCAATTAACTTCATTTGTTCCGACAAGAGCATAATGGCATCCTCCAACGGCTCAGAATAGAGACGCCCCCAGTCAAACCCAATCAAGCATTGGAGAATGATCTCTGGCTTCAGGTATTTGGTAGAGAAAGTTATCCTAGGCAATTCAGCAGAGTACTTGTCAGGTAACCCAAGGGAATTGCTCTGTAAGGATTTGGACAAACGTGCTGCCAAGAGAGCGCAAATTCTCCAATAATTCTTGCGAATCATGATAAGCAGGATGAATTTGGCCTGCACAGAAAATATGAGAGAAATTTTAATTTTCTATCAATGAAGAAACTAGAGTATCAGCAAATAAACATCCGCTGAACCACGGTGGTTATAATTAAAAATCAAAAAAGGAAGAAAAGTTCTTGGTTCGAATCACATCAATGATGCCAGGAATATTTATTAGTAGAAGTAGAAATGGAAACTACGCGAGAAAGAAAGCTTAAAAGCATCGAAACCACAAAAAAAAAAAAAAACTTCCAACGTCACTTGTTTAAATACTCTTATAACTTATCTAGTTTTCCTAAAATTGAATCCTACTCTGAATAGTTTCACTAGATCTCTCTGCCCTGCAACATCAGAAGGTTTGTTGCAAAAAAACTAACTGTAGTCTGAAAGCAGACATCAAAGTATCCCTCATTTTAAAATTATGTCCCCTCTTGTATGTTGATTTTTTAAATTTATTTATTATTATTATTATTTTTTTTTTTTTGAAAGGCCGAAACAGGAAAGGTACAACAAGGTATTAGAATCTAGAGTATTTAGAACCGTGAGTGGGTTGAAAACTGACAAGATAACAGAAGATACTTTAGCATTAGCGTAGAGGCATATGATTATTATTAGCCATAAGGTGCAAAGAAGCCTGAGGCTTATGCGGCACCACCCAAAAAAAAAAAAAAAAAAAATGATGATGTCCAGCTCAGGACCCAGGGTTTGCCAAGCCCATGCCTCACTAGATGTGAGCCCCTGAGCAGTATCTCCTTCTGATGTTGCAGGACAAGAAGATCTAGTGAAATTATTCAGAGTAGGGTTCCTATTTTAGGAAAACTAGATAAGTTATAAGAGTATTTGAACAAGTGATGGTGGAAGTTTTTTTTTTTTTTGAGGTTTCGATATGATGCAAGAAAGCAATCTTATGTACAGTGGCAGACAAAAAAACTGCATCACCTTACAAAAATTAACATTTTTAGTGAAACGTATAAGATATTGTTTGATTACAGTCATTTTTTTTTCTTGGTGTGAACTGGACATATTGAGCCATACTTATACCTCCGCAAAACATGATACTAAATGAGCGTGTATACACTTCCAACGCCGTTTTTATAGAAACGGCTGATCCAAACATTGCAATTACTGTCTGATCTAATAGAAGCGTTATCTGAGGCAATACCTTTACTTTGCGACAAACGAAATCATTATTATTATTGTTCGTCATATGATGCAAGGAAGCCTGAGGTTTGTGCTGAACCAGTCAAAAAAAATTCCCTAGTTACCCTGAGAGAGAGAGAGAGAGAGAGAGAAGTAGAAAGGAATCACCAAGAAAGAGAAGAATGATGATATCCAGCTTGGGGCTTGGCACACCCAAGACCCTGAGCTGGATATCAGATATCATCATTCTTCTCTTTCTTCGTGATTTTTCTGTTTCTCTCGCTCAGAGAAACTCGGGAATTTTTTTTTTTTTTTTTTTTTTTTGGCTGGTGCAGCACGGGCCTCAGGCTTCCTTGTACCATATGACCAATAATAATAATAATAATTTCGTTTGTTGAAAAGCAAAGGTATTGCGTCAGATAACACTTCTATTACATCAGATCCTAATTGCAATGTATTGGGTCAGCCGTTTCTATAAATACGGAGTTGGAAGGGTTTACACCCTCATTAGTATCATGTTTTGCGGAGGTGTAAGTATGGTTCCATATGTCCAGTTATTAAAATGGGACCTCTGTTCAATGAATGACAACGCTGTTTTGGACATTCCTGATTTAGACTCTTTACAAATTATGATATGTAGCTCTGCTTACCCAGTGACCAAATGGACAGAAGCCCTGAAACCGCCCCTAAGTCAGACTGCAGTGAACATACACCTCTAATTTTGACTTAACAAAAGGGAGAAATCCGCAGTGAGACCCATGCTAGTGACACAGACTAGTGATAACTACACACTTGACGACCAGACCTGAAAGCTTCGAACTCGTAGTGACAAGTATACATCGGGTGAGACACATTACGTACAGTCTCAAGTGTGACAGCCTTGCCAGACTTTGAAAAAAAAAAAAAAAAAAGACAAGATGGGACGGGACCTTCGTCCCAGTTATGACACTCCAAAGCACAGCTCAGCTGCTGCCATCAAGCTTTCTTTGCCACGCTCCCTTGCGTGGTTATTTTTCTCCACCACCCAGGCAGGGGGGCGGTTACCCCTAGACGCCTGCCCCCTTGCCATTCCTCTTTTCCCTCTGGGGAGGTATGGGCCTGCTCCACTGATTTGGGGGCCATCTTCTCTATGTACCCCTTATCTCTGTCTTTTCCTCCCAGCCTTCAGTCTCCCTCCCCTTCTCTAACTTATAACCAGCGTCTGAACCATCTCTAAATTGCCTGATCCCTACACCAAAAAACTTAATAGCAACATCAGTTGCATAATCAGTAATCCTTTTGGCTGACCCCTATCTGTAGCGGTTTTTTTTTTTTTTTTTAGATCCTAGCCACTGAAATCTCAGGAAATTAGGTGGCAGGACTTGCCAGAGTAAATAACTATAATACTGGTGTACCTGGTCTGCCTCCACGGGGCAGAGTGTGGACAACGTTGGAACCCATTAGGGGGCCGAGCGGCTAAATGACCAGAGGAACAACGATACACGACACTACACATATACAAAACCCATAGACTTTTAAACCTTTGGCATTGACAGTGTTCTGTTCCACACCCACAATGTATACTACTCAGAGATAGGGGAAACCCCTGGTGCCGTTTGACACTAAACACACTCTACACTCTACACTCTGTCCAGTTGACACCAAGAAAAAAAAAGTGTAGCTATTGCTCTGTCCCAGGAAGGGCTATTTATTCATGCTATCGCTGTTAAAATAGGCTGCCACCAGTCAATCTCGGGCGCTGAAATTAAAGCATGGAACCGATTGTAAGATCCCCAAATCTTGCAAGTATAAATAAAGGAAATGATTTTTAATTAATTAGTAAGAAAATGTTTTATAACAAAATTTTCTAAAATCTTCTTTGGGGTTAACTACAAAGAATCTAAAATAGGGCAAGTTAAGTGCTCGAACATCTAAATCCTCCCAGACACTCATTTGACGCATATTGCTAATTAGGCATGCTAATGTGAGCAGGCACAGAACAATAATGGTTCTGAATGCAACAATAGAGCCATGGAAAATAATTTAAGTCGAGTACATACAATTAAACTGCACATAAAAAGCACTTTTGGGAAATAGAAGGGCGTCTGTTTCAGACTACGTGCGGAACTAACTGGATAAAGGGAAGGTACAGTTAGTAGAAAGTTCTAGAAGGAAGTGGGTCTGCAACCCTTGTACTCAAGGAGGGACGAAGATGCCCAATTATACTGCACCCAGAGAAAACAGATTTCCGATGAAGGGCGGATTACAGTACAGATGATGGAAGAGAAGGTGATTATGATTGATCAAAAAGAAGGTGGGAAAATGGGAACAAAAAGGAAGAGCAGAAGGGAAAGTCGTCGAAAAAGAATTTTTGGTTGTGAATGTCTGGGAAATGTCGTGGTCGTCTGGAAAACGTTTTGTGGTGTCTGAAAAATAATGGTTGTAACATCAGGTCCATAAGAATGGCAAGGTGGAAATACCCGTGTTTTATGTAAAGGAGTGAAGGTAGTCATTAAGGTGAGGAGTACATTTGATGCACTAATGTAGCTACCGTTCTCCGGGCCCGGAGGCAAAGAACATGTTCGGGCCCCTACTTAATTATTGAAAATTCCGAAAACAGGAAACATCCAAAGACGCCAGGACCCTAAAGGCCCCGGGCGCGGAGGCAATTGCCTTACCTGCCTACATGGTAGCCACGCCACTGATCTGATGAATGGCCTGATGGATGCGTAAGGAATCCCATCCTCTCCATGCTAAGAAAATAAATGGAAGCAGACCGTAGCCCATCGATGTATCGGAACCAGAAGCTAGGAGAGAAATGCTCGAACGATTGGTGAACCAGGTACTAGGAAGACAGCCGCGAAAGAAAAGATTTGAAGTGAAACTCACTGATGGCTGAGGAATAAAGACTAGGCAAGGAAAATAAGTTCCCACAATTATATACAGTATTTTGTTTATTAAAACCCACTCAGGAATGATGATTGTTACTTGGTCGACAGATAGTTTGGGACAGGCTTAGGACTCAAATAGCCAGCAAGCAACCGGGTTAAGTTGGCAGAGAGAGAGAGAGAGAGAGAGAAAGAGCTACCTATCTCTGATGCAAGGGCATTGTAAAAAGGTATATTTTATGCTCTAGATTAAGATGTGTATGTGCTCTAGAGAAATATAGATATTTCAAGGTTTTGTATGGTTGTGATTATTGATATTTGATATAGGTATCTGATTGATATGTGATTATTGACTAGAGGAGAAATTTTCTGTAAAGTTGAAAGGATGGTTTCTGAGTGTGTTGTGTGAGTACAAAAATAAAAATAAATAAATAGATCTAAAGAAAATTTTAGATAAGATGAGAAATGTATGATAAAAATTGTATAAAGGAGAAGAAGGAAGTTGTATTGATTTTGTAGTTAATTTTAATTAAAAGTAGAGTTGTACAGATAAAAAAAAGGGGGAGGAAAAGATACAATGTGTTTTTAATGAGGTAATAACGTGCAAAATATGATGTGTAAATAAACCTTATTATGTTTAGGAATTTAGATAAATGTTTAATTATACGAAGCGAAATGCCTGACGTAGCCCAGTGGTCAGGAGCGAGAATGCATAGCACGCGTTCCTTGAGTGGACCAGGGTTCAAGCCCGTGACCACTAAATACGATACATATTTGTATTGACGATTTATTGTAAACTCTACTGACTTGGTTGTCGTGCCGGAGTATAAACAGAAAATTTATTTTATTTAAATGTACACTGCCCTCAAAGAAAAAAACTTGCATTAAATTCGAACCTGCACAGGGAGAACAAAAATATCCTCAGTGCCCAAAATCTTCTGAGACAGAAAGTATCAATAAAACAGTAGGATAGCTTGTGAATTTTGGAAGGGTGAGGAACCAGTTGCTCTTCTATAAAAAAATTTTAAAAATATTTAATACACAACTACCTAATTTGGTTTCCAAAGTACGGGGTATAGTAATACTTATTATATATAGCCGTATAAATAAATAGAGCAGAAACCCCGGTTCCCACAGAACCGGTGATGTGAAAAGAAGACCTGAAACAGGCCTTCTATTTATTAGCATTAATATTTATTAGCATTGTTAGTATTAGCATTAGCATTAACATTAGTAGAGGCATTTAGGCGCACTATAGCCATAGCAGCTAATGCGCCAGTAAACAATCACACACACACACACACACTAGAGGTATATGATGCAAGAAAACAAGCTTATCCAGCATCAGCCAAAAAAATAAAAAAAACCCACTCCCATTTCACCCCTCCATTCGTTCGAAAGAGAGTGACTACGCCTTCCCAGGATCGACATTTGAAAACGGCTATGCCTTCGTAAACGCATGTACTAGTGCCCCTGATTTAAACTGGAATTTGGGATTACCTCTGGTGTTGAAACAAGTGCACGAACCATCCAAAGACGACTTTCGGAATGTGGTCTGCATGCCTATCCGCACAAGGAAATGCCGTTGTGGACACAACAAATGAAGAAAAAGCGATTTACTTAGGCTAAATAGCATGTTTCATGGACAAAAAACCAATGGGACACCATCATCTTTTCTGAAGAATCGAAATTCAACGTGCATGGCTCAGATGGCATTAGCATTATTAGAGGCATACGATGAAAGAAATCAAGATTATGCAGCAGCAGCAGCAGGCAAAAAGAACCTCTTCCCCCTTTCACCCCTCCATTCGTTCAAAATGCCTGTCCAGGTCAGCCTTAAATTTATTTTGGATATCAACTGACACAACAAAATATGGAAGTCTGTTGCAACAATCAACTACCCGTTGGCTAAAGGCAAATTTCCGCACATCCATTCTAAAACTGCCTTTCCTCAATTTCAATCTATGCCCCACCAGGTTCTTAATCTGAGGAAGAGGAAGAATCCAAACAGCATTCAACTTGCTCAACACATTCAAAGCCTTAGACACCTTAAACAGTTCACCTCGCAGGAACCTACTCTCCAGGCGCTGCAATTTGCAGGATTTAAGCCTTTCTTGGTAAGAGCACCCCATTGTTTCCCTCACTAATCTTGTTTCCCTTCTTTGTACTCGTTCTAGCAACTCCACATCCTTCCTAAGAGGAAGAATCCAGATCTGTAAACAGTACTCTAGGAGTGGCCTGACTATTGCTTTCTAAAAGGGGTAATCACCTCCCTGTCCCTGCTAGCAAAATTATTATATATCACTTGGTTATTCCAATTCTGCACTGCATATAACAAGACTCCACGACCTACCCTGGCTTCCCATCTGCACTGCTCAGCACACTTAATATTTGACAGCACAATTACTCCCAGGTCATTTTCATTTTCCACAACCCTGAGTGTAGTACCACAGAGTTGGTACGTTTCTCTTGGTTTATGGACTCCTCCACGGCTTTCCTTGGACCTCCTCTGAGTCCAAGGAAGCTCTAATAATTATGACTAAGGGTTTGCTTACTTCCATTGCAGCCTCCTTTAAAATAACTGCATAGATCCCGTCCACCCCCAGGTGCCTTCATTATGTTTAGCTTCAACAACTTCTCCTCCACTTTGCTCTCAGTTATTAAAAAAACACGAAGCTTCCCGTTAGAGTTTGATAAACATTTGGCATTCCACTCAGTGAATAACTCCTCATGTGTGAATGTAGATGCAAAATATCCATTAACTTTATAAGATACCTGAGGATGATCATCAATAGTCAATCCATCTATATTAAGTGGTCCAATCTGATTAATCCCTTTCCTTCTAGAGTATACATAAGTAAAGAACTCTTTGCTGTTTTTCTTTGCATCCGTTGCCGAGGAATTCTCGTAATCTGCCTTCGCCTGCCTAACCTCATTTTTGACTTGATTACAGCCGAGTTTATATCTGCCATAGGCTTCTATGTCACCTAATAATTTATATGCATTCCATACATTTTTATTTTCTGTCACGAGCCCAATTCATCTGACATCCATTTAGGGCTGAACCTTGAACAGTATTTCTTAGTTGGAATGAAAAGCATAGCAGCCTCCAAGATTAAGTCCCTGTAGGCTTCACATTTACAATTCCACGTTGGTAACATCACCAGTTGATCCCACTGTACAGAATTGAGAAATTGTCTGAGACCCCTGTAGTCACCTTTACGAAAGCAAAATCCCTTAACTTTAGCCTTGATAGTAGCTATATCTTTAAGTAATTCCATATCAGTACATTGTGATCACTGTCACCCAGTGGTTGCTTTATTTACAAATTCATAATGCATGAATAATCACTTCTGAAAATCAGATCAAGATTATTACTCCCTCTGGTTGCCTCTTGAACATGTTGCTGTGAAAACAGTCATCCAATAAATCCAAAAAAGTTTTGCTAGTGTGCAAGTGCCCAACACACAAGTTCAGGATCAATATCTGGAAAGTTAAAATCCCCCTTTATACGACATTCTGATTTACTGATCCACTCTATTTCTATGCCCAAGTGCTCATTATACTCATCAGATTCCTTTGCCCTAGAACACACGCCTACTCTCCTTTTTCCTTTCCCAGTGCTTAATGTCACCCCAAACAGACTCGACGTTGCATTGTTCACCAACATCAATTGGATGCACTTGCGTAGATTTTATGTCTTTCTTAACTAACAGCATAACCCTTCCTACCTTCCTGTCCTGTCTGTCCTTTCTGTACACTTTACTCCCCAAATTCCAATTCTGCACTGCATATATATTTGTGTGACACCACGTATCTGATATACCAACAATATCTGCCTTTGATGTCTTGACTAGCACTTAAAGCTCATAAAATTTGTTAACTATACTCCTAGCATTGGTGTACATGAAAGTATACATGCACCTATTTCTACTCTTAGTTACCTTAACACAATCCATGTATTTATGTGGGAAGCCCTATGCCAATAGACGAAAATCAGAGGCATACCATCATGACTGTATAACACCGACTGTAAAGTTCCCTGCCCGCCGGTCAGATGATCTGGGGGATGCATAACAAGCAAAGGGGAGGAACGAATTAAGTTTATTAACGGAACGGTGAATGCACAAACCTACAACGCTATCTTGGAGCAGTGCCTGAAACCCATTATTAGGGATCAGCACACAAACGTACAAAACTAAATTTTTCAGCAGAACTCAGCACCTTGTTACAGAGCAAAATTGGTAAGTTTTATGCAATTTAGATTTAATGATGAGTTAGTCTTCTTGTCTCATAAGACTTAAAACATACTTACACTAATGTTTTCCCTCGTTTATCTCCCTTAAGGTGCCGTCTTGCCTCAGAAATGCTGGCATTACAATGTTGGACTGGCCCGGCAACAGTGCAGATTTGAACCCTATTGAAAATTGATGGTACATATTGTCGTCTAAAATTGCTCAGAAGAAGCCAACAAGTAAGATTCAGCTTCAAGAGAGCATTATAAGAGTGTGGTAGCACACAGCCTTGCAATGATCTGGCATAGAGTTACCACGATATGGTAATTATTATGCCAGATCGTTGCAAGGCTGTAATTGCAGCGAGGAGGAACAACAAAATATCGAGGACTTATTTCGCTGATTGACAGTACATAATACTACAATGTTAACTTGTCATTGCAGTTTGTACACGTAAATGCAATAAAATGTATGTTTGGTTGTCGTGATTGACATTTGCTTGATTTCTAATATTTCAATTAATTACACACTTTACTTTTTTGGAAGTAAAGTGTGTAATTAAAGATATTTAAGGCGCGTGCGCGCCTGCATACAGGTGTCTTCATTTCGTGCTCTTCAAAAGTGGGCTTTAAATAAGTATCTAACTTAAGGAGTCTCCATTTCGTGGAGTTAAGGTGTTTCCCCTAATCGCTGTGACTACTCTTGGCAACTTACAGAGATTCTCTTGGACGATTTCAGGTAATTTTATTCATTTTTCGAATTTCAGTAATAAAGACAAAGAGCTTTCGTCTGCATTAAACTGGCATGGTCAAGGTCAGCAGTTAGCTTCTTCTAGCCTACATGCATTGTGTTATGCTCTCAAACGTTTCAAGCCCTAGAGCTGTTTTGGACAAGCTAAAGGTCACGGCTAATTACTGACTGTCACTACGAAGCGCCTCGGAAGGGCTGCTTGGCATATTCTGTTCTTCTGTTTTCCTTTCCACATGACTATGGTGAAATTGTTAATCTGTACTAGTTGCAGCATCTGGACTGTGCACTTCAGTGTACATACATCCTGTCATGCCCATTATTGCGGATCCTGTTCTCCTTACGGGGATCTGAAAAAACTCGCTGAAAAAGTAAAAAAAATCCTGGAAATGTGAGCTATATAAGGGTGGCAATCAGTCTAAGGACTCAATAAATGATGACTCATTAGATGATGCCGATTTAACATGCCCTCCGTCGTTAACATGGAATGGCACGAGGAGCGCGAGCAGTGAATTAACACAGATTTTGACAGTTGTGAAACAACTTTCAAACGAGTTCCGCCAGTTCCAGAAAGAGCATTTAAATAGAGCCGATCTTGCGGCTAATAAACTAATGGAACTTCTTGAGTTGACAAAACAAGATTCCCATGATGTGAAGTCACTGACAAACAACCTCGATGATAGCACTCAGTTCCTGCAATCTGAGAAAATAAATACTTGAAACAGAAAGAAAGTGCAATGGTGAAGTTTATTCAGATTTCGTTACTAATCCTGAGCAAGGAAACGTTCTTATTAAAGCTCAATTACAAGAGCTGAAAGACTATATCACGGTACTGCACAGAGGATAAGATAAAACTTATCCTCCTAGATATATTTAACAAAATCCAACTAAGGAATTTTGATGACCCAGCTAAATTGACGAACATACTTAATTCAAATGAGCTTATCCGATTATATAAAAACTATGCCCAATACATCTTAATTGCAATCTACCCTCATTGCACACACAATCCTGCTGACAGCCACTCCACACTGGCTTCAGGAGGAGATTTTTGCGAGGTAGAAAAAACGGAATCAGCACCCAGTTAAGCAATCAACTGATCATAGACCGCAGTCGCTGCAATTTGCAGAACTTAACGCTCTCTTGGTAAGACAATCCCTCCGTTCCTCTGACCAATCGTGTTGCCTTTCTCTTTACTCGCTCAAGTCATTCTGCATCCTTTCTAAATGAGGCCTCCAGACCTGTATGCAGTACTCAAGGCTTGGTCTGACCATTGCCTCATACAATGGGATAATCACCTTCTTTTCCCTGCTAGAAAATTCCTGTATACCATTGACAAAACCCCATGACCTGCTCTTGCAGCCTGTCTGCATTGCTCAGAAAACTTCATATCTGACTCCACAATTACTCCCAAGTCTTTTCAATTTTCCCACCCTAAGTGTAGTACCACACAGTTGGTAGGTCCCTCTGTGGTTATTTCTACCCATATGCAGTACTTCGTCAATGTTAAACTTCAGTTGCCACTTCTCAGCCCATCTACTGAAATTTTCTAGATCCTGTTGCAGTAGCACACTGCCATTACTGTCATTAACAACCATGCCAACCCTTGTATCATTGCAAACTTCGACACTAAGCCTGATATACCTTCATCAATATCATTGATAAATATACAAAACAACAGTGGGCCCAACACCGGACCATGTGGGACTCCACTGATAACATTAGTCCACGAAGAACAGCGTCCATTGATTACCACCCTCTGTCTTCTCCCACTCAATCACCCTTTTATCCACTGCAGCAACTTAACCTTAACACCATTCTGCTCCAATTTGTACAGTAGTCTTCCATGTGCAACAGTATCAAAAGCTTTCCAGAAATCCAAGTATATGATATCAAAATTATTTTTTGCATCCAGTTCCTTTGTAACTACATCATAGTATCCAGTCAAATTTGTCAGACAAGGCTTTCGCTTAACAAACCCATGCTGTGTCTGAATTATTGCAAATCTTGTCTAGATAATCCTGCAATGCATCTTTAACCAGCGACTGGATTATTTTACCCGGAACAGAAGTTAAACTAACTGGTCTGTAATTACTCGTGTCACCCTTCGATCCACCTTTGTGAATTGGGGACACATTTGCACATCTCCAGTCCGTGGGAACCTCCCCTGAGTCCAAGGATGCTCTCATAATTATGGCTAAGGGTTTGCTTAGTTGCTTTGCCGCCTCCTTTAATGTAACTGTATAGATCGCATCCACCCCAGGTGCTTTTCTTAAGTTTAACTTCAACAATTTCTCCTCCCCTTTGCTCTCAGTGATTACAAAATCATTAAGCACCCTATTACAATTTGATAAACTTCTGACGTAGCCAGTGGTCAGGAGCGAGAGTGCATAGCACGCGTTCCTTGAGTGGACCGGGGTTCAAGCCCTTGACTACTAAATACGATAAATATTTCTATTGATGATTTATTATAAACTCTACTGACTTGGTTGTCGTGCCGGAGTATAAACAGAAAAATTTATTTATTTATTTATTCTGGCATTTTTCTGTCTTAATACCTCTTCATGTGTGAATATAGATGCAAAATACTCAGTCAGTTTGTTTGCTATCTGAGCAGGATCATCAACAGTCGAACCACCGATATCAAGTGGACCAATCTGATTCATCCCCTTCCTTTTAGAGTTTATATAAATAAAGATATCACTGCTGTTTTTCTTAGCATCCTTTACCAAAGATTTCTCGTAATATGCCTTCGCTTACCTAACCTCCTTTGTGACTCGATTACAGACTAGTCTTGTGGTACATCAGATTATATCTGATGTACCACAAGACTGATTTATAGAAATATTGAAATCAACTAAGTTATCTTTGCCTCACTGGAGATCAGCATTTATGGATTTGGTAGCGCATATTTGAAAAGTTGCAACTGGTTGTCCAGGGCAAGGTTTCTCAATCTGGAAGATAAAATGCAATGTGTTATCATCAGCAAAATTAAGGATAGGATTTCCGTCAATGGGAGACGGTCATTAATACACAAGAAGAAATGATTGGGAGAAAGAACTGAAAATTAGGACACTTGAATTAATGGAGATCGACAGAGAGCCATCTACCATCAGGTGCAGTGAGCGGCCATAGAGAAAATTGGATATCCAATTGCAAAAACCGTTGGCAAACCATAGTATGGAAACTTATTTAGGAGACATTTGTGTCAAACATGAACAAAAACCTTGGAAATGTCGAAAGCAACTGCTTGAGTTTCACCAAACTTTTCAATTGAATTTGTCCGAAGATGAGCTACATAAGTCAGATTATCACCATTGTATCGACTCGGACGGAATCCATACTGGTGATCATTCATCGCATGGACGGTTTATTGACAGTTTAGAAGTTGGCGGTTAAAGGATTTCTCCATTACTTTAGAAAGAATAGAAGTAAATGCAATGGGACAACAATTGGATGGGAGGGATTTGTCATAATTTTTAGGAACAAGATGGATATGAGCAAATTTCCAAGCAGAAGGAAAAACGCCGATGGAATAAGAAAATATAAAAAATCTATGTAGAAGAACAGTAAGCTCAGGAGCACAGGTTTTAAGAACAACTGGAAAAATACTATCAGGTTCTGACATCATTTTGGCGTCAAGACAGTTCAAAATTCCTATGATGGCATCCTTTTCACAGAAAACCACAGGATGCAATGCATTGAGTGTACTTAGAATGGAGGTGGTTTACCAAGATCATCAATACACGACAATAGCCTAGAATACCCGACTACGATTTGATAGATACTTTTGACAGAAAACCACAGGATGCAATGCATTGAGTGTACTTAGAATGGAGGTGGTTTACCAAGATCATCAATACACGACAACAGCCTAGAATACCCGACTACGATTTGCAAAGATGCAGGTTTTCTACACTTATCCTGTTCAAAATCTAGTTTGGACTGAAAAATAAAGGCTTTACAATTGTTACGAGCTTTTGTGTATGCAGAAAATGCACCTTGATATTTGGATGCATGCCAATTGCGATATGTAACATTTTATCTTGAACAGCATTAGCACATTTATTTATTGAAAAACCAAGGTTTAGATAAAGTACAAGAATTTAAGGTGGAGTGTCGACAAAGGATTTCATCCCTACAAGAATAATTTCATTCACACGATCTGAGCAAACGTTGGCATCAGAAGATTTGAAACAGTAATTCAATCAAGAAAAAAAAGAAAAGAAATCTCATAGGTCATCCCATTTTGCATCCTTGTAATTCCAATCAACACAGTTTAAGAATGGCTACGACCGAATGGATCCATTGGAGAAGAGACCACTACCAAGTTGTGATATGAAGAAACACCGAGAATTAGGAGAATGAGGTCCTAGAGAACTGCGACCGTGTACTTAGAAGGGTTGTTTGTGAGAAAAGGTCAAGCGTGTAGGCTGCGAGGTGAGGATTGTCTGGTAATCTGGCAGGTAAAAAATCTGCGCGAGGTCATTAGAAATTTCAAAATCATCAGCATCTAGAATAGTTGGGTCTGTGTGATCAGAATATGAAAGAAAGTTGGAGTTTTGATCATTAAAATCAACGAAAATTTCCTCACTGTTAGGAAAGCTGGACTGGAGAAATTAAGTTTCAAAGAGAGGAAGTTAACGAGTTCCAAATTATTGGTGGAATTGGGAGAATAATAGACGAAACAAATGAATTTGACAGTATGGGGTAGAGAAATTTTAAGCCTGAGAAGATCGAAAAGAGGAGATTCTAAATTACTAAGTCGCTGACAGGGAATATCATAACGGCCATATGCACAAATATCACCTTTTAAAGCAAAAGGATTCGTACAACGAATAATTCGGAAAACTGATTTGAGGATTGTTGAATCAAACTGATAATTGGAATTCTTTTAATAAAAGTATGAGGAGTTTGACAAACTGAAAGTGGAAATGGATGTCATTGAGATTGTAAATTAGAGCAAGTATATTTGTGAAATGATCGAGGAAGTGTTTTGGCGGTTTAGATCTTTTCGCAGCTAAGTTTGTTCTATTAGTTTGACTATTTACGATGTATTCAGTGGTAAGGAGGTTAGGGAGTACATGTTGCATAAAATAATGAAGTTTTTCGTACACGTGGCAAGAATATATCCAGGTCCTTGACCACGAAAATGTTATTCGCATACACACTACTCTGACTCTTTCCAGTCACTATCTGGCAGAGTAGAGACTGCAAGATTATAGGTTAGCTGATGGTATTATTTATAACTACACCAACTTCCTAAATCTAGCACAATAGAACCCAGTACCAGACTGGCAATTTTCAACAACATACTAAAGTCGCCTCAGCCACTGAAAAGGTATGCATTGATCCAGAGTTACAAATTGGTTCAAATCACCAACTAGTTTAGAAAAATTTAAGAGCTACCCTAAGTGTTTAACAATGTGTCTTATTAGGGACATGCATGTCTGAACCTATACACTCATGTGTCCATAAACTTTTATGTCCTTAAAGCGCATAAGTTGTTTGGTCGATCTATTGGTTTCGTTGGGCGAAAAACAGGAGTTTCTGGAAGTGGCAAATACATCTGAGTGTAGAATGGCCGGAAATTTCATTAAACATTATTAATAGTAGTAACAAAAGGATGCAAGGTAGAAAGATTATAGCATTAGCCAAAAAAAAAAAAAAAAAAAGGAGAAAATACTACCTTCTTCATCAGGTATTCTGCAGCTGAAAGAAAATTTTTTCACATGTATCCTGCAACCATTTTTTTAAGGCCTTGATTCTTCAAGGCCTTAAATTTTTTTCTTTCAAAATTTTTCTTTCTTTTTTTACTCTTTTTCAACTTTCATAAGTTTAAATTTTATCTAAATAATGGTTATTACACGATTCACTTTCAATACGTCGTTCAATGACATCACAATTCAGACGGGCATTTCTAGTGTGCATGTGCACACTAGAAATGCATGGGGGCATTTATAGAGTGAGTCATGCGTTTGTCACTTGTGTTGCCTGTCGCATGTATTGAAACATCGGTCTAGTAAAAAATCAACCTCACGTGACATTTCATTTCTTTACGCCCGATGTTAGAAATATACTGATCTAAAATTAAAATTGGTGCACTAATGGAAGAATTTGAGTCACTAGAGGGACAGGTGCTTGCCCAAGAAACAAATGTAACTGAGAGCCTGTTAGATACTCAAATAGCTCATTGACTGCTCTGTTTGAAGGAGATTTAGTTTTACTTCGAAGATTCTGTTGTCAATGAAAAGGGTAATATTTTTTTAAAAAGAACAGGTGGACCAGATTCTGGGTGAGTTTGCCCGGAGGACCAAGTGATTGTTGTTGTTGTCGTTTGGGTTTTCGGTGAATGAAAACCATAGGCGATATTGCCCAGTATATAATATGCCTATAAATTGCGTGTATTCTGTGATCGATTTGCTGTTTGCTGAATGCCAGCCCCGAATTTCCGGAAGTAAAACCAAGCTGGCCACGATTGAAACCGATTAAATGGGCCACGTTGGACGCTGCTTATACCAACTGTGCTACCCACAACTGTGTGGGAAGCCATCGATGTTTGCTAGCAACACATTGTCAGATTTTAAAGAAGGTAAAGAAAAAAATCATTATTCATGTAGACATGTACAGTATCTTCTGTACAGCTGCTCCAGGAACATTAGTTCATATGCGTCATGTTACTCTGTGATGATATAAAACTCTGTAGAATGGCCAGAAACGTGTGTAGTGTTATGTTTGCATATATTATGTGTTGTTGTATTGTTTATGGCCTCTTTGCAGCAGGGCAAGCGATCTCCTGGAAAGCGTGCCCGGTGCTCGGCTACACCACGAAGAGGTGGGCCACAACTAGATATGTCCCTAGCCAAGTGGAGATAGACCATTGCAATCTTTTTTTGTGCCCTGAAGAGGGCGAAGTTCTGCACACACAGGCGGTAGTGCTATTTCAGTGGATGCCAGCAAATCCCATACCCACAGCTGCCCAATCTTAGGGTACCAGCATAGAGAAAAAAATAAAAAAATAAAATAATAATAATAAATATAAATAATAAATAAAAGTAAGAAAAAAATAAATAAAATAATGATTGTAAATATAAAATAAAATAAAATAAAAAAGATAAATAAAATCAAATCAATAATAATAATAATATATATATATATATATATATAAGTTAATTGCCTAAGTTTGGACAAATTCTGCACCCACTGGGGGCAGTGCAGTACCAGTGGGTGCCTGCAATCCTCGGGTTGCCCAGGTCTGAGGGAAAATAAACGTAAAAAAAAAAAAAAAAGAAGAAGAAAAAAAAGGGAAAAAAACTGGATCAATGTGGGGTGGAGCTTCAAAAAGATGATCTTCTAAGAGCTATTCAAGGTGACAATATTTTAACTTTGCAAGACACCACTCACTGTTGAGGCTGACGACATTACTGAAGGCGCTGGAGGCATCATACGGGATGAAGATGAAGCTGAAGCAAGATTGGCCAACAGAAGTTTTCTTCTAGCAAATAAATCAGAACGAATTGTTGTAGGATTCCAAGGTGTGAGGCAGAATCTACTAAATGATTTTCGTTGCCAGGTGAGAAGATGTTTATACAGTCTTGTAGGGATTTCCGTAGGTCAGCGTAAAAAGGGTAATGATAGAGCAGGTGGTTACAGGCTTCCAGTTGGAGACAAAGACAAGAATCGATATTGCTTGTTCTGAATTGAAAGAGTTTGGAGTTAAAAGAGCCATGTCCGGTTATGATAAATGATGTGTAGAGGTTTGAAGAGAACCATAGGGAGTTTTTCTTGTTAGCAGTGGACATGTGTATATGTAAAGGGCGGCACTTGGAACATTCGTTCAACTCCGCCTCGTATCTCTGTGAAGAACAGTATCACTACAGATGGACCAGATATGTGTGTGACGTCAGTTTGTGTGTATTATGTGTGTGTTCTGTTATTCTGTTCTGGCCGCTTGGCTACCCAGAAGCATCAGTCACCTGGACGGATGATTCTGGGTACTCGTCCACACCACGGGAAGGTGGGCCAGTCCCAGTATATCACGTAACGTCTCAAAAGAGACTCTGACCCACCTGTTGTTGCCAGCAGGTGGCCAGGATCCTCTGGGGGCCCATTCCAGAGGGACTTCAGCAAAAAAAAAAAAAAAACACATTCACCCGTGGTGCAGGTTTTGAAAGGAAAAAAAAAATAATAATCATGATCATTAAATAAAAAAAAAAATAATAATAAAAAAATAATAATAAATAAAAAAATAATAATAAAATAAAATAAAGAAAATATATATATATATTAAAAAGAAAAAAATGAAAGAAATTAAAAAAAAGTAGATGGAAAAGAAAAAGGGGAGGAAAAAAAAAAGAAAAAGAAAAAAAAAAGGGAAGATGAAAAAAAAAAAAAAAGAGATGAGGAAAGGAAAAATTATAAATGAAAAATAAAAATAAAATAGAATAATAATATGCCTGAAAAGGTCAATAGGTTGATCTTTGATCGGTGCTTGAGGTTATGTTGCCACCGCATTAGTTGTAAGCATATCTTTCCTTCTGGCAACGACAGCAGCTGCAAAAGCCTGGAATGCAGACAAGTGATGTGGGGTCAGAACAAGTTGGTCAACTTGATTTATGCTGAAGGATTAGACTTCATTTCGCAGCTCATTCCTAATGTCTTCATAGCAGGCACATTCCTGGAGAAGATGTTGCCAGTTTTCTTTTGCTCCACAGAAACAGAGGTCAGTATTTAACAGGCCTAGATGGTGGAGTTTTTCGTTAAGGGATCCATGCCCAGTAATAAGATACGATGTTTCCAGACTAATTGTAAACCACGAACTAACCTTCTTTGACATCACAAAGGAGACATCCGGTAGGAAATTTCTGGTTACAGTGCCAACAGTTGAATTGTCCCACCTTGTTTGCCAGACATTTATTAGCTCTTTAAAGCATCGAGCTTTTTCCCTTTTATTGTCATCATTCAGCGATAGGTCTATATCCATGATGGAGGTAGGTATTCCTTTTTTGAGCCTGAAGCATAGTCCTCTAGTAGTAAAGGAGACATCTGGTATAAATTTATATGTAGTTCTGCCCTTAGGGTTGCGTCCCAACGATCTTTCCAAATGTTTATTAAATCACGCGAAATCCGGCCTTTTTCAGCTTTGGTGTCTTCAAGAACATCATTCTGAATTCCGTAGAATTACATGGAGGTTTGATGTTTTTGAAAGTAACAGAAGGTACGATGTAAAATGTGCAAGTGCAGAGGTAGTACTCCAGCTATGAACTGCAAGGCATCAGTTGAGACAATCCTGCAGGCACGGAGCATTGTAAGAATCACGGATCTTTGCAAGGAGTGTAGTTTTGATTTCGGTTTGATGTTCTTAATTCTGTCATACTAAACCGGAGCAGCATAGGTTGCAGCAGGTATGAATACTGCCTTGTAATATAAGAGAAGAACTCTGCGTCCAAGCCCGCAGCCATTTACTATGGCTATTTTTCTTAATCGGAACAATAGCCATAGTACATTTTTGGATTTTATCTATTAGGTGGCTTACCTGGAAATTAAAATTGAGGCTGTCATCAATGATTACACCAAGATGTTTTAAGTGCTTGACATATAGTATTTGCTTGTTAGCTATTTTCAAGGTAGGAGGACGATGAATATTTAGTTAACCTTTAAAAGTCATGAGCCAGGTTTTGGATGGAGAAATTTTAAGTTTGTTGGCAGTTGCCCATTCGATGAGATCCTTTAAGACCGGAGAAGCTGTTTCTTGAATTTGTTGCCTAGAGTTGCCAGAGAAGACAATGAGAAGGTCGTCGGCATATGCAAATGGAGTAGCAAAATCAAAATGTCTGGTTAGCCATGTGTTCAGTGTAACGTAACAAAGGGGTACTCTTACGAAGAAAGGCTTAAGTTCTGCAAATTGCAGCGTCTGGAGACCTGGCACCTGCAAGGCGATCTGATTGAGGTGTATGAGGCTTTGAATGGATTGGCAGGCTGAATGCTGATGGATTTCTTCCTCTTGCTCAGATTACAAACCTCAGGAGGCATAAACTAAAATTGGGGAAAGACGAATAGACGAAGAGAAAGAAAGTCGAATAGATGTGCGGAAATTTGCCTTTAGCCAGCGCGTAGTTGATTGCTGGAACAAAGTTTCATCTGTCGTTGTGGAAGTTGATAGCTTAAATGAATTCAAGGCAGAACTAGACAAACATTTGGATTGAATAGATGAGAGAAATGGGAAGGGTTTAAGGGTGTTTTTTTTTTCTTTAACTGATGCTGTATAAGCTTGTTTTCATGCATCGTACGCCTCTACTAATGCTAATGCTAATGTTAATGTTCCAGAGGAGCGACCCCAGAACAGAACCCTGAGGACATCCTCTATTGACAGCTCGTGTTATGCTGCAGGTTTTTGAAGTAACCTGTATATATCTGTAATCAAAGTAGGATCGGATAGCTTGGTACATCTGAGAGGAGCATGAGATGTTCCGAAGACTTCAGAGGGCGCTCTCCCACCAGAGGGAGTCAAAAGCACCCTCGAAGTCTACGAAGATGGCCATTTCATATTTTTTTGTGTGGAATTCTGGATGTAATTTTTTAACACAAGAAATGCATCTTCAGTGGACTTGCCCTTAACGAATCCATACTGGTGAGGTGAACGGATATCTTGAGCTTGCAAGAGATCATACATTCTTGGGGCGAGTAGTCATTGTTAGAGTTTTCCGAAATTCTTTAGGAGAGAAATGGGACGGAACGCTCTGAGGTCCGATGGGGATTGTTGGGTTTCCTTAGTAGTTTTCCAGTAAACAGACAAATCGACCATAGAACACACGCAATTAACAGACAAAAGACACAGCACCGCAGATGAATTTAATTATTCGGGTGGCCTAAATATAATAGTTTTTTTTTTTTTTCTTAACAGTTTGACTAGTGCATTCTTCCAGAGGTGGGGAAAAGTACCAAAGAGGAGACGTTTGTTGAAGAGATTTAACAGGATGTTAGGATAAGTTCTCCGAACTTATCCTAATATCCTGTTTTTAATTAATGACAACATTCCCAAGCAAGTCAAATCCAGGGTATTTTTGGGCACTGATTTTATTTAAAGCTGTTTGAAGCTCTTGTTCAGTAAACAGGTCAGTATCCACAGTGGTGGAGTATTGAAGATTGAGGGTTCTTCTTATGGATTGAATGGAAAAGTCTGTGGACTGATCATCTTGAGGAAAACGTTTATCAAGAATCATGGTGACAGTATCATGCCATGTCGTGATTTAAGGGTCGTTAGTTAGTATGAAACATTCATAACGTTCATGGAGTTATAGATATTGGTTGGCACTTTATCTCTGCTAAGTTTATAGAGTAGTACCCACGGGTTTGAGTTTCCCGACGAAGGATTGCCAGGTAGCGATTTTTTGCTCTGAGATTTCGAGATTATACTGATGTTTTATGGATCTCTATTCATTTCTGAGTCTTTGTACTTCATTAGGAAGCCAAGAGTGTCGTCTTTGATACAGTTTCCTTGCCCTGTGAGCACGTCTTCTTATAACCGTTAGCTGGGGACTCCACCAGGGAACAGATGATTTCTTTGGATTTATTCTCTTAGTCGAACATTCAGTTGCTCGTAGTAAGGCAGTTTGGATATAGAAGGCTTGTTCTTCGGCATTAAGCTGATTAAATGAATCTAAAATTTCATGACGGAAGTCATGTTTAACTGATTACGAGAACAGTGGCCATTTTATATGCTTTATAGCAAATCTTCTCAAGTCTTGAGGTAATTTCCGATTTTGTAAATTTGTAGTAATTTTAAATGAAATTGCATGGCGGTCATTATATGTAAGATCCTCCATTACAGCCCAGTTTGATATTTTGTTAGTGATGCTTGCAATTGTGAAAGTCAGGTCGATGTTAGACTCACCATTTATTGTCAAGAAAGTACTGGGTTGGTTGGATTTATTTAGGATGTGCAGGTTATGTGCCAGAAGTTCTCCAGTTGTTGTTCTCTGTGGTCAGTGAAGGTACTAAACCATAATGTAGACGTGGCATTGGAGTCTAGCTATAATGATTGGTGATGGGCATAGTTTTTCAATGACAGAATCTTGGTAATTCAGGGAGATTTGGATATCTTCAGATGGCGGACAGTAGAGTATATCAAATAGAAAGTAGTAGAAAGTGAAGAGATTTGTACATACACATGTAGCATTTGGGACACACAGGGAAGAAAAAGCTGTTATGTCAAGTGAGGTATTAAATGCCACTGTTGCAGATTTTGGATGTTCTGCCTCAGCACGTATGATCCCGGCAGAGATTGGGAAACCCATTAATTTTGAGTTGTGTCCATGGAGACCTCTGGAAAAAATAGGGTTCTTGTAAGCAGAGCAAGTCGTAAGAATTCTCAGTGATGGCAACTCTGACTTCATCTGTGACATTACTGGAGCAATGAACATTCAGTTGCAGTATGGTAATATCCTCATGGTTAAGGAAAGTTGCGTTAAGAGCAGAGGTCTGGCCGATGTTACTCATTAATGGTTCTTGTTTTAGCCTGTTCCGGTGTTCTAATGTATTCTGGACACGAAGTGTCCCATACGGAGTGATCGTAATCCTTATGCATTTTAGTCTCTCCTGTTTTTGAGGACAGTCTGAGTATACATGTCTTCCCATGGCACAATGACTACACAACACTACTCTTTGATTAAAGTTGTGGGGTGAATGACCAAAGCCAGACATCTAAAGCATTTGTTCACTATGGTAAACCGACGGCACTTATGGGCTTGATACCCAAGATGAAGGCTGTCCTGTTCAAAAAGACATTTTAGAAATTTTTCAGGGAAGCCAATGACCCAATTTGTTGAGTCGGCTTTAGATCCTGTGTTAAACCTGAGATTGTTGGATTCTTTGACTTCATCAAATGTGAAGCCAAAATTCTCTAGGTTCTCATGGTATATGTCAGATATGATATCATCTTTTGATAATTTTTGGGAACATCATACACAAATATCGTGGGTTTGGCTGTAGTGAGACCTTGTTTGATAATTGTCTCAGAAAATGCAATCTTGTCTAGATCATTAGAGCTAGTGGTTTCCAGAACACTTTATTCTAAATTGTGCATAAAGATCCTATTTTAACATTTCTGTACTCTTCTGTCAGTGTTTATGCAACCGTGTTTTTGATTTCATTACCTGATTCCATTTTGCAATTATCTGTGGCACGTATGATCAATACATTTCGGCGCCTCCGTAGCCAGGTGGGAAGGAGCAGCAGTGCGTAGCACATGCTTCTTGATTAGACCGGTGTTCGACCCTGTCACTACCAAATACGGAGGATGCGGGAAGGTCAGGGAATGGCTACCGCATATTCCAGGAGCAATATGGCCTTAGTTGCTAATGCTCCTAAAACCAAAACAAACAAACAATACATTTCGTTTTGGAGTTGTCTGGGAAGTTTGATACAGTTCATTTGATCTAGGTTGTCTTAGAATATAGTTTTCTTCTGCAAGTTGTGAAGCAACAGAGTTAGAGTAACTTTTGGACTTCACACTGTGCAATCCCTGTTGCAAAGTGGTGGTATATGTCTTCTTAGAGGAGTCTGATAGAACTTGAAAATGGCATTCTTGGTAGTGAACTAGTTTTCTGAGTTCTTCTGCTCTTACTTTTAATTTTTCTTTGTCTATGATGAGAGTTGTTATTGTTGTTGTTAGGCTACCATTTCAGTCCATTTATCCATAATAAAGTTTATCGCAGACATTGTTATGTTATTTGTCTCATGGGTGATAGAGGCCACCATGTCACGTTCAAGCTGTGATGTGGCTTCATTTGTAGATGTTAGGGAGTCAATTGTATCCTCTTCATTAATGTATTCCTTATTTTTGGTTATTTTATCTTCTGTTTTGTTACTGTAGATGTGCACCTGGCTGGAGTCATGAACAGCGCATTGTTACTGTTCTGGCAGTTGGGGGTATTCTCGTGTTTCCTTTTCTGGTGTGGGATGGTTTGCTTCTCTTTCTTGATCAATAATTTCCCTCAGTGTTCAGTTCAGTGTTGAGGGTCAAACGGTACCAGGGGTCTCTCCCATCACAGCGAGTTTACATTGTCGTGTGATACAGTATACTGTAAATGCCAGAGATTTAAACATTTCCCTCAGTGGGGACTAATAAAGTTAAACGAACACGAGATGAAGATTTGTTGAATAAACTAGGCTGTAGTGGAGAGTATACGCGGTTATACGCCATATACTCTATTGATTTTTTTTAGGTGAATAGCGTCTGCCTTCTGGTTTTTGAAAGACTTGAAAAACAAATATTATTAAAATATTTACCATTATAACATTCATAACGTTCATAGAGAATATCTTCTGCTAATTTTACGACTACAGCTGACGCTTTTGCAATTACTAATGACCTTGCACAGATTATTCATTTACCTATAAGAATACTGGACAATCCTAAACATACAGCCAACATGCTTGATCTTTTTTCACACAAACAACCGTTCTAAGTACACGGGCGAAGTGAGTGGTCCTTTACGCACCTCAGATCACAACTTGGTGATAGTCTCTTTCCAATGGAGCCTTTATCTCATGACTATTCCCAACCTCGTATTGTTTGGCATTACAAGAATGCAAAATGGGATGACCTGCGAGATTTCTTTTCATCTTTTCCATGGTCGGAATCCTGTTTCAAAACTTTTGATGTGAACGATTGCTCAGATCGTGTCAGTGAAATTATTCTTGCAGGAATGGAATCCTTTATTCCACACTCCACTTTATAATCTCGTCCTTTATTCTTCTCTTTATTGGAAAACCTTGGTTTTCCAATAAAGAGAAGAATGCTGTTCAAGAGAAGAACGTTGCATATAGTAATTGTCTTGTTTCTAATTCTTCAGTTTCATTTTCTGCCTACACCAAAGCTCGCAACAATTGTAAAGCAGTTATTAATCAGTTCAAATTAGACTTTGAACAGGCTAAGAGTAGAAAACTTGCTTCTTGCCCTAATGGTAGCCGAGCATTCTGGTCTCTTACCAAAGCTATTGGTCGCAACTTTTGCCCATCTCTGCTCCTACCTCTGTCTAAACAAGATGGTTCTGTCTTCGCTTCAGCCAAGGATAAAGCTGACCTGCTAGCATCCCATTTTTCTTCCAACTCATGTATTAATGACCTTGGTAAAACACCTCTCACCATTCCAAACACGCTCCATTCAATGCCTCCTGTGGTCTTCCGTCAAAAGGATGCCAGAAAGATTTTGACGAATCTTGATGCTAAGAAAGCTCCAGGTCCTGATGGTATTTCTCCACTTGTTCTCAAAACCGGTGGTCCTGAACTCCTGTTCTTTGCCGCCTTTTTTCACTCTCTTATTCCAAAGAGGTTTTTCCTTCTGCTTAGAAATTTGCTCATATCCAGCCAGTTCCTAAAAAGGGTGACAAATACCTCCCATACAATTATCGTCCCATTGCAATTTCTACTCTTTCTAAAGTAATGGAAAAATCAATTATCCACCAACTCTTAAAATTCCCAGAAACCGTCCGTCTGATCAACGATCGCCAGTATGGATTCCGTGAGCGTCGAGCCCTGGTGATATTCTGGCTTATGTTACCCATTTATGCACTAATTCAATGGAAAAGTTCGGTGGAACACAAACAGTTGCTGTTAACATCTCAAAAGCTTTATCAGGATCGTGTTTAGCATAAAGATTTTCTAAACAAGCTTCCATCTTATGGTTTGCCTATTATTTCTTGTAATTTCTTATCCAGTTTTCTGTTTGATCGCTCACTAAGGGTGATGGTAGATAGCTCTCTGTCTTCTTACTTCTCCACTAATGCTGGTGTCCCCCAAGGTTCAGTTCTTTTCCCATCTCTCTTCCTCTTGTATATTAATAACCTTCTTCCATTGACTGGAAATCCTATCCATAGTTTTGCTGATGACAGCACATTGCATCCACTTTCCATTTTGAGAAACCTTGCCGTGCTCAATCAGCTTCAATTTCTCGAAAATCTTGTACCAATTCCTTAAATGCTGATCTCCAGGTAATTCTCCAGTGGGGCAAAGACAACTTAGTTGATTTCAATCCTTCTAAAACTCAATCTTGTCTTATATCTCGCAAAAATGATTCGTCTGCTCCTATGCTTATCTTTAGTGACACTCCGATTTCTAGGCAAAATGATATATCGCTTTTGGGGATTACCTTGACTTCTAATCTCTCTTGGCACAAGCACATTACAAATATTGCTTTCTCTGCATCTAAAAAACTTGGTTTTATCTTTCGCTCTCGGCGTTACTTTTCTTCCAAAGAGCTGTTCATTCTGCACAAATCGCAAATCCTCCCTGCCATGGAATATTGTTCCCACATCTGGGGAGATGCCCCCAAAACCTCTCCCAGGCTTCTAGATTCCATTCAGAAGAGGGCAATTAGGTTAGTTAATGACTCTTCTCTAACAGAGTCTCTCCACTAGCTGTCTCATAGACGTACTATGTTTGCTGCATGCCTTTTCTACATATAGTGTGCATAATGTTAGGGTCGGGCGCCACCTGTGGTTTTCCACATCTGCGCCATATGTACACTGTGAAGAAATACAGAACACTGTAAATGCCAGAAAAAAGTGTTGTGTGTTGAATGTGTAGTTTTGTGTTGGGTTCTGTTGTGTGTCCTGGCATTTGGCCGCAGGGCCCCTGGTGGAACCCCACGTTGCCGGCACACACCACTAGGAGGTAGCCAGGCTGCCCATAGTTCTCTGGATAGTCTCCGTCAGGGTTGCCTCAGCTTCCTGAGCGGAGACAAAGTTAAAAAAAAATGAAAAATAAATTTAAAAAATAAAAATAATAAATAAAAAAAATAAATAAAAAATAAAAAAAATAAATAAAAATTTAAAAAAAAAATAAATAAAAAATAAAAAAATAATAAATAAAAAATAAAAAAAATAATAATAATAAAAAATAATAATAATAATAAATAAATAAATAATATAATAAAATAAAAAAATAATAAAATAAATTAATTAATTTAAAAAAAAAGCAGCGATTAGATAGAGTGAGGTAGTACAGGGTGTACAGAAGAAGAGGGGGAACAGGTACTTCCATGGGCACTGTTCTTCTGAATTGGCTTCTATAATTTCCGCTCTCTCTTTCAAAACAGTCCGAAAACGTGCCGCCGCCACCAGCCGACATCCATTTACTGTCTGACTTCAAACTCACAGAACCAACTTTTCATCTTCCTCGTTTATTCATTCAACTGCCGTTTTCTGGAACAACCTTCCTTCATACGTATTTCCTGAAAATTACAGTCTACAGAAGTTCAAGTCTAATGTCAACAAATATCTTCTTTCTTCTTCTCAACTTCCAACCCAAGCAAGGTACTAAGTACTACAGGTTCTAATACCTCTCGTGTTTGGTGTTTACATTAAAAAAAACACAAAAAACAAAAAAACAGCACTTTGAATAAATATAGCACAACGTTGAAAAATGCCATGCGTTTGGTCAGAATGGTAATGTCTGTAATACTGGCCAGTTTGTATAGGAGGGATTATAAGGTGGAATTAAATTAAATACAGTGGAGGAAGATCTGGGAATTACGATGTGGACACATGAAGTTTTCCGAGAAATATGAATAGGAACCTAGGAAAGCTCGATGTGTCCGATCCATGATATTTTGAACAATATCCAGTAGAAATAGGGAGCAAATAATCCCACTGATTAAGCAATCGTAACACATCATTTGGAACACTGTGTCCATATATGGAGAATTCATCTGAAAAAAGATACTGGACTTCTTAAAGGCGTCCAGAGGCCAGAAACTCTCATTGAGATCGGAAAAAGTGTGACTGTACGAGGAAAAACTTTTTCTGAGTTACAGAGCTTGTCAAGCCTTACAGAAGACCCGATTGAGATTTATTAATTTTACTTACCCCTCTGAGAGGGGTTAGTAAAATTAATGAAGATGAAATTTTCACTGTTATAAATACTTCCTGAAGTATTTATAACAGGCCATAAATACAAATTACAGCGGAAGAGTTTTAACTAGATTATAAGGAAGTTTTCTTTTAACCAGTAAGTCGTTAATTATTGTAATAATTTGTAACCACAGGCAGTTGAATCTGATATTCGTGTATTCTTCATTTATTTTGTTTTTTTATCTAGTTTTTCTTTTTTTGTCCTTTGCAGCAAACGTCTATGGCTTCCTTGCTCTATAAGCTGACACTAATACTAATGCTTTCTTGATAAGAGTATACACTTTTGTGTCCTTGACTAAGGTGCTCGCCGTTTTCTACACTAGCTCTGACACATCTACATACTTTCTAAAATGAGGATTCCAAACTTCTGGGCACTACTCACAATGCGAATTAATGATTGACTTATAAAATACTATAATCAATTCTTCGTTCAGCTGGCAAAATTCTTATATAAAGGCGTGATAAAAAATGTTCAGGATTAACCATTTCCCAACGAAGATTTGAAAATAGTGTGCATAGTGTGCATAGTATTAGGGTTAGGCGCCACCTGTGGTTTCCCACATCAGTGCCATATGTTCGCCGTGAAGGAAGGCCGCCGTAGCCTAGTAGTCAAGCGCGCGCGTGTATTAGTACACGTACCTTGAGTGACCGGGGTTCAAGTCCGTGACTGCTGAATACGGTGCTGTTTCTTGTAATCTGTCTATCTTGTGAACTCCTATGACCGTTTGGTCGTCCCGGAGTATAAACAGAAAATTTATTTTATTATTTTTACTACTGTAAATGCCAAAAAAGTGTTGTGTGCTGTATATGACATATTGCGTTAGGTTCTGTTGTGTGTTCTGGCATTTGGCCGCAGGGCCCCTGGTAGGACTCCACGTTGCCCGCACACACCACTAGGAGGTAACCAGTCTGCCCATTATTCTCTGGCTTGTGTCCGCCAGGGTCGCCAGAGCTTCCTGGACGGAGACAAATTGAAGATTTGAAAAGTGATTCTGAGGGTTGTCGTCCGGAAGAGCTTATTTATGATGGCGCTGACAGAGTCAGTCCAGTTGGTGGTTTCATTTTGATCAGCCAGGACAGTGTCAGAGATATCTGGCACTGTCCATCAGGCTATAGAAGAGGGCGAGGCCATGGTATCATTCGATGTGATATCCTTGTTCACGTGCATTCCTATTGACCATGGGGTGCAGTGCATGCATGGCATTGGAGAAGGATGACACCCTAAGCAATAGGACTACGTTAAGCGTGGAGGACATTTGTAGTGGGGTGGAGCTATGTCTCTCAAGCACCACCATGGTGTTTCAAAACACAATGTACAAGCAGGTTCATGGCGCAGAAATGGGTTCTCCTATTAGTGCTATCATAGCAAATTTAGCTATAGAGGAGCTCGAAGCCAGGATTTTTGATGGATCGGTTCTCCCCATGCGTGCATGGAAACGATACGTTTACAATTATTAGGAGGGGGAGAGAGGATGAGGTGCTTAGTTTCCTTAATATCTTCTCCCCGTTTATTCAGTTTACCTCGGAAGTGGAAGTAGAGGGTACCCTCCATTTCCTTGATGTGTTGGTACATAGGGCAGGCCCTAGGCTGAAAACCAGTGTATAGAGGAAACTCATGTGCCGGGGCCAATATACATATCACAATACGGCACAAACCAACCATCATAAGAATAGTGTTATTAGGGCATTGTTGGACAGGGCTGGGTCCCATTGCAGCACCCTCGAGGATAGAAAAGAAGAAATTCTTCACAGCTTCACAGTGTCACAGCGGATCTCGGAAAATGCGGCTACCCCCAGAAGATCATAGATAAATATATCGAAGAAGCGGAGCACGGACGAAGAGAACCGTTTACACCAGTTGCCACTGCATACATTCCCTACTATCCGGGTCAAACTGAGCATATAGCTCGGGTATTGTGCGAAAGCCAGACATGGTGGGTGTGCAGCTTCCAGGACGGAGGTTGCACTCAGGTCACAGAGCTGTGTCACAGGTCAAGGACCCCATACCAAGGGAATTTACAAGTGGGGTCGTGTATAAGATCAGGTGCCCGGATTGTGGGGAATGTTATGTTGGTGAAACGAAACGTCGGTTCAAAGATCGTCTGGGGAAGCATATGAACGCGATAAAGACCGCGGATTATGGGAAGTCTGCTGTGGCAGAACATTTTTGGGAGGAGCACCATCGAAGCTGTTATCGTCGACCGGGCACATAGATTTTGGGACTGCAAATGGCTCGAGAGCTTGCAGATTTGTTCCTCTGAGAACAATACCATTAATAGAGACTGGGGAATCTGCATTCATCCCCTCTTCGAGGCGGTGGTTCTTGGACGGGATGAGCGGTTCCACCTGGCATGCTCCCGAGTGGGCGCCTCCGTAGCCAGGTGGGAAGGAACAGCAGTGCGTAGCACACGCTTCTTGATTAGACTCGGAGTTCGAGCCCGTCACCACCAAATACGGAGGATGCGGAAAGGTCAGGGTATGACCACCGCATATCCTGGAGCAATATGGCCTTAGTTGCTAATGTTCCTAAAAACCAAATAACAATAGCATAACAAACAAGCTCCAGAGCCATTTCCGGTTCCAGTGCACTTGAGGAGAATACTGCCCATGCTCCTGTAGAAACACGTGCCGACAACCGTGAGCCTGCTGATATTTAAGGATGTGCCATACGAAAAACCTCACTGTTGAAAAGGAGTTGGATGCCTCTGAAAGCTTTTAACGCTTTTATCATCCTGTTTTATCTACATTATATTATTGTAAATAATTCTTTGCAGTTTAAAATTTCATATTTTGTTGTACAGACAGTTACCTTTTTATCAGTTTTATCCGGTGGAATTTTATCATTCTATTTATTTCATTTATCTACCTCATTATTTTAATATAACATAACACTATTTATATTTTTAATAACAGTTGGTGAATGATTGCGCAGTTATTATGAATATTCGGAAATACAGCATGCGATTTCGTTGTTAGACAGAGCAATCAACTGTCAACTGGACTCTCTCTCTCCACGTTTACCTTAACATTAAACTTTAAACGCACATGTTTCTCACTCGTCCACACTTCCAAAAAAAAAAAAAAACATCATCACTTTCAGTCCGCACGTACTCGCGTTCACTCCGCCTCAATAACCCCTCTTTTTTTTCTCTTCTTCATCTTGCTACCACGAATTGTGAATTCTGAATGCAAAAAAAAATTCTACTTCAACTTCAATAACACTTTTTTTTTCTCTTCTTCATCTTGCTACTACGATTTGTGAACTCTGAATAAAAAAAAACAAAAAAAAACTCTACTTCAACCCGCAATTCCCAACTCCCGAACTTTCCTCCGAACCCTTTTTCCTCAGCAGTTCGAACATTCTTCCATAAGACTCTCAACCAATCCCAATGCAATGCTTAAATTTTCACTCCTTCCTATTTGCTAAAAAACTTCCCACAATCGTCTCCCTGGTGAACAAAACAAACCCCACTCTTGAAATTTTCTTGTTTACTTTTATTTCGCGCCTTGGCCTTACAATTCTTTGATCTATGCCGATCGCCTCCAAAGCTATTTTTGTGTTTACACTTTTTTCTTAAATGTTGCCAACTTACTTAAAAATCCGCCACACTGGCTCTGTTTTCTTGACGCGTATGCCAGATTGTCCACTCATTACCTGTTTATAATAAAAATATAAAATTAAATATTGTTTATAATATTTAATAATAATATAATTATAATTATATAAATAATAATAATAATATATTAAATATTTCCAATATATTTGTAAGAGTGTATTTTTATATCAAAATGACACAAAAATATTTACATTTTCAAATCATTTCTTTCTGCTTCAAATGAATCCTTGCAGTGGAAAATTCAAATGAATCCTTAGGACAGTCCAAGGGTTAAATAATATTCAAAATCAAGTTACTGACAAATTGACTTGAAAGTTGTGATATTACTAACACACACTCGTTTGACAGCTGTGGTGTGATTTGTAGAGTTGAAACCAGTCATCAAATACACTTAGATACTTTAAAATTGTAGTTTATTGACCTGAATTAGGAATCCAAGTTTAAGATTTACTTCTTTAATATTTTTTTCTTTTTGAGACAGAAAGATTATTTTAAAAAACTACACTCTTGCTTCATATATTTATTTTGAAAGACTCTTTGAAACCCTCCTGCAACTATTAAGGTGACATAATGTACGATGATCAAATAGGTAATGGGATTTCACGTGGTGCCATAGCAACCCTTCTGAACACTGGCAGTAGCCCACGAGAAAGATATTAGTTGTTGAATCATTTATGAGTTGTCCTGAAGACGGCCATTCAGGCGTAGATTGTAATGACTCTGTACATTAAGAATTAAAGTTTAGAAAGTTTTAATCGTGAAGACGTGAGGAGGTATATTTCAGTGAGCGTAATTTTTGTCATGCTCTAATCTGTTAACCCGCTGCTTCTACTGATGGGGTTAATAAATATGCTAATGAAAATTTCCATTGCTGTAAGATTAGCTTACTGGAGATAAAAGCTAGAAAGAAGAAAGGTGTCATCTATCTGTTTAAAATTATGACCGACATGGCACGGACCGTGTGTGTTGGCCCTCACACTGTGATTATGTACATTAAACGCAGAGTCGGTTTCATACAGAAGAATTCTTATTTTTATCTGCATTTTTTTTCTCTATAAATCTCGAAGTTCTTTTAACCCTATGGTTTTGCTGTTGTCATCTGGCAAGGGAGTCTTCCTTCTAAAATGGTTAACGAAAATTCGTATAATTTCTAGTTGAATCAGGAAATCAGATTTTCAGATATATAAAATATCGCAACTCAATAAATAAATAAATAAATCTTTTTTTTTTTTTTTTTTTTTTTTAACTGTGCTTATTCTTAAAACCTTACTAATAATATTGTTCTGTAGAATATTTGGATATTTTATCGAACCCAAATGTGTTTAATGTTATACAGTATATTATATTTAATGTTTTTGAGTCCAGTGCTTCTCAAACTATCTGTGGTGAAGGACCAGTTTCTTCTATTTCCAATTCGTCGCGGACCGGTAACAAACAGTTCGCGGACCACACTTCGAGTAGTACTGTTTTAGACTGTTTTAAATGTAGATTTAAATTTCATCTGAATATTCTTTCAGCTTTAATCTGTTTTTCCTTCCTTACGAAAATAGGTTATTATCTGATACTTTGTTCACCATGCTCCCTTCGTATCATCAATCGAGTTGAGCCCTTCACGCTAGCTTTTCGACGATTATTCATTAACATCAGGTTACCTAATTACTAAGGTATAACTAAAAAAAAAAAAAAAAAACAGTAGACTAAGTAGACTAGAAGTCATAAACTGAGAGTAATTCTTTTCATTAAGCCTGTCTGATGCATTAAAGAACAGCATAAATAGCTATTAATCGGCAAGTAAGCGAGTTGATAATTCTCAATACGCTCGTCTTCCCTTGTAACAACGTCATAGTGGCAAAAAAAAAAAAAAAAAAAAAACAGTAATCACGCTCGCTTCTCAGCTTCTTCTAGAGCCTAAAATTTCAACACGTCAGAGTTAAATTTTCGAGGAATAACAAAAAAGCAAAAAAGTAAATGCATTAAATAAATAAAATGAAAAAAAAAAAAAAAAAAAACACACCTGTATCTCAAATAAGAAATGTTTTACTGAAGACAAGAAATTTCTTATGTCCTTAACCATATTATAATAGCAGAATGCGGTCACATTCTGATGTTGTTGTTGTTTTTGTGAGGTTTTAGGAGCATCAGCGACTAAGGCCATATTGCTCCGTGTATATTGTCTGTAAATTGCATGTGTTCTGTGGTCAATTTTCTGTTATGGTGGACGGAAAACACGAGTTCCGGGTTTTTCGTCTAAATATAGGAGGTAGGCAGAATGGAAAAACGAAGAGAAAAGCGAAGAATCAAGAAGTTAAACCAGCAGAAGTAAGCGAAAAAAACTAAATTAAACTATTATATTCGGGTCACCTTGAAAGTCACTTTCAACTACCCATGTGTATTGTGTCTGTAAATTGCATTTTCTCTGGCCGATTTGCCTGCTTTGCTGGACGAAAAACCCTAGTTTTTTTTTTCGGGTGAAACCTTGCTGTCCATGCCTGAGACCGAATAACTCAGCCACGGTGTGAAAAAAAGACCATAAAAGAATATGAAACAAACAATCTTTGTAAAACACCAAATACTTTTGCTTTAATGAATTCAGGTTCTCTATTCTTTTCTTCAAAGCTCTAGCACCTCCTATATTTTAGAAATTTTCCCACCTATTTTGAACTGTCTAAATTTAAATTTGAAAAGCAAATTAAAATGTATGAAGAATAAATTAATCAACAGAATAAGTCCCCATGAACTATGCTATTACATCAGAATATATGTCATATAATATGTGAAAATGTTATATACAGTATGTATATAACATTTAAATTTATTTATTGAAATAATGCATTTTAATGAAAGTAACGCAAGAGGGTTATTATTATCATTAGCCATATGGTGCAAGGAAGCATGAGGCTTTTGCTGCACCAGCCAAAAGAGTTACCCTCAAAGAGAGAGAAATAGAAAGGAATCACCAAGGAAGAGAAGAATGATGATATCTATCCAGCTGATGATATTTTATATGGTATCATATAAAATATTATACTGAGGTGTTCTCATTTAATGTTGAAATCAATTTATGATTAATATAATATTTATGATATTCCAGGCTATTTTTTTAATGTGTCTGATTGATGAAGAACCATTGATTAACTTATTACAGAAAATAAGAGGATTATTATTATTATTGTTTTAATTACCACGAAATAATAATACAGGTGGCACTCATTTGTTACATTCTGTGCAGACAGATAGTTGTGGTTTCGTCTGATAACTGTTTGCGTTTAAGACAAGTGTGCGATAAAGAAGTCAAATCTTGTGTTATAATAGAGTTTTCGGTACAAATAAATTGAGGAGGACCAAATCAGCTTGAAGAATACAGCAGGTAAGACGTGTTTTTTTATTCCTCAATTTAATGAACTTAACTGGCATGTCAGGAGGTAAAAAAAAAAACAACGTTTGTTTGATATCGTATACGCTTGCTTCATTGTATTATTTTGTTAATACTAATAATGCTGATATTTATATATTGGGAGGTATTTATTTTGGACTGTTTACCAAGGTAAATTTATAAACATTTATTGGTGTGCTGTTTATACCTATTAATCTCAATTAAATGTGATTAGTAAAAATCGCTACATTACAAGCTGTACATAGCTACTTGAATCGTCTGTTCATTTTCGCGTGTGCCAATGTCAAATAAATAATTTTATAATGTACAGTATTCTTATAGAGTTTTTTTTTTTCTTTAATAAGTAATTTTTCAGTAATTTAGGTTATTACGAAATAACAAATATTTCTTAACCTTTGTTTTTATAAACAAAACAAATTTACCTGAAATATAACTGCATATTTGTTTCGCGGTTACAAATTGGTGAGCGATGTTTGCTATAATTTAAGTAGGGGTCTGAATATGTTCTTTGCCTCCGGGGCCGAAAAAGGGTAGCTACGCTACTGGTTATACTTAATTCTTTAAATGGATTTGAGAGCCACAAAACAGCATATTATAGGTGCTCACTATACAGTACAAATAATCCATGGGCTATTTATTATACAATCACCATAAATATGTCAATTATTGTTAATCATTATACATAGTTACGAACTATTCTGATCTCATGTGACTGTCCTCGAATAGAAATAGAAAATCTGCTTGTTTATATATCATACATGGCATTTTATTGTACAGTGATTTTAAATCTTTTATTTAATTTTTATATTTCCTTTTTGTTATATTTATGCAATTTTTCAGCGTATTATGTTGCTATTTTAAAGTTTAGTTTTATTTCAGTGTTGCTCAGTATATATCACGTTGCGTGTTTCTGCACAACGGTACATCCTTATCCCTGCACGCTCAGGGCCGGATTTCCCACCGCAAAGTAAGCATTTATTTAGGAGCGGCGGCGTAACAAGGGTACATGTGTTCTGTATTATAATTATTCAACTATAAAAAAAAATTAATGAAAAATAAATAAATAAATAAATAAAGAGACGTGGTTGTAATAGTTTTAAGGACGGTCCGAAACTTGCTGTCAGTAATCGGCGCTCTAGGAAGATGTTGAAATTGGTATCCCCTGCGGATGTACCTGGGCTGAGGTTTTTGGTAGAATGAGAAATATTTTGTTCACTCAGTTATATTTTTGGAAATTAAAAAATAATTTCCAAAAATATTTATTTTTTCAGTACATAAAAGAGCTGATATATCAATAAATTCTCAGAAATGTAGAGTAATGAATAATCCATATTCATTACTCTTCGTACGCTCACGGAAATTAAAATAACTATATACAATATTTGTTATTTTATTATTATTATTATTTTCATTGTTTTCGTTTTAACTTGATTTTTGCAATCGAATTTAGTCCCCTAGACGGTACTAGAACACCTCTATGGACCTGCTCAAAAAAAAAAAAAAAAAAAAAAAAAGGAAAAATCCTTTCTTTTACCCTTGATGGGGTACATCTTTATGTAATTCCCACATCAGAACAGTGTGATCACTGTCACCCAGTGGTTCCTTTATCTGGAAATTCTTAATGCATGAATAATCACTGCTGATAATTAGATCAAGAGTATTACTTCCTCTGGTTGCCTCTCGAATATGTTGCTGTAGAAAACAGTCATCCAGTAAATCCACGAAACTCTTGCTAATGTGCGAGTGACCAACCAATAAGTTCCAGTCAATATCTGGAAAGTTAAAATCTCCCTTAAAAGACATTCTGGCCCACTCTATTTCTCTGCGCAATTGTTCATTATACTCATTAGGCCCATAACACACAACTACTTTCATTTTCTCTTTCCCAGTGCTTATGTCACCACAAATTTCTTTGGATATTAAATAATTTCCAAAGTAATTTCAAGATAAATATTAAACTAATTATTATTAATATTTTTTAAAATTTTCCTTGTGTTGTTGAATTTTGAGTTACTTATATCTTTGTCATTCGTATTTCTAATATAGTTTATTCAGAAAAATGTGGCATGTAGGACAAGTTACACATTTTGTCAACTTGTTTAGAATATGACTACAACTAAAGAGCAGTTACTCTTCTTTAAGGTACAAAATTATAGCTGATAGTTTAAAATACAATGTGAACAAATTAAGCAAACTGCATATTACATAATTTCCTAAGCAGTTTTCATGTATGAATGTAGATGTAAATATTAAACTAATGAGATTGTTTTTTTCTCATGGCCTTGAATTTTGAGTTACTTGTATCTTTGTCATTCCTATTTCTAATATAATTATTCAGAAAAATTTAACATAGTACAAATTACACATTTTGTAAACTCATTTAATGAATGACCACATATCAAGAGAGGTTGCTTTTCTTTCATGATGATATGAATGTTTACCAGTTGCAATTTACAAGTATGCATCAATGTTGCACAGCCGATTATTATGGTGAAGGAAATTATATTCTGGAGAAGCAATTATCTGGAAAACTCTAACACATTATTGCTATTTAAACACTTAATACTGGTGGTTTTTTGAGTTTTTTTTAATATGAGTACTTAATCAAATAATAAGTACTGTACAGTGCAGTTTAATTAACATATGGACTTACAACTGCAGCACTGAGAGAAGGATGCTTTTGAAATGTTTTGAACATTGAGCTGTTAATTGCATTATTTTCTGTAACAACGCTTATCATATGCAGCCCAATGCACTTAATTTTTTTTTAATAAATTAACAGTGTAGAAATATAATCCTGTGGTAGATATAAACTAGTCTATAATCAAGTCACAAAGGAGGTTAGGCAAGCTAAAGCAGATTATGAGAAATATTTGTAAAATGATGCAATGACTTTATTTATGTAAACATTAGAAGGAAATGCATGAATCATATCCACTTCATATTCATGATTTAGCATTAGCATTAGTAGAGGCATTTGATGCAAGAAAGCAAGCTTATAAATAAATAAATAAATAAAAAATAACCACTTCCACTTCACCCCTCTGTTCGTTCGAAATACCTGTCCAGCTGAGCCTTAAACTTATTTAGGCTATCAACTTCCACGACAAGGGATGGAAGTCTGTTCCACCAACCAACCACCTGCTGGCTAAAGGCAAATTTCCACACGTCTATCCTACATCTGCCTTTCCTCAGTTTGAATTTATGGCCTCTCAGGTGATTATTCTGAGCAAAAGGAAGAATCCCATCAGCATTGAGCATGCTCAAACCATTCAAGGCTTTATACGCCTCTATCAGATCACCTTGCTGGTGCCTAGTCTCCAGACACTGTAATTTGCAAAACTTAAGCCTTTCTTCGTAAGAGCACCCCTTTGTTCCATTCACTAATCTTGTTGCCCTTCTCTGTACTCGTTCCAGCAGCTCTACATCCTTCTTGAAATGAGGCCTCCAGACCTGTATACAGTACTCAAGGTGTGGCCTGACCATTGCCTTATACAAGGGAATAATCACCTCCTTATCCCTGCTAGAAAAATTCCTATATATCATTGAAACCATGAGCTACTCTTGCAGCCTGTCTGCACTGCTCAGAGAAATTCATATCTGCTTACACAAACACCCCCAGGTCCCTTTCATTCTCTACGACTGTCAGTGTAGTACCACAGAGTTGATACGTTGCTCTGGGGTTGCTGTTTCCCATGTGTAGTACTTTTCATTTGTCAATGTTGAACTTCATTTTCCACCTCTCAGCCCATCTGCTCAACCTTTCCAGATCCTGTTGCAGCAGCATAGTGTCAGTAGTGTCCTTCACAACCCTGCCAACATTTGTATCGTCTGCAAACTTGGACATTAAGCTTGATATACCATCATCAATATCATTTATAAATACAGAAAACAATAATGGACCCAGTACTGAACCCTGAGGGACTCCACTAATAACATTAGTCTACGATGAGCAGTGTCCATTGATTACCACTCTCTGTCTTCTCCCCCTCAACCACCCCTTTATCCATAGCAGCAATTTGCCTCTAATGCCACACTGCTCCAATTTGTGCAGCAGTTTTCCATATGCAACAGTATCAAAAGCCTTTCTAAGATCCAAGTATATAATATCAAAGTTATTCCCTGCATCCAGTTCTTTTGTGACTGCATCATAGTATCCAATCAAATTGGTTAGGCAAGACTTCCCCTTAACAAAACCATGCTGTGCCCGAGCTATAACTGAAGTCTTGTCTAGATGATCCTGCAGTGTTTCTTTAACCAGTGCCTGCATTAATTTTCCAGGAACAGAAGTTAAGCTCACAGGTCTATAATTACTTGTGTCAGCCTTTGATCCTCCTTTGTGAATTGGGGTCACATTTGCACATTTCCAGTCTATGGGTACCTCCCCTGAGCCAAGGAAGCTCTCATAGTTATGGCTAAGGGTTTGCGTATTTCCTTTGCTGCCTCCTTTAATATAACTGGATAGATCCCATGCACCCCGGGTGCCTTTCTTGTGTTTATCTTCAACAATTTCTCCTCCACTTTACTCCCAGTTATTTCAAGATTCTGTAGCTTACTGCTAGAGTTGAATACACCTCTGGCATTCCCCTCGCTGAATAACTCCTCATGTGTGAATGTCGATGCAAAATGTTCATTTAGTTTGTTAGCTACCTGAGCAGGATCATCAACAGTTGACCCATCGATATCAAGTGGACCAATCTGATCCATCCTCTTCCTTCTAGAGTTTACATAAGTAAAGAACTCTTTTCTGTTTTTCTTTGCATCCCTTGCCAAAGATTTCTCATAATCTGCCTTCGTCTGCCTAACCTCCTTTGTCACTTGGTTACAGATCAACTTGTATCTATCATAGGCTTCTGTGTCACGTGTTAATTTGTATGTATCCCCATGCATTTTTCTTCTCTGCCATATGTCTCATTAGTTCATCTGACATCCATTTAGGCCTAAACCTTGAACAAGCAGGTGGTAGATGACTTTCATCAACCGGTGAAATACCGCCACTTTGTTTATTGGAGGCTTGAAGTGGTGAAACCCATGTTTAGTCTCTAGAGCAAAGTTTCCGGCATTCCTTTCCCCCCCATACTTCTTCTTCAACCCATGCACGGTACTAAGTACTATAGGTTTTGATATCTTTCGTGTTTGGGGTTTTCATTAAAAAAAAAAATATATATATATATATATTTCTTAGTTGGTATGTAAAGACTAGTAGCTTCCAAGATAAGTTCTTTGAATGCTTCCCATTTTGAATTTGCTGTTGGTAACATCATCAGTTGGTCCCACTGTATAGAATTTAAATTCTGTCTCAGTCCATTGTAGTCACCTTTACGAAAGCAATAACTCTTCCCTTTACCCCTAATGATAGTTACCTCTTTGAGTAAATCCCACTTCAGCACACTGTGATCACTGCCACCTAGTGGTTCATTTATCTGCAGATTCTTAATGCATGAAGAATCACTACTGATAAACAAATCAAGAGTATTACTCTCTCTAGTTGCCTCCCAAACATGCTGATTTAGAAAACAATCATCCAATAAATCCACAAAACCCTTGCTAGTGTGTGAGTGACCAGCCCCCAAATTCCAGTCAATATCTGGGAAATTAAAATCCCCCATTATAAGACTCTCTGATTTACTGGCCCACTCTATTTCCCTGTACAGTTTCTTATTATACTCATCAGAGTCATTAGGCCTATAGCACACTCCTACTCTCAATTTTGATCTCCCAATGCTTATGTCACACCAAACTGACTCGACACTGCACTCTCCAGCGATGTCAACTGGCTTCACTTCCTTGGATTTTATGTATTTCTTAACTAATAGCATAACCCCTCCTCCCTTCCTATCCTGTCTATCCTTTCTGTAGACATTGTACTCCCCAAATTCCAGTTCTGCATTCCTTATATCTGTGTGACACCACGTCTCTGAAATTCCAGCAATATCTGCCTTTGATGTTTTGAGCAATACCTTAAATTCATCAAATTTATTTACTAAACTCCTAGCATTGGTGTACACGCAAGTATACATGCACCTGTTCTTTTTCTTAGCTACCCTAACACAACCCATGTGTTTACTTGTACCCCAATGATTCCCAACAGTCTGTGAAATATCCTGCATCTTATTTTCCAGGCTGCTGCTCATTCCAATAGAAGCAGTGCAAGAATCACTTTCACCTCTGCCAATGGCTACTGTTATTAGTCCTTGTATTCCCCCAATCTAGCAGTTTTCCAACCCACCTAACACTGCCTCGATAGCATCAGCAAACATTCTTGCACCCTTTCTATTTAAGTGTATCCGATCCCTGTAGAAGCAGTCTCTCCTGTTAACAAGTATAGACCAGGCTGAAAAAAATTCTACCCCTTGAGCCTTGCACAATCTTTCCAGGGTCGAATTGATCGACAGGGCTCTCATCATATACTCCCTTCTATCGTGTCTGGGCAGAATTGCAGACACTCAAATTCAACCCTAATTCACGGCTTTTTTTTCAACAGTGACCTGTACTTGTTAAGTAATTCCCAGTCTCCTACTCTTAATATCATTAGTGCCAACGTGTACAACTATATCACCTTTTGTGCCCTTAAAAGATGATATCCGCTCTACAACGTCATCAACCTTTGCCCCTGGCAGACATTTGACAGAGATTTGACTGTTGATTATTCTGCTCAGGTTGCTGACAAACGTAATGAGTATTTTGCATCTACATTCATACGTGAGGAATTCTATAGGTAAGTGGATGCCAGAAGTTTATCAAAATTTGACAGGGAGCTAAATGATTTTGTAATTACTGAGAGGAAAGTGGAAGAGAAGTTGTTGAGGTTACACATAAGAAAGGCATCTGGGCTGCTAGATCTATCCTGTTATATTAAGGGAGGCAGCAAAGCAAGTAAGCAAACCCTTGACCATAATTAAGGGAATATCTTTGGATTCAGAGAAGATATACCACAGACTGGAGATGTGCGAATGTATTCCCAATTCACAAAGCGGGATCGAAGGATGACACAAGTAATTACAGGCTTTAGTTTAACTTCTGTTCCAGGAAAAGTAATGGTGTCACTGGTTAAAGAAGTAATGCAGAATCATCTAGATGAGGCTGCAGTGATACTTTAGATACAGCATAGGTTTGGTAAGGGGAAATATTGTCATTTAATATTCAGAATATAAAGGTAAACTGCAGCCATTATCAGCCCACTGCAGGATGGAAGCCTCCTCAATAATGAATGTTGAGGGAAATGGACCATAATCTGCCATGCTAGTCCAGTGTGGGTTGGCAGGTCAACCATATTTAGCAGTCAGGGGCTTGAACCCTGGTCTACTCAAAGAGCGTGTGCTACTGCACTGCCACTCCTGACCACTTGGCTATGGAGGCTGTTCAGAATATAATATGAATATCAAATAATATTCAGAAATAATATGAATATAATATAATATTCATGAATATTGAATAATATTCAGAGTATAATATGAATATATAATAATATTCATGAATATAAATATAAAATGAATATAATATTTGAATGAATATAATATTTGAATGAATATAAATATAAAATGAATATAATATTTGAATGAATATAAATTGAATGGGAGCATAAATTGAAATCTAGGAAGGATAGTTGTAGAATAGGAGGTGTGCTGGAGTAAACTTCCATCTGTTGTTATGGAAGTGATAACTTAAATGAATTCAAGGAAAAACTGGACCGACTATCAGAGGGAATGGATAGGTGAAATGGGAAGTTTTTTTTTTTTATTTTTGGCTGATGCTGTATAAGCTTGCTTTCTTTCATCATTTGCTACTACTAGTACTACTACTAATAATAATAGTTGGTCTGAAGTGAAGCATGACACAGGGGCTATACCAACAACGTCTTTATATTTGGAAAATGGAAGATTTAAAGAACATGTATGCCGTCTTGGTTGGATTATTATTATTTACACTCACACCAATTAATCTACCAGCTTTAAATGTTAAAATATCATCTAAATAGATTTGATTGATCGAGAGTGAAACAATTTTCCCATTATGTTGTAGAAAACCAGTTTTTTCTTTTTTAAATACAGTGACTGCACCTCAAAACTATCACTTGTGATGTTTAATTTTTAATTATCATTTGCAATTTTCTTTGATGGGGAATTGTAAAAAAAATTGTTTCTCTAATTGCTTTATATGTTGAGGTTGATTATAAGTACATTTCAAAAGCAAAAAGATAAGTGGCAGAGGAAAATCTTGTTAAATTTTTTGGTGTTTTTATCATCTAAATTTGCTCCATAAGAAACTTAACTTCCTCTCATCAACATTATCTAACTGTGCTTAGAAATCATTCAAGCTCCTCATAGCAAGTTCCATGTTTGTAATTGCATGTGCTGTTCTGATTTTACTGCAAATTGTAACCAATACTTCAATATTCTGTTTGGTGCTTTTTTTTTTTTTTTTTTTTTTTTTTTTAAATGCACATCAAACCTTCTAACCCCAGGGGCTCACATCTTGTGAGTATGGGCTTGGCACACCTAGGGTCCTGAGCTGATATCATCATTCTTCTCTTTCTTGGTGAATCCCCTTCTGCTTCTGACGCTCTCTCTCTCTCCCTCAGGATAACTCGGGAATTTTTTTTGGCTGGTGCAGCATAAGCGTCAGGCTTCCTTGCACCATATTGGTAATAATAATAATAATGTGCATTTGTGATAGTTTGTTTCCCCTAAAAATAAAGAAAACTATAAAGATGGAAAAACAACAACACTTCTACAAATCTTTGGATATTACTTATCGTTTTCATAATTATTAATCATTATTATCAAACACATGACAAAGAAAAATCACTTTTTTGCAGATAGGATACAATATTATTAAGAGAAGCAATTTTTGAGGCCTCAATTCTTTTAATATAAGTAATCATACTTTTTTTTAATGGTACTAGCAACAAGTAGCTGCTGTTCTCCTGTTTGCTCCACTTGCACCATCATTTTGCCCAAATTCTTGGTTAAATGTGGTGCAATTCTCCAGCTATATTTGAATATTTTGGTTTATCTCTTTTATCTCTTCTTGTATTTAGAGGTTTTGGTTTATCTTTTTTAACCATTATTAACTTTCCTGTATTATCTACAAAACTATCTTGCATGATTATAAACTTTTGGGAAATGATGAATGCAAACACTTGAATATTTTGTGACAGTATAATTTTCATGGTGAATTTTGACAAGCCACTTCTTTTTAAGTTCATCATTTGGGAAACAAAATGCACTCATATAAGGTTTCCTGTAATTAGAGTACATCCAGGCATGCAGCGCTTCAGCAGCATTTTTTTTCTTTTTCAAATAAAGTACTACTCACACGAAACACGTGTTAAGCCAGGCTTGATGACGTACTTCCTAGTTTCATATTCCAGTTAAATAAAATCAATCTACACTTCACTGTTATTAAAGTTCATCTGACACTGAATACATACTCTTCCAAACTAAGATGGATTACCGCTAAAACTAATTGACACTTTAAACCTGATTGGGATTCACTGTCGATTCACTGCTGCCTACATTAGTCTCACTGAGAATCACTGTTCATCCGCCTACACCAGCTACATTAGCCTATTCAAGAATCACTGTTCATCTGCCTACACCGGCTGCATTAGCCTGATTGAGAATCGCTGTTCATCTGCCTACACCAGCTACATTAGCCTTTTGCAATGACTTCAGAAGCAGTGGTACTATCTTCGTGGCAATGCTTGGACTCTTCTCATAGGCCATGGTTATGCTGCTTTAGACATAAATCTAATCCAACAATCAAAATATATATGCTATCTTCAAAATGTAATGTGAAACTAAATGGAAAAAAACCCATCTGATTATAAAAAAATAAATTTTTAATATGAAGTATGATCCCTGGACTTTAATGACATTAATAACTCTGGCCTTGGGGGACACTATCTACAAGTTTTTGGTTTGTGGAGACTGGATTCTTGCTCCACTTCTCCTGTAATGTTTTCAGTTAGTGCTCTTCTTTCCCCAGGTTATGCTCCTAAAACCACTGATTTTGTTGACCATGCTTTGTGACATGAATCATACAAATAGCTCCCCCCTTCCTTTTCAAAGAATTGCCTCATTGCAGATAAAGCAAAATTGTGCAGAATATTGCAAAAAACAGGATCATTTACTCACACTACTACCATCAAACTTCATTCTTGGTTTTATACAATCTGGGTGGAAATATTTTTTGGGAATACAGCCCATGCAGATACACCTAATGCCCAGAATGGATGGCACGTTACTCTACATCATTCTCTGTACTGCTGTAATGTCCAGTGCTTCCCTTTGCACCAGGATTGGTGGTGATGTGCATTGCTAGGAGACCCACTTTCATGTACAGTATCTGCACTAAATTGAATTAGGGCACAGTAACCAATTCATGGACAAGGACATGGTAACCAGTTTTGTGAAGCGTTCTTAGGTGCATTTATATGCGTAAGGTGCAAATGATCCCAACATGTCCTTCTGCACATAATAACTGCTCTCATCAGTAGCGCAGTTTGGTATAATCACCGCCCTACCTATGTGGAGTGGAAAATACCTGATTTCAAATCCTGGCAGTGGTGCAAGGAATTTTTATGGGTCTTTTTCACACCATGGCTGAATTAGTCGGTTTCAGGAGAGACCGATTAACTTGGCCACCTTGAAAGAGACCAGTACATTTTTTTCTCCCAAAAACTCATCCAACAAACAGTAGATTGACTATAGAGCACATGCAATTTACAGACATATTATATATGGCGCAATATGGCCTAAGTTGCTGATGCGCCTTAAACCCTACAACAACAGGTTTCACATAATGACTCAACTTGCAGTGGAAAGATTTTTCAAGAAATTTTATAATTCGGCCTTTTAAAAAGATTTGTTTAATCATTCCTAATTTCATTACAATCAGACCAATAGATATCCAAAAATTATTATTTCTTTTCTTTCTCGCGGTGGATGGATATTTCATGAAATTTTATATTTGAGCATTTTAGAAGAATGATTTGTTAAGCCTTCCTGAATTTAATTAAAATAGGACTAATAGAAATCTAGCAATTATTATTTATTTTTTTCATATATATCATGTACGCTATCCACGTAACGTTTTTTGTCTGATGGCACTGGGGGTTCCCCCCCCCCAAATGAAACACTGGATATTATGCTTGTTGCCATGCACTGGTTGGAGGAATGAATGGGTAATAATGAGTGGTGGACGTGCAGAAATGAGATTTCTTCAGTTCACGCATAAAAGTCGTTGCTATTTGCTTATTTTTTGTTATAAATCAATGGATTACTATTTGCTAATGAGCTGCATACATTAAATAACTTGTTCTGATGGTTGTTGATCCTACACTTTTTACAGTTCTGTCAGCTGTCTCCTGAATCAGTTTGTTAAGGGTGTCATTTCCATTTCTTCTCACTCTCTGTTTCAAATGTTGATACGTTCTGGAGGTCAGCAGTATCACAACTGCTGTTGATACGTTCTGGAGGTCAGCAGTGGTGGTCTGGCTACTTCACTTAGGATGAGTGGTCGCGATACCCACTCTGGTTTTCTTGCATACAATATTTCCAACAGTTGATTTTGGATGTTCCACTCTTTTGGCTATCTGGTTAATGTCTTCATGATAGCACAGTATTTACAATCACCATCCTTCTGCATTTTGGGAGGAAAAGGACCGGGTTCAAATCCCTTCAATAACAGGATGAACTTTTATGGGCTTTTTTTAAATTTTGTGGCTGAGTTAGTCGGCCTCAAATGAAGATATCAATGGTTCCTTCCCTTCCAGGAAACTCGAGTGTTTCATCCAGCCAAATAGGCAAATCAGTCAGATAACACATACAATTTGAAGACATAACACGCACACATAGATAGTGAGATAATTCTCGGGTGGCCGTAATATGTTTTTTTTTGACGTGCTATGTTTCAGCCTACTGTTCTGACTTTTATGAAAGGAGTTAGATTCTTTATCGTTCCATATAAGTAGCAGAGTGGTCAGGAACGAGAGTGCAGTAGCATACGCTCTTCGAGTAGACCGTGGTTCAATTCCCTGACTGCTGAATACGATTAACGATTGTGTTCATGATTCATTGTGAACTCCTCTGACCTGGTGGTTATGCCAAAGTATAAACAAGAACATACCTATCATTGAGTGTGCGTGCATTTTTAGGAGCTTTAGCACATATGCTTAGTGGGCATATTGTTTTCACCATATCCGTCCGTCCTCATGTAATAATTCGGCTCCTACTGGATGAACTTTCATAAAAAAAATTTATTTGGGCCGCTTAAAAATAATTGATGGGCCATCCCAAATTTCATTAAAATTGGACAAATAGAAATCCAACAATTATTATTTTTTTGTCCATCCGTCTACATTTAATAATTTGACTTACAATGAATGGATTTTTATTAAATTTTATATTTCGCTCTTATAGAAACGATTTTTCGAGCTTTCCTAAATTTAATTAAAATTGGACGAACAGAAATAGAAATTCGGCAATTATAGTTTATTAATTTTTCTTACATTCACATAAGCTATCCATATACCGTATATTGTAGCTGAATCGCTGGCCATTACGTTTGTTGGCTCGCGCTGGTTGGAGGAATAAATTAGGTTGCATAAAACCGAGAAATTTGAAAACCCAGTTTAACCGAAGTTTACTCTTAAAACCGGTTTTAAAAACCGATTTTCTCAGACTTAGGAAAAATAATTAAAAGTTTATAACGCAGGTATTTATTTTATCTTGGGTAGATTGTACAAATCGTAATGAAATCTTTTAAACAAAATCTATCACCTCTTATATTAAAAAAAATAAAAAAATTAAAATGCTCCAAAAAAGTAACCAGCTTGAGATTATACAAAATTACAAATTGTATTCAAATCCTTTGAATAAAAACTATCTTGTCGTATAGTAAACAAAAAAATAATAAGCCCTATAATAATAATAATAATTAATTAAAAATGATGTGAAAAAAAACAGCTTGGGAAAATTACTTTACTATTTATTGCTCAGCTTTTTTTCTGAAAATGATCCTTTAAAAAACACAGTATATTAAGCATTTTTCCTGATAGACTTGACCTTATTTTTGTGTTAAAGAGACCAGTGATCGAAAACACTCTCTCAGATTGGACACTTGTTGGTTTAATGGTCAGCAGTGCTCTATAAAATTTCTCCATCTTTTCACTTCTACTGCTAGTTGCCTCCAAAATTTTAAATTCTTTGCTGATTTCCAATTCACTCAGATATTTTGAAGGCTCTTCAGTTAATCTCTGCATTACACTATCATACTCTCGCATGAGTGTATCTCCAGCATCGGAACTAGACGAGTCTTTGTTTTCTTCTAAAAGAACAGTTCGTTTATTTTCAGTTTCTTCATTCAACGCTAAGACTCCTTCGGAATGTTTTGCAAATAATCTCTGATAAATCTCTTCAGCATGCTTTTTCAAAACTTGTTTACTTGGAAAATCAAAAGTTCTTGAACCTGAATCTTCTTTTCTAAACTTTTTGGGGTTGTGTAGATAGCTCAGCAAAGCCACAGTTTGGCAATTTCGTCTTGCATTGTAACTTTGCAAAAGGCTTTGGTGAAACTTTAAAGTAAATGGGTTTTCTGCTGTATCAAGCTTAGCAAGCAGAAATTCTATTGAAGACTCTGCTTTAAGTAAGTCTGTATCTTCTGAGGTTATAGCCAGATTCTGAGGTTAAAGTTTCACATAGCAATTCAAGTGTTTTCCAGTCATCGTCAGACACAGCTTCAGTTGACAGTACTGCACATAGAGCATTTGGAATGCAATTTTTCAATTTCAAAAATCTCTCAATCATATAGAATGTGCTATCCCATCTAGTCTTGCAATCTAATATAAGTTTATATTCTTTCCCATTAAATTTTGCTTTAACAAAATTTTGTAATATGTCATTTTTGGTAGGCGATTTTCGAAAAACCTTGCAAATTTTTCTGACTTTGTTAATAGTTTGTGCAATATTGGCCACTGGATTGAAGAAACAAATGAGCTCATCGGTAAAGTCGGTTTGATAAAGCATGCCTTGCTATCTTTCTTCACTCATCACTCAATCATCACTACTTTCTTCATTATTTTCATTTTCTTCATTGTCTTTGGGAGACTCAGAGACTGTGGTACCATAATTGATTGCTTTTTCATAAAGTACATCTATAACTGACAGATGTATACAATGGGCTATACATTGTTGATGATTAGGCGTAATTTTCTTGCCAAACTTAATCATCATTGCTGCTCCATCGGTGGTGCAGGCAACAATATCCTCATCCAAGTTCAAACCAAATTCCTTCAAGTGTCCATTCATAATTTGCTCAGTTCTTCTGCTATTAAGTGAACCATTAATCTCAATAAGACCTAACGACCAATAATTGTCTTTTGAATGCACATTTATATTCGTATAACTTTTATTTTGTATAGACGTATATTCGTCTAGAGTCAATGAATATCGTGCACCCAAAACGAATAAATTTTTGAAATGCTAAATGAGTTCTTCTTTCTTAGTTTCATAATAATTCAGAACCATATTTTTTATTTCACTGAGGCTGGTGGCAATTTATCGTATTTATTTCTCTGAAGGTGAAGGCTTGATTGTATAAACTCACTCTTGGCAATTGAATTAAAAGAAAATCCATCTAAAGCAGATACTTTTGAAATCTCTTGTTCCATAGATTTTTTAACGATAAAGTTTTCTAATGTTCTTACCGTTTTTACGGGAGATTCACTGTTATCTTGTTTAATGTCAATCTGATGCATTTTCTTTAAATGCAACATCAAAGGTGATGTAGATCCTCCAGACGACTTCATTATCTTCTGACATTTCGAACATTGTGCTTCTTTGCTTTTTCGAGTAAAATAATTCCATACATTTGATTTCATCTTAGACATATTAAGAGTAATAAATATTAATTAGTAGGAATTTATATCACCGAAATTTTAAATAAAAATATTGAAGATAACAAAGGCACAATACTATGTGTCACCCCCTGCAAGCACTGAATGAAGTGTCTAATCGAGGCAAGTTTCAAAATTTTCACGAAAGAAATTTTTTATTTATTTACTCGCAATTTTTTCCCCCCAATTAAATCTATTGTATTTTCAAAATTACATAAAAGCTAAATTTGATGAAGCTGCTTTTTGGAGAACATTTGATCGCAAATTTAATAGGAATAAAGAAGCAAAAAACTTTCTACGATTGAAATTTGATGCAATATTCAGCGAATCTGTTTCTAGTGGGTAACCATCAATAAGGCGCGTTCCATAACTTGCCTGGCGAACAAGATAGATGGAACGGAGAAATGTTGAGCATTTTCTTTTACGCTACCGCTCCGACTCACTCAGTCGTAAATGAGTACACCTGCATCGTGCCATGATACAGGTGGGAAGATAAAAGGTACCCCTCCTAGATTTGGGCCACTCGCCCATGAGATTCGTACCTTAAAATAAAATAAAATAAAATAAAAAACAAAGCAGTTGAACGATCCAGAACAAACAAAAGAAAATGTGCGTAACAGAAAACTATATTCGAGGGTTAACTAAGAAGTTTTCGAATCCGGTTTTAGAAGTTCGGTTTTAACAACTCAATATGAAAACCGATTTAGGGTTTGCAAGCCCTAGAATAAATGGATAGTGTGGCCAATGCACAGAAACGAAATGTTCTCAGTTCGCGCTTAAAAGTTGTTGCTCTTTTTTATTTATTTTGCCATAAATTATTGCTATTCATTATATTTATGCTGTTTACTATTACAACTGGTAAGAGCACAAAAGGTGATATTGTTGTGTATGTTGTTACTAGTGACATTAAGAGTACATTGCAGATTTACTTAACAAGTACAGGGCAATTTTGAAAAAAAGTGGCGAGTTAGGGTTACATTTGAAGGTGTCTGCACTTCTGCCCAGACACAATAAGTTGGAGTATGTGAGAGCCTTGTCAATCAATTCATTTAGGGCAGGTTGCTGCTATGGATAAAGGGACGGGTTGAGTGAAAAAAGACGGAGAGTATTAATCAATGGACCACTGTCCATTGATTAATACTTTGTGGACTAATGATATTAGTGGAGGCCCCCAGGGTTCGTCATTGGGCCCATTGCTGTTTTCTATATTTATGATATTAATGATATTGATGAAGGTATATCAGGCTTAACGTCCAAGTTTGTAGATGATACAAAGGTTATCAAGGTTAGTAATGACAGTATGCTACTGCAACAGGATCTAGAAAAGTTAGGCAGATTGGCTGAGAAGTGGCAATTTGAAGTTTAACATTGATAAATGCAAAGTACTGTGTATGAGTAGCAGTAACCCTAGAGTAACATATCAGCTGTGTGGTATTACACTCAGGTAGTGGGGAATGAAAAGGAGCTCGGGGTAATTCTGCATTCAGATATGAAGTTTTCTGAGCATTGCATATAAGGCTGTCAAGACAGCTCATGGGGTTTTGTCAGTGATATACAGCAATTTTGCTAACAAAGATAAGGAGGTAATTTTCTCTTTGTATAAGGCAATGGTCAGGTCATACCTCGAGTACTGCATAAAGGTATGGATGCCTCATTTTAAGAAGGATGTAAAACTGCTGGAACGAGTACAGAGAAGAGCAACGAGGTGAGGGGAACAAGGGATGCTCTTACCAAGAAAGGCCTCCAGTTCTGTAAATTGCACCCTTTGGAGACTTAGGTACCTGCGAGGTAATCTGATTGAGCCCTTTAAGACTTTGAATGTTTTGAGCTAGCTCAATGCTGCTGGGATTCTTCCTCTTGATCAGATTCAGTGTTAAATTCAGTCAATGTTAAAAAAAATCGCGAGTTAGGGTTAAATGTGAAAGTGTCTTGCAATTCTGCCCAGACACGATAGGAGGGAGTATATGATGAGAGCCTTGTCGATCAGTTCAGCCCTGGAGAGATTGTGCAAGGCTCAAGGGGTAGAATTTTTTTCACCTTGGTCTGTGCTTGTTGACAGGAGAGACTGCTTCTACACGGGTGGGGTACACTTAAATAGAAAAGGTGCAAGAATATTTGCTGATGCTATCGAGGCAGTGTTAGGTGGGTCGGAAAACTGCTAGCTTGGGAGGATACACAGACTAAAAGGTTAACAGTGGCCGCAGGAAGAGGCAAAAGTAATTCTTGCACTGCTTCTATCAGAATGAGCAGCAGCCTGGAAGCAAGGTAATGGAGATTTACAGGACTGTTGGGAGTCATAGAGGAACAAGTAAATACATGGGCTGTGTTAAGGTAACCAAGAGTAGGAACAGGTGCATGTACAGCAATGTTAGGAGTATACTTAATAAATTTGATGAGCTTGAAGTGCTAGTCAAGACATCAAAGGAAGATATTGTTGGGACATCAGAGACAAGGTGTCACACAGATATAAGCAGTTCAGAATTGGAATTTGGGGAGTACAATGTATACAGGAAGGGAGGAGGAGTTATGCTATTAGTTAAGAAACAAAATATAAGGAAGTGCATCCAATTGACGTTAGTGGACAATTCTGTGTTGAGTCTGTTTGGTGTGAAATAAGCACTGGGAAAGGAAAAATGAGAGTAGGTGTGTATTGTAGGCCTAATGAATCTGATGAGTATAATGAGCAGTTGTGCAGAGAAATAGACTGGGCCAGTGAATCAGAATGTCTTATAATGGGGGATTTTAACTTTCCAGATATTGACTGGAACTTGTGGGTTGGTCACTCGCACACTAGCAAGACTTTTCTGGATTTATTGGATGCCTGTTTTCTACAGCAACGTGTTCGAGAGGCAACCAGAAGGAGTAATACTCTTGATATGATTATCAGCAGTGATTATTCATGCATTAAGAATTTGCAGATAAAAGAACCAATGGGTGACAGAGATCACAATGTACTGATGTCGGAATTACTTAAAGATGTAACTACCATCAAGGCTAAAGGGAAGGGCGTTTGCTTTCGTAAAGGTGACTACAGAGGTCTCAGACAGTTTTTAAATTCTGTACAGTGGGATCAACTGATGATGTTACCAACATTGAATTCTAAATGGGAAGCCTTCAGGGACTTAATTTTGGAGGCTACTAGGCTTTTCATTCCAACTAAGAAATACTGTTCAAAGTTTAGGCCTAAATGGATGTTAGATGAATTAATGAGGCTCGTGGCAGAGAAGAAAAATGTATGGGATGTATAAAGGATCAGGTGACAGAGAAGCTTATGGCAGGTATAAACTAGTCTGTAATCAAGTCACAATGGAGGTTAGGCAGGCGAAGGCAGATTACCAGAAATGTTTGCCAAAGGATGCAAAGAAAAACAGCAAAGAGTTATTTTTTTATGTAAACTCTAGAAGGAAACGAATGAATCAGATTGGACCATTTAACATACATGGGTTGACTGTCGATGATCATGCTCAGGTAGCTTATAAACTGAATGAGTATTTTACATCTACATTCACACATGAGGAGTTATTCAATGAAGGAAGTGCTAGAAGTTTATCAAAAGCTAACAGGGAGCTAAGTGATTTTGTAATAACAGAGAAAAGTGGAGGAGAAATTGTTGAATTTAAACATAAGGAAGACACCTAGGGCGGACGGGATTTATCCAGTTATATTAAAATAGGCAGCAAAGGAAGTAAGCAAACCCTTAGCCATAATAGTGAGAGCTTCCTTGGACCCAGGGGAGGTCCCCATGGACTGGAGGTGCAAATGTATCACAAATTCTCAAAGGGGGTTCAAAAGGTGACACAAGTAACTATGCCGACCGGGCTAGCCGAGTGGGTAAAGTACCTGCTCGGCAACCTAAAGGTCGCGGGTTCGATTCCCGCCTCGGGCTTGGATCAAAGTACTGCAAAAACCTTGGGAGGTGCAATATGGCCACAGAAGCCGATGCGCCAACAACTACCAAATCAAAAAAAAAAAAAAAAAAAAAAAAACAAGTAACTATAGACCTGTTAGTTTAACTTGTGCTCCGGGGAAAATAATGGAATCACTGCTTAAAGAAGCATTGCAGGATCATCTAGACAAGACTGCAGTAATAGTTAAGACACATCATGGGTTTCTTAAAGGGAGGTCTTGTCTGACCAATTTGATTGGATGCTATGATGTGGTCACAAAGGAACTGAATACCAAAAATAATTTTGATATCATATACTTGGATTTCAGGAAAGCTTTTAATACTGTTCACATGAAAGACTGCTGTACAAATTGGAGAGGTATGGCATTAAGGGTAAGTTGCTACAATGGATAAAGGGATCGTTGAGTGGGAGACGACAGAGTGTGGTAATCAATGGACACTGCTCTTCTTGGACAAATATTATTCGTGGAGTTCCCAAAGGTTCGGTGTTGGGCCCATTGTTGTTTTGTGTATTTATCAATGATATTGATGAAGGTATATCGGGTTTAATGTCCAAGTTTGCAGATGATACAAAGGTTGGCGTGGTTGTTAACAGTAAAGACAGTATGTTACTCCAACTGGATCTAGATAAGTTGGGAAATGTGCTGAGAAGTGGCAACTGAAGTTTAACATTGAAAAATGCAAAGTACTGCATATGGGTAGCAATAACCGAAGAGAAACTTACCAACTGTGTGGTACTACAATCTGGGAAGTGGAAAGTGAAAAAAAACCTGTGGGTAATCATGCAGTCAAATATGAAGTTTGCTGAGCAGTGCAGACGAGCTGCCAGGGCAGGTCATGGAGTCTTGTCAATGATATGTACAGGTTTTGCTAGCAGGGACAGGGAGATGATTATCCCATTATACAAGGCAATGGTCGGGCCAAACCTAAAGTACTGTGTACAGGTCTGGAGGCCTCATTTTAGGAAGGATGTAAAGTTGCTAGAACGAGTACAAAGAAAGGCAACAAGATTGGTGAGGGGAACAAAGTTGTGCTCTTACCAAGAAAGGCTTAAGTTCTGCAAATTGCAGCGCATGGAGAGTAGGCACCTATGAGTTGATCTGATTGAAGTGTATAAGGCCTTGAATGGGTTGAGCAAGCTGAATGCTGTTGGGATTCTTTCTCTTGCTCAGACTAAGAACCTGAGGGGGCACAGTTTCAAATTGAGGAAAGATAGGTGTAGAATAGATGTGCGGAAATTTGCTTTTAGCCAGTGAGTAGTTCATTGGTGGAACACGCTTCCATCTTTTGTTGTGGAAGCTAATAGCCTAAATAAATTTAAGGCCAAGCTGGACAGGCATTTGGAACGAATGGAGGGATAAAATGGGAGGTTTTTTTTTTTTTTGGCTGATACTGCGTAAGCTTGCTTTCTTGCATATTATGCCTGTACTAATGCTAATTAAGCATTTAAGGTGGCATAAATTCAAATCGAGGAAAGACGGCTGCAGAAAAGATGTGCGGAAATTTGCCGTTAGCCAGCGAGTGGTTGATTGATAGAACAAATTTCTACCCGTCGTTGTGGAAGTTGATAGCTTAAATAAATTCAAGGAAGAACTAGACAAATTTCTCCAGGTATATCGGGTTTCATTTCCCATTTCACATGATACGTGAAATGGGAAGTGGGTTTTTTTTTTTTTTTTTTTTGGCTGATGGTCTATATGCTTGCTTTCTTGCATCATAGTCTACTGCTAATACTGTATCATATTTTTATTGGTAACGCGTCTGAAATGTAAATGAACTGCATACATTAACTAACTCTTATATCCTGTTTTTAGTTGGTACTACCATTTATGTCTTGGCACTTCTGCAATTAGCCACTACCTTCCAGAAATGAGCTCCTCCGGTATATATTGAAGGATAGTGTAAATAAGTGGGCAAATGTTGTGAGTTTGCTTTTGCCGGCCCTGGCATACAGTTTCAAACCGAGCACATCCATGAGACACAGCCATGTAGTATTAGGCAACTTAATTGTCTAAAAAGACCTGTCTGTGAACCTTCAAAGAATTGTTTTTTTTTTATTAATAAAAGAAACATTCGTTTTATAAAGTAACCTTAGTAGTTTCATAAGGCAAGTGTTTGACCCGCTGGTTATACAAATTCTTTGTCAGTGCAGGGTTAATCAAATTAAAACTCGAACAAAGGGAGTTATTTTTTCCTGAAAGTATCGAGTATTGTCCAATAGTGAAACAAATAGTTCCACTTTCCCGCGAAATTTGAGAACTCGTCCTCCACCTCCACCTCCTTGCTCGCTAGAAACCATATGATACTAGTCATCGGACTCTTCAAGCTCACGGCAGTGAAGGAATGGGCATGGTTTTGCCACCTAAGAGTAGGAGCATGTATGCTTGCATGTATACCAATGCTAGAAGTATAGTAAATAAATTTGATGACTTTGAAGTGTTGGTCAAGACATCAAAGGCAGATAATGTTGGAATAGCAGAGACTTGGTGTCACACAGATATAAGGAATGCTGAACTGGAATTTGGGGAGTACAATGTGTACAGAAAGGGAGATGTTATGCTGTTAATTAAGAAAAACATAAAATCAAAAGAAGTGCATCCAGTTGATATAGATGAACAATGCACTGTTGAGTCAGTTTGATGTGACATAAGCACTGCGAAAGCAAAAATAAGAGTAGGAGTGTGTTATAGGCCTAATGACTCGAATGAGTACAATGAACAATTGTACAGAGAAATAGAGTGGGCTAGTAAATCGGAATGTCTTATAATGGGGGATTTTAACTTCCCAGATATTGACTGGAACTTGTGGGTTGGTCACTCACACACTAGTCAGACTTTTGTGGATTTATTGGATGATTGTTTTCTGCAGAAGCATGTTCGAGAGGCAACCATAGAAAGTAATACTCTTAATCTGGTTATCAGCAGTGATCATTCGTGTATTAAGAATTTGCAGATAAAGGAACCACTAGGTAGCAGTGATCACAGTGTACTGATGTGGGATTTACTTAAAGATATAATTACGATCAGGGGTAAAGGATAGGGTTTTTGCTTCCGTAAAGGTGAATACAGTAGTCTCCGACAGTTTTTAAATTCTGTACAGTGGGATAAACTGACGATGTTACCAACAGTAAATTCTAAGTGGAAGCATTCCAGGAATTAATCGTGGATGCTACTAAAAGTTTTATACCTATTAAGAAATATTGTTCAAGGTTTAGGCCTAAATGGTTATCTAATGAACTAATGAGACTCGTGACAGAGAAGAAAAATGCATTGGATGCATATAAATTATCAAGCGACTCAGAAGCCTATGGCAGATATAAGCTAGTCTGTAATCATGTTATAAAGGAGGTTAGGCAGGCGAAGGCAGATTACGAGAAATCCTTGGCAAAAGATTCTAAGAAAAACAGCAAGGATTTATTTACTTATATAAACTCTAAAAGGAAGGGAATGAATCTGATTGGTCCACTTGACATCGATGGTTCGACTATTGATGATCCTGCTCAGATAGCAAACAAACTGAATGAGTATTTTGTATCTATATTCACACATGAGGAATTATTAAGGTTTGAAAATGGCAGAAGGTTATCAAATTGTAGCAGGATACTTAATGATTTTGTAATAACTGAAAGCAAAGTGGAGGAGAAATTGTCGAAGTTAAATATAAGAAAAGCATCTGGGGTGGATGGGATCTATCCAGTTATATTAAAGGAGGCGGCAAAGCAACTAAGCAAACCCTTAGCCATAATTATGAGAGCATCCTTCGACTCAGGGGAGGTTCCCACTGACTGGAGATGTGCAAATGTATCCCCAATTCACAAATGGGGATCGAAGGGTGACACGAGTAATTACAGACCAGTTAGTTTAACTTCTGTTCCGGGTAAAATAATGGAGTCACTGGTTAAAGATTCATTGCAGGATCATCTAGACAAGACTGCAGCAATAATTCAGACACAGCATGGGTTTGTTAAGGGAAAGTCTTGTCTGACAAATTTGATAGGATATTATGATGTGGTTACAAAGGAACTGGATGCAAAAAATAATTTTGATATCATATATTTGGATTTCAGGAAAGCTTTTGACACTGTTGCGCATGGAAGACTATTGTACAAATTGGAGCAGAAAGGTATTAAGGGTAAATTGCTCCAATGGCTAAAAGGAAAATTTAAGCAAAAAATTCAAAAGTACAAAACTTTATTTATTTGCCACCTAACTTTTATTTATTTTTTATTCTTTTTTTTTTTTTATTATTTTTTGGGGGGCTCCCAAATATAATTTGCCTAGGGGCCCCAACTATTCTTAATCCGCCACTGAATATATATATATATATACACAGCACTCTTCAGCTTATGTAATACTCGACTTACGAAAATTCAACTTTACGTAAGTTTTTGCCGGCCGGTGCAAACTTAAAAAATCCTGGAAACGTATTTTGCATTCCGTAGGAATAAATGGAGGTACATGTATCATGAAAATATCGTAATGTGAACTCCATAACACATTGTTTTTTTTTTTTTTTTTTTTGGTAATTCGTTTTAAAGCCTCGGAAGTTGAATTTTTCGTTATATAACTAAACTATTTATCTCTCTAAAAGGTCATTTTTATAATGGAAATTGCATTACACTTTCTTCGTTATCATATGTTCCGTTATAGGAATCAATTTTGAACGCCTTTGTGATATTTTTCTAAAACACATTTCTGGAGGTCCATTGGCGTATCCAGAAGGAAAAATGACAGGAGGGGCACCATTTTGTGCACTAGAATAAATAAATAAATTTTCTGTTTATACTTCGGGACGACCAAACGGTCAGAGTAGTTTACAAGATGGACCAAGAAAGCACTGTATTCAGTAGTCATGGGCTTGAACCCCGGTCACTCAAGGCACGTGTACTTATGCACACGCGCGCCTGACCACTAGGCTAGGCTATGACGACCTGCGATCACATTAGCATCAGTGTTGCCAACTCTATTCAGTTGAAAATAACCACAGTCAGAAGCAGATTAAGGTCGATTGAGGCCCCGGGCGCAGAAGAAAATATTGGGTCCCTTAAAAAAAAGAGAGAGAGAGACAGGGAAAATAAAAATACATGTTAACCATTTTTTTAAAATAAATAAAAAATATTATGTACTATTAATGTTTTATTTCCAATAAAATTTGAATATAATATATGTATTATATTCGCGTCTTTTTTTAATTTGTCTTTTTCAGCCCCTGATAGATGTCGTTTCATTTTTCTAGCTACCATTGGTAGCCTACCAATGAAAATAAAATTTAATAGTCTAAATGATTAGAATACTAGAGAAGAGATTTTTCGTTATAGTGCAATAAATTAATGATTAATTAAAATTCAAAAATTATTCATAAACTACGAAAATCCAGGCGCTGATGTAACAACAGGAATTAATTTTATCTTAATATAATTTCAACAATATACGCGTATTTGCGTATATCGTAAGTCTGCACTGCAGGAGAACCTTTGTAAGTACTGTACAAAGTAGCAAATACGATTCTATTGCTCCGTGGTACTACCGATGAGCGGTAGAGCAGCCGCGCGGGGCCTATGCAGCGTAGTAATGAAATAATGAAAATAATCGAATATAAACATACTATCAGGTTTTACCGCCGATTGTAAAATAATTAAAATTGCACATATGAAACCAAACTTGGTGTCATTAGAAAAAAGTGTAAAGTTGGGGTTTTGAGGGGCCCTTCAGAAGTCGGGGCCCAGGGCGCGCGCCCGGTGCGCCCGCCGTTAAATCCGCCTCTGACCACAGTGCAAAAATAGATAAAATCCTATGTTAACAATAAAAAAAAACCAACAACTTTTTTTTGTAGCTAAAGAGAATTTAAACGATTGGTGTATATTTTCCCAAAAACGACAGGGGGAGCACGTTCCCCGGAGCCCCTACCCTGAATTCGCCACTGTGGAGGTCACTAACATTAATATAATTTGCACTTTCCGGTTTATTGGGCTTTTCTGTTAGCGCAATCTTATTATAAACGGGTAGTTTTTTTTTTTTTTAGTTGTTGGAGCGTCGGCTTCTGTGGCCATATTGCACCTCCCAAGGTTTTTGCATTTTCTACTCTGATCCAAGCCCGAGGCGGGATTCGAACCCGCGACCTTTGGGTTGCCAGGCAGGCACTTTACCTACCCGGCTAACTCGATTTTATTGCATTTGCGATAATACCGATAACTGGAATCCTGTGGGTTTTTACTTTACGGTATTATGGCGAAATGAGTTCCCCTTCACTGAAATCTTCAGTCATATAAAAACAAATAAATTTTCAGAATCTTTTCTTCATTTCTATTTACTTATTACAATGGTGAAGGGAAAGGGACCAACGGAAAGTGCAAGTGCTGGCTAGGAAACGAAACAAAATTGATTTGGAAATGAAGATGATTAATTAAGAAGTACGAAGCAGGACAAAGTTTGTCATCTGTTGCACGGAATTAAGTCTCGCTGTTTCAACAGTGAATACTATTTTAAGGGACAGTGCGCGTATAAAAGAACATGTTAAAGGATCAACGAATTTAAGATCAACAGTGATCACAAAACAGCGTTCAGGTGCTATATCGAAGATGGAAAAGCTATTAATAATATGGATGGACAATCAGATTCAGAAGCAAGTGCCCCTGAGTCCAATGGCCATTCAAGCAAAAGCAAGAAGTATTTATGAAGATATTAAGGATAAGTACGGCGAACTCCAAGCCAAGTTCGTGGCAAGCACAGGTAGTTTAATAGGTTCAAGCATCGCGCTGGTTTCCAAAACAAAGTATGCAGTGAAGTTGCCAGTGCCGATTCTGCAGCTGCAGAGAAATTTTGTGATGTGTTGGAAAATACCCCTTCTAAATCTCCACAGCCCTCAACTTTTGCCGCGGCGTGCTTATCAGCTGGAGAGTTAATTCTGACAACGATCCTCGTAAGGTAAAACTTGCTGACGTTATGCCTGTCTGCTCTCTCTTTTTGTATTTTTATAATTTTTGTAATTTTGTACACTTTTGTAATTTTTTGTGTGCATGAGATAAAAAAAAAATTGAATAAATAATTTTATTTACATCTTCATCGAACATTTATTTTTTGCTTCAATCAAATTCAGCGCGCATAGTTGCGAGTGCTGCATACGCATTTAGGGAAATTCCGATTTACGTAAAATCTGACTTACGTAGAGTTCAGCGGAACGCAACCGTTACGTAAGTCGGGGAGTTGCTTGCATATGATGGGAGTATTAATGAAATCTTGCGAATTACTTGAACCATGGGACCAACAATCGAGAACAATATTAAGAAGAGCCATGGTACCAAATAAGCCAGAGGCATTTTCAGATATGCAATGATAAACTTTTCAAGCAGAAGCTGGATATCAGTGCTAATTCGACTTGTCGAGATTTGGCCTGTTACCTTCTTGACATTAATTGTCTTAAGCTTTCTTACGTTGGCATACTTTAAACAATGCTAATAAGATTTCAAAACACAAATATGTCCCGTCTTAAGCGTCGTTGATTAAGTGAGTTTATCTTACTTCGCAAGCTCGAACAATTACGGGGCGATAATCTTCTACATACTTGTAGGATACACCACCATTAAGTTTTAATGCCCATTTTAATTCCTGGTTTCAGCATAATACGTACTCATTATATGCACGTGTTGTCAGCAGTGCAATTCCCTCGGCTGTCATTTTCAGAATTCGAGACAATATATTAGGTCTAATAACACTTTCAGGTTACAATATATTATTAATACAATGGCCGGTGCAAAGTAATGGCAAAGAAGTAATATCCTTGTTAGTCACATTTGTTACGACAATAAGAGCACTAATGTTATATAGCAATGCCGCTAGATGGAGCGCGTATCAATTCACAATGTATTTGTGAATCGAACAGGAAAATCCTTTGTAAACAAATTTAGTAGCAAAATTGGCTAATGAAGGACATAATGAGAGTTTTTGGTTTTGTAATAGGGGAAAACGTATTTTACAGTGAATAAACTTAGGTAAAATGTTACCGCATTGTTTGAAAGTTATTTTGAGGGTCGTACTTCTGCATGACATTTTAATTAAAATATTTCCATTCAGTTTAGACATTCTCTGCGTTTTAAAGTTTTCGAAGGGCCTCAGTGTGTGAATAGTATTCAAATGAAACTCACAAATTAATGGAATAAAATTATTTCAGGTCCGTACATTTTGCTTGACTTTTTGTGATTGTCGGTAGTGCTAATGTTAACTTTTCTAGGGGAGGAAGAAAAAAAGTTTAATATTTCAACATATGGAAATTATCCCATTTAAACTGCGAACTCATATTACGTCTTAAATATGAAAAGAATCATGAACTAACTATGCACTGGGAACTAGCACGGCTAAAAACAAAGATATGGTGTTCCATTGAAATGAGAAGGATTCATTAGTGTCACATGCATAATATTAAAGAATATTTTAATAATTAGCAAGTCCATAAATAAGAAGATTATTTAAAAACGTTATTCGAGAGCTTTCTATCTTAAGTAACGCAGACAAACAAAGTTGATCCAAGGTGTTAACATCTAATTACAAAACTTCTCTTTAAAGTCTCTGATGCGAAGAATAATTCCCTTCTCAACGAGGGTTAATTGATATTAAATTTCTGTCGTTGCTATGGCAACGACTTGTAATTCCAGCTGCATTATTAGCAGATCTAAAATATTGCAGTAGTCAGCAGTATTATACAAGGACGAAGCGCCTTTGAGCTCTCCGCTCCCAGAAGCTCAAATGTCGTGCATTTAAACCAAAACGATTTTTTTTTTTTTTTGTTCAGGTGTTAATGCTTTTGGATGACAGTACAGCTTAGTCAGCAAATATAAAATTGCTACAAAGGCTAGCTTCTCCCCTCTCTATTTTTTTTTATTTTTTGTCTTTTGTACTTGCCTTTTTTTTTTTTTTTTTTCCCGTTCTCCTTACCTTTCTCGTTTCACTTTTAAGATTCAAAAAGATCTTTTATCAATTGCTTTTTCTCTTCCAGTAGCATACAAAAGTAGCCTTTTTTATGATTTTAGTTTCTTTCCGAAACTAAGTTTCTAAAAAAGGAACTGCTGCCTAAAAAAACCGATTCTGATAGACTAAGAAATCTCTCTATCATCATTAATTCTTTTAAGTCTTCTTTGCTTATTACGACGTGTTCTTCACTTCTGTGATAATCGCATTAATTCCTAATAATTTGATCAGAACATTTTAAATTGAATACGTTAAAATTAAATTATTTTAAAGGAGAGGGTCAAATTTAAAACAATTTCACACAAAAATAATAAGGCTATTAAACCGATTCTGCTTAACATTTTCATATATTTCCTGTCCTGTATCTTCAGTTTCCTAAATTACTTTAAATAAGTGGCGCCACCAGTTTAAACGATTAATCAGTAGGTAACTGTCCATGCATTAATGATGATTCACCATATTTACCATTATTCCTTAGAAAATACTGAAAAGTTACGCGGAAGCGTTCGCTCCTTAGAAAGGCTTTTAAGAACTTTTGATCTAAAGTTAAAATCCAAACAGTGGCCACGGCTTGTGTATGATCCGAAAATCTTCGCCACTGAAAAATAAATAAATAATTATTATTAATAATAACAATAGTAATAATAATAATTGATGCCACAGTTATAGAGCAAGCCTACAAGAAGCGCCGCAATACACGGCCTAAATCGATTACCACAAAGCCTTCGACTCCGTGCCTCATACCTGGCTAATAGAGACGCTGAAAAACTACAAAGTCAATCCGGTCGAGAACATCACAACCAGACCGAACCTCATCAGGAGAGGAATCTTTCAAGGAGATGCCCTGAGACCACTGTGGTTGTGTCTGGCACTCCACGGTTGAAGTCAGCCGTGGAGAGACTGACAATAATAGCTCGGAAAGGAGGAAGGGGCGTGATAGACCTCATCGAGCAAAAGAAGACAGCGATAGCTAATACCTGAAGGATTACTTCCAGAAAAACTCAGCACTCTACCACTCCATAAGGAAAACAGATAATCGGCATACCCCACTCAATCTAAGCGAGGAGTCCCCTTCCAGCCAGACGGAACGAACGAAGCTAGAAAGATGGGCAAAGAAGACACTTCATGGTAGACATGAAGTGTCTTCTTTGTCAAATCGACAAAATAGATAAAATAGCTTCCAGTGCATACATAGCTCACGAGAGGAGCGGAACACTCTTCCCAGTAGACTGAAGGATTCAACCTTGCCATCTAAGTAATCAACTGGGTAATCAACACCAGGAACTATAGAAAACACCGGCTGGTTAAAAAATAGGTTTCCCTATTCAGGAGACCCTAGTGTCAAAACGGTTAGAGATGGCACTATGAATGGTGGGTATGTCATTTAGGGTATGGGGAAGCGATTTGAAGAAGGGAAAAAAAAAAAAAAGTTCAAATTTCTGCCACCAGGGGAGTGTAAACATGAGATGAAATACTTAACTTAGGATTAGATTTTAATATCAGCACTTAGAAATCTACAGATATTCTTCTATGTGCTTTCCTTCACTTGAGATGACGTTCTGAAAACGGAGGACTGCGTGCGACATAGTTTCGCGTAGCATCACATTGGGGATGTTGGCTACATGCTGTTTAATGCTTGCTTTCAAATCGACAAGCGTCTGTATGCCGCTACGGTAAACTCTGTCTTTCAGGTATCTCCACAGCCAGAAATCACAGGAATTGAGATCTGCTGATCGGGCTGGCCAGAACTGCGGAAAGTCTCTAGAAATGATGGATCGATCATTTCCGAATGTTGAACGGAACAGTTCCTTCACTTGTCGACCATCTTGCATGAGGTCTCCAAACATTGCCTTTCTTGCGGAGCGGGAATAATGTGATCTCTTAGAAGAGCGCAGTACCGTGCACTATACACCTTACGGGGGGGCATGAGGTGTAGATTCTTCAAAAAAAAATGGTTCGATTATAAACTCTGCTGTGAATCCACACCATACTGTAACTTATGGACTTTGTAGTGGTCTTTCATGCACAGCAGATTTTTTTTTTTTTTTTTTTTTATGAAAACCCCAAACACGAAAGGTATCAAAACCTATAGTACTTAGTACCATGCATGGGTTGAAGGAGAAGTATGGGGGGAGGGGGATGCCGGAAACTTTGCTCTAGAGACTAAACATGGGTTTCACCACTTCAAGCCTCCAATAAGCAAAGTGGTGGTATTTCACCGGTTGATGAAAGTCATGTACCACCTGATGGACGAGAAGTTCCCCATATTTGGCAGTTTTGTGCATTTACAACCCCATGAAGAGTGAAATGTGCCTCATTAGACGACAAGATCATTCGAGCCCATATATTGTCAAGTTCCATACGACCAGAAACTGTAGAGCAAAGTCTATTCATTGTTGCTGATTACAAGGCTAGTTCTTGCACTATGTGAATCTTGTACGGGAACCAGCATAAAATTATTCGAAGCACTTTACGCACAGTACACCAAGGAAGGTTCAAGTCTCTTGACACACCTCTAGCACTACTGACTGGTAGTGTTTCACATTTTGACCATTGCAACCGCCACTTCATCCACTACCTCCGTTCCGATACGTGGTCGTCACCTGTCTGGAATTACATCTAACTCCCTGGTCGCTTCAAATTTCTTTATTAGTTTTCGAAGCCCCACTGATGTCAAAGGTAAAAACACAAACCTTTAATTTTCCGATATTCACGTAGTGCTGCGTTAGTGTTACTATTACTAGTAGAATAGTTTTACTAAAAGAGTACGTTCCTTTTTTGTAAGAGCCATAAAGAGTATTGACGGTGGCTTTGGCCTTTCTGCTTTTATCTAACAGAATGTCATTTGCTTAAGCAGCGTGTCTTGAAGAAAATGACAACTTTTACATATGTGCAGCGCCGTTTTTACCCTGGTGGCGAATATTTGAACTAATTTTTTTTCTTCTACGAATCGCTCCCCCATACCCTAAATGACATACCCACCGATTTTCACAGTGCTAACTCTAACCGCTTTGACACTGAGAGTCTCTTGAATAGGGAACTTATTTTATAACCATCCTGTATATCGCCAAGGAGCCGGAGTGTCAGATGATACTATCGACCATGGCATCTGGCTTCAGAAATGATCCAACACATCACCGCAGGATGCAAGGTGATCACCAGACAGAGTGCACTCGCAGACGTGACCAGGTAGCTAGGATAATACACCAGAAGCTACCGTGGAAATACCAGTTGATCAAAGGAAGCGTCGTATCTTATTACAAGTACGAACCCGAGACCGTACTAGAGACCCAACCCTCAAGCTGTACTGGGACCGCATAAATGTTTATGGCTGTGACCATGCGCCTGCCATTCAATCAAAATTGAATGGCAGGCGCATGGTCACAGCCATAAACATTTATGCGGTTGCAGTACTAACGTAATCTTTCGGGATCGTAGATTGGACCAACACCGAGCTGGGGGAGATTATGAGATTGACAAGGATAACGATGATCAAGAGCCATTAACACCATCCGAAGTCGTCCATCGAGAGACTGATCATAACCCGTAAAGGAAGGAGTGGATTGACTTACTTTATTAACAAGGGAAGAAAGATTACTTCCAGGAAAACACAGCACCAATCTACTAAGCCATAATAAAAATGGACAAATGGCACACAGCACTCAACCTCAACAAGGAGACCAAATTGACAGAGACATAAGAAACAAAGACAGAAAGATGGGCGAACAAAACACTCCATGGCAGACACTACCGTGACGTCCATCAAGATGGCCTCCATGAGGTGGCTTCCAACGCTTGGCTCAGGAACTTTTCTTCTTTATTAACAAAACAACAAGTGGCCCCTAGCCAGAAACTGGCAAATCCGCTATGTACATTCATAGATAGATATATATATATATATATACAATGATATATATATGATACATATAATGATACAATATATAATGATACATACAATGATATATACATATAATCGTGTTAATTACAATGTTATAAGTGTAATGGACATTTAACATGTTCACACAGCAAATCACATCACGCAACTAATCAGAAGTATTATTGTGGCCCAGGGACCACAAGACAGCAGTCTTTTCTGTCCTAGGAAGAACGAAAACCGCACCCACTGGAGGAAGTGCTATACCAATGGGTGTTAGCTAATCCTGTATCCACAGCTGCCCAAACTGGGGTACCAGCTTAAATAAAAGAAAAAAAAGTAGATGGCAGGCGATATCAATTTTAAGAAATATCGATAGACATTGCAGGTGTTGGGTTGGTTCCTTGTTGTTGATAAACTTGAGAAGAGTTGCTTTCTTTTGGTGAAAACAGCAGAGCAGGACGAAACAGTAGAGCTGAGAATGATTGAGAATTTTCAGTCAGCGTCACTTCATTTCCTTCAGAGAAGTTGCTGACAGCAGCTTGTAGTGTAGATCTGTCGTGTGGTACAAGTGGCAGCGATACAGAATGTGCGTCCAGGTTTCCTCAGCACCACACAAGCAGAGATTGGTGTCAGACAAGGCTAATTGAAATAGTTTGGAGTTGATGGAGCCGTGCCCAGTAAGTATATACGATGTTGTTAGGCTGGGAGAAACCCATTGGCGGACGTTCTTGTTGAGAGAGAAGGTAACTGCAGGAACAAAAGAGCGGGTGACTTGACCAGTAGTACTGGAATCCCATCGTGATTGCCACACACTGATAAGTTCATTCCAGATTCTCCGTTTCTCGTCTTTGATGTTAGCAGTTAAGTTGCATGAGATGCCGTGAATCTCGCCGGAAACTCGGTGCTTTAGACGATAGCATAGTCCTTTGAAGATGACATGCAGGTCTAGTGGTAAGACTCCAGCAAGGACCTGCAGAGCAGCAGAGGATACTGTCCTGCAGGTCCTGAGCATGGCAAGCAGCATAATCCGTTGAATGGAGATGAGCTTGGAACGGAGTTTAACATTAACGGCTCTATGAAACTAGACTCCCGAAGCATATGTTGTTATTGGTACGAATACTGCTGTATGATATAGTAAGAGAATCTTCCTATTTAATCCCCAGTCCGATTTGGAAATTCGGATGACTGCTGCAGTGAACTTCTTAATCTTCGAGGCGAGGTGATTAATATGAGAGGAGAAGGTTAACCTGTTATCTAAAATTACGCCAAGATGTTTTAATTCAGGAACAAAAGGGATTTGCTTTCCGTATATCTTTATATTTGGAGGTCTTCTGTAATCCAATTTGCCCTTAAAAACCATCAGTTTTGTTTTTGTGGCAGATATTCGCAGTTTATGTATACTTGATCACTTGATTAGCTGAGAAAGAGTTATATTGGCTGATTGTTCTAGTTGAAGACGCGATCGACCTGGAATTAGAAGAACCAAATCATCGGCATAGGCGAAGGCAGAGATATTGTCAGGTTTTGCGTGAGCCAGCTGTCCAAAACTATGTTCCAGAAGAGGGTCCCAGAACTGATCCCTGGGGACATCCTCTTGAGATGGTCCTTGAGAGAGACTGCTGTTTTGAGATTACTTGGATGAGTCTTGGATTTTGGAAGTAGCTTCTAATAACTTGGAACAGTTGCTGAGAGCACTTGGCTTTGGTAAGACGATTGAGAGCGCTCTCCCACCAGAGGGAATGGAAAGCTCCCTCGAAGTTAATGAATATGGCCATTTCATATTTAGCCCTCGAAGCTGATATGTGGTTAACTGAAGAGACCAAGGCGTCTCGAAGCCAAATTGGGATGGAGACATTAAGTTTTGACCTTCAATTAAATCTGCTACTCTGGGTGCTAACAGTCTTTCAAATAGTTTGCCAAGGTTTGCCAAAAGAGAGATGGGTCTGTATGCTTGGCTCAGGAACGGAAGACTCTTCCCCGAGACCGAAGGATTCATGCTCGCCATCTAAGACCAGGTAATCAATACTAGGAACTACAGGAAATACATCGCCAAGAACCCCGGAGTCCTTGGCGATGATAGGTCACATTGCAGTGTGTCGTTTCGTTATCTGATGATTGTTATAAATAGCTTTAAAATGTGCCATCTTTTGAAAAGAAATGTCAGAATAAATCTGCGATAAATATCAAAATTAATTTCAACAGCTGTTTATTTAATTATTCTGGATTAAAGAATTAAGGCCGTCTAAAGAAATCTTCGCTGTATAGTATTGTATAGTGATATAATTAAAGTTAATTACCCTCATAATTGAAGTTCCCATACTCTGAAGCGTTTGTCCATCGAACAGGATCCAAATGGCATCAAATTTTTTCGAAGGATGGAGAAGAGATTTATTGGCGGCAGTTACAAAACTCATCACCGAAGGGGAAAAAATGTCTTTGCTCCATTTCAGGACCAACGGTTGTTCAATGTGGCACTCAGCGTTAGGCACAATATGCTGGAAACAAAGGGCAGAATTACGAGTAGTATTACTGTTAATTCTGTCTGTTGTCTAATAATACTGGTAGTATTAGTATTAGAAAGGCTAAATGATGCAAGGAAGCAGAATTTTTCCTGGGTCTGTCAAAAAATAAAAATTCACTCATGCTCTCCCCATCGCTAAGAAATGAGTGTCCAATTCCGCTTTGAATTTTATCAAACTTTCTGCCTTGGTTCCCTTAGCTGGTAATTTATTCCGGCGATCATCAAAAAGCTGCTCGAAGTGAGCTTCATGAGACCCAGCTCGTTACTCCCACTATTTTATATTTGTGTCCCCTGTTTTCGTTTCTTCTGCCAGTTAGAATATACCTCTCGCGGTCATTTTACTTATTCCCGTTAGGGCCTTAAGTAGATCAGTTAAGTAAAGTTCTGCAGTTCTCATCTTCAAATCAGTAGGTGTATGCTGCACAAAATGAAGGGTTTTCGACTGTGGAGTGAGTGCAGTATATCATGTGATGTGCATCACATTTATAGTATGCTGTTGCTTTTCAACTCTGTATGGCTGCTGATAACAGTACGGTAGATCCTGTTCTTCAAGTAATCCTACAATCAAGTCACAATGGTTCAAATCAGGAGGGAACGAGAGAGCGACGTTGTAGAAATTTCATGCCTCAGCAACCTGTCATTTAATTTCCTTCTGATTTACTATTCTGCCAGATATATTACTGTAGCAGCATGCATATTTTTGTACGAATTATATTGTACTTTTAAATTTACAACTGACTTTGATGTAAATTAATTTGTTGTCTTCCTAGCTTGCATCGGAGTTTATTTTCTTTACTGCAAATTGATCTTGCAAATAATTATGTAGATATGAGGGTAATAAATTGGAGTCACGCTTATCACTCCCCTCCTGTAAAAAAAAAAAAATTTGTCCTATAGGATCAGTCTTTCCCACTGCCTAATCTCTTTGCATGGCTTGAGCATTAGACGGTTTGACGACCCTTCTCTTCCTGTAATCCTTTGTGGGACTCATATCTGAATTCACCTTTAATGCTTTGGATCTCAAAAGGACTATTAATAGCCTGCAACTCTTCAGTGCCATCGGGCCTGGTAGCATCCCCAACTCTGTTATAAAACTTGCTAGTACTGTACTTACATTTTAGAATCATTAGTCTCTCTATTTAACAGGTGTTTAACTGAACTTTTTTTCCCTCTATCATGGAGTAATTATTCTGCCTTTCCTATTCCTAAATTCCTTAACCCTAAACTATTAAAAGACTGGCGGCGTATTGCCATATCCTCCTCTTCGCTTAAATTGTTTCAAATATTCATTCTGCTTCTGCTAACCGTACAAATTCTATTTTCGCCTTTCTCTCACATTCACTATGGGTTAAGAGATGTTTTTGGCCCCCACTTATCTTGAAACTACTTTTCTTGTGTCTGATGCCATGAACTCTAAGGATCAACTTGACCTGGTTTACTTGTACTTATACTTTGCAGTTTACTCTGTTCATCAATTAGTATTCTTTAATTATGGGAAACATTTTATGAAATGCAAAGCAGTTTTCTCTTTTTCCATACAGAAACACCTCCTCCATAAAATCTTCTTTTACAGTCAAATGGTTCCGTTCCTTAAATTAAGACTAAAAATTCTATCTTATACAATAACAATCATTGGCATCTACGCACCAGTAGAAGGCAATATTGATGAAACCACAGAATTTTATGACGAATTACAACAGATCCTAGACCAAACTAACAAAAACGAGCGTCTCATACTAGCAGGAGATTTTAATGCAAGGGTTGGTGCTCAATCAATAGACAAATGTATAGGATCAGAAGGCGAACCTGTGGACAATAATAATGGAAGATGCCTGATAGACTTCTGCATTTTTAATAAACTTAAAATTACAAATACTTTTTTCAGACACAAGAATATCCATAAATTCACATGGGAAGCAAGAAACACAAAGTCTATAATAGATTACATTATCATTAATGAAAATTTAAATGACAAAATTAGAGACACTAGAGTATTCAGAGGCAGTGCAATTGACAGTGATCACTACCTAGTAGAAAGCACTTTCAAAATAAAAAGAAATTATCTTATTAAAAATACATTTGTTGGAAGATGAAAGCACTAAATTCCTGTATGAAAGTCGATTCAAAGATAAACTCAAATCAGATGAAAGTGATAATGTTGAGGAAATCTGGTCAAACATGAAAAAATCAATTCTGGGAGCTGCTGAAGAAAGTCTTGGATATAAACTTATAAAAAATAAAAACTGGCTAAGAACTTGGAATGAAAAATTGAAACAAACAATCAATGAGGAAAAAAAGACC